>NW_026988443.1:24967500-25592500 GCF_030222135.1 Aotus nancymaae | reverse complement strand
AACAGATTTTTACTACTTTCACCCCAAAAGCATACTAACCAATAGAAAGGCTTCCAACCACTTCCTGGTACTCACTCACCACTCATGCTTCCTGATTCAGTTGTCCCATTTGTAAAACAGAGGTAACGACACATACTCTGTGGCATCACTGCGCAACATGAGTGAAATGTGTCAGGCAAGGTGCCCAACTCAGAGTCTCATACAGAGAAAGTGTCTGATACACAGAGGCCACTTCTAGCTCTTGCTCTTCCAGGGACTTCTAGTAGCTTGAACATGGCTCTCCGTGTACCTCCTGCCTATGTACTAACAAGCAGAGCAGCTCAACAATTTGGGCTACTGGTAGTTTTGTTTACAGCACTTTGGGAGGCTCAGGTGGGAGGTTCACTTGAGTCCAGGAGTTCGAGACTGGCTTGAGCACCATCGCGAGACCCTGTCTCTACAAAAATTGAAAAATTAGCGGAGCATGGTGGTGCATGCTTGCAGTCTCAGCTGCTTGGGAGGCTGAGATGGGAGGAGTGCTTGAGCCAGGAGGTTGAGGCTGCAGTGAGCCATGACTGCACCACTGCACTTGAGCCTGGGAGACAGAGTGAGACCCTGTCTCAGAAAATAAATAAATAAATAAGTGGAAAAAAAAGAACTTGTGTAAACTATTGACCTAAAAGTAACCACCATCTCTTTTTTTTTTTTTAAGCAAAAAGAATTTGTTAACCTATAGAAATCTCCCTTTCCTGAAATTGCTCACTGGGCTGGACTTTCTTATCTGGAGCTTTCTAATGCAGGAGATGTTTATGAGGGGGCTCATAGCTGGGCCAAAGACCCCCAGCAGGAATGTGTCCTGCCTTTCCCCACTCTCTGCTGTGTTTCTGCCACTGTCCTCTCCCCGCCTCCTGCCCTCTCTGCCCTGACCAGCGCACAGCACCTCATACGGTGCTTTCCAAAGAAATGATCAGCAAGTACTTATTGAGCAAATGCTCGGCTGTAGGAACCCCTGTGACCCAGGCTGAGGAGGGAATGGACGCAGGAGGATGGAGAGGGAGAAGCTGAGGAGGTATATTCCTGGGAAGTGCTTTGTAGTCATCAATCTCTTTGGTTTTCTCTCTACCCAGTCTTGAACGTTGGGATGCTTGCTGATGCTGGGGGCACTCGCGGGTGCCCAGACGGCCCAGCCCTTACAGAATGGTTATATAATAAGTACCTATGTTCCTTACACACCTAGCAACTTACTAGTTGCTTAATCTATGCCAGGCACAATACACCAAGTTTTATAATCTCATTTAACTGTCACAATTCTAAGCACAAGAAACCCATTTTATAGATGAGAATACTAAGGATCCAAGGACTAAAGTGACTTGTTCAAGGCCTTATCACTGGTATGTAGAAAAGGCAAATACCAGAGCCTGGGTGTTTATATCCAGGAGTTAATGAGTTTGATGGCTGTTCAGTAGTCAGGACATTGCAGGAGGACCCAGCGGTATGGCAGATGGGTCAATCTGACGGACCCTCCAAATGTGACAGAATAAAAGAAGCTCTAGGGGAGGAGGTGCAATCACCTGGCCCTGGGCAAATCACAGAGATCCTGGCACTGTTTATTCATCTGAAAAATTTGCATACACATATCAGGCATATCTTTCTCTTGAGATCACTGCAAAAATCAGATGGGCCAAATCTATCAAAGCACGTGTAGTACCACCAGCCTCTGGAACCAGATTCAGGGACCGTATCTTGTTCACTCTTGGAACACAGTAGGTGCTCAATAAATGAGAAATCAATGAAAGCAAAACAAAGCCTACTTCTATGTCTTTAAAAAAAATGCTTCTGCTTCTCATCTGTCAACTGTGATCCTCCTTTTTTTCAATTTTTCTTCCTTTTGTGTCCCCCTTCTTTCTTCCAGCCAACCCATAGCATTCACCCTTGGGCCTGGCTGGCCACACCTCAGTGGGTGCTAACTGGCGAGCCCCAGCTGGTGTGCACTGGGCCGCCCACGAGCCCTGGACAGCCTGGTTGCGATGACCAGAGCTCACTAGTGACAAATGGGCTCTCTGTGCCTCTGACCTGGTGGGGACAATTAATCACCGGGGGGGGGGGTGCTCTTTCTGCATTATATATGGCCAAGAGCACCCCTTAGAGTCAGGAAGGCCAAAGCTTTAGAAGGGTTTGTTGGTTTGTTTATTTGTTTGCAAACCAGAGAGACAAAAGGAGGTGGGGGGTAGGGGGAGGTTTGAGAGAGACTCAAGAAGAAGAAAAGGTCAAAAACAAAAAATGGAGCAAGAAAGGTGATAAATGGCCTGGGCTGGAGGGTGGCTGCCCTGTCTGGCCTCAGGAAATCACATGAATGAGGATCAGTAAAGAACCAGTCAGAATTACGAAAACCATTCTAATAGTCACAGAGTTTGAATGCAGTTCTGTAGCCAGAGCACCCAAGAATGTCTCCAAATTATATTCATAGGGTGTGCGTGTGCATGTGTGTGTGTGACAGAGAGAGTCACTCATGTACACACACTGATGAAGAAATACACGTATGTGGGAGGTTTGTAGGAAAAAAAATATGAAGACTGCATGAGCTGCATAGAAACCAACATGCTATTGACAGATACTCATTATACCTTTTTTAATCACAACATGTACATGTGAGGAAAGCAGTCACCGCATACTCCAAAGACACACCTTGAAGATTCTCTTTGCATCCTCAGAAAGCGCCAGAATCTGCTGTAAGCAAAAATCTCGGAGCAATCCAAGTCAGCGCCTTTTCCTTCCCCGAGTTCTGCCCACATGCATAAAGATGTCAGCGTGCTGATTATTCTGATTAGACTTTTAGTGTAATTTACGGGGTCCAGCCATTGTGCCTGGGTGTCTGGCCTGCACTTGCTACCCTGACGATGCCATTTTTAAAATGTCAGCTCGACCGTGATTCATGGCTGATGCTGGTGACATTGCTGCTGACCTGAAGGAGTTAGGCAGCAATATTTAATTAAAGAAAAAAGAGAGAGAAGAAGAAGAACAAGCTGAAGGAAAGGAGAGGGCAAAACCTAAAAAGAACTAAATTTTGTGGCTGGAAAGATCAGCATCTCCAAACAAGGAAGAGGCATCCCAAATGCAATGTATTTTTACTTATTTGTGGTGCTATGTCTCCCTGTCACTTGTCAGTGCTAAGGTCATCCTTAATGAGTGAGACAGTTGCTCGCCTCTCATTCACCATCATTCCAGGGCTCTTGTTCCCTCTCTCTGTGGGGATTCGCTGGGAGGTGGAGCTGTCACTGCCTCTGGCTTCTGTCCTCACTGTGTATTGGTGGCCTGCCTACCACCCAGCTCACTGATGGCAGCAGTACCTGGGCACCAGCTACCTGCCCCCACCCAGACAGTCTCTTCCCAGCTGGCAAAAGGCCATGCTCATTTACAAGCTCCTAGCTCCAAGATGCTATGCCAGATCTAGGGTGAATGAATCCTGTGCCCTATGTGTTGGTGGTACAAATCCAGCCCTACCAGCAGCAACGGTAGCCACTGACCAGCAGTAAGACAGGCACTCCCCCAGGCCTTGTGAATTTATTTAAATGGAAGAAAAATTACCCCTTAAAACACACACACACGGCGGGCACCTGTAATCCCAGCTACTTGGGAGGCCGAGGCAGGAGAATTGCTTGAACCCAGGAGGCAGAGGTTGCAGTGAGCCGAGATCGTGCCACTGCACTCCAGTCTGGGCAACAGAGCAAGATTCCATCTCGCACACAAGCACGCACGCACAAATATAGACATATGCAAATGATTTGGGAGGTCTACTAAACCGGGTCCCTTTGCCAGGAGTAAAAGGACAGAATGTCTCATTAATGGGAAGGCCACAGTGAGTGGAGGTCGGAGAACTGGAGCCAGCCTTTGTCCAGGCCTGCGGGAGCCGGGCTATTGTCTCCCAGCTTCCCCTTCCCCAGTGACCCCAGGGTCTGGGGCACACATGCCGGCCTTGAACTCTCCGTCTGTCTCTCCCACCATATTAATTACTATTCCCTTTGGTCAGGCCAAGAAAACAGCCTCAACTGCATTAGGACTAATTAAGAAGAGTGAGCTTCCCATTCTGGCAGGCTGCATCGGTCCCTGCAACGCGTGGGCCAGGAAGGGGCCCTGACAATCTTATTACCGCAGAAGAAAACACCTCCCTGCACTCCCTTCAACCCCCAACAGTGAGTTCACCTCTTCCATTACGAATGCATCTGCCCCCAGCCCCCAGCCACCAGCGAGGACGGCCTGGGTCAGCCAGGCGTGCAGGGCCGAGGAACAGCCACGTTTCCTTAAACCAAGGGGAGTTAGCAGAACAAATGCAGGGTCATGTCCATTTCCAATTCCATCTGTTGCCCTCCTCCTCCCTCTCAACCATAAATAAATTAATAGACAGACAGAGAGAGACAGAATAAATATGGATCACTACATGTCATTCTCCCTTAAACCTACCACGCTCTCCATTGATGCTTACAAGTTTACAACCTGCTCAGGAGTTGAATCCAATCCTGTGGATTCCAGAGGGTTTGAGGCCCTTCGAGAAGGATCTGAAGATAGTAATTACTTGAACTGTCTTCTCCATTGCGTTCTCAATGTCATCCTCACCATATTAAATGTCCAGTGAATACTGCAAGGGCCCTGGACTGACTCTAGCCACTGCCTGCTCCCGTCTGTCCTTCACGAGGCCACCAGAGTCATATTCTAAAGGACATCTGGGTATGCCACTGACCTGGTTTACAAAATACCCCGTGGACCCCTCTATGTCTAGAGGAAAACTCTTAGCATGGTTTACAGGCTCTTACACCCTGGGGAGGGCCTGCCTTCCTTTTTCATCTTTTGTCAATTTCATAGACCATATCTAGAAACTCTCCCAATCACCCTATTCTGGGGATAACAGCACAGAAGTTCTATGGTTCAAATCACAAAGTAGGTAAAGCCAGCTATAGGAGAGTGTAGCTGATAGGAGAGTCCAGCCTCCCCTCATGCCCAAAGGGACAGCTGCTACTCACCTCCTATCAAATATCATTTGGAAATAAAAACATTCAGATTTTTTTTTTTTTTGAGACGGAGTCTTGCTTTTTTGCCTAGGCTGGAGCACAGTGGTGCCATCTTGACTCATTGCAACCTCTGTCCCCCAGGTTCAAGCAATTCTCCTGCCTCAGCTTCCTGAGTAGCTGGGATTACAGGTGCCTGCCACCATGCCCAGCTAAGCTTTGTATTTTTTTAGTAGAGATGGGATTTCACTATGTTGGCCAGGCTGGTCTCGAACTCCTGGCCTCAAGTGATTCGCCCGCCTTGGCCTCCCAAAGTGCTGGGATTACAGGCATGAACCACCATGCCCGGCCAAGACCTTCAGATTTTTTTTTTGAGCCAATTTTAAAAAATGTAAAATTGTCAGATTTTAAACGCTGAAAACTAATTAAAATTTGAAGATGGAACAAAACACGTCAACACACAGGCCCCCGGTGGGAATTCTGCTCCCTAGTCTGGTTATCCGTAGAAGGCTGCTCACAGCTCCCTGGGAAAACCAACCATCCTTACTCCTCCACAGCTGGCTTGGGCTCTGCCTTCCCTGACTTGTGTAATTGACGAGAGCCTTCTCTTCCGCTCTTGTTTGTTTGTTTATTTGACAAAGGGCCTTGCTCTGTTGCCCAGGCTGGAGTACAGCAGTGTGATCTCTGCTCACTGCAGTCTTGACCTACTGGGCTCAAGCGATCCTCCTGCCTCAGCCTCCTAAATGGCTGGTATGTAGCATGCACCACCACACTTGACTAATTTTTTTACATTTTTTTGTAGAGACAGGGTCTTGCTATGTTGCCCAGGCTGGTCTCCAACTCTTGGCCTCAAGTGGTCCTCCCTCTTTGGTCTCTGAAAGCACTGGGATTACAGGCACGGGTCACTGTGCTGGCCTTCCTCCACTCAACTCAGTACAACCTGCCATCTCCTGCCTTGGCTTGGGGTTGCCAGATACACTAGTATGCTCAGTGCCATTTGAATTTCAGTTAACAATGAATCGATTTAAAGTATGCCCTAAATATTGTATCAGACATACTTAGACTGAAAATGATACACTGTTTATCTAAAATTTAAATGTAAGTGAGTGTCCTTTATTTTCTCTGCTAAATCTGGCAAACCTACCTCAGCTACACCACACCCACCTTGCATTCTTTCTGGGCATTGTTCTAGGTGCTGGGGATATAGCAGGAAACAAAACGGATCAAAAGAAAATCCCGGGCAGGTGCAGTGGTTCACACCTGTAATCCCAGCACTTTGGGAGGCCAAGGCAGGCAGATCATCTGAGGTCTGGAGTTCAGGACCAGCCTTACCAACACGGAGAAAACTCATCTCTACTAAAAACACAAAATTAGCTGGGTGTGGTGGCGCGTGCCTGTAGTCCCAGCTACTTGGGAGGCTGAAGCACGAGAATTGCTTGAACCTGGGAGGCAGAGGTTGCGGTGAGCTGAGGCTGCACTCTTGCCCTCCAGACTGGGCCACAAGAGCGAAACTATCTCTCAAAAGAAAATCCCTTTGCACATGGCGCTTCTGCTCTGCAGGCAGAAGAGAGGGTTTCCTTTTCTATTCCAACATCATTTTGCCTCAAAAGTTATAGGAGGAGTAAGGACAAGTAGCAGTGGGTTGGAGCCCTGACTCTACCTCCTGCCAGCTGTGTTGCGGAGCGTGTGAGGTGTTAATGTCCCCATCACTGAAATGAGCGACAGTGCCTTTGCTGCAGGTCATGAACAGGGGAGGTGACGCACACACGCTTAAGACCGTGTCTGGCATGAAGTAGGTGGCTGGTGCATTGAACCTGGTGACACATGACATGATCCTTTGTTTCCATTTCTGTGCCCCCCTTAGCCCAAGAAGTCTCTCAAAGGAAGGGATGGTGCACTAATCACCTTCGTGCTCCCAGGGCCCAGCACGTTGTTGGCGCCAGTGGGGACGGAATGAGTCGGCTAGTGGGTCACAGTCATGGCCGCTGTAGAACATAAGGTGTGGATTTTCACTGTCTCCACAGAAGCAGAGAGAAATGCACATTTAAAGCAAGTTTCATGATAAAGAAGGACAGACATCTAATGACAGAGAAAGAGTGGCTGCTTTCCTTACACCAAGAGGTTCTTCAGAACTGCCGAGTTCTGACTTCTGAGAACCGAGGTTACCCTGAGCACAGGAGAAGTTCGTCTTTAAAATCAAATGCGTCTCTGCCTAGGTGTGGATGAAGTTTCCTAAGTGCCATAAATAGAGTTTGGTGGTCTTCAAACTTTTTACAATCTCAGAGCCCTTTTTTCAAAAGAAATTTGACACTGGGGATAGCAAATGCATGGTTTCCAGGCCATTATTCTCTCATCCTGTACCTGTTGATTACAGCACTCTCTCTCATACATCCTAGACTTGGCCTTGGAGACTTCCACACAGCAATCTAGGCAGTCCCTGTTAGGTGGCTGGAGTTAGCACATAACTCCATTCGATAGACTGGATATTGAAACAGACAATACAAACCGGATCAACTGGAGCTAGCCTCTGACGAAGGGGTGAAGAGTCCAGAGCCCAACACACTTTCTTCCCCTCTGAAAAGACTCTTGAGCATCCATCCTATGTGATCCACTGATTGAGTCGATCTGTTCTGATCCCTCCAAATCCCAGCACTTCAAGATTCATGCGTTCTGTTATTCACATACAGAGAGACTGTTTCCCACATGCAGGCGCTCTTGTTTGTCACCTCGTGCCTCTTTGCCATGTCATTCCTGTGACAAATGTCATTGGCAAATGGATTCTTTGCCAATCCATTCCTCACTGGATTGAGGTGTAAGCAGATGCCATTAAAATATAGAAAGACCCACTGCTGTACCCACAGCAATGTCAGCAACAGGGACTGAGCAGCAGAAACCGTTCGTGATCATAAGAGCATCTTAGAAACATTCTGGTTTTTTTCTACCTTGGACTGCAAGAGGGTACATGAGGCTCCAGATAGATGAGTTTTATCGAAGTCACTTTCAAGCTCTCCCACCTCCCCACAGCTGACCTGACACAGAGACAGTTAGGAATCATCTAATTAAAAACACAGATCATTGCAGTACCAACTAGACTCACATCAAGATGATCACTCTACCAGCTCCCGCTGAGGTCCTGCTGTGACTAACACCCGGCCAAGCCACAGGAGAGAGAGGCTGGGGCCTCACCACTGTCCTAAGAGCCCTGCCCTGTCCCTGAATTTCTCTCCTGGCTGGGTGGATACAAGGGACAGGCAGGACCATTTATTCAGCTCAAGGTCCTCCGTGGAGCAGAACATGTAGGCAGGTCCGGGCCCGCTGCCACGGAGCCGCCGCTGGGTATTACTGTCACTCCAGACAGCAGCACATCCCCTGCAAAGAGAGATTTGAAACCCCACAAGCTCAGGCCTCCACCCCCTTGTTCTCCCAGACTTATAAAAATAGAAAGAACACATGTTCCCATTAGTCACTTGCTTGAGGGCTGCTGTGGGGTATAAGCATGCAGCCCGTACACTGGAACCAAATTTGAATATCATTTGCATCTTGCAGGTAGACAATGGGCACCGCATCAAAAACACACGCAGTCCCCGCTCCTCTCCTCCTCAGCAAGGTACCCAATGAGGCAGACCAGATGACATTTCCTGGGAACAAGGCCTATCATTTGTTAAGTGTTGAAATCCACTTGATAAAGACCCCTCCTGGCAACCGAGGCCCACCCCAGCTGGAGAGGCATTCTGAGAGGCTTTTAATTAAACTTTTGCTTGCTAAGAGCAGTTTGCATACACACAGGGGGACCACGCTCCTGGGGGAGCCGTAAAGACTGCCACTTCCTTTGCCCCTGTGTGTCTTTAACTCTATGAGGTTGCGAGGCAGAAACCCAGCCTGTGCTGGCAATGATGCTTCTGGAAGGGCCTGAGGAGCGACCCTGCCACGGGAGACAGAGCTGAGCCCATTCTGTGGCTGCACGGGGCCTCCTGGGTGAGCTGTGGCTTTCTGGCCACCTGTGTCACTCCCAGAGCAGTGGCCAAAGTAAAAGCCGGAGAGGACGAGGCTGCGCCGGTGGGGGGAACCTTCAGACCCTACAGGTGGGTTATTGACCTGCGTGTCCCTTCTGGGAGGAGGGGAAGCTGGAAGAGCAGGAGGCATCCTTTGTGGCTCTGACCTCCCTTGACCTGACCTTTGTAACTCTATCAGGACTAGTGGTCAGTAGTTATCAACTGTCAATAAACCGCCCAAACACACACTGTAATTCAGAATACGGGGAGGCCCATCTATTTGCGGATCGATCTTAGACTCGAAAGTTGACAAAATGCAGGGTCCCTTGTCTTCTTATCATAATATTGAAAATATGTGCTGCGACAAATTGAATGATCTACACCTCTCATGCCCCACTCCTGGGGCCCTCAGTAAATACAAGAGGATTGATTGAGATGAAAGGTGAACGGGAGGTCTACGGTGTTCCTCTAAGGACACCAAAGCCGCTGAAGCAGAAGCTGAGGACTAATTAGTCCATCTCATTAAGTTTATCTACTAAGATCCTACAGAAACAGGCAAGGTCTACCCTACCCCAATTATCTGTGTCATTTAAAAACAATCTGCATCTGCTTGAATAACTGAGGCAAAAACAGATGTTGGAGACTTTAACGATCTATTTTAATAGAAATTGCAAGTTCCTGGCTTCTCTCCCTCCCGCTTTCCACTTGACTTGGCTTTGTGTTGACTCATCTACGGATGGCGGTTTTTTGTTTGTTTGTTTGTTTTTCCTGCAGAAAACAACGTGTTTTTGGAGGTGGTCAGGTGACGTCATTGGGGATGATCTCAAGATGTGGAACAGGGGCTGGGAGTGCAGGGCTGGCCTTCTGTTCTCCTGTCGATGGGACAATGGGGAAGGTAAGGAAGGTCAGCGACTATAGCAGTCCTCTGGGTAGATCTGAGGTGCCCACTCAAACTGGCAAAATAAGCAGCTTGGCTAACACTTTCCAGTCAGTGGCTGGCATGGCTGTTTATGCTGGGCATTGCAGGTAGGAGTCACACTTACCTACTAGAGTCGTGGTGGGGGGAGTCAATGAATGAATAGCTCTGAAATGCATCAGTAGTGCCTGGCAGACAGTAAACAGGAATCAATACATGTTAGCTGTTATTAGTGGTATTTTGATGTTATGAGGATCATGGGATCATCCTTATTAATATTATTATTGTTTTTGAGACAGAGTCTTGCTCAGTCACCCAGGCTGTAGTGCAGTGATGCAATCTCAGCTCACTTCAACCTCTATCTCCCGGGTTCAAGCAGTTCTCTGCCTCAGCCTCCCCAGTAGCTGGGATTCCAGATGCCTGCCACCATGCCTGGCTCATTTTTGTATTTTTAGTAGAGACGGTGTCTCACTATGTTGGTCAGGCTTGTCTTGAACTCTTGACTTTGTGATCCACCTGCCTTGGCCTCCAAAAGTGCTGAGATTACAGGCGTAAGCCACCGCACCTGGCCTATCCTCATTATTTTTTAAACTGGCTAGCTGGCTGGCTGGCTGGCACTGCGTTCAGCTTTCAGGTACACCTAGGCAGAGTTTTACCAGGTCACACCTGCAAAAAGCGTTGGCACAAAGGAGGTAAAGCAGGTTTCTCAGGCTTGGGACTCTTGCTATTTTGAACCAATTCATTCTTTGTTGTGGGATGTTCGGTACTCTGTAGCACCTCATGTCCTTAGATGCCAGTAGCATTTCTCTCCCCTCATTTGTGACAATCAAAAATACCCGCTAGGCATTGTCAAATGCACCCTGAAGGGCAAAACTGCCTGGGGTGAGAAGCTCTGGGATAAAGCCATGGTCATGAGTCATAGTTCCCAGTTCATGCCTCACCTCCTATCCTAGAACCAAGGCCTCCATTCAAGTTCTCCCCTGTCCTGGGTTGAGGTTCACAGGTACTCACCAGTGAGTCGCCCTCAGGACCCTAGGAATCCGCCATTTGAGGTCAGGGACATCTGCTACTGGGTGGCCTCTGCAGACCTCAAGGGCATCCTCCCAGTGCCACTGTCTGCCCCAGAGCCTTGTTACCAGCTGAAGCTCCCTGAATGGGTGGCGAGTTCTCCCATGGCCACCGATTTTATTATTAAATAATAAAAATCCAACGCATTGGCGATGGCTGCTATATTAGTCCATTTTCACGCTGCTGATGAAGACACACCTGAGACTGTGTAATTGATAAAGAAAATGAGGTTTAATGGACTCATAGTTCCACGTGGCTGGGGAGGTCTCACAATCATGGCAGAAGGTGAAAGGCACATCTTACATGGCAGCAGACAAGAGAGAATGAGAACCAAGTGAAAGGGGAAACCCCTTATAAAACCATTAGATCTCGTGAGACTTATTCACTACCACGAGAACAGTATGTGAGAAGCCACCCCTATGATTCACTCATCTCCCACCAGGTCCCTCCCACAACACGTGGGAATTATGGGAGCACAATTCAAGTTGAGGTTTAGGTGGGGACACAGCCAAACCCTATCAGCTACCCACCCACTGCCACTGCTACTGTGGTTAACAGAGAGCTGTGAATTCTCCCTTGCCCCGACTGCACTGTTCTTTGTGACTTTGATGCAAGGAGGCCAGGTGACATCCTGGCTGAAGTCAGGGGAGGGTGGAGTAAGGAATGGCTTCCTCCCTGTTTATTTCTGTGCTCTGGCAGATGGACACCAAAGCAACCCCGTCTTCTCTCTGGATGAGGCATAGAGCTTCCCCGGATTCTCCAGTGACATACACTCCCCTGAGTTCTAAATCACACCTTTCTTCCCTCCATGAATGCTTTGAACTGATTCAAGCTGGTCTTGCTTCTCTCAGAGTCAAGCTTCTTCAGCTGTTTGGCTAGACAGGCTCTGGGGAGGCCTGGAGCTCAGCAGTCTGTCCGATACTCCCATCTGGAGCCTCAGAGGTGTAGGAAGCACGCAACTTCTTACGAATAGTAGAAACTGAATTTTGGAGTAATGTTAGATTAGTGTGAAAGTTATTGCAGTTTTTGCCATTACTTTCAATGGCAAGTGAAAGGGGAAACCCCTTATAAAACCATTAGATCTCGTGAGACTTATTCACTACCACGAGAACAGTATGGGAGAAGCCACCTCTATGATTCACTCATCTCCCACCATTACTTTCAATGGCAAAAACCGCAATTACTTTTACACCAACCTAATACCTTATTTTGCAGATGAAAAAACTCAGGGCCAGAGAGATTAACTGATTGGTTCAAGGTCACACAACTAACTAGTAATAAAGGCAAGGGCAAAATGCTCAGTTCCCTTGCTGATGTCTATCTTTAACTGCCAAACGGCAAAAAGTATTGTAGCAATTAATTAATTTCAGGAAATGGGTTTTGTATAACATGACTTTTTATCTGACACCGGTATAAGGGATTTTCATATATGATTGTGGTAGAAAATTGAAGCGTGTCCCTTCATGCCCCAAAGCGCTATTTTTATTTTAAATATTTTATTGAAATATTCCTAAGATACATTAAATGAGAACACCACAAAGATTTTTACCTAATCAGTATTAGTGTGTGCATTTTGCATGACATCCTTTTCGTCCTATAAGACATTTCTCCCCACTACTTTTGACGTTTTAAGTTTGTTCCAAATAGTCAAAATGACTATCTATAATTTCTATATAAATGACGTTATTGTTGGTATCTTCACCAACAAGACTATGTTTACTAGTATGTGGAGGCTAAAATTGTTTCCAAGTAGGAAATCCTAATCAAAACAAAGTCACATCTCACTATTTCCCACGTAAGCCCTGTTTGCAAAGTTTCCCGTTAAGCATGAATGTGTTTTAACTTTTTCAAAATATTTGGAAGCCAAAATGGTCCTTGCAAACTCCTCTGTAGTCTTTCTTATCATCATGCGACTTTCTTAAACCACTGGACACCAAATATAGTAAGGATGATATTCTCTTTCAACATCAATGTTCAACTTTTGATTTCGCTTCTTTTTCTTGAGTTGGGTATTCTAATAGAGTTTGATTTGAATGTCAAGTGGTTCTGGGATTGCTCTAAACCTTAAAAAATGGCAAATGTGAGTCCATCAATTTTATGTCCAAGGCAGAGGAATGTCAAAGTGTATTTGCCTAATTCTGTGGTTCCAGTTTATCACTCTCTCCCATGCCTGCAACTCGTAGCTCCAGAGAATTTCAGCTCATCAAGAAAAAGTACAGAATCAGGCTTGATGACATTATCACAAAGTCAGATTAACAGCAAATGGAGGAAAACAAAAATGGGCTCTTCCCTGGTAAAGATGTTTCTCTGCAGAAGGGTGGATGCTGATAATACAGTCACTGGGATAAGTCCATCAATCACTATGAACTCATAATGCCTCAAATACAATCTTGGGCATTTGAACCAAAGCAACAAAAATCAGAAAAAGAGAGCATAAGAAGCAAGTTACAAAACGCACATAACTAGATAAAAGAAAGAATCATCCCAATGTATTTTAGATTGTAATGGATTAATACTTTTTCATGTTGACAGGGAAAAATAATAAACATCAAATGCAAGTTACATTACGCATCTATGCATTGCCTCTGGATTGTACAAAGTTCAAGAATGAAGCAAAATTCCTGATATAGTGATGAAGTGGAGGAATAATCATAGATTTATGACAACCCTTAATTATTATTACTAAATGTGTATTAAATTAGAATCTCAGATCCTACAAACTCTTTCCATCTTTTCAGCATCCTCTTGAAAATTTGAGAATAAAATGTGTGGTAACCTGCCCCAACAATTTCCTTCATGGAAACTTCCTGCCTACCTAGAGAGTGATGGTGTTTTCTACTGGAGAGAAAATCAGACTCACAAAACAGCGAGAGAGGTGACAGCCAGGACCAGAGACAAAGGTGACAGAGGCACAAAGCAGTGAAGCCAGCAGCTCCCACAGCACTGAGAGTGATAGAAAGCCAAAAAGGAAGGAATGGAGATTTGGACAGGAGCAGCACATCTGTCTCAGACCATCACAGGATATACAACCTTGGGGGTTTTTGCCTTCCTCCCCATACCAAAGCACATTAATGGAAGCCAGCTTTCTCTTTCCTGGAAAAACTCTCTGAGGGTCTAGTGTCAGCAATAGAGGCGGGATAAGAAATCCATCAGCTGTGTTACTTGCTAGAAAGTTAGAAGAGTCAGCCGGCAGAAGGGTGATGCTGATCAGGCTCCTTAGTTGAACAGGCTGCTGAATGATGAAACACAGTTTGGAATATTAAAAGAGCCACCTGGGAGATGAATTAGTGGCTCTGGTTTTTCATGCCAGTTTTGTTCATCTCCTTTTGCTACCTTTGAGCTCAGAGGGCTATTGCAACTGACCTTCATATTGAGATGAAGTGCACGTTTAGGAATCACGAGAATGGAATCCTGCAGCCCGGTTTATCTGGACCTCTACTTGTGCCAAAGAGCAACTAAACGCAAAAAATCACTGAGCTACTTCTCGATGCTACACTGTTTCAGTCCCTGTGTGATGTATCAAAAGCGGCCTGCAATTATACAATTAGATGGAATATAAATTTTTCTCATAGTGTTAATTTTTGTTGCCAGTCAGATTGCCTCCTGGAAAATGGAGGCTGTTAGTCTACATGGCTCATCCCCCTTCCCTCTTTCAAGATGTTTTGCTGACCTGCTTTGATTTCTTTTTAGCAGCCTGCTGATTCTTCCCTTTAAGCATGCTCCTCAGAGTTTGAGGGGCTCAGAGGTGTGTGGATTGCTGAAATTGGACTTACGTGGCATATTTGCCTTGAAAGGCTAAGGCTTGTATAAAGAGGCCCCTGGTAGCTGACTGACAGTGGGGCAGGAAGGGGAGAGGGAAAGAAAAACCGAGGAGGAGGGCCAAGGCGTCAAAACAGGTTACGGCATAGGCACAGGGTCGAGATGGAGGAAGACGCATGGCTTTAGCGTCAAGTGTGTCGTTCCTAAGTACATGGAAACTAAGTGAGGGTTCATCAATGGAACAGTACATGATTTGGAGGAATAGCCACAGAGTGTTTACTGAACTGCCAAACTGCCTGGCAGCACCCCATATGACTGTCCAATGACTTTCCCAGAAGCGCAAATCAGAACGTCAATAACACACCGCCAGTTTCCAAATTCTATCTCATTGCACATAAACCGAAAGTCTCAACAATCAATACCGTGTAACTGGATTACAATCAGAATTCAGTGTAGCAACACCTAGACAAACAAGTGTGTCCAAGAGGCATTTGAGTTCATGGGTGAACTCCAAAAATTTGACATGGGATGAGGTGATCGGCCCATCAATTTGGGAGACAGAAAATGAACACAAGACAGAAAACCTGAAGTTAATCTACTTTTTTTTTTTTTTTCAAATAGACCCATTTGGCACCAATTAACCATTCCCATTTCTCCATCCCTGCCATGAAAATCTCCAGAAACTCTGAGTTTGTGTTAACTTCATCAGCTTCATCCTTGACAGGCTGAGAGTTGGATTTCTAAGTCGGAAATAGCGACTATTGGTTCATAGTGGTGCCCGCCCCTACCTACCTTAGTAATGGTTCCAATGAGATCTATGTGGCTAATTCCAATTCACTAACCACTATTTTGGAAGTAGATGAACATTTTCACGACCTAAGGGAACCATCATGGCCAGCCTTTCAAACGGCTTTGAAAAAACCCATCAGTCTCTCAAAATCTGTTTAGCTGAACAAATTCCCTCAGCTCCCATGTGTACAAATAGCACCCCTCTGCTTGTCCTATCATCTGCCCCTTCCTCTTTATTGCTCTCATGTTAGTAGATTAAAAGATCAGAAGTGCCATCTTTTAGCAAATGGATTCATCTTCAGTCACAGATTTCCATGAGAATGAACACAAAGTTATCAGGGAAGAGAGATAAGCACATTATTTGTGTTTTAAGCTTGCTGTCTGATTTCTGTTTGGTATGCCCTGATTTCTTTTAAGCACTGGGAACACATTCATTTTCCAGGTTTCTATAGGGATGTTACATATCTAGAATGCCATTTAGAGGATTACTAATTTACTAAATGGTACCCCAGTGTCCTGAAAGAGTTAATTCTCTTCCAAGAGATAAGCAATTTATTTTCTATTTAGCAGCAGGATAAGGCCCACTGCTTATAAATGGACTATGAGCCCCTTAGAGAGAGGGAGAGAGAGATGCTGTATAAATACAGGGTATAATAATTATAATAACTGTAATATAATATCAATCCATCATGTTATTTTTATACATTGCCCTTCCTAACCTTTGTCTAAAAAGGCCAGATCAACATCCTGAACTCCCTGTCATTTTTGCATGTGTCTTTGAAAAAACCAGATACCAAGAGATGTGCTATATCCTTTGGTCAAAGAGCCCATCCAGCCAACCAGTCAATCAACAGATGTTCCCTAAACACCATAACTAAACAGCAAGCATAGCCCACAACCTGCCTCCCCAGAGCTTCCAATTTAGGTAGAGTAATAATGATTCACCAGCAAACTCCAAGCTAGAGGTAACGACGCATGCCAATAGGAAGTTCACGCAAGTCCAGCTCAGAGGAGAGAGAAATTAGCCATCCTATAAAGCAGCCATCACCAACAATCCTGAGCTTGGAGTCAGTAACAACATGTATCTTCACCTTGGTTCAAATTCCAGCTCTACCATTGCCTAGTGGAGTAATTTCCAAGTTATTTACCCTCTCTGAGTCTCAATGTCTTGAAAAACCGTTGCCTTGAAATGGACGGAAGAGTCAGCAAAGTTCTATCTGCAAAAATACTTTATAAACTGAAATGTGCTACAGAAG
Organism: Aotus nancymaae; assembly: GCF_030222135.1. Taxonomy (NCBI): domain Eukaryota; kingdom Metazoa; phylum Chordata; class Mammalia; order Primates; family Aotidae; genus Aotus; species Aotus nancymaae. The sequence continues at coordinate 25,575,741 of NW_026988443.1, read as the reverse complement.
CACAAATGTAAAAGCCTCCCTGAAGCGCGTATCTTTTTGTGAAAAATGAAAATGATGGAATGCAACATCAGGCGTGGATGAAAACTTTCTCAACAGTTAAGAGTCTTAGGATTCACTCTTAACGGGACTCCAGGTCACTCCCCTTCTCAAGAGAGACCTGAGTCAGTCAAGCAGGCAATGCCGGCTCTGAGTACCAAAACCGGAAGAAGGGAGGGTGGGTGTGTTTACAGATGACTGGAACAAAAGAAATGTGAAATGTTAGGGAGCTGAGACAAGTTTCTCTAAGAGAAGGCAAAGGGAAGGAAGAGCCTGGAAGGGAAGGGACATGCTTGTTAGTTTGCAGGGCTGCTGTAGCTACAGGGCTACAGGCTGGGTGGCTTCAACCCATTTATGCCTAAGATTGCAATTTTTTGAATTTTTGCAATCAGACCTTGGAGATGACCTTCAGCAGTAGGATATAAATAACTCCCATATGCTTAGCATTCCAATAATGGAACACTAGGCGTAAATGGGTTAAAGAACAAGAGAAATTTACTGTATCATAATCTAAAAGCTGGAAGTCCGAGATCAAGGTGTTGGCAGGGTTGGTTTCTTCTGGGGCCTCTCTCCTTCATATATAGATGACGCTTTTCTCCTTGGGTCTTTGTACTGTCTTTCCTTTGTCCCTATCAATATCCAAATTTCCTTTTTTTTTTTTTTGAGACAGGGTCTTGCTCTGCTGTCCAGGCTGGAGGGCTGTGGCATTATCATAGCTCACTTCAGCCTTAAATTCCTAGGCTCAAGGGACTTTTTTGACTTAAAAATATGTGAACAATAATATTTTTAATATAACTTTTTTGTGTACATAGACACCATATAAGTGAAAAAAAAAACCCCATGAGGATTATGTAGGTGATTATAATAGAAAAGGGGAAAAACTAGTGTCTCAGTATTGCATTGTGGATAGAATTCCTGGTATATGGTACATCTCAGAAGAGACCTATTTCTTCAGGTGAGCGGCTGACCCCCATCGGGGCCATGACCGCTCTTCTCTTTCCCTACAGCCTCAGTAATTTTTTGCCAAAAGGCTCAGATTTGAATAAAGAGGAGCAACATGAGCACAGGATCCAGACATAAGGGCTGCAGTCTGCTGAACTTTGGCAATGGGCATTTGGGAAATTCCTGGGCTCAAAGGATTTGAGGCTGCGGTGAGCTCCTACCTCAGCCTCCCGAGTAGCTGGGACTACAGATGTGTGCCCGGGTAATTTTTTATTTTATTTTTTTGTAGAGTCAGAGTCTCGCTACGTTGCCCAAGATGTCCAATTTCCTCTTCTTCTAAAGACATCAGTGATATTGGATTAGGGCCCACCCTAGCAACTTCATTTTAACTCTATGACGTATTTAAAAATCCTATCTCTGAATCTAGTCATGTTCTGAGGTATGCGGATTAGAATTTCAACCAGTGAATTTTCAGAGGGCAGAATTCAGCCCATAGCAACATGTAAATTCCTAGCTGGATCTGAAGCTTTCCTTATGTGACAATGGAAAATAAAGAAGGGAAAGAAACAAATCTGCAAGCAGGGGGAGCAGCCCCAATGCTGATGACATACTTGGAAAGATTTGAAAAGGAAGAAAATGGCTTTGTGGATGGAAGTTGCGGAGATGTGCATCCACAGGTACCTTTTTCTTAAAAAACAGACAATCCCCTCTGAGAGAATAATCAGAGTTCCTGGACGTGATAACGATGCACAACCTATTGCCTAGATCTTTCATGCAAACTTTTTGTAAAAGATGTTAGTTTCTTCTCTAAAAGCCTCCTCTAATGGACACACCACAAGATCACTTAGAGATCCACACTGACAATTTATCCCTTTGCCTAACAAAACGTTTTTCTTATGTCTGACCCAAATCTCTTGCTAAAGAAGCCAAAGCTCAGCATTTTGAGCCTTATGACTTTTGTGCATTTCTTCTCTTTCCCATTCCCTGCAAATCTGTTTTCCTCCTTCCCACACTTTCTCTCTATGGATATGGAGAATAATGATTCAAAAATATCCACAGAAAATGCCACCATATATTTAGCTAGTAAAGTTACTCCTTGGTTTTCTTTTCTTTCTTTCTTTTTTTTTTTTTTTTGAGACAGTCTAGCTCTGTTGCCTAGGCTGGAGTGCAGTGGCATGATCACAGCTCACTGCAACCTCTACCTCCTTGGCTCAAGTGATCCTCCCACCTGAGCCTCAGAAGTAGCGGGGCCAACAGGTATGTGCCACCATGCCCAGCTGATTTTTCTATTTTCTGTAAAATAAAATAATTGCATTATTTTTTTATGATACCCAGGCTGGTCTTGAATTCCTGGGCCCAAGCTATCCTTCCACCTTGGCCTCCCAAAGTGCTGGGATTACAGACGAGAGCCACCACACCAAGTCCTTCTCTTTCTCTTATTTTAGTCAAATAAATACTACACCTTCTCCCACCACTGCCACTGACAGCCTAGATTTAGCTTTTCCTCAATAAAACATTAGATACAATTCTCACACATTTTAAAACAATGATTTCCAGTATGGATAATTTTGTCAAGTACCATGAAGTGAACAAGCTGCTATCTCCTCTATCATGAATATACGTACAGGTCTGATCCCTTGGGTGGGACTTCTGAAGTATACTTGCCTTTTAAAATGTAATTTTCTGTATATACACTTTATTGTGCAAAACAGCTGATTAATCCCTTGACTGTATTGTATCTAAAATGACCATTTTCTCTACCATTTATCTCTACCTTATTCAATAAGTCTGGAAATAAGTTTTTTTCTCTTAGATTTAATGTTACTTGGCACTTTTTAACCACAAGGTCAGATAAACGGGATGCATTTTTAAGACTCCATTCAAATATATGACACGTATAGCAGCCAAAAGTTATGCTCCTTCAACAACTAAAATCAGTATAACGCCTTCATAAAAGGGGATTATTTGAAAGTTGAATTCCAAGTGAGCACATATGTATTAGTGGCCTCCACAAAACATGCGCTCGCTTTGGTGCATGTCAGATAGCAACTGATGGGGATGCAACTGAGCATCACTCTTAAGGCTCTCAAGCGAAGTATCCATGCAGCACCCACGCAGCATATAACACCATGCACATTTATTTTGACCTATGCTCACCTCTTATAACAATCTTTTCATATATAATGAATGTAATTTAGATGTACATATAGTTCTATATGTGTATATACAAATATCATTCTAATATATAATTCACGTGTGTGTGTGTATATATATATATATAGAGAGAGAGAGAGAGAGAGAGAGAGCGTGCCTGCACACAAGCGAGAGCAAGTACCCATGGTTTTTCCAGTTTTATTTACCAAAATGGCACCGCTTCACCATTTTTCAGGCCTCCCAAGATATTTCCCCTGACTTTTTCATTGAATTTAAAGACATGTTATAATCATATCAACTAGAAGGGATCAATGGTCAAGGTCTCTACTTGTTATCAAGCAGGAAACCACCCAAATGGAACTATCTGAGCAGCCCTGAGATCTTCCTTCCTCCCAGGCCTGCCCTACCCAGATGCAAGATGCCTGAAATTCACAATCACATAGTGTGCTCCAGCACAGGAGAAGAAAAGGTAAAATTTTCCTCTGGATTTGATCATTTCAGGGCACAGAAACCCAAATTCCAACTTCTGGAGTCTGTCTCATTGAGAGCTTTGACCTTCTGAGGCTGCTACACTGCCTGTGCCTGTAGTGGGCAGGAAGTGAGAAGGAATTGACCCCTGGGAGCAGGTGTCCAAATGCACAGCAGGGTTAGTGTATAAATACACTAGCTCCCTTTCCCTGAGGTGGTACAACTGTGAGGTGTGAGTCCTACACTCTTCCATGAGTTTTGTCTTGAAATTAAGTTCCTGTTGCCCACAGTTGAAACTTCCTGGGTAATTTTCTCTTTATTATCATCCTTCCTTTTTCTTGTTTGCTCCTCATGCTTCTCCCAGTTCCTGGGATCACCTTATAAAAAAATGAATTTTACCTGAATACCTGTATGAGGATCTGTTTCTGAAATGAAGACAATGGAGTCATTCATTTGGAATAGCCTAAGTATCACAAAGGTATCATCTATTAAAGTGTGGAATCTTAAATTTGAGGGGGAAATGGTGGAGTGCGTTTAGATCACAGAATCTTCCTGCTCTGGAACATGGTTGAAGCTGGAGGCCATTGTATTAGTCCTTTCTCGTGGTGCTATGAAGAAATACCCAAGACTGGGTAATCTATAAAGAGAACAAGCTTAATTGACTCACAGTTCCTCAGGGATGGAGAGACCTCAGGAAACTTACAGTCACGGTGGAAGGTGAAGCAAACATGTCCCTGTTCACGTGGAGGCAGGAAGGAGAAGTGCAGAGCAAAGTTGGGGAAAATCCCTTGTAAAACTATCAAATCTCATAAAAGAACCCATGACTATCACAAGACAGCATCGGGAAACCTCCCCCATAATCTAATAATCTCCCACAAAGTCCCTCCCCCAATATTTGGGGATTACAATTTGAATCACAACTCAAGATGAGATTTGGGTTGGGACAACAAACCAGACCATATTGGCCATTATCCTTAGCAAACTAATACAGGAATAGAAAACCAAATGCTGCATGTTCTAATTTATAAGCGGGAGCTAAATGAAGAGAACACATGAATACATAGAGGGGAATGACACACACTGGGGCCTACCAGAGGGTAGAGGGTGAAAAGATGGTGAGGATCAGGAAAAATAACTAATGGGTGCTAGGCTTAACACCCAGCTGATGAAATAATCTGTATAAAAAACCCCATGACACAAGTTTTGCCTATATAATAAACCAGCACATGTATCCTGAACTTCAAAGCAAAACAAAAAAAGAATCTCACAGCTCCAACATCTAATAAAAGGAACAAGAAGTAGTGGAAAAAATCAGGAAAACACCAGCAACAGTCAAATGAAGAAAATGGTAAAACTTCAAGCCATAATCTATAAAAAAAAAAAAAAAAAGTCAGCTGGGGAAGAGTGGGACAATGATTTTGGTTGCCACAATGCTGCTTTTAACTGTACCCTGAATCCCAGAATGAGTAGAAAGAAGTAAAGAAAATACTTTGAATGTTCCCTGAATACCTCAGTGTGCAGAAAAGCAAGCCAAGGGGGTATATAGGCATCTTGAGTCAGAAACATAATTTCAAGATTAGAAGCTCTCTACCTAGCACTTTAAGACCTCAGCCTCTTGTCAGAGGCAGGAATGTTGCCTCTATATGGACATTTAACAGAATTTCATGAAAAGGACCAGAGTCCCTGGTTCTCTGAGACACAGCCCATCAGAACACTTCTTCCCACTAAAGACCTAATACAGACAAGACATAGAACATATTAAACTGCTGCTAAGAGGAAAAAAGGGTCTCAGGTAAAGCAGGAAGTTGGTCAAGAAGAACTTATTCAATATCTATTAGCACAGAGTTCTACATAGAGCTCCACGTACTAAGCAAGAACAAAATAAGTAACAGCATGAAGGGAATTCTATTTTTAATAATGGTAGGCTTGTCCTCTCCGACTAAACCTTCAGCTGAAAACAACTTCATTGTGCTTTAAAAAATCATAAAAACAGCTTAAAAGCATTGAGGAATTGATGTGAGATCAATGAGTTGGTCAAAATGAAGGTCCTGCTAGAACCCTGAAAGAAAAGAACAGGAGAAACATTCTTTATCCACAAACGGTCACCAATAAGGATATTTGCCAAATGAGCACATTTGGATGTTGGTTTTGACAGCCTTGCTGTGTGTGTGTGAAGACCAGGGGTAGCAGGTAGGGGCAGATATTAATGCTCAGAGCCCATCCAGGGTAACGAATCTAGTAAGAAACCTCTTCACATTAAGTCAGGATCCCAAAGATTACACATTAAGGTTGAGGATAAAAACTTTAAAAAGGAAATGAGGAATACAAAAGAGAGGAAACACCCATCTGGAAGAAAATACAACCCAAGGGAAAACAACTATCTTTTTCAGTATTATGCTATAGAATAGTTAAATATGGCACACGTTTATCAAAATAGAAACTAGATGGTAAGCTATTAAAGTAATATAATGATATTTTTAAAAACTGTGGAGGTTAGGAAACAAATTAGGGACTAAAACATCATTGTAGAACTAATAAATAAATTAGCACAGATAGTATGGAGTAGATATGACTGAAAATAGACAAGCTGGTACAGAGAAAAGGCTTGAGAAAGTCTTTAGTGAATAAAAAGGAAAAGAGAAAAAATAAGGAAGGTAATAGAGAAAGAAAATAATAGATGTTCCTGGAGTAGTGAATGCAACAGACAAAAAATTCATATATACGAGAAAAATGAATATACCTTAAAAGGGAAAGGAGTGTTTGTATATATGTGTGTGTGTGCACGCACACATCTGTCTTCCTCTTTTAAGGCACATTCATTTTTCTCCTATATATGAATTTTTTCTGTCTGTTGCATTCTCTACTCACAGTATATTATATGAGAAAGTGATATGAATTGCTTGCTACTGAGTATATCTTATTTTAAGGAATAAAGAAAAAAGTAGTTATTCAAAAACAAAACACAAGTACTGTATAAACAGGAAATTTAGATAAGCCTCAGTCTTTTCTGTAACATCCAAAAGACAAGAAAGACATATTTACAACCTTCTAAAGAACAAGGAAGTATGTTTCATAGAATATAATGTCTAGTCAAGTTGATGTTTAAATATAACAACAGTAAACCATTCAAATTTAGAGTATGACAACCATGGTCCCATGCATTAATCAAACAAAATATAACAACTGTGTTATTAAAGGACAGTATTCAGTGGTGTGAGACAACGGAAAAAAGGTCTAACAAAGTTTGAGGGAAAGAAAGTGTGAGTCCTCAAATTTTATACCCAGCTAATGTGTCCTTTCATTTATTCATTTATTCTTATGTGTTTATATATTTTCTTAATTTTCTATGACTTCACAGTATACCTTGGGTATAAAGGCAATAGACATTCTTAGGCATGCAAGAAATTAAGAGCATCTAAAGATCTTCTAAAAGTCTTAAATATAAGCTGGGCACAATAGTTTGTGCCTGGAGTCCCAGCTCTCAGAAGGCTGAGGCAGGAGGATTGCTTGAGGCCAGAAGTTAGAGAGATCAGCCTGGGCAAGACCCCATCTAAGAATTAATAACAATAATAATAATATAAAATAGTCTTCTTAAAAATAAAATTCATCCAACTAAAGATAAATCAAAAACACAACAATGAAGAACATAGATCTAAAAGACTTGAGCACTGAATAATTATTTAATATAGAAGTATAAAATATAACAAAATGAATGTGGCTTGAGAACAAGATGACAAACATTATAAACCTTGACAAAGTAAAATAACTAATCAAAGGAAGGAAATTGAGTAGCTGTGTGCTGATTTTCTCATCTTTTAAGCAAGGAGGCAGTCAATATTGTCTAATACTGAGGCATGAAGTTAAAAAAAAGTAATTGATCTAGAAAAATATTTTTTCTACTTTTTTTTTCCTTAAGCATAGATTCTTTCAGAACTATATTCTGGTAAAAAAAAAAGTTTTCTTCTGAGGATCAGAAATTCTTCAATTTCACCTTTATATATATATTTTTAAATTCTAACCTAATGACATCTAACCATTAAATGCAATACTTCTTATCTCTGTCATGCATAACTCTGCTGTTTTAAAATATTTAAATAAAAGTTGTACATATTCAGGGTGTACAATGTGATAATTTGATATACATATACATTGTGTACTGATTACCACAGCCAAATTAATTAACACATCTATCACCACCTAGAGTTACCATTACTGTGTATGTTTGTTGGGGGTGAAGATATCTTAAATCCACTCTTTTGTCAAACTTCAAGTAAACAATACAGTGTTGTTAATTATAGTCATCATAATCCCCTTTTTAAACTCTCAGTTTTTCTTACCCTCTTTGAATTTTTTATTCTCTGTATCTGTCTCACTGTTCTCTCTTTTCTTTCCTATATTCATTGTAAGTAAATGCTTAGAAAGACATTCACCAGATCTAAAAGATTTTTTTAGGTGTAGAAGTTTTAGTGAAATTTTGCTTTCTCTGTTTCCACCACTTTTAATTTTATGTAATGGACCTGTAGTCATTATTCTATAAAATAAAAAATATAGGCTTCCAACACCTTGCTGTGAATGTGTTTGTGGTTTTTATCTTCGTGTTTTTCATAATTTTGTCTGTGGTATCAAATGAAAGTAGCGATCACTTGACTTGCCTACATTTTAAAAATTCTGCTATTTTCTTTAGCAGATCTAGCCTCTTAGGAAACTGATGCTCCTTTTCTCTTGATGCTGCCAGATCCCTAACTCTTACTCTCTGATATTTGAATCCTCAAAGTTTCCTGAACATGTAGAAGGAAGGCTCGCCAATGCCGGCATGCATTTGCAGATTAACAGCTTCCGCCATTAGCAAACTGGAAATTCCTTCCCCCATCCTTCTTACAGAGGGAGTCTTTTTCTCCTAATAGTACTATGTTTTCTATTTCTGCATTTCCTTATTAATGCAGTCTACAGGCAATTTTTATTTTTCTTGGCTGCTTTAGCCTTCTGTTGAGCTTCATGAGTATTAAATAGAATGGCTTATCTGAGGAAACAAAGCAAAGCAAAAACTCTACCTTCAACTAATGGGAAGATGGATCCTTAATACAGAAGAAGACACAGGCAGGCAAACAATACATGTGTCACGTTCTGTGTTCCACTAAGTTATAAGGCTCTGATGAAGCCACAGAATACATGTCCGGAGCAATGCTGCTGCCTCAGTGGGTCAGATGAGACGAGTCAAGACCCTGCAGCTTCTGATTTGAAAACAACAGACACCTGATCTGAACTGGGGTGTTTCCAGAATGTGACCCAAGCTTTCAGCCTATTCTAGGGATATACTAGACTTGGTAAGTAGAAGGACACAGGCCAGATTCATCAAAAAATGCTTTACAATGGAGGGCAACCAGGAGTTGAGAACCCCTATGATGCAATTCCTATAGACTCCTTGTTACTTGAATTGAAGTGACTGTTAGTGGCACCAAGCAATGAAAATTTTTTTCCCTAGTATTTTCAAAATCTGTAGCTTCTCCTGTAGCCAATACCTGAAGGTATCTAGTCAATGCATTAAATATCCTGTTAACATTGATAAGCACCATTATTTCTAGTTACCAAATGCATATATGAAGACATTCTTGTTCAAGAAAGCATCGGTATTTTTGCTACTACTAAACAATTAACACGGTTGATGGAATGAGCCACCTGCACTCTTGGTGTTTTAAGCATTTTTCTAAATTATTATTTTGGTTATTACTATTCTCTAAGACTTTTGACTCTTTTAGTATTTCTGTTAACTAGAAAATGATCCCAGATGGGAGATCCATAGGTTTTTGGCCGTAAAAGAATTTTAAAAAAAAGTTTATAACTGTAGAGTGGACCAAAGTGCAGGAGAAAATGACTATTATAACAACAACACACGTGTGCACAGTTTGAACATATTTTAGGGGAGAAACGTTCCACGCGATAAACACAACACCTTCATTTTGAGCCCGACTTTCTGCTTGAAAAACATCCAAGATTTCGCGTAAGTTGCCGTGGGCAAACAGACTTATAGACAATTCAGAATCATTTGGAGAGATGAGGGCTATACACTGTATCGAACTTTCAAAACACAGAAAGTAGACTGAGCTCAGCAGTACACAAAGCACTGAGAGTTTCTGGAATAAACACAGGGGAATCAGTGGGAGAGGTAGAAAAAGAAGACTGAAGATTACAAAATTTAGTCACATTTCAAAATTTTCTGCTACAATAATTCACTTTATGTAGAATTAATGTGTCTGATTGAACGTTTGTGCTGTAATTTACTTATAATTAACATTTTATGGTGAACAGATTTCACCACCTCCTTCATGCTGTGAACTCTAAGCCATAGGTCAAAAATAGAGATGAAACAGATAAGCACAAAATATTCTCACTGAAATATTAATGAGATTTTAATTTACTGCTTTAAAAACACATCTTTCATCAACGTCTGTATATAAAAATCACCGTTTTATTTTAATTTTTTAATCACATTAAAAATATAATGAACTCTTCTAGCTGGCAGAAAGACACTAAAAAATCTGATGCAGGCAGGCAGGCAGTCCTAGGTAGTTAAATGATTTTCCATCTTGTTTAGGAGCCAAAAATATTGTCTCATGAAGAGGTAATGATTGAGTCCAACTCAGCCAAGAATCTCTTCTCAATTAATCAATGCATTTTGAAAGGGAAGAATTTCTGGCAAATACTGACCCTAGGAAAACCATTCTTACTCCCAAACTAAGCCATTTGTGAAGACCAAAATCTAAGTGGGCCTTCCATTTGTTGGATTTACTTACCTTAAGGGAGAGGCTCACGCCCGTCTAAAGTTTCATGGTAGAACATCAGGATTTCAAATGAAGCGAGGAAATGGGAGCAAGAAATTTTCCCTCAGTACTGAAGTTATTACAAAGTGCTGCCTTCCAACCAGTGGTTACCATTTCTATTAATGCACCAGATATTAAGTCACTAAGTCTCTTATTACCCCTTCTTTAAGGCTTGGCCCAAATATCTCTTTCTCAAAGAGGTCACCTTTGGTCCACTTTGCTGCAAGCAGCGATCATAACCAGTCCTTCCTCTTTGGTTGCATTGGCCATGAGATATCTATGTTGTCTGATTGTCTATTTACCTACCTACCTACCCACCTATCTACCCACCCACCCATCCATCCACCCACTTAATGTGTGTCTTTCATGCTAAATTATAAACTCTAAGAAGACAGTCCCACATCTGAGTTACTTATCACTGTAATTGGCCATTTGTAATAGGTACAATAAATATGTCTCGACCGATTCAATTACTGGGTTGTTGGTTGGCCCTGAGGGCATGAAATCCAATGTGGTTGTTTGTTTCCAAAACAGCTGTCACTAGTTGCTTCCCCTATTCATTCTCCCATTGAAAGGTTGAGTCTACTGTTCCATTCCCCTGAATCTGAGCTGGCCTGTGACCACTTTGTTGTAATTGGATGTGGAAGAGGTGACTGTGCCAGTTTGGGCACTGCTTTTAAGAGGACCAGCAGGTTTCTCTTCTCTCAACCTAGAACATTTGCTCTGGAGAATGTTAACTGCCTTGCGAGAAGTGTCACTACCCTGAGACTTCCATGCTGCAAGGACACTCAAGCTGGTCACCTAAAGAGACTGCATCAGAAGATAGAGTAACACTAGCTCCCATCAGCTGTTCTAGCCACCCTGGCCCAGAAGCCAGATACGCAGGTGAAGGAACCATCTCAAGCATCTCAGACAGTCCAGCCCCACAGACTCCCTATGGGAAGGCGAGTGTATTAGTCCGTTTCCATGCTGCTGATAAAGACATACATGAGACTGTGTAATTTATAAAGATAAGGAGGTTTAAAGGACTCACAGTTCCACATGGCTGGGGAGGCTTCACAATCATGGCAGAAGGGGAAAGACATGTCTTACATGGCAGCAGACGAGAGAATTTGTGCAGGGAAACCCTTCTTTATAAAGCCATCCGGTCTTGTGAAACTTATTCACTATCACCAGAACAGCTCGGGAAAGACCCGCCCTTATGATCCAATTACCTCCCACTCGGCCCCTCCCATAACACATGGGAATTGTGGGAGCTATAATTCAAGATGAGATTTGAGGTGGGGACATAGTCAAACCATGTCAGTGAGACTCTGGACCGAGCTGCCTATCTTGTTGCCACCCTGGGGCATCCCAGCTGAGCCCTAGACATCAGGGAGCAGGGGTAAGGCATTCCCACTGCACCTGACACAGATTCTTGATTATTATGCTCAGAATCCATGAGCATAATAAAAATCACAGCTGTTTTATATCATTGTGTTTTGGGATGGTGTGCATGGCAACAACAGATAAGAGAAACATTCTACGAGTCTCCAGTATGCGCCACGTCTTCGTCTCATTCTCAGGTAGCCATGACTTTTTATTCTAGAGAGAAAATCCAGACAGAACCATGTTCAACCTGAAACTCCTTTACAGATGAAACAAAGATGTTAGGTTCTTTGAAGTAGACTCGACAGACTTAGTAAAACTAGTAGAAATTTTGAACCTGATGCCAATCCCAAAGGAATAAATATCTCAAGAGGAGTTCATTTGTGTTCTTTGAATTCCCTAACACAGTAAGGGACCATTTGAGCTACCAAATTCAGCAATTTTCCCAGAAATTCGAATAGTTAGAAAAAATGAGGCTCTGTTTCCTCACTCTCACAGCCAAATTTCTCAAAAAACAAAACAAAAAGTTTACAAACATCTCAATTTCTTTATTTTTCTATTCATTCCCTAGCTCATTCTAAGTCTTCAAAATCACTACTTCCTTTTCCCCGTTAGGAGGGTATCACCCCACCCCACCCCACCCCCACTGCCCACCCTGCCCAATAAAGGGTGTGTGTGGCTCAAGGAGTGGAAGCCAGACCACAAACACAAAAGAAAAGATATATCTGGTTTGCATAAGTCACATTCTGCCCTTTCAGTCACAAATCTTCTATAATGGTATGCAAATATTCAAGACTTTTCCATCATTTATGGTAACAGTGCTGGGAAAGCTAGGAGATTCACGTGTAAGACAGTAAAGAAAAAGAAAATCTACGATCGAAACCTAACCTGGGCTTTGATTTATCTTTTCCAAGGTCAGACCAAATGAGAATGAAGACCTTTTATGCCAAGAACACGCTACTTATTTTTCAAACGATTTATAAATGAAAGCTTGTCATGACAAATCCCAAAGCGACTCTTTTTTGAACCATCGTGATGTTGTGGGGTGTCCATCACAGATGGAGTAGCTCATAAAATTAGACCATGACCCCTTGTAGAAACCAAGTGCTACACAGACACGGTTTTCACACCAGCCACACCTGCTTTTGGAACAAAGGTGAATGCAATTCATTCCTAAAAACAGTACCTCTTATTCGAGAGGTCCAAATGCTTCCCAAGAACTTTGCATTTGCATTCAAGTTTGGAAAAAGTGGGAAATGTATTGAGACAATAGAGGTCATTCATCCAGTTCATTAGGGCATCATAGGAACATGCAAGCTACGGAGAGGAAAATAAAGACCCAGGTGGCTAAATAAAATGGAACATACATGATGGTTCCACATTCTTCCCATCCCGTGGGTGCTTTTGCTGCCTGTCTCGACTCAAGAACATTCCATGTAAAGAAAGGTGACGCTGAAGAGAGACCCAGGACGTGTATGTGGAAGCCAGCAAAAGCTCATAATTCAATGAAGTCATTTCATTCCCTTTACTTTGTAACAAGCTCCAACCCATTCAAAGGACTTATTAGAATTTCAAATGAAAAGCTGAATACTATGAGCATTGTAAATCAGCTACAAACAGCTTTGAAAACTGTGTCAGGAGAAACACACTTGTAATTTTCTTTCTTTTTTAAAATATTGCTTTTTTTTTTTTTTTTTTTTTAACCTTCAAAGCTTTGTTTGTTAAGAAGCAGTTACCCATTTATTTCTACAGAGGGAATCTGATTCTGGTTGGAGTGAGGGGGCCTGATTGGAGCGATCCTTTCACCTGGGCTGGTACACGCTCTCAGCATTATACCAACTCGTTGCACACGCCCTACTACCCAGGTGCTGGGTGTCCCCTGACAAACCACATTGCCTTGTTTATTTTGTAGTTGTTGTTCTTCAGATTTTTTTAGAACCTGAAGCAGAAATATCCCTTACCTGGGAAGAACTGCGATTCAGACTCCTCCAGTCCTGGAGACCGTATGTGGTCTTCGAAAACCTCCAAACAAGAATAAGATGCTAGGGGAGCCCTCCGTCTAACGGGGCCAGCAGACGGCAGAGTCCTCCTCAGGAGTCAGGAGCCTTTCGCCTCTTTTGCGAGGATGTCCCGCAGTCTTTCATATGTTCATTTCCCTCGGAACTCGACAGGGTCATGAGACGGGGATATTTTATACTTGTTCCTTGTTCTCCTTTTCAAGTCCCTGGAAAGAAAAGAAAGAGCTTTCTCAATTTGTAAAAAAAACCTTAAACTGAGATTTTCAAATAGAAGAAATACCTTCCTCCCCGCTTTCTCCCTCCCTCCTTTCCTCCTTTCTTTTTTATCTTCTTCTGTAGCACAGGAAGACCCATGTGGTCACGCAGATCACCTTCATACCACCCAAAGCAAAAAGGCGAAGTATCACAGCAGCTATATTCACAGGAAAACGTCCACAGCAATCGGGCTTCCTCGGTGAATGTTATTTTCTTTACACAGAACGCTTACCGCTAACGACTGTCAAACAGACAGGACACTACGTTCTCACAGGCAAGACCACAGCCAGCTTTGGCAGAAAGAAGGTGCTACTCAAAATCACAAGCTTCTCTCTCTTCTGTTTCGGTTCTAAAGAGTAGCTACTCCAATGTCAAAATGAAAATTACAACCTCCAAATTAACAGAGTGCTGCTCCAAGGCCCAGAGAATGGGATCCAGATGTACCTTCTATTGGGATGGAAAAGATTTAATCAACCTGCACTGACTATTTATTGAACACAGAATTACCAAGCATCAACTACTGAAAACATATGCATGCCCTTTAAGGACTGATCATTCTCTGCTGGCCTCCCCTTTAAATCTTGCAATTATATTCGGGGCAAAATACTTGAACAGCCAGGTCAGAGGGTTGCCCCATAACTCCGCTTCACTGTGGCATAATAGAAGGGTCTGGGGCTGTTGAAAGGGAAAAACTGGAGATTACATTCAGGTGGAAGGAAATCTACTGATTACTTTAGTTAGAAATGGAGGTGGAACCACCACATTTCAGGGTAGCTGAGCCTTGTGCGTCTGAGCAAACTGGGAGAACCACTCTCTTCCCTTTCCTGCACCACCTCCCCCAATCAACCAACATGACCCTCTTCCTATTTTGGAGGATTTTATAGAGGAAACTGACAGTTTTCTTCCATGAGGTAGCATCTCTCTGGAAACCACCCTGGTGGACTAAGAGGTAATGATGCGAGGCCCCCGTGACAGAGAAAATGCCAGCATCAGGAATGGGGACCATGAGGTCTGGTCTTTCACGGCATGTTTCCCCCGTCAGTGGCAGCCCCAAAGCGCCTGGCTTTGACTGCAAAGTGTGAGCTGGAAAGTTTCCTTCTATGCAAATCTGTAGTATTAGCAGAGGGTCTTGAATAAGCTGCTGAACCTCTCTGAACCACATTCAGACACTTACAAAATGAGAAAGTCGGCCGGGCATGATGGCTTACTCCTGTAATCCCAGCACTCTGGGATGCCGAGGCAGGTGGATCATTTGAGGCCAGGAATTCAAGACCAGCCTGGCCAACATAGTGAAACCTCGTATCTACTAAAAATACAAAAGCCGGGTGTAGTGGTGCACGCCTGTATTCTGAGCTACCGGGTAGGCTGAGGCATGAGAATTGCTTGAGCCCGGGAAGCAGAGATTGCAGCGAGCTGAGATTGTACCACTGTACTCCAACTTGGGCGACAGAGCAAGACTCCATCTCAAAAAGACTCATTAAAAAATAAAATGAAAATGAGAGAGTCGTACCTACTTCATGGTGATGAGTCAATGAGGGAACGCATGGGAGGTGCTCAGCACACAGCCTGCTCCGAAAAGCTTGATTGGAGTTCCCTTCCATCCCAACTTCCTTCCCGGGAAGACGGAGACACTAGCTAGTTATATAAGGGGCACTTAAGCTCAGGTGTTTAAAGTATTCTCCAGCACTTTACAGGTGCTGGCTTCACAGAAAGGTCTCTGAACTATTTTGTCCTGCACCATCCCACAATAGACACCTGTTCTTGTAATGGAAGTTGGTTTTCATTTCTGCTTCCTGATTAGTCGACAGAAACACCTATCTTTATATAAATTGCTCTCAAATCCCCTTCTCTTATTCTGCACCCTTCCTTTCTTTCTCTCTCTCTCTCCTTCCTTTCTTTCTTTTCTATACATATTTTCAGCCCCACAGTGGTTACTTGCTAAGACACCCAAGTAGAATTCCGGATTTTCTTTTCTTTCTTTTTTTTTTCATTTGAGACTGAGTCTTGCTCAGTTGCCCAGGCTGGAGGACAGTGGTGCAATCTCGGCTCACTGCAACCTCTGCCTCCAGGGTTTAAGTAATTCTTGTGCCTCAGCCTTCTGAGAAGCTGGGATTGCAGGTGCCTGTGACCACGCCCAGCTAATTTTTATATTTTTAGTGGAGATGGGGTTTCACCATGTTGGGCAGGCTAGTCTCGAACTCCTGACCTCAGGTGATCCGCCCACCTTGGCTTACACCTGACCTTTGAACTTCTCCTTAGACCTCTGCTTTTTGTCCTGGTATGAGTTGGCTCCCTTGGTCACCTCCCTCTACCCCAGGTCACCCCCAACCTTCATCTCCTTGTCTTATGCTTTCGTATGATATTTTTCCTTCTTGGTAAAAACACTTACCAAGTATTTTAAGGAATAATTAAGGAATCAACATTATGTTAACATATCGGTAAGTCTTCATATTAGTAACAACTGCAACCTGCCTAGAATGACAGGAGAATAAACATCCCAGTCTACAGTGTTCTAAGCGACCTACACAGGAAGCTCATTTGCCTAATTACTGGAGCTAATGAAACTCTTCCATCCGCTTTCAACTTTTCTCTTTCTGTTACACCTATCTGCCCTGGTGGTGGATATCATAAGTTGAGGAAATAGGAAAGATTAGACACGTATGTGAGACATACTGAATAGTTTAATTCCTCCAAACAGACCACAGAAAACACAGAAAGTTAATTTTAAATATGGAAAAGTTCATGAAGTCATGGATGCGGTGAGTTCCTTTTTATAAAAACTAACCTTTTTATTTTGAGATAATTGTTGATTCACATGCAGTTGAAGACATAATATAGAGGTAAATGCATATGTATCATTGGCCATTTCCTCTGTATTAGTCCATTTCACACTGTGATAAAGAACTGCCTGAAACTGGGTAATTTATAAAGGAAAGAGGTGGGATTTTTTTCATTTTTTGTTTTGTTTTTTTCCTGAGGTGGAGTCTCGCTTTGTTGCCCAGGCTGGAATGCAGTGGCACAATCTTGGCTCACTGCAGTCTCCGCCTCAGCCTCCCACGTAGCTAGGATTCAAGCAATTCTCCTGCCTCAGCCTCCCTAGTAGCTGGGATTACAGGCACATGCCACTATACTGGCTAATTTTTGTAATTTTTTTAGTAGAGATGGGGTTTCATCATGTTGGCCAGGTTGGTCTCAAACTCCTGGCCTCAAGCAATCTGCCCAACTTGGCCTTGCAAAGTGCTGGGTTACAGGTGTGAGACACCATGCCCAGCCAGGAAAGAGGTTTCACTGGCTCACAGTTCAGCAGGGCTGGGTAGGCCTCGGGAAACTTACAATCATCGCAGAAGACAAAGGAGAAGCACGGAACCTTCTTAACAAGGTGGCGGGAAGGAGACGTGCTGAGCGAAGGGGAAAGAGCCCCTTGCAAAACCATCAGAGCTCGTGAGAACTCACTATCATGAGAACAGCATGGGAGAAATCACCCCCACGATTCAGTTTCCTCCACCTGGTCTCTCCCTTGACACATGGGGATTCTGGGGATTACAATTCAAGATGAGATTTGGGTGGGCACACAAAGCCTAACCATATCACCTCCAACGATAACATTTCCAAAACCACAGGACAATACGACAATCAGGGTATTGGCCTTGATACAGTCAAGATACAGAACAGTTCCGTCACCACAAGGCACTCTCCTGTTGCCCTCCCTTTCCTACTCTCTCCTTAATCCTTGGCAACTACTCATCTGTTCTCTATAATTTTGTCAATTCAAGAATGTTATATAAATAGAATCCTACAGTCTGTAAACTTTCGAGATTGGCTTTTTTCACTTAGCGTAATTCTCACATGATTCATCTAAGTGGCTGCCTGTATCAATGGTTTGTTCTTTTTATTGCTAACTAGTATTCCATGTTATAGATACACTACATTTTGCTTAACCATCTACCCACTGGAGGACAACTGGATTGTTTCTAGTTTGGGGCTATTACAAATAAAGTTGTCATAAATAGTTATGTACAGTATTTTGTGTGAACATAAGTTTCCATTGATCTTTATGGTATAAATATCCAGGAGTGCAGTTGTAGGGTGGTATAATTGCTTGTTGAGTTTTTTTTTTAAAGAAACTCCCAAATTGTCTAGAGTAGCTGTGTCATTGTACATCCCCACTAGCAATGTATAAGTGACTTGATTTTTCTGCATCTGATATAGTTTGGATGTATATCCTTGCCCAAATCTCATGTTGAAATGTAATTCCCAATGTTGGAGGTGGGGCCTGGATGCAACTAATTGAATCACAAGGGCAGTTTCTCATGAATGGTTTAGCACCATCCACTTTGTGCTGTCCTCACAACAGTGAGTTCTCGTGACATCTGGCCATTTAAAAATGAGTGGCACCTCCCTTGCCTCTCTCTTGCTCCTTTTCTGGCCACATGACACACTTGCTCTCCCTTCGCCTTCTGCCATGATTGTAAGTTTCCTGAGGCCTCTCCAAAAGCCCAGCAGATGCCAGCATCATGTTCCTGTACAACTTGCAGAACTGTGAGTCAATTAAATCTCTTTTCTCTATAAATTACCCGGTCTCAGGTATTTCTTTACAGCAATGCAAGCACAAACTAATACAGCATCCTTGCTAGAATTTGGCATTGCCACTATTTGTTAAATTATTTATTATAATAGGTTTATAATGATATCTAATCATCTTTTAATTTGTATTTTCCAAGTAGCTAATGAGGTTGAACATCTTTCCACGTGCTTACTTGCCATTTGTATACCATCTTTGCTGAAATGTCTCATCATGACATTTGCCCATTTTCTAATTGGATTGTTGATGTTCTTACTGTTGAGTTTTAAGAGTTCTTTATATAGTCTAAATCCTAGTCCTTTGTTGGATATGTGGTTTGCAGATATCTTCTCCCAGTCTATAGCTTATCATTTTGTTTTCCTATTAAGGCCTTTCATAGAATAAAAGTTTTTAATTTTTTTTGGAGTCTAAGTTACTAGTTTTGCTTTTTTGGATCATGCTTTTAGTGTCAAGTCTAACAAATCTTTTGTAGCCCTAGATCCTGAAGATTTTCTCTTACTTTCTTTTTTCTAAAAGTTTTATAGTTTTTATGTTTTGCATTGAACTCTGAGATCCACTTCGGGTTCATTTTTGTGTGTGGTGTAAACCAAGATTGAGGTTCAAGTCCACGTTTGCAAGCAGCCATCACTGAAAGGCTATCCTTCCTCCACCGACTTGCTTTAATACCTTTGTCAACCATCATTTGGAAGTATTTTTGTGGGTCTGTTTCTTCTTCATTATAGTGTGACAATACCACTCAGCACTTATTCCTAGAGCTGTAGAATTAGTCTTTAAACTGGCTAGATGATTGCTCTAGCCACTTTATTCTTCTTTTTCAAAACCGTTCTAGCTATACTAATTCCTTTGTCCTTCCATAAGTATTTTTGAAAAATTTTCCTGTATTAAAAAAAACTTGCTGGAATTTGGATAGGAATGAGACTAAGCCTCTATATCAACTTTGAGGAAAACTGACATCTTTCTGATGTTGAGTCTTCCAAATCATCAACATTGAATGTCTTTCCATTTATTCGGGTCTTCCTTGATTTCTTTCATCAGCACTTTGCAGTTTTCAGTATACAGGTCCTGTACATGTTTTGATAGATTTACACCTATGTATTTTTTTAGCTATGATACATGATGCTATGATACATTTTTAATTTTGGTTTCCATGTGCTCATTGCTAGCATACAGAAACACAATCGATTCTGTATAAGTTTATCTTATGCCCTGTGACTTTGTGGAAGTAACTTATTCATTCTAAAGGCTTTATCTTTTTTTTTTTTTTTGGAGATTCCTTGGGATGCAAAACATTTTTATTCTAATCCTAAATTTCCTTATCCCTTGAGATTCTCTATGTTGACAATCACGTGTTTTGCAAATAAAAATACTTCTTTTTCTTCCTTTCTCATCTGTGTATCTTTGACATTCTCTTTTGACCTTAACACATTGACTAGAACTTCCAGCACTATATGGAGTGAGAGAGTTAAGAGTGGACATCCTTGCCTTGTTCCTGGTTTCAGGGAAAAAGAGTTCAGTTTTTACCATTAAGCATAACACTAGCTGTAGGTTTCTGTAGATGCTCTTTATAAAGTTGAAAAAGGTACTGTTTCTTCATTTCTAAGAGTTTTTATCATGAATAGGTATTGGATTTTGTCAAATACATTTTCTGCATCAATTGATATCATCATATGATTATACATTTCTCTTCTTTAGCCTGTTAATATGGTGGATTATATTGATTGATTTTTCAATATCTAACCAGTCTTACATTCCCTATAATAAACGCCACTGGGTCACGGTATATCATTCTCATTATATAATGTTGAATTCTATTTGCAAACACTCTGTTAAAGATTTTTGCCTCTGCGGCCATGGGAGATGCTGGTCTGTGGTTTTCTTTTGCACTCTTTTAGTCTGGGTTTGGCATCAGTATAGTGTTAACGTCATAAAATGAATTGGAAAGTGTGCCTTTTCTGGATGATATTGAAATCGTGTAGAATTGGTGTTAATACTTTTTTAGATGTTTGTTAGAATTCTCCAGCGACTTTTCTGATTTTCCAAATCCCCTTCCATATCTTACTGCCCCAGCTCCTCCCAAAATTATGCAAGGTCTGATGCCTATAACAAATTTCTTAGTCCATAATTCTCATAGTTTCTGCTTCCCCGATTGAACCCTGATACCTTAAATCATTTGCTATTACAGTGGAATGAGTAATAGTTAACATTTACTGAGTATCTAAAACATGCCAAGCACTTTACAATTGTTATTTCAGGTAAGTAATCCCATAAAGAAGGTTCTATTGTCCCCTTAACTTTACAGAAAAAAATAAAACTGAAGTACAGAGAAGTTAAGTAAGCTGTGAACAGTCACACAGTAAGGATCAGAAGCAGCACAGAAATCAAACTCTTGGCCAGGCTGCTCTGCTAACGTTCTTTCTCTTGACCTCTAATTTCTCTCAGAAGACCAGAGTCTACGGTGCTGGTAGGATAGAAGGCATAGATTTGAGCCTGGATCCCATTCATCGTTTCTGGTATAACCTGTGCTTTTCATTTTGTTTGCTTTCCCTTTATACCCTCCTGCCGTTCCCCTTCTTTTCGTTTTCTCTTCTTTTCTCTGCCCATTGAGGATGTTTCCTCTGGACTTTTTCCCCATCGAACCCTGCCCCCCACCTTCCTACCATCTTTTATACTGTTGGAAAGTGAGTCAGACCCACAGGTGTGTGTTATTCCAGATTCACTGGCCCTCATATCATGAAGCACCAGCGTGAGAACAAGGGCAAGCCCTGGCTGGGGAGGTGGCTGGATGGAAGTGCCGTGCGCTAAACAGAAGGGGCGTTCGTTACAGCGAGAGCAAGGGCAGCAGAACACACCTGCTGGAAACCAGAAGAAAATGGTCCACAGTGACTCTGAGAAATTACCTTTCTTGTTCTGACTCCTTCGTTTGCTCACTTTGGGGTCAGTCTACTTATTTATTAAAACATCTACCGTGCCTTAAGAAACAGTATTAATGCATTAAAATAAACAATACTTTGGATGCAGAAATGAACATTTAAGTGGTTGCAAACCAGATCCATTCCATTTTGAGTGAATGTGTATTTCTGTATCTTTTTCCCCCTAAGTGTCTTTGCTTAGTAAAAGCCATCAAATATCACTGGGAATTATTACTAATTTTTAAACAGTCCTGAAGAATTAAAGGGAGAGAGAGAGAGAAAGGGAATAAATAAGTGGAAGAAAGAAAAGAAGAGAGAGAGAGAAAGAGAGAGAGGTTAAGCTCAAAGGCAGGGAGAGCGAAATGGACCAGATTATACAAAATTAAAAAGCAAATACGAGGAGACAATTTGTGCCGAGTGATTGCAAGCAATTACAGTCCGGCTTTTCTGGAGGGAAGATGGGGGGAGGGGGTTATTTCAGCTTAAAAGGAGACTTTATTCATTCCTGATCAGCTTCTCCTACCATTCTCTCTTTTATTCTTGGATATCAATTTAAGAAAAAAAAAAGTCAGCTTTCAGATGTTACATGTTCACCCCTGCGAATCCACCCCTGGGCAGACAGTGAGAATTTAAGCTTCCAATCGGTTCTTTCTATAGCCCTGAAAACCAATTTGTTCATAAAGAATAAAATAAGGAGGGGGCAGAGGGGAAAACACAACACGAGCATGTGTTTCTTTTAGAGGAGAGCTTCAATTTTACTATAATTGTCTAAAGACGGAGCTGCTTTGATCTGAAGAATTATTATTGTGCCTCAAATGCCGGCTGCCAATGTCACAGCTGTGCTGGAGCTTGGTCACGCCGAGGGGCTTGGGGTCCAACTTAGTCCCAGACCCGCCTTTGGGTCCTTCCCTCTTTATTTTTCCTTTGTCAAATGGGAAAGTTCATTTTCCTAGTATGTCCACTGATCATTGAAGGCCATGGCGTGATGATGTTGTACGGGTTCCTTGGAAGGCCTGGACACATGGTGGTGACATCACAAGGGCCCGCCAAGGCTGGGCAGGAGGAGAGAGCCTCGCCTTCATACGGGCAGGCAGGCTGGATGCGCATCTGCACTAAGTGGGCTGGCGTGATCACTAGATGAGAGGACCCGGCACACCGGCCAGCTGCTTTCGGTTATCTGTATCTCCTCGGCTCACGCACGAGGTCAGAAATGGTCTCAGCGCTTGAGAGAGACACAGAGAACCCTTCAGCACACTTCCCTGATTTCAAGTCTTGGGGTTCATAGTTATTATCCCTCACTCCAGCTCATGCTGCGCCAAAGCAGAGACAGCTCAAGACACAGAATTAAACCCAATTCTTTCAGAAGCAGAATGGCTAAAATCTAGATGGAGGGTCTGAGGGCTAAGCCAAGTCTTCAAGGCATGTGTTTTCCTTCTCATGGATGAGGGATAAACCAGGGGATCTCTTTTCCTGCATCACTTCCTTGGTGGGCCAGGCAGGAGGGACCTGTCCACCTCTCATCTCACATCCCGCCACCTCGGAAGCTGCCTTGCCTGTCTCCTCCTGGTGCCTCTGAGGTCTCACTGGAGACTGGAACCCTGACGGCATCCTCCTTACCTGCTCCTTCTCTGGTTCTCCACTGTCTACGGTATCGTCTGCATTCCCTAGCTCAGCATTCAAGGCTCTACAGGTAAGCTGCCCTGCTCAGTCCTGCACCCAGGTGAGAAGCCCCACCGCTGTTTCAGAACACATCCTCAAATGCTCACCTCTGGGTCTTTGCTTTCGTCTTCCCCCCACCTGGAATACAACTGCTCCCTTTTCTCCTTTTCCCCGAGTCCTTCCTTTCTTGGGTCAGCTCCTAACTCAAAATGCAGATAAGATGGGTAAGAAAATTAATGACTCTGAATGGACTGTGAGACTAAGTTCCAGGGGCAGAGCTATCTAGACAGCCCAGGGTAGAGTCCAGGAGGCTGTGACAGTAAGAGATGACAGGCTACGAGGGACAGCCCCGACTCCCACCCCACACCCTCACCTCTAAGCCATGATTTCTCAGACTGAAAGAATGCACAGAGCTGTTTACAAAGAAAATGTAGTAAAACACAAGAATGCCCTTGAACCCCTAGGGTCTGAAGATTCCATTTGAAAAACATTGTCGTAGGAAACAAACAGAAACCAGCAACATGAAAACATAAACTTAATTATAGCTCTACAAAGCATGAGGCCCACATTCTGCACAGAAATCATTCTTTCCAATAAGATGAAAAAATAAATTACACCTAGGCTAGGCATGGTGGCTCATGCCTGTAATCCCAGCACTTTGGGAGGCCAAGACATTTGGATCTGTTGAGCTTAGGAGTTCGATACCAGCCTGGGCAACATGGCAAAACCCCATCTCTACACAAAAAAATACAAAAATTAGCTGGGTGTGGTGGTGCGCTCCTGTGGTATCAGCCACTTGTGAGACTGAGGTGGGAGGATCACTAGAGCCCAGGAGATGGGGCTGCAGTAAGCTGTGATTGTGCCATTGAACTCCAACTTGGGTAACAGAGTGAGACCCTGTTTCAAAATCAACCACAGCAACAAAACCCCAAATCTAGAATGCTTTTATTACCCAGGCAACTTTGAATTAGGTACTTAATTTCCCTATGCCTCAGTTTTCTCATCCAAAAAAGAAAAAAAAAAAAAAGCTGACCTGGAAGGGTGGTTGAGGGGGATAAAAATGAGGTAGCATCATGCACGCACCATACTTAGATGACTCCTGGCACATTCTCCATTCTCAACCCATGGCAGAGTTCGTCAAACTAACCCCAATAGGCACCTGTGTTGTTGCTAGAAAACTCAGGGACCTAATCCTGAGTGGGTATCTCATTTCCTCTTCAGAGCTAGGAGGTCTCATATTCTGACCTTTCCAGAGTATAGGAAAGAGTATGGTCAGGAGACTGGGGCTTTGACGAGGGCTGAGTTGCAACCACAGAGAGCGCTAAGATGACCTGGAGCAAAGCATGAGCTTTGAGCAAAGAGGAGGTGAACTGATTATTTTTTTGTGGGGGGTAACATAGGTTGAGCGTGACAGACCTGGCATGTCTGGCCAGCTGCCCTAAGGATGGGACAAACAGAGGCAGGCTTCACTGCAGAACTTTATAGAGGAAGAGCTAGTTGAAGAGAAGGATGGAGTTGTTACAAAGATTCTGGCTAAAGGGGAGTGAATGATCTTTGCATCTCAAGATGTCATAAAAATCGGATGAATTAGGAGTCAGAAAAGAGGGGGAGACCTCTGGAGCTCAAGGAAACCTAGAGAACTGCCTTGGAGCATCTTGAATAGGAGAGAATGGAAGCAATACAGCTCCAAAAGAATGACGTCTCTGTCTTTCTTTGGTCACCTCTTCCATGAGCTGCCCAATAACTTCAGGTGTTGGAACAGAAAAGAGAAGCCCTACACAATTGACACAATTCACAGCTCCACTCTCCTCACTTGCAGGGAAAAGGGGGTTGAACAGAAACAGAGAAGAAAGTGTAAAAGTGAACAAGATGTAGGTAGCAGGGAAGTATTCAGGGGGTAGTGCACTGACAGGCACAACCTACCTTGAAATAGAATAAAAATAAAAGCTGGATTGATGAATAGGCAGAGGGACAAACAGATGAGCGGATTGTGATAAATCAAGTGTATTCCATTGTTGTTAACAACTGAACATAGGTGGTGAGCGTGTGGGTAGTCGCTGAAAACTCTGTTTTGTATTTTTTTGTTTGTTTGTTTTTGAGATGGAGTCTAGCTCTGTCGCCCAGGTTGGAGTGCAATGGCGCAATCTCGGCTCACTGCAACCTCCACCTCCTGGGTTCAAGTGATTCTCCTGACTCAGCCTCCTGAGTAGCTGGGATTACAGGTATGTGCCACCACGCCCAGCTACTTTTTTGTATTTTTAATAGAGACGGGGGTTTACCATGTTAGCCAGGATGGTCTTAATCTCCTGACCTTGTGATCCACCCACCTTGGCCTCCCAAACTGCTGGGATTATAGGTGTGAGCCACTGCGCCCAGCCTGTTTTCATTATTATTATTATTATTATTATTATTCAACTTTTCTTTATGTATGAAAATTTTCCTAATGGAAAATTGAAAAAAGTTAGGAAACAGATTCAAGATAATCAACCCTTGTCCTCATGGGCCCCAAGACAAGTTGTCCTAAAAGAGCAGCTGGAAGAATGGTTGGTGAAGGGGTAGATTTTTGTCTGCTCTTCCCCCTGCCTTTCAGCTCCTCAGTGCTGTCTGTCTGCCTTTCTGGGGCTGGGCAACCTGCTAAGAACCACGTTAGTAAGGATTTAAGCTATGAACGCATCCTCTGGAACCTGTAATTTATCAGAGCTTTCCTAAAGAATGATGTAAGTCTTTAATGTCCAATGAAATAGGTCTTCAGAAGTGGAATTTTGGCCAGTGGAGAAGAAACTTCTGGTGGCACATCAGCTGGGATTAGATTCAGTGACAAATGTCAGACAGGCCCAAACAAGTGACTTACACAAGACGGAAGCTCATTTCATGCTCACATCAACCAAGTCCAAATGGAAGTGGCCCAAGATGCTGTCCTCAAACATCTCAGCAACTCTGGTCCTTTCCTGCTCACTGTCCACACCTCTAAGGACTGTCCTCTGCTTCCTGGCTCAGGATGACTGTCCTCATCTTCCAGGCAACAGGATGATAGAAGGAACAAAGAGAGGGGCAAGAGCATACAAGCCACCCCTTAAGGACGGTTCCTGGAAACTTACATACAGACTTAGTCACATCTTCACTTCCAGCTGCAAGGGAGGCTGGAATATGTAGTCCTTATTCTTTGCAGCAATGTACCTAGCAGGAAAAAAAATGAGCTGGGTATGGTGGCTCACACCTGTAATCCCAACACTTTGGGAGGCCGAGACAGGTAAATCGCTTGAGGTAAAGAGTTTGAGGCCAGCCTGGCCAACATGGCGAAACCCCATCTCTCCTAAAAATACAAAGTATTAGCCAGGTATGGTGGGATATACCTGTAATCCCAGCTTCTCAGAGGGCTGAAGTATGAGAATCACTCGAGCCCTGGAGGCAGAGGTTGCAGTGAGCCAAGACTGTACCACTGCACTCCAGCCTGGGTGACAGAGTGAGACTGAAAAAGAAAAAGAAAAAGAAAAAATTATATTACTATGAAAAAAGGAGAAAAGATTTGGGAGGACAACTAGCAGGTTTTTCCAAAAGTCAGGAGAACATCTCCCTAGAATGCTCCAATCACAAAATAAGGTTTCTACTTTATCTTCCTATAGAGTCAGCTCTGACTTTATCAACAGGCCTCCACAACAATGGTCTCCTTTCTGGATTGATTGCATAATGAGGAGGACAAGGCAGTGAGAAGCTGTGTGACAAGTGCTTTAGAATTTAACAAGCAAAGGTGTAAGGTAGGTATTAGCACCGTCATTTTAGAGAGAGAAATGGAGGCTTCCCTCAATTCAAACGACTGGTAAGGTCCTTGGTAGAGGCCACTGTTAAACTGCAGGAGGATGCAGATGGGGCGGGGGGTCTCCAGTCTTTCCCACCACCCAGCCCCTCCACCTTGATAGATAAACTGAACCTTGAAAAGGACAGAGGCTGCCGGAGAGCCAAGAAATCCTAGACAAGGGATCTCTCCTGGGGGGGATAATAAGCAACAAAAGCTGGAAGACGT
This sequence comes from Aotus nancymaae, assembly GCF_030222135.1. NCBI lineage: Eukaryota > Metazoa > Chordata > Mammalia > Primates > Aotidae > Aotus > Aotus nancymaae. The sequence continues at coordinate 25,548,511 of NW_026988443.1, read as the reverse complement.
CAAGAGAACACTGGCCAAGAGAACCTCAGGGAAGCAGAAAGCCAACACAGGGCCAAGAAGGGCCAGCCAAGCTTCCTTGAATGGCTGGGGGCTCCTGGAGGAGGATAAATGTGGGTGTGGAGGGCAGAGGGGAGCATTGTCAAAGGGAGGCGTGCAGGGCAGAACAGAGCACCTGTATACATACTGCCAACCTGGATCGACTCTAAGGATTCGAATATGAATTCTGAAGGTTCTCAAAGAATTTTAAGTTAACCTAGTGTCACTGTCTTCTTGAGCAGAGATTCTCAAAGCTGATGCTCAGTGAAATCCCCTGGGTCTTTTGAAAACACCCTGATGCCGAGTCCCAGTCTCCAAGATGTGTTATTTTATTGGTCTGGGATGAAGCTTGGGCACTGCAATTTTTCAGACGTCCCAACATGATTCTCATATGCAGAAAAGCTAGAATCACTGCTCCAGAGTGATGGTCTTCCAACTCTAATGTGCATATTCATCACCTTGGAAGGGCAGAGAAATGCAGGTTCTTATTCATGAGGTCCAAGATGGGGCGTAAGACTCTGTATTTTAATAACTTCCCAGGGGATGCCAATGCTCCCCATCTTGGGAACACACTTCGAGTAGGGAGTTTGACGCTCGCACTTCTGCTACATCCACAGGGGCTTCAACGCATCATCTGTTTATGCAAAGCCGTCTCGTCCTGTAATAAGTGAGCCCATCCCGGGCAGAAATCCAGGCCATGCCCTGTAATATGTAAGACTGTCCCGGACAGAAATCCAGACAAGCCTGGTCTGTATCTGACTTCACGTTTAGCGTGTTGTCTGCTCAACTGATGATCTGGAGTGACTCATGTTGAGCACGGAAAGCCCACCACTGGTGCTTAACGTGGCTCTTATTAATATTAGCAATTAATGCTTAGTGCTAATGAGTAACCAATTACCAATAGTAATCATGATATCGAGAAAACAGTGATAGTCCTACAAGGCACAAACCTTTCTGCTTCCTCCCCCACACCCCAAATTACAGTTCTAAATGAGCTTCCAGAATCTTGTTGTGACAGGTACAACCTCACATGCATTCACTTAATAAGACAGCTCTATGGAGTGAAATTCCACTTTCAACAGATACATTTTCAGTGAGGCACACAGGAAATTAAATGTGAAAGTATCATTAACATGGAAGTTGTGAGTTTAATTCCCTACACAGGGTGCTGACAAACTGAGATTGTTTATCTATGCCTCATCACGGCTGCCTCTTTCCTGGGGGATCCAGTCAATTTCTTAGACTCTAAACTCTCTTGCCCCCTTTTTGGGGTGAACATCTACTCTTCATTTCTATCCTCAAAGATCCATATTCTCAGAAGGCAAAGAAGTGAACGTGAGCATCTCGCTAAGAAGAACAGGATTCTACAGTGTGGTTTGAGATTGCTAAGGATGGCATTCAGGGCTGAATCAGGACATGAATTTTTTTTTTCATTTTTTGCTTTAAATATGTCTCTTTAGAGGAAGTAATATAGCACTTAATATCTAATGACATCTATTCAGGGATTCATTAAAGAAAAACTGATAATAAGATGTATTATCATAGTCAACAATTAACGGTGCCATGTAGGAATCTTGATCGCTCTCAGGATGTGTAACTGGTACCCGCTTTTGCTTTGGGGGCTGTTTTTGCCAAAAGGCAAGTGGGGCACAGATGCGCCTTTCTGAGGGCTGACTTTGACCACTGTGCTACTGCAAGTCACAGGTAAAGCGATTAGCCGAGGTCAGCTGTTCATCCCCTACTTCGGTTACACATGGGCAAAAGAGACCTCTAGTTTGTGAATGTTTCTTTCTTTTCCTTTTCTTTCTTTTCTTTTTCTTTTTTAGATGGGAGTTTCACTCTTTTTGCCCAGGCTGGAGTGCCATGGCGCGACCTCAGCTCACTGAAACCTCTGCTTTCCGGGTTGAGGCGATTCTCCTGCCTCAGCCTCCCAGCTAGTTGGGATTACAGGTGTGAGCCACCATGCCTGGCTGTGAATCTCCTTCTTTCTAAACATCATTCATCTTCAGTTCTGCCCTTCCCTGCACATCCAACTGACTGTGTGATAGGAGTAAAAGCAGAGCTCAGGGACCCTTTAGGGGTCAGGATACCCTTGGGGACTAGGTCAAAAGGATTACAGGAAAAGAATTTTATTGACAATCTCCCTTGAGAAGAACTCACATAAAGGAGACTCAAGTATCTCTCTTCCTCTTGCTGGAAAAGGAGGGAACGAGGAAGTTGCCTGAATCTTTAGGGTTAGTCTTAGCCTGGAAAAAACCCTGCAGCATTCTGAGACATCTGAGAGGAGCCAGCATTTCAAACGGGAGCAAGCCCGCTGCATGGCGATAAACCTCCTCCCCACCTTCTGATCCTTACAAGGTGATGCTCAATTGATCCAGTGCCCTGAGCACTTCAGAACCTCCTCTTCCTCCCCACGGACTCATTTCTGAGGCTGGTTCAGACACTCACCTGTAGAAGCCTATCGTTCCTCCTAATAGTCTTTTGGTTTTGATTTAAAGATCTACTGAAGGTTAGAACCAAAAGGGGCTTAAACCAACTTCTACCCCCAAGTTCCTCATTTTACAGATGAGAAAACACCCAGAGAGAATTATCAAAAGTCCCACAGCCGCCTGGAACATGAGTCCAGGTTTTCATACTCTCAGGTCAGGATTCTACTTTTTAAATATCTTTTTTTTTTTTTTAAGGCAAATCTAAAGCCCCCAAGACATAGCTCTCGGATTCTCTTGCCTATGGTGGCATGATGTGAAGTCACACTTCGCTGGCTTGGTAGAACTGAGAAACTCAGTACTGGCAGGCTGTGGCCCACGCTAGATTTTGATGAAGCCACAAAGCTTCAAGTTCACCGCCAAAAAGCTCCACCACATTGGAAAAGACCATTTTCTACTTCTGCCTCCAGTGGGAGAACAGCCTCTTGAGTTCTGGATGGATCATAAGTGCCTGAGTCAGGAGGGTATTTTTCTATTTATCCCTCCAGACTCACCCTTCATTTTCCCTCCTTCTCCATTCTACCCTCTGCGCCATGAGACTGACCTTTACAGACTGCGTAACCTAGATTTGCTTGTCTTCATCTGGGTTTCGCCAATCGGAAGGCCCAGAAGGAGGTCACGGGTCAAGGGATTGGTTAGTCTGGTTCCTTCCTGCCTCACCAAGGTTTGGGCGGTGGCCGTCATCACAGCTCCTGGCACACCACCCCTCTACCACAGCTGCAGGTCTCACCCAGCCCAAGAACATGGGTCTTCTTGCCACCTTGGTCCACTGAGGGATTTCATCATCCCTTGTCAATTCCCTTTACCCTTTTACCTCCGTAAATAGTCCTGTTATTAAACTCTCTTTGTTAAATTAACACATTGAGTGTGCTGTCTTTTTAAAAATTTTTTGCCAGGACCCTGACTAGTACAGGGGTCCCTGGATGAAGCTGTAGCAGGTATAAGATGGGCCGGACACAGTGGCTCATGTCTGTAATCCCAGCAGTTTGGGAGGCTGAGGTGGGCAGATCACGAGGTCAGGAGATTGAGAGCATTCTGGCCAACATGGTGAAACCCCATCTCTACTAAAAATACAAAAATTAGCTGGGCGTGGCAGTGTATGTCTGTAACCCCAGGTAATTGAAAGCCTGAGGCAGGAGAATTGCTTGAGCCCAGGAGGTGGGGGTTGCAGTGAGCTGAGATCGTGCCAGAGCACTCCAGCCTGGAGACAGAGCTAGACTCCATCTCAAAACAAACAAACAAAACAAAATAAAACAAAAAAGATGTATAGGATGGACTGGGCACAGTAGCTCATGTCTGTAATCCCACCACTTTGGGAGGCTGAGGCAGGAGGACCGCTTGGCCCCAGGAGCTTGAGATTAGCCTGGGCAACATAGCAAGACCCCATCTCTACAAAAAATACAAAAATTAGCCAGGCATGGTGGTGTGTGTCTGTTGTTCCAGCTTCTCAGTATGCTAAGGTGGAAGGATCACTTGAGCCCAGGAAGCTGAGGCTGCAGTAAGCTATGGTTGCGTCATGGCACTCCAGCCTGGGAGACAGAGTGAGACTGTCTCAAAGCAAAGCAAAACAATAAGCTATGTGAGCTGACTTGTGTATGGAATCACTCCCATTTGAATGGGAGGGGAGGTAAAAATAAGGCAAGAGACATATGAGAAAACCAACAGCAGTTGGCAAAACCTGCCCAACACTTGAGTGTCCTCATTCAAGTTACATGAGACCACAATAGAATCATAGGTTTCCACTTCTGTGCCACTCACTGATTTATTCCGTGGAATTGGGTGGGTTCCTGCTTCCACCTGTCTAAATCAGCTGTATGATTTTTTCCCTTGCCTGCCTGCTGAAAAGAACGTGTTGCTACCTGCAGTATCCAAACTCTACCATCTCATGGTAAGCTGTCTTAAATGCTAAAACAAACACAAATTGAACTGGTTTTCCCATCTGTTTCTTTAACAAATGGAAGCTTAAGCCCATTAGGAAACTGTGTGGGTCAGGGAAGCATCAAATGAACACTTCTGAATAAAAACAACTGTTTCTGATGATCGCAAGATATTTCAAACAGAGCACTCCATTGGCCAGGCCTGCTCCCTTCTGATGCCTGCACAAGATCCCGATGACAGCATTATTTGCTTGAATTGGATTTGTTTCTTTGCCTAGAAACAACACAAGAGGAACCTGAAATAGGAAATGGCTACTGGGTCCTAAAAGTCCTCCCAGGACACTGTCCGAGACCAGACGGGAATGAAATGAGAGTTGGAAACCGCACCAAGGGAAATTCTTCGGAGTCTGGATTATAGACTTTTTTTTTTTTTTTTTTTTGAGACGGAGTCTGGCTCTGTCACCCAGGCTGGAGTGCAGTGGTGTGATCTCAGATCACTGCAACCTCCGCCTCCTGGGTTTGAGAGATTCTCCTGCCTCAGCCTCCTGAGTAGCTGGGATTACAGGAACCCGCCACTACACCCAGCTAATTTTTGTATTTCTAGCAGAGACGGGATTTCGCCATATTGTCCAGGCTGGTCTTGAACTCCTGGCCTCAGGTGATCCACCCACCTCAGCCTCCCAAAGTGCTGGGATTACAGGCATGAGCCATGAGCCACCGCACCCAGCCTCTTCTTTTACTATTAGAAAATATCAAAAGCAGAGAGCATTGGCATGTAGTTTTACATAAAATCCCAACAGGTGAACCAGAGGAAGAGGAGGAAGCAGTTTGATTCGACTGGAGAACCTGGCATCATCTCCCTGAGAAGTTTTCTTTCGTCCCCTCTTATAAGCAGATGCTCCTCTGGGTCCCCTCCAATCCTCCATCCCAGCTGGCAGCTTCCTTGCCCTGCTCTGGAACTAGACTCTGCACACCTTGAGTTTAGTCTCATTCCATTTAAGAAAGTGCTTGGTGTATAGTAAACACTCAACAAGTGCTTTGGGGTTGGTTGTATCAATGAATCTATGAATGATGGAGCCAGTGGGTAAGAGATGAACAGGTAAAGGAAAGAATCAACCATTGACAGTTCTGTCTCTCGAGCTGATACATTACTTCTTTCCGAATGCGGCCGTGGGGAGTGGCAGGTGATTGCCACCAGAGGGACCCTGTATGATGAGGTCACTGGGCCATTTTCAGGGATTCACTACTGTCTCTTGGGGCTCCTCACCCTGTCTCACTCTCTCCCTCTTCCTGTCCTTCCCTCTGCTCTCTGACTTTTTGATCCATTTCTTTTCTCTCTTTCTTTCTTTTTTTTTTTTTGAGATGGAGTCTGGCTCTGTTACCCAGGCTGGAGTGTAGTGGAGCCATCTCGGCTCACTGTAACCTCTGCCTCCTGGATTTAAGCAATCCCCTCCCTCAGCCTCCCAAGCAGCTGGAATTATAGGCGCCAACCAGCATGCCTGGTTAATTTTTGTATTTTTAGTAGAGATGGGCCAGCTCCATCCTGGCCAGACTGGTCTTGAACTCCTGACCTCATGATCCACCCGCCTCGACCACCCAAAGTGCTGGGATTATAGGCATGACCCACTGAGACCAGCCTCACATTTTTTAAGAGTAAAAGATAGTGCTAGGAATAATCAAAATTATGTAATTTAAAATATTAACATAGTCACCAACACATTGACTTTATGATATTGACGTACTTACAAAATAATTTTATTTAAAACCTAGTTTCAAAAATAAAATTCTTTCTACCAAATAAATATAACATATATCTGTTTCCATGAAAGCAAAATGAAAATAATTTATCTTGTCGAATCTCTTATTTGAATGCTAAACAATACCATTAGTAGAATAATAATGTTTAGCACATATTTTATTTTTTTGCTATATCTATTTCTAATATTATTATGTCATGGTATTTGCCTAAGGAATGTATATTTTAAACATGGATTTATTTTTTAATCTTTTTGTTTCATAAATTGCATGTACTCTTCCTCAAAGTTGCATTTTAATGTTTTTTGAAGTATTACACATAAAAAGTACTCAAGTTGCATTTTGTTGTTAATAAATTTCAAACTGTTAACTCCTTCAATTGAATGTTACTGTAGATTATAATAATATTTCTAATTGAGAAAATACTTTCTCCAAAGTTACTGTGGTGTCTTATAAATTTAGAGCAACTCTGCTAGAGTGTATTCCAATTCTCCATTTTTTCAGATTAAAATATGTAAATACTGTAGCCCAAATATTTTCTTAGATACTGTCTTTTTACCTCCCAAGCACTTTAGCAGGTTTTTTTGTTTGTCTGTTTTGAGATGGAGTTTCTTTCTTCTTGCCCAGGCTAGAGTGCAGTGGCGCAATCTCCGCTCACTGCAACCTCTGCTTCCCAGATTCAGGCGATTCTCCTGCCTGAGCCTCCTGAGTACCTGGGATTATAGGCATGTGCCACCACGCTAGGCTAATTTCATATTTTTAGTAGAGACAGAGTTTCTGTGTGTTTGTCAGGCTGGTCTCAAACTCCTAACCTCAAGTGATTTGCCTCCTCGGCCTCCCAAAGTGCTGGGATTACAGACGTGAGCCACTGCGCCCGGCCTGGCAGGTATTTTTAAAGGGAAAAACTCTTCAAATAAATTGTCTCAGCTTATGATTCCAAACGATAGGTCTTTCAGTTTCATTCCATTGAGTAAGAATATAAATTTATCCAAATAAAAATGGAAATATCTAAAGATTTGTCCCATAGGTCAAGATATTCCAAAAACAAATTGTAACTTTGAACATGAAATCTTGCATAATTTTTAAGCTCTCAATTTTTAATTTGTTCAGTTATTTTCTTTCTGTTTTAGAGATAAAGTTCATTGTTTTCCTGTTTGCAAGCTTCATTTTCAACAATTGCAACTAGCTAAATATTTTCAAATAAAGTTTTTTTGAGCACTCTATTCTTTGGAGATTTTGATTAAATATATCCAACTGGTGTTGAATAAAATGTAACCAAAACTTACAGATTTATTTATAAAAGAAGCTCAAAACCACTGCAGAACATGTAGGTTGATTTATAAAGTAACTCTTCCAAGGTGCAAAATCTTTAAAAACCCCATTGATGGCAAGTGGCAAACAGATAAAAAGTCCATACTGCCACACTAAAGTATTTTTAATATTCAACATCAACTTCATCCCCAAAAATATTGTGGTTCGATTGCTCTAACGGAGTATACACAAATATTTGTAAATTTAAACCATGAAATGTTTTAATTGATCTAACATCACAGCTAGTGGGAGGCAGTTGTGAATTATATGAACATCAAAACAAATTCCAAACCTATTTCTGTCTCATAAGTTTCTTAATTTTATATCGACATTGACTTTTACCATGAACTTATACTCCACCAAATTTTGAGTGGGTGTTATCACCACAAAATTTAGTAACTTTATCTTCAATGTTAAACTACCAAGTTCATTAAAAAATAGAGCATATACTAGTATTAACAATAAGATCAGATGTTTTACCTTCTTTAGAGTGAACTTTCAGAAATTTTAATAATTTGATTTTCTGAATTGGAAGTGAAAATTTGAACCAATTATTAGAATGTACGCATTTTCTTTGTGAAGCCTCTGACAGCACTGATAAAATAGATAGCCTTTGAACTGTTTGCAATTTTTCTTCTGTCTCAAGTACCAATACATTAAGTGCAGGCACTACATATTTTCCACACACATAACAAAAACTTGGAAGAAAAAATATTTAGAAATTTAGCAAAGAAACAGTCATCTGATATCAATGAAAAATTGTGCTTTGCAGAAGAATCTGTAAGTCCACCTGCTACAGATTCACATGTGAATTCATCTACAGGCAAGTCTTCTTAAAATAACTACTGAATTTTTTTGTAGGCTGAGCACCATGCTCACTCCTGTAATTCCAGCACTTTGGGAGGTTGAAGCGGGCAGATCACGAGGTCAAGAGATCAAGACCATCCTGGCCAATATGGTGAAACCCCATCTCTACCAAAAATACAAAAATTAGCCAGGCATAGTGGCACATGCTTGTAGTCCAAGCTACTTGGGAGGCTGAGGCAGGAGAATTGCTTGAACCCAGGAAGCAGAGGTTGCAGTGAGCTGAGATCACGCCACTGCACTCCTGCCTGGTGACAGAAAGAGACTCCATCTCAAAAACAAAACAAAACAAACAAAAAAACCACTACTGATTTTTTAAACTAGATGCTGATTTTCTGATATTCTGTTAGCAATTCCTGTCTTCTCTTTGGTCATTTGCCACAATGAATGGTAAATATTGATAAACATTTTTTGTGCAAGTTACATCTATACTGGCTTTTGTAAGAAAGGGAAACTCAGTGCCTAATTTTTTCATTAAACATACACATTTGGTTTCTGGAGTCGATGGCTGCCAAAAGGGATTACTCTGAAATAAAAATGTTACCAGATAATAAAATCAACAGTTGTAAATTCCATTTATTATATAAATAAATGCAAAACTGGTATTGTAGGAACATTCAGACTACTCTATGTTCTATGGTGGGACTGCTTAGCCTCTGTGTCCTATATGGACCAATATTTTCCTGCACAGCTACCTTCTCGTTTCCACAGTTCCCATGGACCCTACCAACAGGCACCACGGTGGCAGGCTGCATGCCACAGGCCCCAGCACTGGCCCCTGCACAGGTAGCCGGGAGGGCAGCAGCAGTCACTTCTCACCTGGAGAACCTGGCTAATCCCACATGCTTGTATCTGAGGGCACTTCACACCCTTTGAGAATGGGGTGTCAGTTACCTTGCATCTGGAACAGAGTGGCAAAAGGGGTTGGATAGCACTGGTAATCTTTCAAACCTGACCAGGAATTCAAAGGAGGACTCCAAACTAGCATCTCACACGCAGGTATGTGAGACCTCGGCCGGAGCTGGCGGAACAAAAGGCAGCTCTCTCTACCTACCCCTCCTGGCTGTTTTTGTGGTTGTTTGTTTTCTTTTTTAAAAATTGAGTCAGAATTAGACGCTAAAACCCAAGGGACATGCCTGAACAGGGACTTGAACCCTGGACTCTCAGATTAAAAGTCTGATGCTCTACCAACTGGGCTATCCAGGCTCCCTCCTTTCTGGCCTCTTTTAACACAATAATAAATAACAGGACTTGGTTAAAAATAATAAAGTACAATCTGGAAGAAATCCAAAGTGGACAAGATGAAGAGATAAAAGGTATATGCCAGGACTCCTGTGGGCAAACCGGGACATGTTGGTACCTTATATATTAAGAGTCTTGGGTTCTGTTTTCACTCAAGCAAATCTCTAAATTTTCTTATCCTTTTCTCTTCAAAGTGTTTTCCTATGTGCCCACCCCTTTGGACTTCTAGCCCTTGCACAAACAGATAAGCGAGATGCAAATATCTGAGAGGGTGTGGTACAGGCTGACTGCAAATCCCATCATGATTAAGGTGACGGACACTCCCCAGATAAAGCCCAGACCCACCCCTCCCTTTCTGTAAAAGACTGTGCTAGAGCCCGCAGAGTGGTTCTGCTCTGTCCACCCTCCCTTCTTTACCAGTGACATGAGCTTGAAGACGGAAGCCACCTGTTCAAGAGAGTGGTTCAGAAAAATAAGAGTTGCTGATGACCGGGGAGCTGCCATATGTATTCATTATCAACCTCCAGACCCAGCAGCTGATTGCAATTCTTGACCTAAGCAAATACACGCTGCCGAAGTTCCTGCTTCCCATTCCAGGCTCTTCTGCCTCCGCTCCGTCCTCGTACCCCAAAACCCTACCATACAAGTCACAAACATCACTCCACTCATCCTTCATCCATGCTGTTACCTTGGCTGGAGATACCTTTCTCAGCCTGGACATCCGGGTACTTCTGCCCTTCTGCCAGAAACAAACTAAGTCATCACCTCCTCGCGGAAGCCTCTCTGGGTTGCACTCCTGAGACATCCCAGGCATGCTCCTGCACCCTGTTATATGGTTATCTGTTAACATGCCTGCCTCCTTCAATCTGTGATCAGCCTGAGGGAGGGCACCCTGTGTTCTTTCTTCCTCATTCTGTCATCCTGTGCCACCATGCCTGCTACATAGCGACAGAGCAGGCACACGTAATGGGGAATGACTGGATGAATGTTGAAACTTACCAAATAGGGGCGGGTCCTGGAAAGGCTCTGGGAGGAGGATACCTGATGGACCTCTAAAGGTAGGGGTCACCAAGTGGCAGTTACACATTCTCCATCAATAGGATCAGGTCCATTATTCTATTAAACCTCCTTGGGGACCTTGAGGGTGAGAGGACATGCCTATTAGTAACCCCCGTTTATGGCTGGGCAAATGGAGGCATGGGGAGGTTAAAAGCCCCGGGTCAACCCAGGAATCAGTGATGAACCTGCTGTGATTGGCAGTCGTGGGGACCTGACGCAGGTTTGTTCTCTGAACATCACTACTTTCAAGGACTCCCCCGTTCATTCTCTCAATCTTTTTTCCTTTTTCCTCCAGTAATATCCAAAAAGTCCCCTCTCCAGATTAAATCATCCTGGCTTCAAATATCTAAAGCAGCATTTTTTTTTTTTCCTTCAGCATTTGAAATGTTTTTAAGGGTTTATTTCAAACACCCTTTACTTTGAACTGATTGTTCAGAACTTTCATTCCGCCTTGTCACTGTGTTTTGTAGTCGGCTCTGATTTCTAAAAGGTTTTTATTTCTTCTCTATTAGCGGCCACCACCTGCTTACTGTTTGGATGGGTTTTGCTTTATTTTCTTTGCTTTCATCTATTGAAATGGATGAGAGGAACCTTAGGTAATAAACCTTGTTTCCAGTTTTCCCCCGCACCTCGCCTGTTTTTAACTCCTCCTTCGACTGCTAAGGATGAGGCAAAGGACGGACAGGTCCCTGGGTGGTAAGTCTGGGAGTCACTCTGCCTTTTTCCCCAGGTGTGGGGATGGAGTGACAGGCAGCGGAGGGCAGAACGTGCCTGCAATGTTTGCGGTGCTGTTGGCTTTGCGACAACCCAGCTGTCCTGTTTCCCCGCAGCGGACGCATGGTGGCCTCCTAAATGGCCACTCTGGCTGGAGGAAAAGGCGTCTCCTTCCAATCTTATGGGGACTCCTAAGCTCCATGGGGGGATGCGAGCATCAGTGGCTGTTGCTGAGGTCCCCATTGCCGGACACTAGCCTGTTCCATTTTTGGCTCATCTGCACACACTGGCCCTATGGGAGCAGCCTCGCATATAAAAATATAAATATTTTACCAGTTCGTCCTGCCCTCGGGGTATCAAGTTTAATGAACTAAACATCCTCCATTAATCACCCAGCAGAATGTTATTTACTTCAGGGGAAAGGGTAAGTGACCACTGCAAAGACACATCAGGGACTCGGTCTGTACACCTCCTCCCTGCGCTAGGTCTTCCCAAATCTTTAAAAACAAACTCCTAAATCTGGGGCTGGGTGCAGTGGCTCACGCCTGTAATCCCAGCACTTTGGGAGGCCGAGGCTGGTGGATCACTTGAGGTCAGGAGTTTGAGACCAGCCTGGCCAACATGGAGAAACTTCGACTCTACTAAAAATACAAAAATTAGCCGGGCATGGTGGTGCATACCTGTAATCCCAGCTACTCAGGAGGCTGAGGCAGGAGAATTGCTCGAACCTGAGAGGTGAAGATTGCAGTGAGCCGAGATCACCCCACTGTACTCCAGCCTGGGCAACAGAGTAAGACTCTGTCTCAAAAAAAAAAAAAAAAAAAAAACAGCAAAGTCCCAAATCCAGAAGTTCTGCCAGCCGAGTTGACATACTGCTTTCCAGTCCTCTCCTGTCCCCTTACCAAATTTTAGTATTGCTTTTTAATTGATTAATTAAAGAGACAGGGTCTTACTCCATTGCTCAGGCTGGAGTGTGGTGTTACAATCATGGCTTACTGCAGCCTCAAACCCTTGGTCTCAAGTGATCCTCCCACCTCAACCTCCAGAGTAGCTGGAACCACAGGTATATGCCACCATGCCTGGTTAATTTTTTTTTTTTTTTTTGGAGAGATGGGGTCTCGCTATGTTGCCTGAGCTGGTCTAAAACTCTTGGCCTCAGGTCGTCCTCCCACCTCTGCCTCTCAAAGTCCTGGCATTACAGGCATGAGTCACTGTGGCCGGCTTGCCTACAACATTTTAGATGTCAACTTCCTCACCCTTTTCTTTAAAATACGGCATCCTCTCCTGTATCTGCCCAGCCCAGAAATGCACAGTCAAGGGTTATGTCAGCGCAGGGAGGGTGAGGAAGGTCTTGCACCCCGTTGTCATGATGACCCCATAGCCAATAAATCAAGTCCAGTGTAAGTAACATTTGAGCAACTTGAGAAAATGGAACTGAAGTGGGTACATATTGGAGACCCTTTGACGTCGCTGAATATCCTTTGTAAATAATATTTATCACTCAGCTTAGAGCCATGAGAGCCACTCAGAGCAAGTATATAAGAGTGGGGAAATGAAGGAAAGAGAAGGGCAGAGGGAAGGAAGTGGAGATTGGTGCTGCGACACGGGAGGTGGCCGTGGGAGGTGACACAGCAGTGTCCGTGTTAAGCCGGGGTGTTCGTCTTTGGTACCACGGCCCCTACTCCCGCAGCCACAGCTGGAAAGCAAACCTGGCAAGCCAATGTCTACCTTGCCCCTTCCTGGGAACCGTGAGGTCCTACCCATTCTGACTCCACTGAAATCTACGGGAACTGGTGGAGATCTGCCGTCCCAGTCCAGAAAATGACATTGTGTGTGAGGACCTGCCCTTCGTCTCCCTTCTCTTGCAGGGCTAACCCCGGCCTCACCCACTCCCTGCTAGAGGGACATGGCCCCTCTCTGCTCACATCCAGGCCTACCAAAGCATCTTGCATTTGGCCAGAGGTCTCGAGAAGCCTCTCCAGGCTGTGTAGGGCTTTAGCCCAACACTAATTAGTAATGCAATCCCGAAAAGAGTGAAGCTGCCTGCCACCTCCCTCACTCATAGTGATTTATGTTCAATTTGTACAAATGGAGAAAATGAGATTTCAAATTTCAATGCCATTTCTGCAATGAGGTGATTAAAAGAGAGAGAGGTATCGCCTTCCACTGTATAGAATATTGATCCCACTGCTATTTTCCTTTGCAATAACCATTAGCTCAGTATTATTTGCAAACCTCTAATGTGAACCTGGAGATGTAATTTACATTTGTGCCTCACTTATTTGCTTTAACAAAACAACACAAAAGCTTTGGGTCTTTCAATCTATCCATATTGTCAATAAAATTAGCAGCTTGAAGGGAAAAAATTATATTCAAAAACCATAACTTCCCATTAACTACCGCAAGACAGAGCTCATTGTTGCAGAAGAGAGAGAGCTTCATAGCTAGATCCTTTCTTGTTCTTTTCTCATCCTCTGCCCCCTCTTTCCCCTCCATGGGGTTAGAATTCAATGATCAAACTTGAAAGTGAAACATCCCTTCCTCTGAATGTGGATCAGCTTAGGGTCTGGGGGCTGGCTGTGCACATCTGAGGCCCGATCCCTCTGAGGGTGACCCTGGAGGAAGAGAACACGTGGGCCCCCGCTTCAAGTGTCAGCACACGCCTGGCCCAGAGGTTCATCGGGCTGCCAGGACCAATGCGTACACATAGACACGTGCTTGGAGCCTCAGAGAGAGACGCTTCCTCAAGAAAGCGGGGAGCCAGGGTGGGGACCGAGGGACTGGAAGAAAAGATGAGAAGGAGGTAATCAAGGAAAAAAAGCATGGGGCCGCGCTCTGGCAATTCAAATGGCAGTTCCGTCAGCCTCGACTCTGAACAAATAGGCCACGCAGCTCCGCGTTCTCATTTCTTGTCTCTGCAAATCCGTCAGCTGCCTACAACGGCCTACCAGACCCTGGAAGACGAGAACAAGAAAAAGGGAGAGTGGGGGGCGGGGGAGCTAATGACCCATAATTGCCATGATAGTGGGAGAGAGGCCAGGCAGCTGTTTGACATTCCTGGTATGTATAGTATGCAAATATCGACAAAGGCTCGACACAGTTTCGCTATTGTGGATCCGGAGGGTAACCAAATTAGCCTTTGGCAGCCATGGTAATTGGGAGGTGCTGTTCCCATTAGGAGTCCTGCAAATTATGAAGAAAAATGGACCGAGGGCTTTGTCACAAATAATAATACCAAGAAGAAAAGAGCAGGCGGCTGTCTTTTCTTTTCTTCCCCCATCCCCGTTCCCCACCCTCCGCCTTTATTTTTTTTTTAATTTCTACATTGTGTTGTTAATACCTCTCCATTTAGTAATAAGAAAACAGTCTGAAATCCCCCACTAGACAGCTTGATTGCAAGAATGTCAAGTTTGCAGGGGGTCCAGGGGGAAGAGCTGCTTTCTGTGGCCTGAAACGGGAGGCTGCAGGTAGAAAAGGTGTAGTCGGGCAGCAGCAAATACTTCCCGCCCAAGTCCTGTGTGAAGAGAGAAGCCTAAAAACCGACGTCACAAAGAAAACGCACTTTCCACAAAGCGTCCTTTACATATTGTTAAGGATCCAGAGAACATCTCCTCCTGGAGCATAGCTGGGCTTTATCCTCCATCTCACCCCAAAGAGTATAAAGTTCTTGCTTGATTGAGGTTCTCATCTCTTAACAATTCAGACATGGGCTTGAAAAAGCTCCAGTCATGATGCATTAAGCCCCGAACTCATGCCGAAAAGGTCTGGAGACTTTCGCCCTTGGCAATCCCTGGAGATATCCTAATTCCAGGTCCCTGGGAGCTGGGTGCCTGGTGACCAGATGGGCCACCGGAATATCAGATGACGCTAGGATGAGCTCAGCCCTTTGTGGGGCATGAGTAAATGAGGGGGAATGGTCAGTTCAGGGCCAAGTTCGTCCCAGATGAGAGGCATGGTATCACCAGGGTGGCAGAGAACTGGGATGCAAAAGCTCCAGCGTGACCCATGTGAGGAGCAAAGGACCAATGCTTCCCAAAGCGTTCTCTCCTTTAAAACAACCAACTTCCCACCTCCTGTGTTTTAGTGTCTGTTTGTTCTGCCAGAGGAACGAACACCTTCAATGAGAAAGGGCTCTCTGGAAATACCATGTTTTTCATCTGTGTTCCTCCAGTTACATAGGAACATCTCGTGCATTGCTCCACACTTTATTTTTATGTTGTATTTCATATAAATGTACAATGTTGAAACACAGAAAGGAACAGAAATCTACTTGGAGAACTGGAAGGATGCTGCCACATACTTGCCTTTAGAACCAGACAGCATTTTCCACAAGGAAAAAGAAAATGGAATTTTCATAAGATTTGAAGTATTCTCAGAGACACGACTATAAAAGGATCCCGCCAATTTTGTCCTCCAAAGGGAAAAGAAAGAACTAATGGCTAGTTGCATGCATTTGGGAAATTAACAAAAGTAGGAGGAGGACTGAAAATAGATCGGGTTGTAGCAAAGTCAAATAGCGGGTTGAAAAATGAGTAAGAGGAAATGACAGCTTGCTTCCACAATGTTGGTGCAGATGGGGCCGGCGGGTGACCTCAGGGATGGAATGAGTAGGAAACCAGGCAACCATGGTACCAGTTTCTTTCCTTTGTGTCATGTCCAAATCCCATTTCAGTAGACAAGGGTATTACTGGCCCCCACTCCTTGCTAGTTTTAAGTGAAGAACGTTCAACTGTTTAGGTACAATCCAGGTTTCAAGTCTCTTTGAAGGTAAACTTGAGAGTGGGAAAAACAAACAAACAAACAAACAAAACCTTTCTAGCATTTAACAATGACTTTTCTTAAGAAAAAAATATTCTAGGCTGGGAGTGGTAGCTCACGCCTATAATCCCAGCACTTGGGGAGGCCAAGGTGGGCGGATCACAAGGTCAGCAGTTTGAGACCAACCTGACCAACATCGTGAAACCCCATCTGTACTAAAAACACAAAAATTAGCCAGGCATGGTGGTGGAAGCCTGTAATCCCAGCTCCTTGGGAGGCTGAGGCAGGAGAATCGCTTGAACCCAGGAGGTGGAGGTTGCAGTGAGCCGAGATTGTGCCACTGCACTCCATCCTGGGTGACAGAGTGAGACTCTGTATTTAAAAAAAAAAAAAAAAAAAAAAAAAGATATTCTTTGATGAAAATCCTATACCATTTTGGGACTGTGTTTAGCTTTTTGTTCTAGGTTCACCCTGTGATACGCTGACAAGACCTTCAGCGTTCAGTATCCTGCTGAACTTCTGTCTCTCCTTAGAGTTCCAGCCACACTATGTGTCCTTCTGTCTGTTGACCCCAACATGCTTTTTCTCATCTTTTCTTTTCACACAAGCTTCTCCCTCAGCCCAATGGACGTCCCTGTGTACCGTTCTGCCATGTGACACAGGTATGCACACATCCCTTGGGCTGGCTCATCCGCATCCTCTTCCTCAGGTCACTGCTTAGATACTGCTTCTCCCAGGCAGCCTTCTCTGACTTCCTGAGTCTGGGTCAAAAGCCCTCCTACCATCTGCTATCAAGTGCCTAGTGCCCGAACTTATTACTGAGTGTTCTGTCAAATCACTTTTCCAAGGCTGTGAGCAACAGGAGAGCAGGGACCACCTCTCTCCTTTATAATGTGTCCCAAGTTCCTAGCCCGGTGCCTGGCATATAGCAGTTGAGCCATAAACATATGTTGAGTGAATGCCATCTGATTATTCAAAAGCTTAATTGAAGGCCTACAGTATTGAGGCAGGAGAATAGGGTCTGGGGACAGGGAACATAAGGCCGATTCACGCTGACTTCCTAGAACTAAATCAAATGGAAACACTTCAGCTATGACAGGAAATATCCTCTCCATTTACATAGGGCATACACTGAGTAAATGACTTTGTAACTTTACTTCATCCTCTTCATTTACATAGGGCGTACACCAAGTAACAAATAGAAACTTCTAGATGGTATTGAAACCCCAGAAAATTCTGTAACGGGACTCTTGAGCCCCCTGCGCTCAGGCCCGCTCCCACCCTGTGGGGTATACTTTCATTTTCAATTAATCTCTGCTTTGTTGCTTCTTTCTTTCCTTGCCTTGTTTGTGCGTTTTGTTCAATTCTTTGTTCGAGATGCCAAGAGCCTGGACACCCTCCACTGGTAACAGTATCACTTGATGGCAGTTCTCTAACACTCGGATTTTGCATTGGGGAATTCTGCTTTTGAGGAATACCTATCAATTTCAGAATCCCAGAGAGTCCCCAACATAAAGGTCGTCCCACATGGACTCCAAACAGCAGAATTAACTGGATTGTGCTTATTTCCATCATGGGTTTTATGATGCAGTTTTTATTCTAGCCCAGGACTTTCCTTGTCTCCTGCTAAATCTAGGGTCTCTCTTATTCATTATTTTTTCTCTTCAGGAATGAAGTTTGCATTTATCTGTAAACGTCGCGAAGAATACATCGTTCAGTGTGCTGTGGTCCACTCTGCACTTCAGGATCTCAGGCTGTACTCATAACAGGGAGCAAGACCACTTCAGCTCTTGCAAGAAATTCACAGGTAACACTGAGGCAAATTCTTTCCACTGTAAGGCCAAGGCAATTTGGGCTACTGAACATTTATATCTTAGGTATGTATGTGTTATGGTATAAAACTTCGTTGGAAACATAAGGCTTATAAACGGACAGCAAGAGCAGAACTAAAACGATGGGAAAAGGTACGAGAGATAGGAGTTGGGCAGAAGAATCGTGTTCCTTATGCTGAAATAGCTTGCTAGTTACAAACAGCAAGGGGTTTTTGACCTGGAGGAAATGTCAAGAGACTGTCAATAGGGGCAGTGCTAGAGCAGAGGATTCCCGAGCGGAGGTTCATAAAAAAAATCACCTTGGATAAGGACCACATAGGTGAGAGACTCTAATAACAAATTAAAGAGCTTAGTTAATGGTGAGCAGCCTGGGTGTGGCACTGCAGGGTCCAGTTACTCAAACATCTTCTGAACCCCTCCCAGGGGGACTCCTATTAAGACCTGTTATAGCAAGGATTCAATAAATCACATCTTTCTGTATCCATGTGAATTTTTTTTTTTTTTTTTGAGACAGAGTCTTGCTCTGTTGCCCAGGCTGAAGTGCCAGCATGATGATGGCTCCTTACAGCCTCAATCTCCTGGGCTCAAGTGATCTTCCCACCTCAGGCTCCTAAGTAGCTGGGACCATGGGCACATGCCACCATGCCCAGCTAATTTTTTTATTTTTATGATTTTGTAGAGATGGGTTCTCACTATATTACCCAGGCTAGTCTTGAACTCCTGGGCTCAAGTAATACTCACCTCAGCTTCCCAAAGTGATGGAATTACAGGTGTGTGCCACCATGCCCAGCTCATGTGATTTCTTAGCCTCCTCCCACACTAACTCTGGGCCTGGCTTTGTGACTTGTTTTGGCCTGTGGGACTTTAGCAAATGTGATGCAAGCAGAAGTGTGAAAAGTGCTCATTCACTGGAGTTTGTCTTCTCTGGCTCTTTGCTGGGACTCCTTCCAGCACCATATGCAAAAAGCTGAGGCTAGCCTCCTTGAAGATGAGAACCCACATGGAAAGAGAGGTCCACCTGTCCTTGCTGACTCACCTGAGGTCCCAGACATCTAAGCAAGCCCAGCCAACATGATGTGGAACAGAAATGCACCCACCTAGCTGTGTCCAGCTTAAATGGTCAACCTCCAGTAGTGAGCAACTGTATCATTTTTGTTTTAAGCATCTAATTTGGGGGGGCGATTTATTCACTTGGCAATAAATAACTGCTACAAGGTCCTCACGAGAGGAGCCTCAAAGAATTTGAGAGAGGCTGGGCACGGTGGCTCAAGCCTGTAGTCCCAGCACTTTGGGAGGTCAAGGTGCGTGGATCACGAGTTCAGTTTGCAGTGAGCTGAGATCATCCTGACTAACACGGCGAAACCCTGCCTCTACTAAAAATACAACAAAGTGGCAGGGCATGATGGCGCGTGCCTGTAGTCCCAGCTACTCAGGAGGCTAAGGCAGCAGAATCGTTTGAACTCGGGAGGCGGAGGTTGGAGTGAGCCAGGATTTTTGTGCCACTGCACTCCAGCCTGGGCAACAGAGCGAGACTCCATTTCCAAAAAAACCTAAAGAAAGAAAGAGAAATAATTTGAGAGAACAAATTCACTCCTTTGGGAACTAATATAAGAGCTGCAAACACGAAGAAAGCTAAAGGAATGATGCCATCCTTTAGGGCTGGCTGGTCAGAGGTGTTGTAATACCACGGCAGGCTGAGGGACAGCGTACCATGGGGCAGCATGGGATAGGGTAGGGGTAAGGGAAAGTCAGAGTGATGGAAAGAATAGCAGAGCCCACATCGGCAGGGATCTCATGGCCCAATGGCAGGCCATGGCGCTGTCAGCCCATCTGGAGGACCCACAGTGATATGAAATAGGTGTTGATATTGACATGGATAGAAACAACTGGCAAATCTCAGTAACTGCCTCTTAGGATCCTGTTGGGCAAGAAGACATTGGGGATGGGGGTGATGTTTTGATTCCACCTAGAAAAGCTTCACTTACCAAGTTTCCCCCATTCCAGGCAGGTGGGTGTGACTTAGGAAGCCACAGGAAGCCTGGAAAACAAAGCTGTAAGACAAGATGTACAAAATCCAGCAAAAGTTGTCTGTCATCCCAGACATTACTTTTCTGTTTTCTTTCTTTCTATTTTTTTTGGAGACAGAGTCTCGCTCTGTTGCCCAGGCTGGAGTGCAATGGCGTGATCTCAGCTCACTGCAAACTCCACCTCTCAGGTGGATTCTCCTGCCTCAAGCCTCAAGTGATTCTCCTGCCTCAGCCTCCTAAGTAGCTGGGATTACAGGTGCCCACTACCACGCGTGGCTAATTTTGTATTTTTAGTAGAGGCGGGGTTTCACCATATTGGCCAGGGTGGTCTCGAACTCCTCACCTCATGATCGCCCATCTCAGCCTCCCAAAGTGCTGGGACTACAGGCGTAAGCCACTGCACCTGGCTTCATTTCTATTTTCATCACCCCATTGCTATTGAAGTTGATGTCCAATAGATACCCAGTTGTTATGATGCCAAGACAGACTGGAGATGAAGAGCGTTTGTTCTAGAAGCAACCAAATGCCAGTTTAACCACCCACTATTTAGTGACCCTGGGAAATTTATTTAACCTTAGTTTTCTTTATCTGTAAAATGGAACTAATAATAGTTCCTATCTCATATGGCTGTTGTGAAGATTAAATGAAATTTAAATTTAAAGTATTTAGCATAGTATCAGATACACAGCAAACTCTTAAAGGTACTATGATTATTTTTGATAGCTATTTAGAACTCCAGATTCTCTGAGGAATTCATTTGGATTATCAAGAAAAATTTCATCTTGAATATCATCAGTACTTTCTCTGATACCTAAAATACATCAGTTAGGGAAAATGCCCTCTTGATCCCAGCTTTGAATCTGGGAGGGAAAGAATATAATTCTAGACTTTCCTTATGTTTGGCATTCTAATGTATTCCTGATGAATATCTTGACGTACATTCAACTGTAGCAGATCTTTATTTTTATGCCATCTGGCTAGCAAGTTCTCATTAAGATATGATTTAAGAACTGAAACTTCATTAAAAAGATCATTTCATGACAAAGTGAGATGAGCAACGTAGAAATGATTCCAAAGCTTCTCTAGATCATTCCATTTAGGGCTTTTTTCCAACTGAATCCAGCATAATTCATAGAAGCACTAAGATTTCCCTTTCAAAGGTCGGGAATAATTCAGCAATTAACTTCATATACCCTTGTTACCTGATGCATTAGATCCAAATTGCAGCAAATACCAATGCTAGCAATTCTTTTTTCTACAACTTGCTTACTTTAAGCCACATTATCTTGGAAATCTTTCTTCTTAAATTCAATTCTAAGAAAAAATATTCACAAATAATTTATTTCAAAATAATCTCCCCTAATTTTTTTAAAGAGTAGAATTATGTAGGAAAAAAAAACTCGGTAGCATCACTTTATACAAAGAAATAAAGTTCTGACTCAGAATGCTTAAAACGATTTTTCTCTGGTAGTTGTTTTTTCTGACTGAATAAAACAAAGCTCATAGTAATTGTAACAACATTAGCATTCTTTCAAGAGTGGAGATTAGTCACTGAAGTCTTGTGTTCTACAATGTCAAAATTCATCTGAACTGCACTTCAATAAAATCACAAAATGATAACAGTGTCTCCATTCATGCCATATAAATATGAAAAACATCATATCAAGTGGAATAACATGAGATGTGCCATTTATATAATTGTTACAAATTTCTGTTGTACAACCAATTTCTACAAAATTCCATTGCAGCTATTCAAATACTTGTGGAAGAGTATCTTAAAACCTTTCCATTTCACGCCTTAAAGTTAACTTAATAGAAATACTATCAGTAGATACACTGACAGTTTTATCAAGAATTCCGCTGCAGCTCAGAATGGAGGAATAACATCAGTTGCTTCATCTACGAAGATATCCAGTTCAAGAATCGTCACGTTAATTCCAGTACTTCCACTAACATATTCCCAAAGATGGGAAGCTTTCCATAGTTTTTGCAAGGCAGGTTTGTGAAGTTCTGCCCAATTCCTACTGAAAACTTTTTAATGACACAAAAATATTCTCTCATTGTTCACACTACTGAAAAATTTATTGAGGGGCCGGGTATGGTGGCTCACGCCTGTAATCCAGCACTTTGGGAGGCTGAGGTGGACAGGTCACAAGGTCAAGAGATTGAGACCATGCTGGCCAACACGGTGAAACCCTGTCTCTACTAAAAATATTTTAAAAATTAGCTGGGCCTAGTGGTGCACGCCTGTAATCCCAGCTACTTGGGAGGCTGAGGCATGAGAATTGCTTGAACCTGGCAGTCAGAGATTGCAGTGAGCCAAGATCGTGTCACTGCAGTCCAGCTTGGTGACAGAGTGAGAATCCATCAAGAAAGAAAGAAAAAGGGAAGGGAAGGGAAGGGGGGGAGATGAGGGGAGGGGAGGAGAGGGGAGGGAAAGGAGGGAAAGGAAAGGAAAGAAAGGAAAGGAAAGGATGGAGGGAGGGAAAGGTTTATTTTGGTTTAACCTATGTGGAAATTAGTTTCAAGGTAGACCTGATACATCTGAAATCAAAACTGATTTGCTATGTTACATAACTCCACCTTTCACTGATGTAACACCATTTAACAAATCCCTTTGTGTTAAAACATTAAAATAGGTGGGCACAGTGGCTCACGCTTATAATCCTAGCACTTTGGGAGGTCGAGGCAGGCAGACAGCGTGAACCCAGGAGTCTGAGACCAGCCTGAAAAACATGGAACCCCCCCCAGTCTCTACAAGAAGTACAAAAATTAGCCAAGTGTGGTGGCATGTGCCTATAATCCCAGCTACTCAGGAGGCTGAGGTGAGAGGATCACTTGAACCCAGGAGGTCAAGGCTGCAGTGAGCTCTGATGATGCCATTGCATTCCAGCCTGCCCTGTCTCACAAAAAATAAATAAAATAAAACACTACCTCTCCAATGAAACTAAGAAACTGCAGACGTGACAGCTAACTGATATTTCTTTGAATTAATATAAAATATAATGTCAGATTCCTCCTGTGACTAATATTTATCTCATTACTTTGTTGGGTGAAGTTTTTATATGTGGTTGTCATGTTTCCATAAGTGGATATACCTTTGACAAAATGTCATCGAAATATTGTTGCTCACCCTGCTTTTTATACTAATAAGATTTCTATTAGTCAGGCTAAAGTTAAGCTCTGCTGTAGTAACAAACAAACCCTAACTCTCAGTGGCTTGACATATCACATCCACACAAAAGCTGACATGGCTTAGGAAGTCCTCCTTCCTCTTGCAGCTGAGTCATCTGGAATATGGCTGTGGCTGTTACTGTATCAGGGGCAGAGAGATGGAAAAGGATCTGGCTTTTACCTGCTTCAGCCCAGAAGTGATACATGTCACTTTCTCTCTCCCAACCCGTTAACTGGAATTGGTAACATGGCTTCAACTCAACTGCAAAGATGCTGCAGAAATATCACAGAGCACACAGATAGCTGGAAAACACAGTCTGCCACAGGCATTCAAATAAATATAATGAAGGAATTTTGAACATGCTTCAAAAGATTTCAAACTATAGGCATGTGACTTAAGCCAAACCATTCAGAAATCTGCGGCATCCTCATCACTTCATAGCAGACAAAATTTTCATTACGTGTGTGATTACACGGGTAACACTGAGTCCCATGGGCTGAAAAAGTGACACAGGTGTACACACTGTGTATAATAGGTATGCTTATAGACAGTGATACGGACTAAAGTGAAACTAGTTTGGTCTAACTCATTGCTTGTCAACTGGTGACAAAATTGCACTTGGCAGCATATAGAGACATTTTTGATTATCACAGCTGGAGGCAGGGGGTGGGGGTGCCACTGACATCTAGTAGGTAAAGGCCAGGGATGCTGCTAAACATCCTACATGCACAAATCAGACACCCAACCCAACTGTGAATCATCTGGTCCAAATTGTCAGTGCTGCTGAAGCTCAGAAACTCTGGTCTACCAGATGATCCAGGAAATGGTATCTGCCCATCGTGCCCAGTGAGTGCTTTTGAACAAGGCAGCCAGAAGCAATTGCTTCCTTTCAGCTGTGTATTCTTGCTTCCTTGGTCCCTTCATTGATGGTTCCCAAATCTGTATATCCAAATGCCACATATGCAGCTGCCTATCCGTTACATTTATTGAGATGTCCAACCATCTCCTTACGTGAAATCTGTGCAAAATGAAATTCATGGCCATCTCCTGCCTCTGACTCCAACTTCCCACCTTCTCTAATGCCCTTGGCCTTTCACCCTTTCAATCACCCAAGCTGGAAACCTTAAAGCAGCCACTCCTGACCCTTCCCACTTCACAGCTGAACACATCACCCAATCCTGTAGATTTTTAGCTCCCATAAGACTCCAGACCCAGATACCCCTCTCTATCTCTTTTGTTTCCTCTTGTAGAGGTGTGTTGACTGGAATCCACATAAAATAATAATAATAATGTGTTTACTGCTATTCCCCTAGGAAGTATCCCTAATGCCACTCCCTCTCCACCCTGATCTAACTTCCACATTGCCACCAGAGAAGCTGCATGGTAGCGTAGAAATAGTGGGGGATCTAGAATCAATAGAGCCAAATTTCAAACCCACGTCTTCCTCCATGACACGTGGGATGCACCTTAACTTACTGAAACCACAAATGTAAAATGGGACTAAAAGCCTCCTCCTTATAAAGTGGTCGTGAAGGTTAAATGATAGCCCGTATAGAAATCCTCCAGCATACTCCTGGCACACATGGGTGCGCAATACGTTTCACTTCATTTACCATTGTTATTATTATATCGCTTCTAAAGTCACCCTTGGCATTAAACAACTTCAGTTTGTAAGGATTAAGTTTTCACTGCCAAATGCCTTAAGCCTTCAATAATCTGTTCCTAGAGGACTGTTGTGAGACTGTAAATTCTAGTTGGGACCAACCATGACTGTATTATTTCTCACTGTAACCACCGTGCCTGAGTACAGAGTAGATGCTCAATAAATAAATAAATGTTAATCAACTGAATAAAGTATTATATATATTTTTGTATTTACTACATATAACACATATATAACATATATTGCCATAAAAGAAATAGAAGTATTTTGGTCTGTGTATAAGCTGGAATTATTCTTTCAATTTTTAAGGGCTTCTCATTCTAATACAATCCTTTCCGAAGCCTGCCCATATCCACCTCTCTCTGTAATTAATGCCTCTCTCTGTTCTAACTTTCAGTCTTTCTTGTGTCACCTATTTTTTGCAGCAGGTCTGGTCTGCTTCCAATAGACTAGCATCCCTTTCTTGCCAGGAACCTATCTGCTTCCCCCTTATCAATATTTCCCTTACTCCAATACACAGGCGTATATGCACACAGATTCATGCACATCAGGTGAACTGACAGATTTTTCTAGTTTTTTCCAGAAACTTCCATGGCTACAAGCCCAACCAATTCCTTCACTTGTGCATCCAGGCTTCTAAGTTCTATCACATAACACACTGAAGGAAAGCTTCGTGTCACAGAAAAACAGCATTCCCATCCCCAAGCGGACTGGAGGAAGACAAACGTTTAAAATCCAAACGAGTGAGATGAAGTAAACTCAGTAATGGCTGGATTGGGTCAGAAATGAATGGCTGCTGGGCTGGCCCACTGCACCTGGGAAGGACAGGCTCGCATGGTGCTTGGGTCCAGCCACACAGCAGAGCAGTCCTGAGCTCCCAGGGTCAACCTGCTCATTCCTTCCAAGGCCTTTCCCTGGACCTACTCAGGTAATTTCCTAGCTACTGAGAAGACAATAAACTCAAAAACCATTGTTCCTGAGTGTGGCAGCCTCATGGGCGGGCACATGCACACATGGTTGACCTTTCGCCAGCCAAGGCTTTTCGGATCTGAGTTCCCCCCGCCTCCATCTCCCATGTCATCTGACACTGTCCCCAGATCTCAGAGCTGCTAGAATGCAGGATAAAAAGCCAAATTATTGAGAGGTCAAGGCGGGCGGAACACAAGGTCAGGAGTTTGAGACCCAGCCTGGCCAACATAGTGAAACCCCATCTCTACTAAAAATACAAAAAATTAGCCAGGCATCGTGGTGGGTGCCTGTAACTGCAGCTACTCAGGAGGCTGAGGCAGGAGAATCTCTTGAACCCGTGGGGTGGAGGTTACAGTGAGCCGAGATTGTGGCATTGCACTCCAGCCCAGGCAACAGTTCGAGACTCCATCTTAAAAAAAAAAAAAAGCCAAATTAAAAGTTTTTTTAACCAAGTGTACCCTAAACTGAAGCAGCCATGTGGCTTTTGAAATGGCCTCGCTTCCTGCCCAGAGTGGCGTATTTCTTTCCACCTCTTGAAACCTCCAGACTGGCCCTGCCTAGGTCTGCCCGCCTTCCTCCCAGGTCTCCCCCAGGGCCTCTTGAAGCTGGCAGCCAAAGAGTCGCTTCCCGGTAGGTGCAGTTGGCACGACTGCAAGTGTACTTAAACTTTGTGTCTGATCAAGTTAAGTGTATTGGATCTGAAACCAGTTAGTCAATTCGTTCAGGTCCCTAAGTGGCGATTTGTGGTAATGTCTACATCAATACGGACGGAGCGGTTTGCTAGCTGGTTTACGTAAGGCAGATGGCTGCAGGAAAGAGGGGGCGGCCTCCAGCGTTCTCTTTGCTAATGAAGCTATGGCTGGAAAAGAAAGGAACGCGAATGGAAACAAAAGTGGGCATCCATTTGTGTGTAAACACTCAGGCAAGGTCTATTTTCTAGGTAGAATCAATTTACCTCATCCATTTACCCCCTTGTTCCTCCTTCCCAATGGCCTTCTTTCCTAGTTGATGCACAGACATAATCATTAGTATTAGAATCGTTTTCTGTGCATATTAAAACTCCCCAACCCAGGGACAAACTATGTTTTTAAGAGGGAACCTGGGGGCACTGGTGCAAGTTCCACTCAGTCATACAGGAACGACGGAAACCAGAAAGAAAAAGTGCGTGGTGTTGCATTCCACTCGCCTTGTTTCTCTTGTATAAATAGTTTCTGCATTTGCTCAGGCAGGGGAGGAGACAGTGTAACAGGGAATTTATTTAGTGTGTGTCTGCATATTGGCTGTATCTCTTTACTACTGCAGAGTACATTGTTTCTAATAATTGTGATGGATTGATACTTACGACTGGCTGGCAGAATTCCTTTAGCATGTTAAAATATTACCTTTTATTCCCTGGTCTAATGCATAACCTGATGTTTCAGTCAGTTTTCAAATGTAATAAACAAATGTGAAAAGCGAAGACCCCTAAAGAAAAGGAAGAGGCTCTGGCTCAGAGGTGAATTCCATTTTAAATCATGCCCTCTGCCAGCCAAGTGAACTCCTGAGCCGGGTTGTTCTTTAGCTATGATCGAGTCAAGCCGTCTAGGAGTCGGATGCAAAGGGGAGAAACTGGTTCACATAAAATACTCTAAAATCTGTCTGACGAAAATGCTTTGGCTAAAATGGAACGGCTGAAATCCACCTTGTTCTGGTCTGCTAAGCTAGCCAGGAAATAGCAAAATTCCTGGCTCAAACCTGAGAAAGCGTTTCCTCGGCTCACGCTTCTGTCTTCACCTGCTGGCAGGCAATTTGGCCCTTGAAAACGGCAGTTTTGCCCTTACAATCTCGCCTCAACACACCGGTCCCTAATATCCCTCTGGAAATTTTGCCCCTGAAAAGACGTTAAGGCTCAGAAGCTTACCACCCTCACCTCTGACCCAGAAACAAATCTTGGGACCTTGACAAGAGGCCCATCTGACATGGCAAAGATGGACTAAAAGGCTGAATGGCCAAGTGGCTAAATGCAGACAGAACACTTGATATCCTTCCCCTCATCAATGTACATTTCTGAAATAAACAGCTTTAATTTGCAGGTCATGTGCATTTTTATTTCATTTTGTTTTCTTGCATGTTAATTTCCATTCTTTCCTATTGTGGGTTACATCACTTTTCATCATGGTCGTGCTGCAGAAATGTAGAACACGATTTATGGAGCCTTAACATAAATATGATGCTAGACAGAAAGAGAGCGACGTATTAGTTTAGAATTTGCAGACTCGCACACACGGAGCACACATGGCTGATTTATGAAACTGAGATAGCCTGTAAATCCTAAAGTCAGGCGCTGCATCCATAAACTCCCAAGAGCAGGAGACAGAGCCCCTTAGCACAGACTCAAGTTGGAAGCCCCTAGGCCCTGAAAACAAAGACTCACCCAATGCTTGGCCTTTTGCTGTTCTTAGAAACACATCTTGGCCAGGCACAGTGGCTCATGCCTGTAATCCCAGCACTTTGGGAGGCCGAGGCAGGCAGATCACTTGAGGTCAGGAGTTCGAGACCAGCCTGGTCACTGTGATGAAACCCCATCTCTACTAAAAATACAAAAAGATTAGCTGGGTGTGGTGCTGTGCACCTGTAGTCCCAGCTACTTGGGATGCTGAGGCAGGAGAATTGCTTGAACCTGGGGGACAGAGGTTGCAGTGAGCTGAGATTGTGCCACTGCACTCCAGCCTGGGTGACAGAGTGAGACTCCATCTCAAACAAACACAAAAGAAACACATTTAAAAAAATTAGCCCTATACCAAAGCGGTGGGAAGGTTTGCTCTTCACCCACTCATGAAGAAGGGAAGTTAGTTGGTGATTGGACTCCCTGCTCTCAGATTCAAACCCCCTAGTATTCTGTTCTCCTCCATATTCTGTTGGGAGGGGTTGCCCTGTGCAAACTACATTTCCCAAGAACTCTCTTGCCAAATGACTTCTGCTTGGGTTTTGCCAAATGGGAGACACTGGGAGGAGCCTGGAGGGTGGGAGTTGAGGGAGAAGCCAGGTCGGAGGCTTCCCCCTCCTCCTCCCTCTGCATTGGGTGGTCTCACTGGAAGTAGCTGCTTCTCCTCCATGACCCCAGCTTTGTCAGACAGCCTTCTTGTGATTCTACCTTCCAACAGGCAGCCCTGGTTTCTGGGCTCCATCCCACCATCTCCTCCTTTTGTTCCTCCAGGCTGAGGGTGAACAGCTTCCTGCTGTTACTAATCTCTTCATTGTCTCCTTCTCCCTTGCCACACCACACCATGCCCAGCCAGTGCCTAACCCTTCTAAACTAGACTCCATATGAACTTTCCTGTAATCCCAGCACTTTGGGAGCCCAAGGCAGTCAGATCACCAGGTCAAGAGATGGAGACCATCCTGGCCAACATGGTGAAACCCCGCCTCTACTAAAAATTAGCTGGGTGTGGTGGCATGCACCTGTAGTCCCAGCTACTCCAGAGGCTGAGGCAGGAGAATCGCTTGAACCCAGGAGGTGGAGGTTGCAGTAAGCCAAGACTGCACCACTGCACTCCAGCCTGGAGACAGAGTGAGACTTCATCTCAAAAAAAAAAAAAAAAAAAGAAAGAAAGTATTATATACATAGGTCTGTCTTCCTGGCCAGGACCTGACTAACTTGGGGGAACCCTGGAGGCTATTCCACCATCTCCGACTGACGAGCACATGGACAAGGAGCAAAATATAAATCTGCCTCCAGCTTTAACCAGTCCTCAGCCACTCAAAAACTGTCTGACACAGTCACTGTAACCACTAAAGATTACACAATAGCTTGCTTTTCTCTTCCTCCTGGAGAAAGACTTGGTTGTGGGTCTCACGAAATGCTACTTGAGGGCGGATGCAGTGGCTCATGCCTATAATCCCAGCACTTTGCGAGGATGAGGCAAGAGGACTGCTTGAGCCCAGGAAATCAGGCTGGGCAGCAAAGTGAGACCCAATCTTTACAAAAAATTGAAAAAATTAGACAGGTGGGGAAGCGTATGCCTGTAGTCCCAGCCACTCAGGAGGCTGAGGGAGGAGGATCACTTGAGCCCAGGGGGTCAAGGCTGTAAGTGGACCATGTTCATGCCACTGCACATCAGCCTGGGCAACAGAGCAAGACCCTGTCTCACAAAGCGAAGAGAAGAGAAGAGAAGAGGAGGAGAGGGGAGGGGAGGGGAGGGGAGGGGAGAGGAGAAGAGAAGAGGAGAGAAGAGAAAAGAGACGAGAAGAGAAGAGAAGAAAAAAGAAGAATACGAAAAATGAGAAGGAGGAGGAAGAGAAAAAGGAGGAGGAGGAGGAGGAGAAAAAAGAAGGGAAGAGAACTAGAAACTCCCTGGGAATCCTGACAACACCATAAGAGGAAATGGACCCAAGGCTGAAATACTCCAAAAGATATGGGTAGAAAAAGGTGGAGACCTTCAACGGTGCTGGGGAAAGGTGGAAGGATTATAAGGATTACAAGGCTATGCCTTATAAAATGTATCACTCTTTTAGAAAACAAAAAGTTGAATAGATCCAGAGCTTACATTGCTTATCCTAATTCAGCTTCAAAATCCCAGCCTAATGACGCTTTCAACCTAAGTTATAAATAATTTGACAACTCGGTTGTGTAGCATTTTGCAGTCAGTTCTCTGCAAACTATAAATGCCTGTAAAGTAATACATCTGTGCAATATTAACAATGCTGTTGCTTATATTTTTTGGTGCTTCATGTAAATATTGAGTTGTGAGTTCCTTTGTTAGGCATGCTGACTTCTAAATGTTTTTATCACCTTGTAAAAAAAGGATAACAGAAATGGTGACTGTCCCCATCAACACTTGCCAAATTTTGAAGAACATAGATCAAAGATAGAAACTTAAAACACATAAAATAATCACCTCCAAATTAATTCACATGGATAGAGGTTAGAATGGCATTGGCTTTTGGTAGGGAAATATTGGGGGACATGAGGGAGCTTTCTGAAATGATGGACATGTTTGATATGAGTTGGTTCCGTGTGTGTGCACATATGTGTATATGTAAAAATTAACCTGTAAGCTGTATACTCAAAAAATTAACCATGCTGTTAATTATATGTTTGCCACACCAATGAAAAATGTAAAAACAATCCATTTTCAAAAGACCTGGAACCGTGGCCCCTGAAGAGTTGAAGAAGGAATTTCTTTATGGAAAAACGATAGCAACAGCATCTTTTTAAAGAATGGGCATTTTTATGGAATTTGGCAATCATTGTGGACACACAAGTGAACTCAAGGAGACTGGTTAGCAGAGGGCTAAGTTCAGTAGCAGAGGGAAGTTCATCAACACCGCCTCGGCTGCAGTAAAGGGAGCAGGACTGGGTAGAGCAGAAGTTGAATTATGGTGCAGACAAAACCAAGGCCTCGCCTGACGGGGGAGCCCTGGAGCTGGGATGCAGGCTGCCCCCGGAGAAGGGCGTTTAACTTGGGGCAACTACTAAAGAGAAGACCTTGTTGAGAGCAGTCAGCCTTCAGTATTTCCAATAGCTGGAGAGGGGAGCGAGTGCTTCAGTTCTGATGTGGGAGATGGACCTGGATGGTGCTAGAAGATTCCACAAGGTGGAAGCAAGAAGTAAAAGAACAGGTGTCACTCTCACCCATAACCCAGTCCCCAAAATGTGTGAACTATGTGTTGATGAGACCTGAAGTGGGGTTGGAGTCATGAGCAAAACTACAGAACAAGTTTATTCAAATGAAGATCTCATTTAGCATCCCAGGGAGCAGGGATATGGAGCCTCCAAATACCATCCAGCTAAGAGAGCTGGATGGCCAGCGGGAGAAACTGAGAGGCATCCTCTCAGTCCCTCATGTCCTTTGCCTCCTCTCTTGGGTCACAGACAACAAAGACACTGGAAACTGCAGATTCACCCACCCAAGGGGCATTTCCTCCAGTGCCACCCTGCCAGAGAGACCAGCATGTTCATGCAGGTGGCAAATGAGTCTGCATGACAGGGGCATGAGTTAATTAGTGCACTTGGGTTTGGGAGGTTGGTGACAAGCTGCCACTCTGCATTTGGTGGTTCCTGTTCTTAACAGGTGGCAACTGACTGACAGGCTTCCCCTGAAGTGGAGAAGGACATCTGTGTTTTCCATACTGCAGAACACTGGATCTTTCCAAGTCACACATTTGGGAAGACAGCTGAATTGCCTTCAAGTTCCTCCTGTTATGGTACAAATACCCACCTGATGTGCAAACATGAGAGATGCAGCTTTACACTAGAACCGATGAAAGCAAATTTGAGAAAACCCAACTCTTTAGGAATGGAGACTACAGATGGGGTACGAGGAGATCTTCATAATTAAAAGAAAATATGTAAATAGGAAAAATATCCAACTGTCACAAAACTCCACTAAATCAAATTGCAAAGTTTTGTCTTTCTTGAAATATAGTCATGTGCCACATGACAACGTTTCAATCAATGAGGGACCATATACATGACGATGGTCCTGTAAGATGACAATGGCGCTGACAATTACCTACGGCCCAGTGACATCATAGCTATCACAACATCACAGTGCAATGCACTACTCATGCATCTGTGACGTTGCTGGTCTCAACAAATCTACCACGCTGTCATATAAAAGTACTTAATACTTGATAATGGTAATAAATGACTATGTTACTGATTTACAAATTTACTATAACTTGTGTCATTATTTTAGAATGTGCTCCTTCTAGTTACAAAATAAAAAAAAATTAATTGTAAAACGCCCCAGGCAGGTGGGTCCTTCAGCAGGTATTCCAGAAGAAGGCATTGTTAGCATAGATGACAGCTCCATGCGTGCTACTGTCCCTGAAGACCTTCCATGGGACAAGATGTGCAGGTGAAAGACGGTGAAAGGCACTGATGATCCTGAGCCTCTGGAGGCCTAGGCTCATGTGTGTGTTTGTGCCTTACTTGGGTTTTTTGGTTTTTGTTTGTTTTTATTTTGAGACAGGGGCTCACTCTGTTCCCAGGCTAGACTGCAGTGGTGTGATCTCAACTTATTGTAACCTCGACCTCCTGGGCTCAAGCAATCCTACCTCAGCCTCCTGAGTACCTGGGACTACAGGCACATGCAACCACACCCGGCTAATTTTTCTATTTCTTGTAGAGACAGGATTTCACCATGTTATCCAGGCTGGTCTCAAACTCCTGGGCTCAAGAGATCAGCCTGCCTCAGCCTCCCAATGTGCTGGTATTACAGGTGTGAGCCAGCATGCCCAGCTTGTGCGTTATTTTTTATTTTTTGAGATGGAGTCTCACTCTGTCACCCAGGCTGGAGTGCAGTGGCAGCATCTTGGCTCACAGCAACCTCCGCCTCCCAGGTTCAAGCAATTCTCCTGCCTCAGCATCCCAAGTATCTGGGACTACAGGCATGTGCCACCATGCCTAGCTAATTTTTGTATTTTCAGTAGAGATGGGGTTTCACCATGTTGGCCAGGTTTGTCTCGAACTCCTGACCTTGTGATCCGCCCGCTTCAGCCTTCCAAAGTGCTGGGATTACAGGCATGAGCCACTGTTACTGGCTGCCTTAGTTTTTAATTTAAAAAGTTTAAGGAGTAAAAAAAAAAAACAAGTTTTAAAATACAAAAAAAAAAAAAACCCTTACATAATAAGGATATAAAGAAAATACTTCTGTATAGCTACACAATGTGTTTAAAGTTGTGTTATTCCAAATGTTTTTAAATAGTAAGTTTATAAAGTAAAAACGTTCTAGTAAGCTAAGGTGCATATATTACTGAAGAAAGACAAATATTTTAATAAGTTTAATGTAGCCTGAGTGTCCAATGTTTACAGTCTACAGTAGCGTACAGAAATATCCTAGGCCTTCAAACTCACTCACCACTCACTCACTGGCACACCCAGAGCAACTTCCAGTCCTATGAGCTCCATTGACGGTGAGTGTCCTATACAGACAGGATACCGTTTTTTAATCTTTTAATTAATTAATTTCTTTTCTTTCTTTTTCTCTTTTTTTTTTTTTTTTGAGATAAAGTCCTGCTCTGTTGCCCAGGCTGGAGCACAGTGGCGGAATCTCGGCTCACTGCAACCTCCACCTCCCAGGTTCAAGCGATTCTCCTGCCTCAGTCTCCCAAGTAGCAGGGATTACAGGCGCCCACCACCACACCTGGCTAATTTTTTGTATTTTTAGTAGAGATGGGGTTTCACTGCATTAGCCAGGATGGTCTCTATCTCCTGACCTCAAGATCTGCCCACATCAGCCTCCCAATGTGCTGGGATTACAGGCGTGAGCCACTATGCCCAGCCTCATTTTTCAGTCTTTTAAACCATATTTTTACTGTACCTTTTCTATATTTAGATATGTTTAGATATATAAATGTTTACCATTGTGTTACAAATGCCTATAGTATTCACTACAGTAGCATGCTGTACAGGTTTATAACCTGGAAGCAAGAAATAGGCTGTACCATCTAGGTTTGTGTAAATACACTCTAAGATGTTCACACAATGACGAAATTGATGAATGATGTGTTTCTTAGAACATATCCTCATTGTTAAGTGACACATGGTTGTACACACACTCACATACAGACAATTTGAGACTCTGGGGCTTCAGCATTCAATAAGCCACCTCAGAAGAAAAGCTACCCCAGCAAATCTCAAGAAAAAAGGGTACCATGTAGGCACTCCCTGATTCTGGAACTTGTAACCAGCAGCCGCCCTCCCTGCTCTGAATGTGTTTTGAGTCCTTATGATTTATGGGTCACCATCAATAATCAAAGCCACGGCTGGATTGAAACTGACAAATCGGATCAAGCATCTAAATTAAACAGGAATATGAGTCTCCTTCTAAGGATCCATTACATGGAAAGAATTCCGCCGAAGACACCACGACATTTATTGAGAACATCTCAAAGCGGGACTCAAACTGTGAACAAAATGGAAACTGTCTCAAAGAGCTCTCAAAATTAATTAGAAAAATTAAAAGAACCCTGAACAAAAAGCCGCTGTGTGGAGAAGATGGACACTCACTCAGCGCAGCAGCCAGTTCCCACCTTTGGAAGCTGTGCCTGGCATGACAGGTCGTACCCAACATCTCCTTTGTAAGGGCATGAGGAACCCTAAAAGTAGCTTCCTTACCTCTCTGGGGAAGGACTTTATGGAAGAAAAGTTTGGTTGCTGTTATACAGGATTTTTATTGTTTTAAACAAAGAGGTATCTGGGTTTTTGTTGTTGTTGTTGTTGTTGTTGTTTTTATTTTCATTTTTTGAGATGGGGTCTGGCTCTATCACCCAGGCTGGAGTGCAGTGACGTGATCTCGGCTCACTGCAACCTCCACCACCCAGGTTCAAGTGATTCTCCTGCCTCAGCCTCCCGAGTAACTGGGATTACAGGTACCTGCCACCACGCCTGGCTAATATTTGTATATTTAATAGAAATGGAGTTTCACTATGTTGGTCAGGCTGGTCTTGAACTCCTGACCTTGTGATCCTCCCACCTCAGCCTCCCAAAGTGCTGGGATTACAGGCGTGAGCCACCACACACCCAGCCGAGCTATTTGTTTACTTTGATCATCTGTGTCTCCCTCAAGCAGCAGGTTATCTCTGTTTTTTCTGTTTCTCTCCACCAGGAGGTAAACCCATTGGAAAGTGGTTATAGACACAGCATTAAAAGTCATCAATCAGGCAATAAATAAATAAATAAATAAATGCCCATAGATCAAGAAACCAGTGTTTAGGTGAATGTAAATGGGAACTTCTAAAAGAAGGTTAAGGAAAACAGCTTGGAAAATGCCCATTTTTTTCCCTTGGTTTTCTTTGATAAAGTCTGGTGACCTGTACCAACGAGACCTGCCAGGCAGTATCAGATCAAGGGCCATGGAAACTTTAATGGTTAAAGGTATCGGTTGAGGAACTTGGAAAGCCTGCCATTGCCTGCATCCTCCTTTTGACGAGGTCACCATGCTTTCCTTGTAACTCATGGCCCCGGTAACTGACCACAAATAATAGGGTCATAAATGGGCCCCTGATCCCAAGGCAATCACAGGGACTGGGACAGTGGCCCATGAAGTGGTCTGGCCCAAGAAGCTGTCCTGCTCTGCATGGTATCTGACCGCTCCAATCCTCACTTGTGGAGAATATGGGCTTCGGGTCTACCCAGGGATTCCAAAGATGGTGGATGATATGGAACTGAGAACCACATCAAAGGAAGCAGAGAAGGAGCTCAGTGGATCTCTCGTACAGCCAGTCTTGGACTCAGTGGATTTGCTGGGGTAGGAGCAATGGATATCAGCTGCTGAAAGAGTGAGAAGATGACCTGGTATCCTCATGCAGTGAATACAGGGTGCACACCCACTAGAGCTGCTGGACGCCCCCAAATATTCCACTTCTTTCTGATCCCTAGCCATGTGCCGAAGGACTCTTCTAATTTCCCTCAGTATTATTAAAACAGAGTCTATTAACTGAGGCAAGCTCAGTCTTGGCTCCTTGTAACCCAAAAGTGCCTCCCTGATTCGCCAACATGATAACACTGATCACGATGGCAATCCCTGTTCATGCTGTGTTCACTGGTGCACCATGTGGCTTTGTGACGGGATGATCAATCCCATTAGGTTGTGTTCACTCGGAACTGCAGGCTCCCTTTCCAGCTCTCTCAAGGGCTGCTCTAATCAGAGCTAGATGATATATCCCTAAAATGGGAGTCAGCATTCGCACCACAGGATCGGTGGCCTGTGGATATCCACAATTTCATCTCTGAGGTGTTTGCAGCCATGGTGATGAGCTAGAGGCACTTATATAAATATCCATACTTAGCTGTATGCATGTGTCACATTGCAGTATCTATATGTCACAGCCACTTAGGTAAATAGCATTTGCAACCCAGGGTAAATCCTCAGGTATCTTTGTCTCCGAGGATGTCTGTGGTGTTGGGCACACTGACAACTAGGGGCCTCCTTTTGCTTTCAGTCATAACTGTTCACATAGTCTATCTGCCTGAGAAATGTCACATGGCTTAGCGTGAGACCTGCCTGCAAAAGGAGTTGACCGCACGTGTCTGCTCTTAGAGGTGGTGCTCCATGGCGGCACCTACTCCGGGAGATTGACAGCTGCACATCCATTCTCCTCCAGTTCCTGACCTGGCTCCCATGGCCTTCAATTACCATTGTGCCAGTTGCAGGGTTTCGATTTACCTGGAGGCATGATTTCCTGAGTAGGGGAATGGGGGAAGGAACACAGGATGGCCCTGGAAGAGCAAAGATATCAAATGCGTATCTACACAAAAAGCATCCACAAACATGGGGGAGGCTTCCTCCATGTTGGTTAAATGTAATCAACCAAACTGGGCCAATTTTAGAGCAACATCAATGGATTCATAATTGGCATTTTTTGGTCACAGTTTTGACCTGTTTCTTCCAAAAGTAAAATAAGAAATCCTGAAGGAATACACTGACGTTTGCGCTCCTCCAAGGAAGAAATGTGGGTGATAGTTATTTATTTCCTCATCTTTAAAAAATACTGTTTTGCTCTGGAAATAGTTTCCCCCCCAAAAAAAAAACAAAAGGTGGAAGCGGGGCATAAATGGGAAAATGCGCTGACTGAATCAGTGACAGCATTAATACAAGTCTGATTAATAAGTAAACAGAAATGGAAAAATTGCTACAGTTTTTTCATAACCCATACTCCAACCATTTCTCTCTTGTTCTTCCCCTCCCTCTCTCTTTTTAATGCTCCCCACCACCCTATTCCAATCCCCAGCTTTGGAAAGAATATATTTTTTAAAATCTTAATATTTTCTTTTTTTAAATGACTGTGGAATAAACAGTGGCTGGAGGATGATAAACCAAAGGAAAGAAACAAGTGAACTCAAATCAAAGAATTCACATCAGCTTTTTTGAAAGTAGAAAAACAAAAATGTCAATTGCAAGCCTCAACCCCCTTCTTCTTCCCCAAACTGTTTTTCTTTTGGGTTTATTTCTGCATCAGAGTCCACCTAGGTTTCAAAACCAATTTTCCATTTTCCTAGAACCAGTCAAACATGGAGTGTGTGCAAAAACATGGTAGCTTAAAAGAAGAAGAAGATGATAATTACCAAAGGGAAGGGGGAGGAAGGAAAGAGAAGGGAAATAAAGAGAGATGACACGAGGGAACTGGACCAGATCAAGATAAAGCAATGCACTTAACCCACCTGGAGAGCACATCGGACCAGCAAGGCGCTCTCAGCCAATCGCCTCAGTCTGCGGCGGGGAGGAGAGTCCACATGGGTTCATTTGGCTGAGGAGTGTGTTTCATAAACCTTACGGTGCAGCTATGAAAGCTGTCAGGATCTTCCCACGTTTCCTGTCATTCCATGGAGATTGGCCGCTGGAGTGCTGGGTTGGGGGGGCGGTGGGGAGTGGAGGTGGTAGGGGAAGAGGATGGTTGAGTTGTTGAGGGGAGATTGGCTCGGGTGGGAAGCGGAATCACACAGGAATTTATTTTAAGTGCATAAACAAAATGAATGAGGAAAAAAAAAAACCAGTGTATTCCTTTTGGGTCATGTGAGAGAGCCACTGGCAAAGATGAGGGTGGAAAGAGAAAGGGAGAGAGGGAGAGACGAAAAGAGAGAGAGAGAGGTAAAAAGCTTTCTATTATTCGGGACACTGGTGAAGCACACTGAGGCAGCTGGAAGATTAAATTAAGTATTATATCTGCTGACCCTATTGCCATGGTTACCGGACAGCGGAAAATATTAATCAACCCAAGCCTTTTCAGATGAATGTGCTTGAAAAACTACAATAAATATAAATATATATGTATATCCTCCCCGCTCTGCTGTCTAAATGCAGAATGTCAGCCAGTGCACCACCTGATAGTAGAGATAAACAAATAACAATAACTAAATGCTCGCCTCCCTGAGAAAGCTTACGTCACTTACAAGAAGCAGGATATCAAGAGTGGGGCTGACCACTGGCTCACTGTCTCTTTAGCTGATCTCTTTCCCCCCATCCCCTTCCATAATGAACCATCTTGCCTGGTTTGATTGCAAAGTAAAGGGGCAATTCATCTCCTTCTTCCTAAGAAACCTGTCCATTAACTACTTAGACAGTCAATCTTAGGCAATGACTAAAGATGGAACACACTGGAAAAAAAAAAGGCAAAAAATACATATGAATAAAATCAGAAGCCCAGCAAGCCAGGATGAAAGAATGAAACAACTCCAGTCTGAAGGATCCGACACTGAATTACTCCACAAGCTTCAAACTTGCCTTCTTGTACCGGCTCTCAGTCTCTGGATCCCAGATTTTGCCTCTCACTTCACCCCCAGCAGCTGAAACTGTAAGACTGTCCTGTCTGCCTTGAAATGTACTGTCACTGTGCCCAGGAAAAACTTGAGGCATTGCAGAGCAGAGCCAAGGAGCAGGGACATCTGAACATGAATAGGCTCAGTAGAGCAGGCTCTTACCTGCTTGATGCATGAGGGTTGGTACTTTGCCCTCAGGCATTCTCTTTCCATCCGTTCAGGATTTCTTGAGTTCCTACTGTGTGCGAGGTACCCTGCTGGACAGTGAGTTTGGGATGCTGAGAGACTTGGGGTCTCATACTTCAGTGGGAGGCGGGGGTTGGAGAGAGAGAGACCGTGAAATTGACCTCGCTCAAACTTCACCATTTTCCAGACAAAGATAATAGAAACCTATGGCGGATCAAGGGTTTGCTTAAGGCCTGCAACTGTTTCACTGCAGACTAGATCTGGCAGTCTTCTATGCCATGGGCCTGGTCAGATCTGAGATGCCTAAATTTTTAACAGCAAGTTTATCTTTTCATGAAATGCTACTAGTTCCAAAACTCCCACAGTGTCACCCGGCCCGGACCCGGGATTTAGGAATGCCTAAGAATTCCAACGGATGAGCTCTTCCTTGTTTTTCTTTCTCACCTCCTTCTACTTCCTATACCGTTCTTAACTCGGTCCTGGCTAAAATCAACAGTGTATAGTGGGAAGCATAGTCTTAGCTTCCAGATCTCCTTCTCCTATTGAATACTCACATTCTTAGGCTAATACAGAGTCCCACAGAAAAACTTGAGCACACACCTAACAGAGGGTTCATGTGTATTATCCAGAATGATCCTACTCTATAAGACCAAAGCAGGTCTCCGAGTCAGGCCTGGCTCTGACACCCCCTCGCCAAGAGCCACAGGGGTTCAGATGGC
Source organism: Aotus nancymaae (assembly GCF_030222135.1). Lineage (NCBI taxonomy): Eukaryota > Metazoa > Chordata > Mammalia > Primates > Aotidae > Aotus > Aotus nancymaae. The sequence goes on along the minus strand of NW_026988443.1, from coordinate 25,508,595 downwards.
TTTTCTCTTAGTTAAGCCTTCACCACATGTAGCCCTGACCGTGACCAATCAGCCTTCTCCTTCCACTTAGGTGCAATTTTACACAGTAGGTGACATTAACTCGGTAGCTAAGTCCCCATGTGCAGCCACGGCAACCACAGGGTCCCAGCAGATGACAGGAGACAGCAGGCTGTATGATCCTGTAAATTATTTCCCCATAGTAACGGCAAGATTACACACTTTAATATGCATACTGCTCAAGAGAGCCCTCTTCCTGGCTGAACCAAGGCGATAATGCGTATTTTGTGTCTAGAAATGCATTCTAAATGGTGCAGCGTGTAATAGACGGTATTACCTCAAGGACTCCGTTTTGACCCTTCTCATCTGGTCCCTTCCACCGAGGCATAAGCGAATGCGTCTTCCTTCACACAGCCTCCTTTGTCTCTGGGTTCTCCTGTTTTGAACTGACACTCTTGGGACGCAGTCAGTACCCAGTCCAGTTTTAGCAAGGCTTTTCGTCCTAATGTCTGCCTAAAGCTTTTCTGATTCCCTTAGATAGGCACACCCTGATTCAGCTGTTTTATTTTGTGAGGAGAAGAGTGAAACCGTATCAGTAAAGAGGGAGAGGGAATAAAACAGAAAAGTGAGGTGATATAGAACATCCGAAATAGACTGTGCTTACTCTGTACGCATAGGATAGATCCTGAGTTTAATGTGTTGAAGGCCAGATTCCTTTAAGTTCAATACAAAATACCTCCTGCCCGACAGTGACTCCCAGAAGAACCACTTAAACCAGGGGGGACTTTGTGTCCCCCCCAAGTAGGGACACAGTGGAAAGTACACTGGAGTCTGTACCAGAAAAGGCATGAAATTCAGCTCTGCCATTTTTTTTTTTTAGACAGGGTCTTGCTCTGTTGCCCAGGCTGGAGTACAGTGGTGCGATCATGGTTCACTGTCATATTCCAAGGTTCAAGTGATCCTCCCACCTCAGCCTCCCAAGTAGCTGGGACTACAGGTGCACGCCACCATGCCTGGCTGATTTTGCTTTTAAAGTTTTTTGTAGAGATAGGTTTACATTTTATTACCCAGGCTGGTCTTGAACTTGTGGCTTCAAGCAATCCTCCCACCTTGGCCTCCCAAAGTGCTGGGATTACAGACAAGAGCCACTGTGCCTGGCCCCTGCCACTTTTTACCTGGGAGATTACACACTAACTTCTAACCCATCTAATCCTTGGACAACTCATCAATGAAATGGAATAATTATGAGTTTTCACAATTTTTGTGATGAGATTTGATTAGAACCTAGACATAAAAGATGCTTAACCAATGTTAGGACCAAGGCAGGGGGTAAGGACAGCATGTGTGATCCTCTTGAAAATGCTTAAGGTGGATACATGGTATTGATATCAGATGATTTCCCTCAAATGCTCATTGATCCTATTAGCAAACCAAATCCATTTCAATCCACCTGGCCCTCCAGGAATAGCTAATCGAGACTCACAGAGGGGTTAGTGAATTTGTTCTGCTGAATTATTTTTCCTAGGCCTCAAAGCCATCTGTGAAAGGGGTGAGATGATAGGACATGTGCAGGCAGTAAGGTTTGGGGTAATTAACATGCTTCTGGGAAAAAGGGTTAACTTCTATGAAATAGAGTCAGATCCAGAACTCACTGCCTTTTTTGTTGCTGTTCCTCTTTACACATCTTAAAAGAAGGAGGAGGAGCAGAAAAAAAGCATGTTCCAGAAAAAAGATCTGGGTATCCTACCACGGAATAGTTGATGCCGGTGAAAGGATATTACATTTCAAGCACAGACATGCAGCTCTTCAGCACTGTCATTATACACGTGAGTCAGGAGGAGCAGAGCAGGAAAACAAAGCTTTTATGTGATCACATGGAACCAGTTAGGGAAATAGTGGGAGCTGAACTTTGGACAACCTTGGATCCTACTTAATTGATTCTCCATCATCCAGTGAGCCATCATCAAAAACAGGCAAAACACAGCCCAGAGAGGATAGTACATGCTGGAAATATACGCAGATGCAGTGGTACATATTATTGTCCAGACATGAATGAATACTGTGACTTCGTGAGACATTGGCCTTAAAAGGCAAAAATAGAAGCAGTGTGTCCTTCTCCTTCTTTGTCAAAGGAGGCTGTGCCTTTGACACTTCAACCAACATAAGAACTGTGCTGAGTGTCTGTGATGTCTTTTGAATCAATCTCAGGAAAAAGATATCCCTGTACTGAATCTACAAAGCCTCAAATATTATTAATACTCAAGGCAACTTTTAGACTCTTTGATGGCTAGAGAAATTCAACAGCAATGGATCAAATCCATCCCAAACGCAGTGTCATAGAGAAATGTATGTGCACAAAGTTGATAGTAATTAATTCGAAATTTCCAAGGTCTTCCCTCCTCTGGCATAACTACTGTGTCTTTGGTCTTGATTGTCACAGAAGCAAGTTGGTGACAATGGTGACTAATGGAGTGGAATGCTTTCCTATTTTGGCTTTGTCTGTTCTGTGTCTTCTTTTTAAAATGCCCTTTCTCCTCTGCCACCTCTATCCATTAAAACCCAGATCCCTCTTTGTTTTGAAAATGGCACCACCCCAGTACCATGTACCCAGTTCTCATCTCTTCTTCACTCTGTTGCCCTACCAACTTCCCTTCTCCCTGCCTCCACCCAACCAACAATCCATCAGCCAGCCCCTTTAATGCCTCCTGGCCTTGTAGAATAAAAGTCACACTGCTCCTGGCCTTTTAGAATAAAAGTCACACTGCAAGGTTCTGCATGATGTGGGCTCTGACTGCATCTCTCACTTCCCTTCTCACCACTCCCACCTTGGTCCAGACAGCTTTGCTTTCCCTGTCTCAAACATGCTCTGTATAGTCCTTTAGAACCATTGCATGCCTTGTTCCCTTTCCCTCAAATGCTGTTTTCCTATGAGCTTGGTACAGTTGGCTCCTTCTTGTCATTCTCATCTTGCCTATGTCACCTTTTCTGAGAAGACGTCCCTGATCAGCAAATCTAAAGGCATCATCTAGCCACTTGCTATTACACCATTCACTGTCTTCTAATTCTGCCCATAGCATTTATCATGATCGGACGTTTGCTTGTTTATTTATTTGTTTGTTGTCATTTGCCTCACTCGAATCTTACATTGCTCCATCAGAGCAGAAACCTTGTCTACCTTGTTTGTCACTGTGTCCCTGGCACCTAGATGTAAGTCCTTAATATATTTGTGTTGAATGAATGCCCCAACCCTAATGCCAGCACACGTTATTACTTGCTATTCATTGTCTATGACATTCCATATGGACTATAAATAGAACATCAATCATATCATATATTCTAATTTTTTATCCGAGGCTTCAACTAAACCATGAAATTTGAAGGATAGAGACTGCATTTTGTTCACTTTGAACTATTTACTACAAAGTTAGGAAAATTACTTAGGGTCACCATGTACTGACATGCGGGTAATACACTGGACAACTCCAAAGGGAGCAATTTGTATCACTGTGATGTGAATAGCAGCAAGTGGTGTTGTGCAGTATCCAACCTGAGCAACCCTACAGCAGCTCGTATTTCTCTCTATCAAGGAGATAAATCAGGAAGACTTTTTCCTTCACCTCTTCTTCTAGGAAGAAACTCAGTGTTCCATGTCCTTGCTCTGGCCAACTTCTCTCTAAGTCCACATCTTCGGGTCACAAAGTTCCTTAGAGGTAGACCTCAGCAGAATCTTGTATACAAGGCAACTCACATGTGCTATTACACATGTCCTCTATCCTACTGTCTATTCCAGCAATGACTGTGACGGCCAATTACGCACAGCCTTTGACCAGATTTTTGCAGGTACAATGAGACAGGGCTTTGCCTTTGGATGTGCCTCATACCTCTGGCTTTGTGCCCTGTGCTCCTTTGAGGTTGTCAGATGAGGTACCTGTAGGACCCTGTTCCACGTTCAGGCATGGTCACCTAGAAGTTGGCCGACTGGGATGGAAGTTAATGAAAAGTTGCTTCTGCCTTTTAGAATCTGGGTAAAGGGCTCTGAGACTGATTCTGAAAAGTTCCTCACAAGTTCCAGGTAGGATTCAGCAGCAATTGCTCACAGCAGTGGCCAGCTCCACCATCCGCCTTGGCGTTGGCTTCCCCCTGTTCTACATCTCTTTCCCACCATGACCTACTATCTGAGTAGTTTATCATTCAAAAATGATAAACTCAGATTGGGTAACTTTCAATCCAAGGTAGCTATGAAAACCTGGGGCTCTTTAGGGCAGCATTCGAGGAGACCTGCATTTCCAACATGGCAGATACAGTTGAAAATCCAGCTAAGGATTTAATTTGAGGGTAGAAGGGTGACAAAGTCAATGAAATGCACAGTCTCAGTAGGGCTCCTGCGCCCAAGTCAGGATTCGTATAGAAAAACAATGAGACTTTGAAACCTGAAATTCGATAATTTGGGTAGACAATCCTAAGAATCTTGAATTTCTGGACTTCCCTGAACCTTTAAAGCTGGCAAAAGCAACCTCCCCTCATCTAGACTCACCTGCAAATACCCATCGTGAGCCAGGTTCCCGTAAGATCATGCCTGTGGTCCTCAAGGCTCATGCCACACTCCTTCACTGCCTGTAGCCCGATACCAGGGTTAGATCTCAGGAGGACTCAAGTGGAAAAATCAAATGTCTGCCCTGGGAAGAAATAGCTTACACTCTACAGGAGCGGCAGGACACAGGAAATGTGGAATGTGAGACTTCCATAACAATGAGTCTATACAGAAGTCTTCCATGGTAAAGAAAATGTAATTAAAAACATTGTTTTTTTGAATTTTTTTAATGGATCTGTTGAATAGAACAGTTGGAAAAGGAGGCAGATGGGTGAAGAATTTAATGAAATAATAAGATCCCATTATGACTGAAGGTTTGATGGTCTGGCAAAGATACCTGGAGCCAGTCTTAGTATCTGCCTGGGTTAGTTCTTAAAAGCCTGGGCATGGTGATGGTCTGTAGTAAACAGGCAAGAGAAGAAGAGCTGCTTTGGTATTGCATTCAGGAAAGGGGCAGAGGGTCTAGAGATGGAAATGTTAGAATAACTTCATTATTTGAGAGCATAAAACCCACTACCTTGCTGGGCGTGGGCTCACGCTTGTAATCCCAGCACTTTGGGAGGCCGAGGCAGGCAGATCACGAGGTCATGAGTTCGAGACCAGCATGACCAACATGGTGAGACCCCGTCTCTACTAAAAATACAAAAATGAGCCAGGCGTCGTGGCGTGTGCCTGTAATCCTAGCTACTCAGGAGGCTGAGGCAGGAGAATCACTTGAACCCGGAGGTAGAGGTTATGGTGAGCCGAGATCGCGCCACTGTAGTCCAGCCTGGGTGACAGAGGAAGACTCCATCTTAAAAAACAAAAAAACCCACTACCTGACTATGTTGCCTGAGAGGGCCCAGAGGACACTCCCTTCACAGTCAGTAAGGAACACACTATTGAAGCAGGCAGGCACTAACATCTCTATGAAACCCATTGGCGGATGACCTCTGTAGATCAGGGTGAATGAAAGGAAATGCCATCATAGAACAGGGTTCCCTAGTCTCAATGAGGATGACAGAATTCTAGAATAGCACAGGCCAGATCATGGTACATAATCACTCAAGGCAAGGTGGTTATAATTATCAATAATGGCTGGCAAGGCTCAGCTGGCAACCAGAGATCTCCACACGTGGATGAACAGCATGTTCTGATGGGTGAGACAGATGGACAGCTCTATGAAAAGCAGTCCCTGGTGTGAAACTGAACTCTGATCATGGGGCTCTAGGTGACGATATGACTGGAATTACCACTCAGTAGCTGGATACTATTAGATCCATCGAGTCATCAAGTTGAATAGGGAGACCGACATGCAGTCATATAATAGATATGGTAGGAATATTCAGGAGGACTTATGAGAAGGGCCAGAAGAGGTGGCCCAGATCCTCATGTTGACAGAATCGGTTGCACTGACACCTCTCTCAATCCACACTAATTGCCTCAAGGTAGGAGCATATTCCTATGACCAACCGAGGGAGGAGAAAAGAACTTTGGGATGGTTTACAGATACGTTGGCAATGTGTTGATGTGAACTATAAATGATCTCGGCTGGGGGCGGTGGCTCATGCCTGTAATCCCAGCACTTTGGGAGGCTGAGGCAGATGGATCACGAGGTCAGGAGATCAAGACTATCCTGGCCAACATGGCGAAACTCCGTCTCTACTAAAAATAAAAAAATTAGCTGGGCATGGTGGCCCGTGCCTGTAGTCCTAGCTACTCGGAAGGCTGAGGCAGGAGAATCGCTTCAACTCGAGAGTCGGAGGTTGCAGTGAGTCGAGATGGCACCACTGCACTCCAGCCTGGTAACAGAGTGAGACTCCATTTTAAATAAATAAATAAAGTAAAATAAAAATAAATGATCTGATAGCCTCCCTCAAGGGCAGCCCACAAGATAATGGTGATGGGTAATTCTTTCACAATGCAGAGCTCTGAAGTGTGCCCTGGGTCACCAATTTAGGGTGAGGATAAAACGCTCGAAGATAAAGATTTACAAAGACTTCTGAGCAGTGGCAAATGCCTCATTGCTTAAGACCCTGGAAGGAGGAAGATTGGAAGACTGAAAAGAAGGAGGTCTGAGAAAGAGATTTATGGCTGTACTCACGGGAATGAGCTCAAAGCCTGTGGGGTTCTTCGTCTCATGCCCACCACAGAGAAGACACTGAACAAGCAGAACACGTCCCATGGAATGCCAGCTTTCCTTGCTTCTTGGCTATGCCAGATGATGACTTTCAGAGAGGCAGGAAGGGTTGATAATGCAGAAGAAGGTTGCACAAAGAAAGTGATATTGGAGCTACCAGAGCCATAACGAAGGATGAGTCTGTAATTTGCTAAGTGAATACTATCTCTAACGCTGCTGCTGCTACTGTTAATAATAGTGGCTTTCATTTATTCATGGTTATGTGACATGCCAACACTATGCTGAGCAGTTTATACCTATTTTCAAATTTATTCTTCACAATAACTATGAATTTGGTCACATTATTATTATTACTTTATATATAAGGAAGCTGAATATTCTGAACTACTATTTTTACTATTATCATTCTATAATTCTAATACTGATATTAGTTACTGTTGGTTAAAGACAAACTTTGCACCTTTCATCTCATGTAACTGCCATAACTCTGTGAGGTTGGTATTATTATTCATTTCACAAGTGATGAGCTGAATCGCATAGAAGCTGAATCTCTGCCTTAGTGACCAAGGTCTCCTTGATTTAAGACTGTCTCCTACACTCTATGTCTGTCCTATTCCCTTCCTAGAAGTCCAAGGAGGAAGGCGGGTGAGGGGTGGGTGGGCAGTTGAGCTTGGTAATGTTGTTATGAATAAATGAGCTGACATGAACTTTCAATGTCCCTGACCTATAATACCAGGATCACCGTCCCAGCCTTCCTCCTCCCATCTTTTCCTCTCTCTGTCCCACATACGTGGTGATAGACAGCTGAGCTGGCCTTAGCCATTTTTATAATCTTGATATTTCTATTTCTTTTTTTCTCATGAAACAAAAGAACTTAAGTTTTGAAAAATAAAGAAATAAAAAGAATTGTTGTAGCATATTCATTACAAGGTATGAATGCTCCTTTCTCAGAATGTCTAGAGTCTCACCCAGGCCAGGAAATGTGCTTCCTGAAGGCCCCTGTCCACACCTTTACCCGCATAACTTTCTTTGACCTAAATTCTATTTGTATGTGCAGACGGGCAGCCCAAGGGAGACTTAACAAGTCTTCTTGTCTTTTCGTTAAATTTCCTCAGTTGCCAATTACCAATTCTGTGCACTGGGGGATGGGGAAGACACACCACCTTCAACAGGAGCAGGATGTACTGGTTAAGGATGACCAAGTCAAATATGTAAAGGGATTCCTGAGTTACAAAGATGGTGCCAGTGAGGTAGGGTTCAAACCAGGATGGAGAAGCAGATAGAAGGAAGAAGAGCGGAGAGGAGAGAGGAGAAAGAGAGAGGAGAGAGGAAAAGGAGAAACAGAGGAGAGAGAGAAAGAGACAGAAAGAAGGAGAGAGAAAGAGAGGAAGAGAGTGAAAAAGAGTTGAAGGAGAACAAATTCGAGACCCTACAGATACAGTTTCTTTAGAAGTACATAATATTGAAGAGGCTGGAAAATAATGCCTTGAAGTGATTTATGGCTAGAGAGAATCTGGGATCATTTAAAATCTGTCATGGAGGAATCTGGGACTGTATTTAGGAGACATTTCTTGAAGCCATATCTATAGCTCACCATTTTGATCATCTGACCAGCTGTTAAAACGAAATGATTATGAGACTGGACCGATGGTCTAAATCAGTCAAACAAGCCCATCTGGAAGATGATGTAGAGTCAGTCAAGATATTATGTTCTCTGTGCAAATGCAAACACATTGTTTCCATTGGTCATTGCCATTCATGGAATATAACATGGAACTAAGTAATCCCTATGAAACAGATTTACATTCAAAGACAGAGAGCAGGGGAAACCACGTCAGCACCTCTGTTGCTAGCTCTTCACCATCATCATTAAACACTGACCCATGGGTTATTTTAAGATACCATTCCAAGAGCTGTACAAATGCATTTTGAAAAGTTACACAAGTCACATGAAATGCTAATGCTAAGTATAATCACTGTGAGAAAAGAGAACAGCACTAAATCGCCTCTTATAGCTGGGGCTGCATAGCGGGAATTAGAGCAGCTGTTCTTTGTAACCAGGGCTTACATCCTACCATAGCTGATGTCCATAGAACTGTATCATTAGAAAAGAAAATACGAGTGTGTGTGTGCACGCATACACAGGTATGTTAATTGCACACAAGAGATACACAAACTCACACACACACAAAAATATATTCTAGTATTCAAAGTCTATCAACCTTACATTGTATGCAAATTTGATTGTTTGAATGTTCTATATTGTGACACATGACATGTGGCCGCAATATTAAAAGCTTCCTGTATCGCCTCTTTGGAGGTAAGGCTTAGGCATACCTCCAGCTCAGCCCTTGCTCTGGAATGACACGTAGCCCACTAGGTATTTTCATGTGAATATTGAACCTCAGAACCAATATACCCAAAACCAAAATCATCCCTTTCTCCCCAAATCAATTTCCTCTTTCGTCATTCCTCATTGAATCACCTGAACTCAGGAGGGCAGGAGCTCTGTCTGACTTGCTCCTGACTGTATTCCCAAGGCCCAGAGCGCTGTCTGACACACAGTAGGTGCGCAGAGAACATGTGCTGAATGGTTGGGGTGGACAGACAATGAAGTCCCTATTCTCCCTACCATGGGGCTCATCTTGAATACTTTCCTTTCTAGTTACACACCAATCTCTGTCATTTCTTTCTTCAAGAGGCGTCTTTGCATTTGCTCACCTCACTGTGTTGATACATGAAATCAAGTCCAAAAAAATTGCATGATCAACACCATGCACATTTGGGGTAATTATTCCTTTCAACTTCTGCCTGCCAGCACCCTCGCTGAAGTCTTCATCCTCCCATAACAAATCCATTAGACTGAGCCGGTCTGTTTTCCTTCAGTCTAGCTTTACTTCATTCCCATATTTCCATTAAAGTGATACTCACTAAAGCACCCATAGTGACTGTACTGTTCTACCGTCCATCACCTTCAGCAAGAAGCTTCCCATGGACCACCAGATTCCAAAGCAATCCAGGCCATCCCTGTTTGGAGATTTCGGAGTTTTTCTACCTCTATAGCTCACTCATTTCCTTTGCAGTAGAAATATTTATCATCTCATGCTCCCCCAACAGACTTGGCCATTTCTACCTTCGTGATATTTTTCTCCATATCCGTCTACAAAATTCATGGATGAATAAATGTACAGGTGAACGCCCTTTCCCATTGACCTTTGCAAATCCCATCTACCTCTCAAATGCCATCTCTAACTCTGCAGCTTTCTTCCCTCACTGCCCCAGTTTGAGTTAGTTGTTTCAGTCCCCAGGCAAGAAATCTGAGAGCATCGAGTTTATTTGGGAAGAGCAGGGAGGAGCAGCAAAGAGTGAAACCACAATAAGCAACTATAGGAAAAATATTAGAAATGTAGCAAACATAACATCTTACAACTATCCCACCTATGAGGTGAGGGAGCTGGGGTATTTATACACCAAATCCTGAAAGGTATTGGTAGAGGGCAAAAGGCGAGAATATAAATTTCCAATCACTTTCATCTGGTCCAACGTCAGAAGCAGCCCTCGGGTAGAGAGATGTAGATTCTCAGATGTAGATTATTCAGGTCCAAAGCAGTGTTTCCCAACAGAAATATCATGTGACCCCCAAATGCAACCTGCATATATAATTTTAAGTTTTCTAGTGGCCACATGAAGAAAGATAAAAAAAAAGATAGGTGAAATTAACTTCAATAATGTATTTTATTATTAATTATTATACATTGTATTCAGCCCACTATATTACCCAGGTTACTATTATTTCAACATGTAATCAGCATAAACAAATTATTGAGATGCTAACTTTTTTTTCGTACTAAGTTTTTGAAATCTGCAATGTACCTTATACTCCGCATATCTTAGTCAGGACTAGCCACATTTCAAGTGCTCGTTAACCACAGAGACTATGGTCTACCATATTGGACAGGTCTCAGGGATACAGGCAGGTCATTTAACGCGTACACTACACGGATCATTCCTAATCACTGAGATCATTGCCTTCTTTCACTGGACTATTTAAAGTGCTGATTGAAGACTCAGCATACAGTGTTCAGAAATGGTGTTTACTTTTTCATGTAGTTAGGTCTTATTTCCCTGAATAAGGACGTATGCAACTAGGATTTACTTTTGTTATTTTCCCATTAGTTTCCTTTTTATTGCCTTGTTCAATTAGCCTTTGCCAAATGGCAGATTCTGGGAAGTCACCTCATCCACAGGTCCTTAACCTTTTGTGAGGAGAAATCACCATTAATTTCCCATTCAGGGGACCTAGAGAAGATCTGTCAGCCCAAACCTCAGAGGGGGGAAGTTAGCTCCTGGTCTGGCAGAGGGAAGACCCTGCCCTAAGCAAGACATATTTAACCACTATGCAGAAACAGGCATTTTAAAGACTCCCAAAGAGGGAGATACAGCAAACTCCTCTAATAACAATTTTGAGCAAATGCTTTCAGGTTTTGCTGAAAGAAAAAAAAAATTATCTATAGTAATCTAAATTATCCTTCAGCTGTTTTTCTTCCCCACTGTTCTGCCCTACTGCCTGCATTCATTTCTGAGTCCAAAGAAGTCTTCAAAAAGCATTGGAAGGGCACTAGGTGACCAGTTTGCCATTAAAAGGTTAACATGTCTTCCCAGCTAAACAAAACAGTGGCTATTATGCCACAGAATGAAAAGCACCAAGAGAGATTCGTGGCACATAAGAGGCAAAGCGGTGAAGACAAAGACATTTTGCAAAGTCTAGGAATGTCTCAAAGGCACTGACTATCGTTCACTATCTGCTAATGGAACATGTGAATTTCCCAAGTCATTGAAGTAAGCAGATAGATATAAACATTTCCAAGCTCATCAACTTCTCGGGGATAAAGGGTGATCTTCTGAATTTTAGATGGTTGAAAATGACCCATCCTTCTTGATCTTAAGCCTAGGAATGTCTCCAGTATTTCTAATTAATGGTTATTTATGATAAACAGTCAAACCACCAGTAAAGCAGAAGACAGATCATTTCCACTGGATAAAAAAGATGTTTTCTGCATTATTGGTTATAAACCCATTTCTTCTCTTCTTCAGTTATCTAGGATTAAACATTCAACATTTAATCAGTCTCTTTTTAGGATTATTCTATAAATTTTTAAAAAAATTTTTCTACATTTCTCTAAAATGCCTATTTATTTCTCAATTATTATCTGCTTTACAAAAATTCCTTCCTTTTTAACTTCTTCCCATTCTTCCCTACCTTGGGCCCATTGTTCATTCTCATTCATGAGTTGTCCTAGTTTCAGAATGATGTACCTTTGAGCTTTGTACCTTGGTTGATTGGAATTTCTTTCCTTTCCATTTTCTACCTCCCAAAGGAGACCACCGTTCTCTGTCCCTGGTTCTTCCTGGTCACGTGCCACCTGTCTTGTCTTTTTATTCTCGCTTCATCAGAGTTTCTCTTCCTAGGGACTTCAAAGGTTGAAAGTTCCGGAAGGCAGCCTCAATACTCCTGTTAGGAGTACTCCCACTAGAGGATTTGAAATGTTATCACTCCACCAACTTCTACTTCCTTTATCAGGGGTTACTTGCCTCTGAGACACCATTTGATTAGCAAACTGTACTCAGATATGGAAGTGGTATTGCTCACAAACTACTAGGAATGAAGGCCATTTCATTTTCCAAAACAAAAATTTCTAGGACATGAAATAGGTTTACTAGCAGTATAATTGGAATGAAAAAAAACTGGTGCATGTTTTTTTAGAAATTAAATGTATGGTATTTTAGGTGTAAGGAAGATCACATATTTAAAGGTAAAACAACATATGGGAACTGCTGTCATTTGGGGTTGGTTTAAACAGAATCACTGTAAACATGACTTAATTTCACACCAGGCACTTTTTCACAAACTCAAATTTGAAATAGAAAAATGAGGACAAGAGTTCAAGACTGGCCTGGCCAACATGGTGAAATCCCATCTCTACTAAAAATACAAAAATTAGCTTGGCATGGTGGCATGCTACTGTAATCCCAGTTACTCAAGAGGCTGAGGCAGGAGAACTGCTTGAATCGGGACCCAGGAGGCAGAGGTTGCAGTGAGCCAAGATCACACCACTGCACTCCAGCCTGGGCTACAGAGCGAGACTCCATCTCAAAAAAAAAAAAAAGAAAAGATTTAATGGAATATACTTGTGTCTTTCTACAATTGTGATGTTTTATGACTATGTCTAATCCCTGAAGTCTCATTTTCTGAAACTTTCCATAAATTGTACCAAATTCTATAAATTAAAATTGTAATTATATAACCCTTTGTCTTCACCTAGAATGAAAATTAAATTAACTGTGAGCTTTTACTAGATGAGGATTTTTTTGAAAATTTATATAATTATAAAATAATTGTCTTGGTAAATTTCAGCTCATAAACATTGGTCTTCTTTCAATGGGCTTAGAGGAACAGCTGATGTGCCTTCAAATTCTCCATCTGACTCCTTTGCCACCACACCCTGTCTGCTCTGGAAGAAGTCTACTGTCTCATGCATTCTTTCTACAAACATCTCGTGTCTAGCAAGCATACATAGTAGACATACATGAAATAAATGTTAATTGAATTAATAAACTGAGACACCTATGGTGCTAAATGCAAATTTAGACAAAATCAAATTAATTTAACAAATATTTATTTAGCACCTACTATTTACACTGGAAAAATAAAAGATGATTATGAAGACATAGATTCCGCCTTTGAAGAGTTTATAAAATAATACAGAGAAAAGAAGGACAGAGATCATTCTATATCAAAGTGATACTGATAATATGTTGGCACAGCTAATATTTCTGAAGAGAGGGAAGATATAAACTCTAAATCAAGGTTAGAGGGACCAGGAAAATGATCACAAAATGCAATGTACAAAATAATCTTTGGACCTTTCAGAATTCCAGATTCCTTAATTCAACACTTCAGAGTATCATCATGCAAAGAACAAAATCTAAACAAATGAATGAAAAAAATCTCAAATAGCCACCGATTTTTAAGACCGTTAAGGAATCCTAGCCTTCAGTGATCAAGCTTAAACTAGGTCTTGTGGCTGGCAGGCTGGCTGGCTGGTTAACTCTATGTCGCTGATTTAGAGCTCAGATGTTCAAGTGGTTCTGCCACTTTCTTGTGGAGCCATCTCATCCACAAGATGCAGACAATCATGTCTACCTTAAAGGATTGTTGTAAAAAGTTTAGAATGGAATTTGGCACATAATGAGCTCGATGAATGTGAACTGCCATCGATAATAGCAATAATAATAATGATAGTAATAATCATTTGTTCCTCTTAGTCACTGAGCCACCAACTCTGAACCTACCACAATAGTACTGGTAATCTCTTACTTACATAAACAGATAAACCCTACAGACAGGATGGGCGGGTGGGACGTAGGGTGGTGATGTCCCTGTCTCACACTGAATCCCATGCTTGTGCTGTCCCCAACCCCCACATCACTCTCCTGTCCCCTGCTGGCTCTCAGAGAAGCCACTGTGAGAAAATGTAGTAAAAGTAGAAAGAGGTGGAAATCTAGGAAAAATACAAGAATTTTTAAAAGAATGTTTAAATAATTTAAAATAAAAAATAATTCAAATTTAAAATAATGTTTTAAAGAACATTTTATATTTTATTAAAATGAATTTTAATAAATAATAAACGTGGAACCCTGCTCAAAATGGCAGACACTCACACTCACCACGTTTTTTCACTTTTGCTTATTATAATACCTAAAATCCCACCAATGAAAGTAGTGATTTCCAGCCCTGGGTCCTTAGAATTTTGACTCTGCAGAAATAGTATTTATTTTCTCATAATAAGAAACATTTCACAGGCCTTGATGAAAATGTCAACTTCCGTTCCCTTTGGCCAAAAAAAAAAAAAAAAAAAAAAAAAAATCCAGCAAGTTTGCAAGGCAGCCTTGGTTATCTAATGATGCACAGAAGCTCTGATTGTCAGTTATATGTGCCTTTACCTAATGACTATGGGAAGGAGAATTCATTATCATTCCATCAATGAAGTCTGACATCAGAGCATTGATGTCCAACGGTTTTGAGCATAACAAATACCAGATTCAAAAAAATTAATTGTGAAAAATTGGGAACTGATAAATCAGAAATTCATTTGAATTTAATAGCATCTTTAAAATATTACAGCCATAGCTGGAAAAAGCAAAGACATAAAACAGATATAATGAATTTCCTTTGAATTATTATCGTGAAGATGAAATAAGTTCTGGTCTGGTTCAGGAAATGCTTGTTCCATTGGATTCTGATTTCCACAAAGGTTTCTCTTTGTCTGATTTGAAATCGGGTCTACTGAGGAATAGGGGGAGCTCCTAGACATTTTGTGTATCCCGTATGCCGTATCCATAGCCCAGGATCTGGTACAGAGCTAGGATGTGGTGAAAAGGCTAATCATCTGGGGCAGTGAGGAAGGAGGGTTACTTGGGAGAGGGGAGCTTAGTTGACTAAGCAGCCTGGAGCAGGTTCAATCCCAGAGTAGGAAACAGGGCAGGAAATTTACGGTAGGAGGGGCTGGGCATTCTGAGGAAAAGGTGCCCTAAAGACCACCTCCCTTACTGACGAGCTGTGCCCAGGGTCTACTCTGTGCCAAGGTGTATTAGTCTGCTCTTATGCTGCTAATAAAGATAGACCCAAGATCAGGTAATTTATAAAGGAAAGTGAGTAGTAAATAGTAGCCTTATCATTAGAAGTAGATATTAGAAAAATAACATCCTGGCAGCTCTGCTGTGCCAGGAACCACGGTAAGAGGTTGGCATGAATGTCCACGTGAGGGAAGGACAGAAGGCTGGGTGATTTAAATAGAGGAATTTCTTATCTGTCAGCTATTTCCTTCCACCAGCCAGTCCAAGCCATCTCTCTGGTCACCTACCATGTGCAAGGCATACAAGTAATACTGGCCATTTTTTATAAATAAACACATCCTTTTCCTATGACTTGGTTTTCTCCCTCAGAAAGTGAAAGGCAGTCCTCTAGAATTACAGAAATGCCAAGCTAGGAAAAACCTTAGAGACTGGCAAGTCCAACCCCTTCATTTAAGATTCATCAACGTTGCTGTTTCCAGAGAACAGGTGATTTTTGCAAAGTTGGAGTTCAAGGGAGGAGTGGCAAAACATCAACTGAAGTCTTGCGGTCTTTCCATGAGAATGTATGCACAGGACGAAAACAGAAAGGCAGAGGGGCAGAAATCATCTCCGTGGCCCTTCTGTCCCCTACCACTTCCCAAAGAGCTGTGAAAACAGCTTGATTCTCATGTTCTGATTACGGAATGAATGAACTAATTCCATCACTCAACACATCTCATTTTTCTTTAGTGTCCTACTATATGGAAGATTCTAGACCTGTTGTGGTAAAGAATTCAAAGACCAAAGTGATGCAGCCTTGGCTTTCCATGAGCTCCCTGCTTAAAGAGCAAACATCTAGATGGGACCCCTATTAGGGTTACTGTGCAAGTGGTCAGCTGCTATTCTGCTCATCTGCCTTCAGAGTCATCCACGTGGTCAGAGGTCTTCATTTTCCATGTTTGTACACAGTCTTTCCCCAGGTGGGCTGAGGGCAGAATGAATAATATTTGTCCTATTTTCACCAAGGGCCAGTATGCTTGAGCAATTAAACAGAAGCTCTTCTCATTGTCTGTTTCCTTCAGCTAAACACTCAACACAACATGATCACATAAGAAGGACTATCCCCAGGTTCAGAGGTGAGCTATGACTGGTCGAAGCCCCCATGCCATATAGACCCCAGGAAAAAAAATTCCCTGCCTATGGAAGGCATTGTTCAATAAGGAGAAAGAGACCTGGGGCAAACAGGGACCCAGCAAGATGAGGGCATTCCAAGTCAAGCTTCGGTTTTACACACACTTCATTCTCTCCCTACTTGGGGTGAGATTCCTGTTGGTGATTTTTCTTCTTTGAAATTTTAGCACATACATGTAGTGATCACTGGTCATGTCTACTTACAGGATAAAACCCAGGACAAGCCAAAGTCATGCCACTGTCTTTATAAAGCTTTGCACACAAAATCCAGTAACTTGTAGCTTGAAAGTAGATACGGAAAGGGACACAATTTGTTTGCTGGAGTTTAGCTCACGAGAAGACCCTCCCTCTTGATTCTTGTGCAAACCCAGCCCTATCTAGTAAAATGATGAAAAAGACAGTCTCACAGAAAAGAGCTCTTAAAATTCACTTACTTCATTTCAAGAAGAATAAATAGAAGAGAAAGGGTGCACGAACCCTGCGTGGACACACAGTGCTTCATTTCCGTACAGATAACATTTCTCTTGGTACAAGGGTACAATTTTAGCTGCACACCGGCATACCCCAAGATACCACTATGTCTAAATACACCACCATAAAAGGCAAAAGGATGGAAGTCCCTATCGTCGCCTGCTCCCCTCAGGACCGGCAGCCAATATCTCCCTGACCTCCTAGAGAGACCCAGGAAGGGTTCGGGCTTAATCACTTGTACACAATACACCCTTGGCAACCTTTTAATATTTCTAGTAATTTTTCTCTTATGAGTTTTGAGCTAACATAATTCTCAAGACGCTCCGCTTTTAAGCCTTACATCAGCACAGGCGAAAGCAGCGTGCTCCGAGACAAAGCAGGTGAGAGCCAGACACACGGTTTACCCCAAGCTTCTGGCTCTTGGTGGCCTTAATGACAAAGCTTTTAACTTTGTACAATCCCTGCCTCTCAAACAAAGACATGATTAAAAGAAGGCGGTTGGGGAGGGGGGGCAGGAAATAACATAAAGATGGGACGTGCAGGAAGTCAGCTTGGTCCCTGTCCGGCACACAATCCATTCCCGGCCAGGAAAATGATTGCCGCACAATGGCCAGCGTGGCCAGCCCAGGGCAGCTGTGAGATATAAATTGTCAGCAATGACCATAAGCACTCAGAGAAACAATTTAATTCCTCACTTCCGCCATCATGGGCTGATATATTCTTTCAAGGTCATTACCCAAGGCTAGAAGGGTCGCTTGATTAACGAGTGACAGGCCCAATGAGGGCCAGTGTGCTCTAGCAAGGCCTTATATTAATTAGACAGAAGCTCCAGAAAATAAATGTTACAGAGAAAGGAGGGGCCAGGTCTTGAGCATAAGCTGTGACCTCGCCACCCCCACCCTGTTCACCCCACAAAAGATAACACCCTGACCTTGATCCTTAACGTTATCCTTTAGCTTTGTTTTAAAACCTATAAAATACAAAACATAAACCATGCTTCGTTTCATATTCAAAATGACCCAGGCCCTGGCCTCCAGTTTTGACACTGGCTTTGTCTCACCCTTTCTCACTTAGTTATTCTAATTTATTGGTTAATTCTGAGCGGGGATGAGGAGAAGGGCTGGCTGTGAACTTCACATCTCAGAAGCAGCTTAAACCACGTTGATCCGAGCCAAGGCAAGCAGGAGAATGATGACACTTCAGTGTCTTAAGCCCAGTGGCTAATAATCTAGCAATTGCTCTTTAATAAAATGTCATTATCTTGCTTAAGGAGTTAAGGAGATTTGGCAATAACAGTGGACTTGCAGGGCAAATGACCATTCGAAGCAAAAGGGGCTTAAATACACCCTCTGCTTCTTATCCAGAATTCGCTATCTCTTTGATTACATTTATTGTACAATCACCACTTTAAAAGACACAAAGGAATAAACTCCTAGGGGATTTTAGTGAATTCCAAGCATTCATTCCAATGTAGGAGACTAGTTTGAGAACGGGGTTCACTTCCACCCACCATCACGAAGGGCTTTTTCCTTCCTCCACTCACTCTTTCGCCATTTTGATCGCTGATCCCATTGGGAAAGCAATCTTGCCATCTCGGGAAGCTCCAGCCCGGGTGCTCGTGGTGGATGCACAGCAAGGCTGTACTAATATAGGCTTTTGGATTTCCCAGAAATCCATCACCATCTATTAAGAAGAGTTCAGGTGGTGAAGGTAGGAGGCTTACATGGCACTCAGGATGTGAAGGGTTGTTGGCAGAACTTCCCAGCAAGAAGCCCCGTTTACCTTGCATTCTGTCAAAAAGGAGAAAAGAGGTTGTGCTTTTGAGACAGGTTGTGTCTATGATCTCCTATCTGGCACCACCTTCTGACTAAATACTGTACGTACAGACAGGCAAGAGGCAGGTCACACACGATCCCTCTGAGAGCCTTGGGGACCCACTGTGGTTGACAACGTCTGGGAACGCCTCCAGTGAGTCCTGCCTCCTGGTACTTGGGCGTTTATGTCACTCCCTCCCCTTGAGCGTAGGAGGGACCTAGGGGCTCATTTCAGTGGAAGAGAATATAGCAAACGTGATGGGGTGTCACTTCTGAGGTTAGGCTTCAGAAAGACTGTGGCTTCTGTCTTCCCTGCTATCTTTCACTCTCTCAGGGCCCTCACTCTGGAGGAAGCAAGCTGCCATGTTAGCTGCCCCTGTGGAAAGGCCAATAAGGCCAAGAATGGATGGATCCAGCCAACAGTCAGTGAGGACCCAAGACCTGACACCAGTCACGTGTGTGAACTTGGAAATGGATCTTCCCCACTCAAGCCTTGAAATGACGGCAGCCCCAGGCAACCTCTTGAGAGCAGCCTAAAGAGAGACGTGAGTCAGAAGCACCTAGCTAACCTACGTAAAGCCAAATTCCTGACCCAGGGAAACGGACATAATACATGGTTGTTGTTGTTGCTGCTAAATCTTGGAGTAGTTTGTTACATGTCAATAGGCAACTAATACACCCATCAATTCCACCGGTCCTATGATATACTGTGTGATGCAGAACAATTCAACTGCTTTGCATTTTAGTTTCCTTTGCTCTAAAATGGGAGCAGCCTCCTGGAGAGCTTTGACATGCAGGAAACGTCTGCAAGGATATGGTTCTGTTCGTGGGAAGGAAAATTCAATGCATTATCAGCATACTATGGGTATTTAATGCACACCACCGTATCAGATTTATGAGTTTTGTGGAACATGTAGCATCATTATCAGGCATCATTATTACACTATATTTTAGATCTCTGAATTATCAGTCCTTGATGGATATCAATAGAAGTACTAGCCAATCAATTTGCAAAGATAACTTACACACATATTCATCCATTTCTCCAGCCATCCATCCTTCTATCTCTTCTTTCAACAACTATTTATTGAGCATGCAAAAACACCATAAGAGGTAGAAAAATGTATACAATATGGTTTATGTCTTCAAGGAGTTTACGATCCCTGCAGGGAAATTAAGGCATGGACACTAATTACTGCAATCTAAAGTAGCAAGAGATAAGTAATCATGAGGGAGTCAGATGGGGGAGAATTCAACTGACTGGGGAAGGCTTGATGAGACTGGAAATATACGTGAATGCTAAGGAATGTGCTATGAACTCTCGTTCCTGAAGTCGTGACGATGTGCTGGCCATAGCCTCTTGTTCAGTCTTGCTTTGATCAACACCAAACATTCAAAGCACAGTATCAGGATTGAGTCTGTAGCCAGAGAGCCTAGGCAACTGGCACCATGAGAATCATGCACAGGACTGCAGCTTCATGACATCAGCTACATTACAATGATACATCACAGAACATCAACCTCCTGGATGCAGGACAGGCATCTGGCTGTCCAACCTTCTGAATTGAGAACAGCCTGTAATGAATCCCCAGTTCCATAACATGTTTAACAATTAATAAGCTAGGGGTTTCCTTGAGGACAACAAAGAATAAAATATGAGTTTGCCAAGAAAGAGGTCACACGGCATAAATGCATTCTAGGAAAACAATACTCTTGATGAGGCTAGAGGTGGGCAGTTTTTCCTCTACTTCGAAAAGAGTGAAATATATTGACGATCTAAATTATCTGGACATTGGTCAGTCATGAATTTCATTCTGCCGGTTAGAGCCCTTGTATATGGGTGATAATTTTGCCCACCGGATGGAGTGGCGGCTGAGGGGAAAGCTGCCCTGGTCAAAGGATTTGCTATTAATCTCAGGTATGCTCTTAAAAATGCCTCTATAAGAAAGAGGAAGAAATCAAAGGGTTTGGTGCCAAGGAACAGGATTAATAAAAAATATTCTTCCCGTTCTAGAGGAGCCAATTCAGCAGGTTTCACTCATGTGATGTGTTCAAACAGTCTCCCACAGAGAGAAACTTAGCATGGCACCCACCCAGGCAGGGAGGTTGCTGGCGGGTCCCCGGCAGCAGTGACACTCACAGACAGCAAAGACCTGCTTGGCTTCTGCCTCCTGGGGGCCTGCTGAGGTCGGCTAGCAGACTTGATAAAACTTCTCTCTGGCCAGTGCCCAGTGTCCAGGGGAAAAATGGGAAAATATCCACCAGAATCTAAAGAAGAATTCTAGAAAGAGTCATACCTCTGAGGAAGTCAATGGCACTGTAACTTTATGCCTTCGCCTAGATAGTAATTCAGCGGAAAATGACATTCACCCTCTAAAATCCTGATTCTGAGTGGCAGAAATAATTGTGTCATTTGCAGCTGTGGTTTGCTGCATCCCAACTGATGTACCTGCTTCTCAGTGGCTTCATTAGGGGATCTTAGGCTGTGTGATGATGCATAGCAACTGGGCAGCAGAAGCTTCTCAGAAATTAATTCCCCACATATGCAAAATTCAGCTCTGTGAGGAAGTAGAGTGTGTGTGTGTGTGTGTGTGTGTGTGTGTGTGTGTGTGTGTGTTGGGGTGGAACCACTCCATTGTATTTGATACTTGAAATGTATCATTTGTGTTCTTGGTTAATGTATTAGTCTGTTTTCATGCTGCTGATAAAGACATAGCCGAGACTGGGTATATTATAAAGAAAAAGAGGTTTAATGGACTCACAGTTCCACATGGCTGGGGAGGCCTCACAAGCATGGCAGAAGGCAAAAGGCACGTCTCACATGGCAGCAGGCAAGAGAGAGTATGAGAACCAAGTGAAAGGGGCTTCCCCTTATAAAATCATCAGATCTCCTGAGACTTACTACCACGAGAACAGTATGGGGGAAATCGCCCCCCTAATTATCTCACACTAGGTCCGTCCCACAACACATGGGAATTATAGAAGCTACAATTCAAGAGGAGATTTAGGTGAGGACGCAGCCAAACAATATCAGTGAATTACCTCCTCTGAGCAGCTCAGATGTGACCAGAACTTCCAGAGATGTGTTTCCATGTCTGGAAAACTACTTCTTTGATTCCAAAAGTCACAATAGGCATTTCAGTTTTCTAATCAGAGCTTGGAGACTGTGATATGCATACAAAGCTCCCAAAATGATGCCAAAGGAGTCTGTGGACCCCTTTTAAGGAGCAAGATCCTACACTATGATGTTAACCCTATCACCATTCCTCAATTTTCTGCAGGCTTTCATTGATTAAGAAAAGCTTATTACACCTTCTGAGGTGCTGTCTTTTATTTATTTTGCTGTCCATGCACTTTTCACACTGCACCATGATTGTTTGTGCACTTATCTATATTATCCTTATATTACGATCTTTATGAGGTCAGGCCTGCATTTTATTTGTCTTCATCACCCCAGTGTCTGCCCAGAAAATACTCGATAAGCAGGTGTGGATTTGAATTGAATTCTGCCCCTTGGTTAAGGCTAAACATCCAGTTGTGAGCTGGGACAGTTCTGCACGGGGGAAACACGCCAACATGCTGGAAACCTGAAAGTTGTTTTTATGCTGCTAACAGGAGAGATGAAACAGGGGTATACATTAGTTTTGGTCAAATATGCCAAATAGCTTTTTTCTTCCAAGCTGTCATTACTTGTTTGGAAACTTAGCAGTTGCAGGCTTTTTAGAGATTCAAGATGTCTTGCCTTTCCTAATATAAATCTTTGTTGCCAGTCTAATTGGTTTTGGGCTCAGTTGTGGCACAGCTGTGGCCAGCCTTCTTCGCCCTCGGTGCAGCTAAATATATCCCCAGTCCTCAGTATGTCTAGATGATTCTCTTCTAACCTTTCAGGTCAACGTCTTTTACTATTTATATGGTTTTGAAAACCTTTCAACAATAACTTCCCCTTCAAGAAACACTAATCCAGAACTTACTTCTCTGCCTTTCATATGTGACACTTTTTATGCAGAACTCATCTTGTTTTTTTAAGAATATTTCCTGGCTGGGTGTAGTGGCTACCTCCTGTCACCCCAGTACTTTGGGAGGATGAGGTGGGCAGACTGCCTGAGCCCAGGAGTTTAAGACCAGCCTGGGCAATGTAGCAAAACCCCATGTCTACAAAATATTCAAAAGCTAGCAGGGAGTGGTAGCACACGCCTATTGTCCTAGCTACTCAGGAGGCTAAGGCAGGAGGATGGGAGGATGGCTTGAGCCCATGAGTTGGAGGTTACAGGAAGCCATGATCATGCCACTGCACTCCAGCCTGGGTAACAGAACAAGACCCTGTCTCAAAAAATAATAATAATATTTCCTTTGATGGAGGTGAATTGCAGATTTGCTATGTCCTACTGATAGAATATTGTTATTTTAGGCTGTGCACAGTGGTTCTTATCTGTAATTCCAGTAAGTTTAGAGGCTGAAGCAGGAGGATTGTTTGAGACCATCCTGGGCAACATAGTGAGACCCTGTCTCTATAAAAAATTTAAAAAATGACTGGATGTGTGGCACGAACCTCTAACCCCAGCTACTTGGAAGGCTGATGTGGGAAAATGGCTTGAGCTCATGAGTTCTAGGTTACAATGAGTTATGATTGTGCCACTGCTTCCAGCCTGGGTGACAGAGTGAGACCTTGTCTCTAATCAAGATTAAACAAAAAAAGACAGACTATTGTTATTTTAGTTGGTATGGTTTGGCTATGTCCCTACCCAAATCTCGTCTTTAATTGTAGCTCCCATAATTCCGAAGTGTTGTGGGAGGAACCCTGTGGGAGATAACTGAATCATAGGGGTGGTTTCCCCCATACTGCTCTCATTGTACTGAATACATCTCATGAGATCTGATGGTTTTATAAGGGTAAACCCCTTTCATGCGACTCTCATTCTCTTTGCCTGTGGCCATGTAAGACCTTCCTTTGCTCTTTCTTTGTCTTCCACCATGATTGTGAGGCCTCCCCAGCTATGTGGATCTGTGAGTCCACTAAACCTCTTTTTCTTTAAAAATTATCCAGCCTCAGGTATGTCTTTATGAGCAGCGTGAAAATGGACTACTATAGTAGTCATCACCAGAAGCAGAAATCAGTCATTCATTAGTTAACTCTTAAGTGCATCTCGTAGTGGTTAAGAGGAGGACTCGGAGGGAGGCTGGCGGATTCTGAATCCTGACTACCCACTTACTGGCAGCGGAGCCTCAGGCAACTCAGCTAATCTCTTTGTGCCTACGTTTCCTTATTGTAATGGGAATAATAATTGTACTCACCCGATAGGGGTTGGCGCTGCATCCCCACCCAAATCTCACCTTGAATTGTTGTAATTGTCACATGTCAAGGGTGAGACCACGTGGAGATAATTGAATCATGGGGGCAGTTTCCCTCATACTGTTCTCATGATGATGAGTGAGTTCTCACCAGATCTGATGTTTTTATAAGGGGCTTCCCCCTTTTCTCAGCACTCATTCCCTCTCCAGCCACCCTGTAAAGGGGTGACTTCTGCCATGATTGTAAGTTTCATGAGGCCTCCCCAGCCATGTGTAACTCTGAGTCAATTACACCTCTGTTATTTACGAATTCTCCAGTCTTGGGTATTTCTTCATAGCAGTGTGAGAATGGATTAATGCACCACCTCATGATCAAGGACCTCAGATGCACCTGTTATGCTGCCTGGCCATCACTGTACATATCTCATCCATGTACTGTCTCACACTCCAAGATGATTATGACATTCTCTCCTTTCATCTCAAATCATCAATGCCTCTTCCCCATTCTTGCTCTTCACTGAGGGCTTTGCTTCCTACTTCACCAAGAAAAGTGAAGGACTCACAAGTGAATTTCCAAGGACTCCTGACTATCACATGTACCCATCAATAGTATCTGCATTTTCAAATTCTGCCTTCTGGTTACCATGCATAAACCACTCATGCTTTTATCTAAAGTGAAACACTCTACTTCATACTAGATACTACTCATGCCAATAGAAGGCTCTCTCTCCGGCTATTCTCCCTTCTTCTCTTGCATCAGTAATTCTCTCTCCTATGGGGTTACTTTCCTCATTCTCTTCATAACCAGATCCAGTTTCATGGCTTTAGATACCATCTATGTCCCAAGAACTCCCAGATTTGTATGTCTAGCTCAGACATTCCTTTCAAAATCCAAACTTGAATATCGAATGGGCTAATCAGCATCTTCACTTGAATTTTTAATAGACATCTGGAAATCAGTTAAGTCAAAGTTTTTTCCTCTCTAAATCCGCTTATACTTCAGCCTTAGGCATCTCAGTTGATGGCAAATTCACCTTCATTTGCTCAAGAAAAAAGTACTGGGAAGTCATCTTGAACTCTCTCTCTCTTTTATAGCCTTCACCTAACCCATTAGGAATAATCTTGGTGCTTCCTCCAGAATACACACAGAATCCGACCCCAACCACTTCTTAGCTCCCCGTGGCGGCCACCCTGGTCAGTGCTAACAGCATCTCTCACCTAGATCATGGCAATAGCCCTTGATCTGCCCTTGCTTCTCTGCTGTCTATTCCTAACCCAAAAGCCAGAGTGATCCTTCTGAAACCCAGGTGAGATCATGTTACTCCTCTGCTCAAGGCCTTCAGATGGCTCCTTCTTTCATTCAAGGTAAAAGTCAATGTTCTTACAAGGGCCTGCAAGGTGATCTAACACCCACCTCCCTTACCTCTAGGACCTCCTACTTCTCTTCCCCTTGCTCAGTCGGCTCCACCCACAGTAGTTTCCTTGATGTTTCTCTGACACACACAGTATTCTTCCATTTTAGGGCCTTTCTACTTGCTGTTCTCTCTCCCTGGAATGCTCTTCCGAAATATCCACAAAGGCAACTGTCTTGCCTGCTTCAACTCTTTGCTTACATATCTTCTCAATGAGTTCCTCCCTGTCCATTCCACTTAAAATTGCAACCTGCCACCAACTCCAGACCTTTCAGATTTCTCTTACCCTTCTGTCTCTCCTGGCTTCATTCCATTGCATGCATCACCTTCTACTACATGCTATAATGTGTAACTTTACGGTGTTTATCATTTGTCTGCCCCAGAAGAAATGTAACCACCAAGAGATCTCTGTTTTGCTCACTGATAGATCTCACACGTTTAGAACAGTGCCTGGAAGATATTAGGTACTTGATAAACATTTCTTGAATTAAATTGAATTTGGTTTGAATGATAGGTGTTCTGAGGATCAAATGAGCTTCATATACATAAAGCTCTCAAAATGATGCACAATAAATGTTAGCTGCCACCACCACCACTGCCATCATCATAATCATCACAGTTGCCAAATTGTGTGTCTGAGTCTTTCTTGTGGTATTTGATAACAATACCACAACATATATACCAAAATAAAGGCAAATGAAAAAGCATCAGGCTATTTTCTTTGTACATAAGGAAAGCCTTTAGATATTGGTGAGTATAATCCACCTCACAGTGACTCCCCAATAATCTCACTCTCATGACCCATCCATGGAGTGGGATGCTGTCAGTGCCCTTTTCACTGGGAGAGAAACTGAGGCCCCATAGCCACCTAGAGGGTATTCGATTAAGTGATGTGCTGGTAAACATTTGACAATCAGCTCTCCAGGAAAAAAAAAAAAAGCAAAAAACTTGAATTTGTAGTGTTTGCCAATTTCCCTTGTGTAAATTCTCCCACTGTGATTACTTTCAAGCTTCCAACACTATGTCCCTGAATGGAGAGTTGAAAAGATGTACGGTAAGTAGCACCCCATAATAGCCTAGTTTCACCAGCGATACAATGGGCATACATAACTTCAAGAGCATAAATAATAGTAACATGTCTTTAAAAATTGGGAAGTGATCAGAATTGTTATTTAGTTGTAAGTTTAATTTCATTTTTAATAAAGGTTGTGTTTAACAACCTGTGTGTCAAAATTCTTGGGAATTTAATAATCAACTCCCAGGAGCTGGTATAAGGAGAGTACAGTACACTGCTGGTGAGATCAGAGCAGCTATCTGACCCAAATGGGATCGATCAGCATCTCCTCTCGAGACACAGAGTTAAACCTGTGAGAACCAGTTTTCCACGTTGCTGCAGTATGAAGTTGGGAACTGTGGACACATACCTTCCATCTCCCATGAGGACAGGGTAGCAGGAAAAGACAGTCTACTGAGAGAGAATAACAATCTATGCAGAGAACCAGCAATAAGAGACCAAGAAAACATTCTGCCTGCCGTGCCCATCACCTTCCAATTCCCCACTCCAGCTATTTCAGATGGTTGGTCCTTGGGTTCTATGTGCCCTCCATCTTTAATACAAATTTTTCCCCACTGTGTAAGCTCAAGATGGTTTTAGATACTTGCAAACAAGTGTTCTCAGAATATATTATGCTCAGTTGATTGGGGTTGGCTGGAGTTACACCAGTGCAGTCAGGCACACTGATTACTTTATGCTTGTGTATAGGTACAGATATAATTATATTTTGAGATGAACTCTTGCTCTGTCACCAGGATGGAGTGCAGTGGCGTGATCTCAGCTCACTGGAAGCTCCACCTCCCAGGGTTCAAGCTATTCTGTCTCAGCCTCCAGAGTCACCCAGCTAATCTTTTGTGTTTTAGTCGAGATGGGGTTTCACCATGTTGGCCAGGATGGTCTCAATCTCCTGACCTCGTGATCTGCCCACCTTGGCTTCCCAAAGTGCTAGGATTATAGGTGTGAGCCACCACGCCTGGCCAGGTACAGATATCTTTAAATAGAAAGGTGAATTACTACATATTAGGTTCACTTATGTAAGCCTAAAAATTTTTTCAAAATATAAAGTTTATATCAGAAAAATTTTGAATTTTATATAATTTTAAAAATCTTTCAAAATATAAAGTTCACACCAGAGAAAATTAATAAAACAGGTTCTTGGTGGTGAAAACTTTGGGAGCTACGGCCTCAGTTTACATTGGCCAGTGTTACCCAAAAAGTCATCATCAGTTAACTGTAGACATCAAGTTTACCATTCTTGCTGTATCTGTGTGCCATCAAAGTCAATGTGCTGCAGAAAAATGCAATTCATTCCATCTGCATAAAGTGTAACCTCATTTAATTGTAACCTAAGCCAACGTAGCTATAAAATCATGGATTTAACATGTTAATCATATTTTTCAATTTTTCAATATACTTTCAATTAAATAAACTATTAAGTTATTTTTAAGCACTGCTGCTGTGTGTGCCACCTAAAATGTTACCCAGGACGCACCCAGGAGAACACCACACCCGTTAGGCTTGATTCCCTAAAGCCGTTCCTGCCACGTGGGGTTTTCTCCCCATCACTCCTTGCATAGCCCACAAGAGTCCGGATTTGTCAGAGGACTACATTTCCCGGCTCCATGACAAGAGGAACTAATCTGCTGTTATTAAAATGAGAGCAATACATGGTAGGCATACATTTAACTAAGGGATCTGTGTTTTATTATTTGGGAAGATGTATTTGCATAGGTTAATTCAATGACATTCTTTATTTAAAAAAAAGAAAGAAACTCACACAGTGAGCAGTGGCCAATCCTACCTTTCAACTTCATGCTGATTTGCCTAAGGGTTTATCTGACCTGAGCATCCAAGAGATACCAGCCATAAGTTATCTATTTCATCACATGCTGGGTGAATAAGAGACCTGTCTCAGTTGTGACCAATTGAATTTATTCTCTCAACACAGAGTATCCAAGCCCTAAGTAGGCATGATGCTTTGGCTGATGCTTATCTTCAAAACTTCATCAGCTGATAGCTCAGAGTTCAGCATCACCAGTACAACTTTCAGCCCTAAGAGGAGAAAGTTCAGGAATGTTTTCTTCTGTTCTGAGCCAGCTTTTTTTTTTTTTTTTTAGACAGAGTGGTGCTCTGTCACCCAGGCTGGACTGCAGTGGCACCATCTTGGCTTACTGCAGCCTCTGCCTCCCGGGTTCAAGTGATTCTCCTACCTGAGCCTCCACAGTAGCTGGGACTACAGGCAAGTGCCATCACATCTGGCTAATTTTTTGTATTTTTAGTAGAGATGGGGTTTCACCACGTTGGCCAGGATGGTCTTGACCTGACCTCATGATCTGCCTGACCTCATGATCTTCTGACCTCATGATCTGCCTGCCTCGACTTCCCAAAGTGCTGGGATTACAGGGGTGAGCCACCGCTCCCGGCAAGTCACTTCTTAATGACTTAAACAAGTAGCATGTAAGATCAGCAAATATAGAGGCTACAATTGTGCTTAATGGGAAGGCAAAGTCTGAGGATCCAAAGATAAGTCAGTAGCCCAAGCCCGTCTCCACACCTGAAGCAGTTCATTCTTCAGAAGTACCATGAAAAGATGTCAGTGCCACAAGTCAGACTGCTTTTACTCCTTACCAGGAAGGTATGACATGGGGTGAAGGGACAAAAGCTGACCACTTAGGGTCTTGGCTTTTTTGAAATCCTACTACTTTGAAACCATGAAGTAGTATCTTAGAATTCGACTTATTGATACAATGTTGAAAAGGCCATTATTATTCTTGAATAAGAGTTACTTTTAATAATGTAACTCTTTCATTCTTCATATATGGGGCTCACTGCTTTATACATTTTCTAGAGTCATGCTGATTTGTCATTTTTGCATTCTGATTTTTTTCTGAGTAAACTGTACAAATAAACAGGTGGCGTGTCCAAGTGATCACATAAGAACATTCTGAGCAATGAATGTGAGCAGCACGTCATCATGCAGCATATGTACATATCATGTCAATGACTGTTGTATCATTGTGTGTGTGTGTGTGTGTTTTAACACTAGTCAGCCTAAAATAAAAACTGTAAAAGACTTCATGTCACCAGTTTTTCACCTTATCCCCTCTTCTGTTTGCTCTGCTGTACAGGGTTTGGAAAAAAAGTTTCACCAAAGAGTATTGAAATAAAATTTAATGAAAAGTTAATGACAAATAAAATAAAAAGTCACCCTCTACTTGAGTACTCAGTCTCAATTTCAGCTCTGAAGCTATACTGAATGAGAAGTACATCATTAGTTGCATTTTAGTAGCAAAAGCTTCAATATTTGTTTCTAAAATGATATCTTCCTGAAAAAGTTAGATAACTTTTCTTTCCATGCCAAGGAAATAATCTCATCTCCCACCAAAGCAAGCAGGAGAGGAGACATTTGGACAAAAGAGCTGGGAAGGAAACAAACAAACGTCCCCATCTCCCACACAAGTGGTCTTGTTTCTCGCACAGCCCCTAATTCCTCATGTCTGCCACACGCCCATTGGCTAACAGCGGAGAGATGAGACTTTAGAAATCCCACCTTCGCAAGCTTGACACCTCACATGGAAGCAGTCAGAAAAAGTAAACAGATAGATCTGCCCTCCTTAGTCACCATACAAACTCCCAACAATAACAAAGCACCGTTTTCTGCCATCTTTTCAATAAACATGTCATCTTAGATAGGTCAAGATATGTGCAAGCCGTACAGAGTGTCCAGTGATTCCCTCAATAGACTAACTTCAAAGCATTAGTCAAATCCAAAGTCACTGAGATACCTTATTGGCAGAAACAACACCTGTGGCACGTGAGGCAGGAGGTACAGAGGATCTGGAGAGGGAAGATTGTGCGTAGGGGAGATGACAGTATCGAATTTTAAATTCCCACTAAAAACAGAAACTAGTACCCTATGTTATCAAATAGCTTTCTTTCTTTCTTTTTTCTTGGCTTTGAAAACCAAGAGAATTGAACAAGGATATCTGTGGGTTTCCAAGTATTTCTTCTGTGACTGTTGGCCCTGTTGACACACGCATCATACACCTCTCTCTGCATTCAAGCTAGGATGTAAATGAGTTTGTGAATGTCCCGAACTGGAGTCAACATTGTTACCAGGTGAAACTGATTTGACACGCCCACCCACCCCTCCTGCAAGCCTCCAACCCCCTGAACGGTTCTAAACTCCCTCGTTGCTACGGCTGCCTCTCTTCTTTTTTTAAAAAAATTTCCCCCTTCTTCGTCTTTTTTTTTTTTCATAAGGCCTCTGGCCTTACACTGCTGTTTATTACCTAAGGCAAACTCTCTCTCTCACTCCTTTTCCCTCTCTGTTTCTTTAAATCTCTAAACCACAAAGCAGCATGCGAGCAACACTGTGGGTCAAGATATCAAAAGAGGGAACTTTTATAGGTTTCCTCGATAACATGGACAATAAAAGAAGAAGGGCGCGCAAGCAACATTACTGACCTTATTTGATGCTGTTCAGTAAAGGGAGACGGCTTTTCCAGCGCCTGCCTGTGCGGGTTGGGCCATTGGTGTGTGAAGAGGGAAACTCTGTATCAACACTTGGTCTGGGGTTTCTTACACTCCTATGCCAAAGCCTTCCAAATGTTTTCAGCAAATAATGCCCAGATAAATAGAAGGTTACTGAATACATTAAACTCACTGCAGCAAGAAATTGCTTTTCGATGTCCAGTATATACAGACAAACTGTTTTTCTCCCCACACTCACACATATGAATGTCGGGAGGAATTTGGACTCTGCTCAGGACATCTATGCTATGAAAGCAGAGGTCTCTCTTCCAAATACAATCGCTGTTAATCAGCTGTACTTACTCTACCATAAGCTGTATATTTTGGTGATTAGTATTAGAAGGAGAATTTTGGAGCTCCTTGTCATAATGTTTCATGCAGACATATTGTATTGAAACAAAAAGCATGTTTCTTTGGCCTGACGTGGCTGCTGGTTTTCATGTGATATGGGTCCAAAAGGAAAATGTCTTTAGTGGTCCTTAGGAATAACTGCTTCCATAATCATATGGGCTACTTGAAGTCCTAGATGAGTAGAAATGAAACAGAGCACTCCTGCTTTGCATGTGAAACTCTTTTTTCCCCCTAAACAGTTAAAGTCACTTTAATAATCTATTTTCAGGGAAGATATGCTTTCTCTCACAAAAGGAAACTCTGCAAAGGAAATAACCCCTTTATTCTTCAGGTCCCCAAAGATCCCAACTCCTAGATTTTAGTCTCATCAAAATCTCCTAAGAGTATCTAGTCTATTCCTCCATTGTCCAGCCTGCACAGAGAAAAAAGATCGATCATGTCACCAGCAGTAAAAGCAGGAAGAGGAACAAGACTAATTTTCTCCTATGCAGAAAATTCCATTCCCTGGCTCCTAAGAAGCTGCATACACAGTTTCCTTTGACTTTTTCAAGTATTGTTTAACCACTTGCTCTTCCCCCCACCTCTTTACATGATACCAATCTGAAAATCATCTCATTGTCCATCACCTTCACTGTTTTCTAGATCAGATACTGTGCTCAGCAAACATTCTCTTCAATGGCAACCGAGACTGTGAACACCATATTTGCCAATTCGAGTCAGTCACACACAAAGCCTCACCTGCTGGCTCTCAGAGGCCTCTGAGGACATCAGTGAAGGCCAGGCTGAGCCCAGGCACACAGAGAGATGTAGGCATGAGCTTATTGGCCAATGCTTCCTAAAAGTAGGGATTTCAGACCCAGGAAAATGAGATGCTCTTTTGGAATACATGGTAGGGGTCATCTCAGAGACCCAGTTTCCCCAGCTCTTTCCAGAAACAACAGCTCTGGCCCTGCCCACTCAGCAAGAGTTACCCCAAAGCACCAGGTCAGCCTGACCTAGAGCCTCATTCTCCACCTGTCCATCTCCAGCCTGGAGCATGCCTCACCTTTATGAATATGTACATTGGGCCCAGCAAATTCATGTGAGATTTGACGTGTCCTTCCCACTCTCCTCCCCACAGACCCCATGAAGTATCAAAAACATGCTCTCATCCCAGCACTTTGGGAGGCCAAGGTGGGAGGATCACGTAAGGCCGGGAGTTTGAGACCAGCCTGAGCAACATAGCAAGAGCTCATCTCGACAACAAATTTAAAAAATTAGCCAGGCGTGGTGGTGCACACCTGTGGTCTCAGCTATTCAGGAGGCTGAGGTGGGAGGATCGCTTGAGCCCAGGAAGTTGAGGCTATAGTGAGCTGCGATCACAGCACTACACTCCAGCCTGGGGGACAGAGCAAGATCTGTCTCAAAAAAATAAAAATAAAATGGAAAAAACCATGCTGTCAAACATACAGAACTAGAAATCCAATTCCATTTATTTGGCAGATTACATAGAAAATGCTAAGAGCAAGTGCTAGATCCCAGCATGCAGAGACGGGTGCCTGGGTCCTGCCATCTCCCCTTTTCCTTACATGGGACACTTTGATGAGAGAGACGGCTTTCGAGGCAACTACAGGAGCGCAATCGCCAGTCCTCCTTCTGTCTCCCCTCCCAGCCCTCCTTCTGTCTCCCCTCCCAGCCCTGTTCTCTGGCCCTCCTGTTTGGTGGTTCTTTTAGCTTAATGTGGTGACATCATAGCTCCCTGAGTGAGGTCAAGTCCCTGGCACGATGCAGGAAGTATTCTTCTCCCACGAGTTTTCAAGTGACTGAATGGAGCCAGTGGGAAGGCACACTGCTCACAGCAGAATCAGAACTTGTGGGTGGGCCTGGGGTGGGGGCTGCACAGGGCAGGACTAGGCTGAGATATTTGAATGATAGTATGGTGATGACAGTGCAACTTGAGCACTTCTAAACATGCAGAATTTTTTTTTCCAATGTCTTTATTTTATTATTTATTTAGTTTTTTTGAGACAGAGTCTCGCTCTGTTGCCCAGGCTGGAGTGCTGTGGTGCAATCTCAGCTCACTGCAACCCCCAACTCCCAGGTTCAAGCGATTCTCCTGCTTCAGCCTCCCAAGTAGCTGGGATTACAGGCAAGTGCCACGATGCCAGGCTTTTTTTTTTTTTTTAAAGACTGAGATTCGCTCTTGTTACCCAAGCTGGAGTGCAGTGGCGTGATCTTGGCTCACTGCAACCTCCGCCTCCTGGGTTCAAGCAATTCTCCTGCCTCAGCCTCCAGAGTAGCTGGGACTACAGGTGCACACCACCATGCCCAGCTAATTTTTTGCATTTTTAGTAGAGATGGGGTTTCACCATTTTGACCAGGATGGTCTCAATCTCTTGACCTCATGATCCACCCACCTCGGCCTCCCAAAGTGCTGGGATTATAGGCGTGGGCCACTGCACCCGGCCCCCGGCTAACTTTTGTATTTTTAGTAGAGACAGGGTTTCACCATGTTGGCCAGGATGGTCTCGATCTCTTGACCTCGTGATCCACCTGCCTCAGCTTCCCAAAGTGCTGGGATTATAGTCATGAGCCACCATGCCCAGCCTCTAGCATCCTTATTTTTATACAGCTGAGCTAAATGGACAGACAATTGTCCATTGTGACCACTTGAATTGGTGGAGTTTATATGTCCAGGTGGAATGAGATGACTCAACAGGAGAAGAAGATTGCTTTACAGGGTAACCTCTCATTTTTCAGTGTCACAAACTAGACTCTAAAATATTGAATAAATCTTTTCATGATAAGGTATTTTTGTAAGTGACTTGATAGCATTATCTTCATTTGATACTGCAGGAAATATCTGCCTTTAAAAAGAATCTGCATGAGGTTGCCAGACTTAGCTAGTTAAACAAAAACATGCTCAGTTAAATGTGAATTTTAGATAAACAATGCACAATTTTTTTTTAAGTACAAATATGTCCCATGGAATATTTGGGGCATGCTCATACTTTAAAAATTACCTTGTATCTCAAATTCAAATATAACTAGCATCTTGTATTTTCTTTGGGAATCCTAAACCTTGAGAGAGAGAGAGAGAGAGAGAGAGAGAGAGAGAGAGAGTGTGTGTGTGTGTGTGTGTGTGTGTGTGTATTGGGAAGGGGTGAGAGCAATGTAACTTCACTCTGTTGTGTAAATTTGGGGGGAAATGTATTCCTGACCCCTGGCTCCTTGCTCAGATAGAAATATGGTCACTGAAGAGAAGATCAGATGAGCTTTGTAGTTTTTAGCCATATATTTCCAGGTGCCTGGGGACCACGGGAAGGAAGAAGGGTTGCACATGCGATCCTGAATCACCACGTGAGGAGGAGGCTCAGCCTGGGCAGGTATGTTTTTCAACACGGCTCTAACAGAGCGCACACAGGTGATTAACATATCTCTGCTGAGGTTTATGACTTCATTAGAATATTTCTCATCATAACTGAATAGGTAAAAAATACCTGGCTATTAAATACAAGCCTATCCCTCAGGATGACCAGATTATCACTTGAATTTAAAATCTTTCTGAATTTTTAATAGTGCATAACAAATACGATTATTTATGCACTTTCTTCCAGTACTCAACTTGCCAGGCCTACGATTATTTGGAACGCCTTCAGTTTCCATGGGAGGGATTAATCCGGGCTGCGCATCTCTCCCTGGTCCCTCTGAAATATTTCACCAGCAGGGCCCCCCTTTCCTTGTGACCTGGAGGAAGCCTGTCCGAAATCCTTTGGAGGCACTGGCAGGGCCTGGTGATGCGTTATTTAGAAACCCCTGGTAATTAGCAGCGGGGAGATGTAAGAGCCGTGGTGTAAAGGGAGCAGCTGGGAATCCATAAAGCTGGCTGATGAGAAAGTCAAGTGGAGGCCTGCCTGGCTGAAACCTCTTCAATAGATCTGTAGTCTGGACTTGAACCCTGCCCTCTCACCTCAGGGTCCGATATTTCTTTCTTTTCCATTTTTTTCCCCTGCCCAGGTCCCCCGCCCCCACCTTCTCTTCTCCTCCCAGCTTCTCTATCAAGGAATGATGTACTCAGACTGTGAATAAATGCGAGTGACCCCCATCTGCTCACCCCCACTTCCCAGAGCCTTCTGCTGGAGAAGGCGATGGGGGAGGGGGGGGAGAGAGAGAGAGACGGAGAGAGAGACAGAGGGAGAGAGGCAGAGGGAGAAAGGTACAAGAGAGAGAAGGGAAGAGAGAGAGAGGGAGATAGAGGGGAAAAAGGAGGGTCCCCGACTTCCTCACAGGTAATTAAAAGGACTATTTTCAAGGTTGCATGGGCAAAGACAATTCGGCCCTAATGAAGCATCGATCGACTGCACTAAGGTAGAAAGGAGCTGACATTCATTCAAAGGTACCTTTAACTGTAAGACACGGCACCGGGAATTATTCGTTCTCTGCTGTCATTGCCTAGGACCTGGGTTAGGGAGAGAAAAAACAGGGGGGGAGTGGAGGGGAGAGTTTGTTTTAAATTTATTTCTGCATTGCCACAAATGCATGTGTCGAGCTTTGTTTTCTTTCTTTTTCTTCTCTTCTTTAAAAATAAATATAATGCATCAGGGCACATTCCCTTTGGTGGTAAGGCGGGGGGCCCCTCCCCGCTTAGGGTAAATTTTCTTTATTAGTCACGTTTAAAAGCCCACCACTCAGGCCTGCCGGGTCCGGAATTCAGGAGGTCAGCGACGGCCAGGCAGGAACATTTTGGGAAGGGTAGGGGCATTGCCGGCCGGCTGGAAACCCACGCTCATTTCCCTCCACGGGTTGGCCGCTATCTACTTTGTGCTGGTGTTTGCTATTCTGTGGCAAAACCCAGAAACCTCCAGGGAAAGAGAGCTTGGGGAAGGGGGACCTATCCCCGTGCCAGGGAGTGTTGAGCATATTGACGGGGATCCAGCCAGAAAGAGACCAAAGATGCTTGTGGGAAGGAGGGTTTTGGCAATCCAGGGAGTGAGGCAGGGTTTTCAGGTTACAGAAGAATGCCAGGTAAAGGTGTAGGAGAGAAGCGAGGCTGGGTGACACCTCCCAGTCCACCTGGGGGACACTTCTTCTGGGATCCCCGGCCGTGGACATGACTTCTGCTTTTTCTCATTAGCACTAAAAACATTTGCCTTTGGAGAAGATCCGAATGAGAATAACAAGATTCTAAAGTGATATTAGTGTCAAGTGAACTGGGGAGGATGATGCGATGAAGGAGAGTCAGGATCGATTCCAAAACAAGTCGAGTGTTATCTGGAAAGGTTTTGCCCACAGCCCCAGCTTGGCTGGATCTTCTAAGAGGCCCCTCATACAATAGCAGGTCCCTTTAGAGCACAAAACACAAAGGGAATTTTCTCTGGTTCAGTCTCCACAGTGAGGCCCTTCCGAAGCCAAACAGAGTCACTTCCCCCCGACCCCCACCTCCGCTAACAGTAAGCGTGGGGGGCATTCTCTCTCGGACCCCCATACACACATCGAGGGTACCATAAACCTGTCCCCTTGCCAGGACTTTTCAAATCACCGGCTCTTTCTCCCGTTTTCTGTCTTTCCTTTTCTTCTCAGAATTTATCGGCGTTTCTTGATTTTGCTCTTAATTTTGGTTTGGTTTTAGAGGGTGGGGGTGGCAGGGTATATTATTTAACTTGATAAACAGCATTAGCACAGCGCTGGGCCGCCTCCTGGCTTCGGCGTCTCTCTCCTATTTTTTCATTTGTTTTACATTTCTAAGACATCCCCTTAGCTGAAGGAGGATATTTCCCACATATTGCACTATAGGCCATTCATGCAAAAGGATAATTTATTGGTCGCACAGCCTCTGAAGTTGAATTTTTAAAAAGAAAAATTGGAGCCTGGTTTCCCTGGGTTTGCTGCGTTCACATGTCTTTAGTCCGTGCTCTTCTTCTCGCCTTTATCTTGGAAACACTTTATAACAGTCTATTTATCAATTTGATGCCGTTTTCTCCTGGTTTTCATTTATTTATTATTTATTTATTTATTTATTTATTTATTTATTTATTTATTTAGTGCAGCCAAAGAACAGGTCAGGAAATAGAGGCAGAAATTGTGCAGAACACCTGCTGAAATTTAAAAAAAAAAAAAAAAAGTTTGCCCGTAAAAAAATGACTCCACGGCAGCCCAGCAGATCCTATCCGCATTAATTTGGCTGAACAACAAGATATTGTTGGGGACAAACTCTGAATAAAGCGGTTCCGAGTTCCCAGAATTGGCGCAGCTCAGCCTAAACAATGACTGCTTCCTACTCACCTTAACCCAGCTTTTCAAAAGAACATCACCAGAAACACAAAGCATCAGCGGGAAATGGCAATTTTATGAATCCTAATCAATCAAAGGGCTTATTAACTCAATGTGAAGCCAGATTAAAATCTTTAATTATAAATCGTGCTAAAAGGAAAAACAAAATGTACTTATGCTACATTGAAAATTCCGGATATTAACATAGTTGCTATTATCTCTTGCAATATTAAATTCCCCCTCCCTTCCCCCCCACCCATGCTACAACCTCACCTTTTTCTATTACTAAAGAACAGGGCTACAGAACCCAAATCATTTTTCCCCTCGATTTATTAAAATGTATTCTTTTTCTCCCCCTGTGCATCCAATAGGTTTCTGGGAAGCTGCGTTGGTGGTTGTAGGACCGGGTATGAGAAATCCTATTACTCAGCCCCGGGCGGCTAGGGTTTCAGTGTGATGCTGGAGGTAGTTTGGGTAGCTGTTTATTAAGGGGGCAGAGTTGGTATTACAGGGTCCATGGTTGTTTTGTTTTGTTTTGTTTTTTTCCGGGGGTGGGGGGGGGGGCGGGTAGGAAGAGGACAGCAATCAGATGTGGAGCGTTTTCGCTAATGAAAGCGGCATGCGTGTCTGTGCTCGTAGGATTGATTGGCAGGAGTGGAGATTGCCAGCCCCAGGAAGGGTCCTCGCTTTAAGCCACGGTGTGAGAAAAAGCTTTAGGTGCTGCTGCTGCTGCTGCTGTTGCTTCTTCTTCGGCTTCTTCTTCTCCTTTTTTAATCAGGCAGACATTTGGGAAATGACCACAGCAAATTTAATCACAGTTGGGGGGTGAGGGGGGAGGGAGGCAGAGCAGAGACTGTGATTCACATGTTTTATTTATTTGTTCAGAGTCACGGCCATCCTATTGTGTGTCCCTCATTCTGTCATTTCAGGCCCCTCCGACCCACCCCCTACCCCTGTCCCCATTGTTAACGTAAGAGGCAGAGAATATAACCACATTTTGTAATAATAACATATCCAACGTTGCAAAAGCGGGAACTGCATCTTGAGAGGGGTCCTTTTCTTACATTGAAATGATAGAAAAACAAAAAGAAAAGAAAAAGAAATCTCTCCATCCTAATGACAACGTAGGATGGAGAGATTTGTTCTTTGTGTAAAAATGCAGCGATGTTCCTGGCGAGGGTACATGCCCCATTTCCTCCCCTCCTGCACGTCGGCTATTGTACTATTCTATTTTTATATTTACAGAGCAAGCCCCATGTTACCAAATTGGCTTTAAATTAAATATAAAGAGAACGAAGGAAAGGAAGAAAGAAAGAAAAAAAAATCCTGTACAATCAAAGCTAATAAAAAGAAAGTAATACCCTGGTTTAAATTAAATCCTACTTCATTCCTTTTGTTCAAAGTTCAGAATTTCTTTATCTCAGCCTCTCTCCTGAAACGTTCCCTTTCTTTGACTCTTCCTTTAGTTCCAGGGACAGGAAGCCCTCGTCCCCAAATTAGGTCTCTTAAGATCCTTGCCACTTTCCCTGCTAATCCTAGAACCAGGTTTCCACCCTAGATGGGGGGTTTGTCAAGAGGGGAGAGAGAGCTTTCACTGACGAAAATCTTGATAGTGAATAGGGTTTGATTTTCATTCTACAAGGTCGACTCTGTGCTCTCTTTATCCAAACACCGGGTCTAAAATGCCTCATTTAAACCTGACTCAAGAAAGAGACTTGTCCCTGATGGACACAAACCCAGTGTGCCCTGGTGACACGTCCTGGCTCCCTCCCAGCTGTGCACCTTCCTGAAACATTCAGGATCCTTCCATACCCTATTCTTGTGTGTTATTTCAAAAGTGCAGGAAAAATACGGTTTTTCTGATTACTTTGGAACTCGTGAGCACAAACGCAATGCTCAACGTTCCTTTAAAAACACGTTCTAATATCTTTATATGCTTGGAGCAGATAAACAGTTACCCGGATGCTGCCTTAGCATCTGAAAACTTGCAGAACCCCATTTTGGCTGCTCCATAACCAGTTACACACTCCTTGCTATACACACACTAGTCTGGGTTTTCTTCTGCAAATATGGATGATTTCTGTTTAGCTCCATCCCGCCTTGAGTTTTCTGCCTTTGCAGACTGATAATTTTGTAGTTATCTAAATGGACAAATATAGCCAGAGGAAAAGATCCTAAATCAGTTTTCATGGCTAAAGTGCACACGGAATCCATTTTGGCAAAAAGCACTCAAATTCTCAGGATTCCTCTAAATCCTTAAATGCCACACGGCTGTGATACTCCTTTGAAGACGAGCATTGGACCTAATAAACTGCACACTGCAGGCGCAGGTCTCGTCCTCCTTAGTCTCGCAACAGCTTTTCACTAAATTCAAAAAAGACCTTTTGTGCTTAACTGGGTTTTCATTTCATTGCTTTTAAATTTGTTAAGCTTGACTTTTGACACTTTAGGTGTTTAGCCTTTTTTTTTTTTTAAGAGCAATTATATAATAAATATTTGTGCTTCCAGAAAGGAAGACATTCATCTGTTATTAATGCTCATATACAAAGCATAAGATGTACTTCACTCTTTTGTTAGAAATAACCCACATAAATATGTACTTTTTTTAAAAAATCATCTTTCAACAATGGCATAAACTATTTTTGAAATAACACACAGAAACACTGTATATACAGTGTATTTACTCCACTCCACTAGAAGGTGTAAACAAAATAGAAAAAAAATTAATAAAGTCAAGAAGGAACGATAACTTGTATAAATAATTATGTAAATAAAATGTGCCTTTGAATTGCTATGTAAACAAATTAGACATCAAACGATGAGAAGCACAGTTAGTAAATTACAATTCTCTCTATAAAAAATATGAAACTATTTGACTCTTTTCTCACTGATTTACTTATCCAGTTCACTTCAGCAAATGAAAAAATGTGGGTGGAGATGGCTCTCAGCAGCTAAAATATGAAAACAGGTATTTGTTCTTGTTTTTGTTTTAAAAAACATGTATATGCAATTTTAGTTACTTCTCAGAAATTACAAAAGGGACATTTAGGAATTGTTCACAAGGTAATGCTTTGAGATGAAATTTTCTTTTGATATGCTTTTTAAAATATTCAGATACACGACTTTGAAAATATTCACCTCTTAGGTGAGAATTGTCTTAATCTAAAAGAAATGTTTTTTTTTTGTCCTATTCTGCCTAAAGGAAAATGATTTTAAAATTATTTTATGAGGAAATATTACATGGAAATCAATATGAAAAATAGCATTATTAGTAGTAAATGAAACATAATTCTGAAACATTTTAATCCACTTATTTTCACTTATTTCAATCCACTTATTTGAAATATATTAAACATATTTCAAATGCATTTAAAATGTTTTTCATATATATTTTTATTCACATCACAACTCTTTTTGGGCGTTAGTTAATACACTTTCTCTTTTTTTTCATGTCAGGAAGAAACAACAGTCATGATAGGAGGAGAATATTTACATTTTTCTATCTTCTTTAGTTTTGTTTCAAATCCAAATAAATAGGAATGCAAAAATGGTTTAAATGGTTATTTTAGTACTCTGCAGGGAATCTTCTCTTTAAAAGTATTTCAAGCCTTTTCTAAAGATTTCCCACATCAGTATTATGTTGTTGGTTTCCTTTTGAAAAACACTCTGCTTCTTAAAGAACCTTATAATTTAAATGTATTTCCTAGGCATATGGTTTTGTCAAAATCCCAGTCCAAACACAGAAAATGCCCGGGGTCTCCTTAACACCTCCAAAGCTAATGTTTATAGGCCAGCTTAAATCTGAGCAGAAAATATTCACCACAACGCCTGGCTTTTTTTTCTTCTTCTTCTTTTCCTCCTTCTTCTTTCTTTCTTTTTCTGGATCAGACGAGCTCTACATTTGATATACAGACTGATTTTTTTTTTCTATCAAAATTACATGAGAAGCGAAAAGCTGGAATCTAAGGCTCTAGACAAACTGGGTGGGTCTCCTCACTCCTCCCGTCTTTTCTCAGTGTCAGACTCTATGTTTAGATAAAACAATTTATCTTTATCATTTTCAAGCTGGTCAGACGGGCGAGGGGTGGGAGGTACGAAGGGTGGATGGGTGAGGGAAAAGGTGATTGTTTCACTTGTTGTCAGAGGGCATTGATCAGCCTGCTGTCTGCTGGTCTTCGAGGTGAGGCCAGGTCCCCCAGGAGTACTTCGGGGCTGGGCCGTGTCAGGGCAAAGCTGTATTGAGTCATGACCCAGATGACGGCTCATTGAGGCAAACGGGTATTGGCGTCCAAATCATTCTGAGACACCCTCAGTAACACTTAAACCAGTCCACTCCGTTAATGTCAGGTCACGGGGGACACATTTAGCCCCCTCTGCTGACCATTAGACCCTTTGATGGAGTGGACGATAAACTTGACGGGACAAGCTGGACCCTGCACTTGAGTCTGTCTATGTTTACAGCAGGCCCAGTGTGGGGCTGCCCTTTGGAGAATGCCCGCCATCCCTGTGGCCGGGTCCTCTAGGGACTCTGGCCCTTTTACACCACACAGGATAAAACAGAACTAAAACTAATTTTAATGTTCCAGTGTCAAAGGGAGAAAAACAAGCCACCATGATCCTTCATGAAGTTTTTCAACAATGAGGTCAGATAACAAATTGTGGATGAAGTAGTCCGGCTCTACCATTTTGTAATTTTTATTTCTTGCTTTGATTTTTCTCTTTCTTCTAAGCACCGCTTATATAGGGCAGGTATTTTGAAATCCATTTGTTATACCTTCTGTGGCAAAGAACAAAAAGAATTCCTTATTGTTTCCCAGGGAAGTAGAGAAGAATTCAACAAAAATTCACTCTGTGGTGATCACAAGGTTTCCAAGGCAGCCTTCTGAAAGGGAATTATTTTATTTCGTATTACCAAACATCAAATACATTTTGGGGAGAGAGGGCAATAGGAATCTAAAGCTAATTGCATTTCCCATTGATGGGAGCATTAGCCTAAAACAAACTTGAGCTTGG
Organism: Aotus nancymaae; assembly: GCF_030222135.1. Classification (NCBI taxonomy): domain Eukaryota; kingdom Metazoa; phylum Chordata; class Mammalia; order Primates; family Aotidae; genus Aotus; species Aotus nancymaae. The sequence continues at coordinate 25,465,895 of NW_026988443.1, read as the reverse complement.
AAATGAATCTAAAGTACAAACTAACAAAAACCAAGTCTTTGTTAACATTCAAAGGGTGAATTAATAATCATTATTGCTGCTATTTAAACAAATTATACCTAAATCTTCGGTTACACGAGAGATCGCTACTGTTTACTTTCGCTGCTTTCCCACCAGCAAAAGGCCTCTGGTTTGACAGAGCAGATTTTGTGGTATTAAAATGCTTTTATCCTAGTTTTAGCACCTTGTCTGAATTCCTCTTGAGAATTAACTGATATTGCATGAGAGGGGAAAATGAGAGGCGGTTTTCAAGTGGCCCCCACACTCAAAAACCCAGTCCAACAGAAACAACCCTCTCTTCTTCGAACAATACCGGTTACTAAGTACACAATTAGCATGAAGAAAAGAAAAGTACAAACGAGCTAACGAATATGACCAAATTATGCATCTGTTTTGCCTTAAAAGTAAAAATCTAATTAAAACGATAATCTGGTTACCGAACTATTAACTGTCCTTCTATAAAGAAGGAAGCATCTGTGGGTTATGTTTAACCAAGGGTGAGGGAGGTAGAGCTAATATCAGGTTCTCATTGTCCACTTGGCATTATCCAAACCTGAGAGACTTTTCCAGAGTTCAAATTCTTTGTTTCCTAATGCAGTCTGGAACCTTTAGAGCTGGCTAAAATTCAGAAGTGTTTCTCTTAAAAGGAGTCAGTTTATCAAACCATGAAGATTATTTTCATATCAATGTACATAGCTTCATTCCAGAGAAATTGGATAAATTAGAACACGTACCCACACCCCACTTTATTACATCCTGCCCCTGAAGCTTGAAAGTAAGACTTACGGATTCAGAGACTTCAAATGATTTCAGGGAGTTTATATTTTGGTATGGCTTTGGAAGAGGTGTTAGAGTAACTCCTTTTCTTTCCATGTGCTATTAATATTGTGTATAACACAAATGTATAAACAAGTATCATCAACATTTACTAACTCCATCTTGATGTTTTATGTTGAAAGGATAGGAATAATTCTAGCACAGATGTGTCTGTGAGTGAATGTGTGTGTGAGTGTGAGAGAGAGAGAAGGAGAGAGAGGAAGAGAGAGAAAGCACACAGTCATGTATCTTTTACTCATGTCATCCAAATAGACTTCTAACTATAGCCCTAACTCAAGAAATAAATTGCATTGATCTGGTATTTATAATGGGGCAATCTTGAGTTTTTAGTGGGACAAGATACCAATGAGAAATCACATCATTGCCAGTAAGCTTCTCTTTCCATCCTGCTTTCGGTAATTTTTCCCACCTCTTCCTTTCAATTTGCAAAGTCAAGCAAGAGCACCATTAAGAGAAATACATACCTATTATGCCCTGTACGTGTGTTTGGCACCTAAAAAGTATACCACCAGTAATTGGAAAAATTAGCCATAAAATCCATATTGACTAACATCCTGCCGTGTCATTCAAAAACGATCATTCTATCCTGATCCAAATGTAAATTTCCGGGCCAGAAGCTAAAAAGGTGTAAGACATAGAATCCACCAAATTAATGAAATCAACTTGACTTTTAAAACAGTTTGAAACTGCACTTCCACATTTAACTCTCATTTTCTCACCACCACTAGCATTCCAAATAAAAAATCAGCAGACTTGGGATAGGTTCTATCCAACCACAAAACCTTAGATATTTTTCTGAGGACAAGAAGACTAAATTTTCTCTGAACTCTGTTCTCAGAGGACATGAGTATAAATGAGGGAAGAAAGGCATTTTGTTCAGCAGCAAAAGAACATTATACACCTGTTTGTCATGCTGCATTTATACTACTTTTTATGTATTAAAAAAAAACTTAGATTTTCCTGCTCTAGACTGATACTTCTGCCTGCAAAATTCTTGGAAAATAACATACCAGTTAGCATGCACCTCTGAAAGCAGCTAATTCTGAATTTAACTCTCTCTTCTTGTGACCTAAGTTTCCTTCTCAGAATTTTCATTTACATCCACAGCCTGAGTATTCCAAGGAAACTTTATCCTTCAAGCACCTTTTGTCACATTCTGCTGGGCTCTGCTAACTGTCCTAATCACATCGCCTGTGAATCGGATCCAGGGGTGACAAGCACTACGTATGTCATTTGCTCACTGGCTCCATGAGACAAATCAAACATGGACATCTGTACCCCAATAAACCAATGTTTCCCAATGTTTTAAATTGCCACCTGTAAAAGAAGTCTTGTAACTCCTTTTTTTTCCCCTCAAAATAGTGGCCGATGAACGATATTCCTTATGTTTTTTATTTAGCTTTGGATTTCACCTTAATCTCAACACATTTTGAAATGGCTCATTGAACTTCATTCTCTGAGCTCTAGCTCTCTAGAGGTCACAAGAAGGTCACCAGGATATTCTCTGAAAGCATCATAGAGATAAAAATATACAGATTCCACAGTTCCAACTTTGTCATCTGGAACTCTAGCCCACACGACACTAATGCATGACAGCAAACGATCTCCGTTCCCCATCGGAAAGGTGAGCAAGGAGTCCAGACCACGGCTCTAGTCTGTCCTTTGAAATAATCCTTGTCCCTGTGGAGAATGTGATGAAACACTGGTATCTCACAGCCATTTTCCAATAGAGTCCCAACCACTTGTCACCTCCAATGTCCCTGGCCACAACCTCCTTCTATTTAATGGCAGCACAGACTGGTCATGTTCATCTGTTAATGATGTCTTAATGGCAACCCTAAGTCCGAAGCCAACTTGAGGACAAGATGGGGATCCCACCGGGCTGGAGAGCACTGTAGCCTCCAGGTCTGTCACCAAGCATAGGGTAGGGAAGAAGGGGCTTTTGCTGCTGCTAGGGGCCTGGCCTAGGGTTTCTCCCATCCAGGGGGTCTAGGGAAGAACCAGATTTTCTCTTTCTGTTCATTGGGCTTCATCATCTGATCAATGAAATGCTTAATGTGAGTTTTCAGAGAAACGGGCAGATGATCAGAAAAAGTGATAAATGGCGGCTGTATTTCACACGGTTGTTTATAACAAACTAAGTCTGAACTGCTGCACCGGGTGTCGTAGTACAAGGCGGGGAAATGTATGCAGGCAACAGGGAGTTAAGTAAATAAATTTTTTCTTTTCTTCGTCGATGTGTTTAGTTCTCTTCCTGCCAAGATTCATCTCACTCCGCTATCTTGTGAGAGACACATATGGTGCAGTGAAATTGCCATCCAAGAAAGCATGTCCCAGCCTGTTGAGACATCATCAAATAAGATTAAAGCAAAGTAAAAATAAAAAGATAGAACGATTTTTTTTCTTTTCCTTGTACAGAGAACATCTGATGAAAGCCACCGAGGTACTTGAATTGCTTCTAAAGGTTTGCAGCCATTTCTTTACTTTGGATGGTTAAGAAAAAGCCAGCAGTAACATGACAATATCTTCTTTGCTTTCTCCAAGTTAGTGGGAAAAAAAAGTGCTTCATAATAAACCAGATGTATATGAATAAAATACAATCTTCCCTTCAGCACTTCAGTTGCAAACAGCACTTAAACATCCTGGAGACAGATTTCAGTCTTCACTTTCCTACCTTCTCTTTGCCTTCTACAGATTCAGACTCTTCAGGGTGACATAGAATCAAACTTTCATTTTTAAATATCAGTTATGAAGATTCCTTTTATGGCAAACTGTGGCTCATCTCTTGCTTTGACAGACCTCAGAATGGGAAGGACCGAGTTTCATCTTTAACCAGTTGGTGGTCATATTGTCCTCTGGTGGCTGACACGCTCAGGAGGCATGGGATAGAAGGTGTCTGTATGTGCTATGCAGTGTCCCTGCAGCTGCCAGCCTCCCAGGGACTCTGCGTACCTCTGAAGGTACAGCCTCCCTTATTCGCACCATCTGATTCCATTAGGCCCAATGTCCACTAGGCCGGGAAATTATAAATAGGCCTGACCTTCTTCAGTGTCTCTGTACCTGGCAATACCCTGGTGGTAGGGGTATGAGTTAGCTAGATTAATATCACGGCCACCTCCAGAAGGCAGCATCTTTCCCACCCAGTGCCCTCCAGGTGAAGGCTCACAATCATATCCAACTTCTTTCCCTGTTCCCTTTTCCTTCAGGAATCTGTGAGCTCTGGGAGAATTTATGATGGGAGCAGGAGGCATGGGAATCCACATGCCACTCTCTTAAGACTCTTCTGGAAAATGCAAGGCATTTTGTATTTTTAAGGCGCTCTCTACCCCTCCACTTCCTTCCCCAGTGGGATTTCAGGAAGTACTGTGAACTCTTTGAAAGGATGCAGTTGGCTGGGCATGGTGGCTCACACCTGTAATCCTAGCATTTTGGGAGGCCGAGATGGGTGGATTGCTTGAGGCCAGGAGTTCAAAACCAGCCTGGGCAACAAGATGAAACCCTGTCTCTACTTAAAATACAAAGAATTAGCTGGGGTGGTGGCAGGCACCTGTAATCCCAGCTACTCAGCGGGCTGAGGCAGGAAAATCGCTTGAACCCAGGAGGCGGAGGTTACAGTGAGCTGAGATTGCACCACTGCACTCCAGCCTGGGCAACAAAAGTGAAACTTCATCTCAAAAAAAAAAAATTAATAAAGGATGCAGTCAGGAGGTAAACAATACCACGCTTCACATGGGAGGGGGTCCCAAAGCCAGGCTTTGAAATTAAAATACATTTTATTTAAGTGTCTGGAGAGGGAGGGTGGCAGGCAGGGAAAGACAAGCATGTCCCTTTCTTAAATGCAGACACAGTGTTCTCTGTGATATGAAGTCAGTTTGTGTTTCTAAGCAGAGATGAGGAAGCTGCCGGAGCATTTGTTTGCAAACCGTTCTAGGTAAGGTTTACAAGATCTTGTTTCCAATACGCAGCCTTAATTGGACCTCTGGAAAGCAACAATGCATCGGTGGAAGAGATTATCACTGGCCTTAATAAGCTGTTGTTGGCTTTCATAACAGCCACTGCCTAAAATGAGACACACGGAGCCCAGAGACAATCTTACCAATTGCCTGGAGCAAGGATTAGAGCGACAAGGATCCGAAGAAGAGCACGAAAGGAGTGAGGAGGGGGCGGCGGAAGAAACAGGGGCTAATGTAAAATCGTTTCCATATTAACCTTCTTCCCTTCTGACAATGGTCAAGTTCTGATTCAAAATACGAATTATCTCCAATTACTTCAAAGGAGGCAGTCAGAGAGCTGTCATTTAACCCTCACCATCTGTTTGCTTCAGAAGAAAGCAGTACAGCCTGCCTCGTTGACCTCAACTTTCCCTCCGAGCTCCGGACAGCACCAAAGACGGAGGCTGATTGTCCTCTGGAGAAAAATCTGTTGGGGTTTTCCGGGGGGCAGGGGAGCATGGGGAGGGTTAGGGAAGAGGGTAGAAAGGATCGATGATACATGGAACCAAAGGAGGGAGTCCTGAGGGCTACTTAGCTCATGAGGTGAGGTCTAGAGTGGAGTGGGGGTGCTTGCCCATCCTGGCCTTGTTTACTCAACCTCCTCCACTAGAGGATGTGGTTTAAAATAAGATGGGCTTTAAGGAGGCCTCAGTGAACTGAGCCAGCTGAGGACTCCAGGACGGCCGGGATGAATGAGGACCGTACTGCCACCAGGCCTTCTGCCTGGTCTTCTGTCGTGTGAGGCCAACAAAGGTTGCCTGGTACAATCAGGGCAGCAAGACTGGAAGGTCAAGGGGAATGGCACTTTGGGAAAATAAACAAGCTGTTAGTACGGTACTATTAGACCTTTGTGTTACAGGACAGGGGTCCGGATCCAGACCCCAAGAGAGGGTCCTTGGATCTCGCACAAGAGAGAATTCAGGGCGAGTTCATAAAGTGAAAGCAAATTTATTAAGAAAGTCAAGTAATAAAAGAATGGCTACGCCATAGACAGAGCAGCCCTGACGGCTGCTGGTTGCCCATTTTTATGGTTATTTCTCGATGATCTGCTAAACAAGGGCTGGATTATTCATGCCTCCCCTTTTTAGACCATACAGGGTAACTTGCTGATGTTGCCATGGCATTTGTAAGCTGTCATGGCGCTGGGGGGAGTGTAGCAGTGAGGACGACCAGAGGTCATTCTCATCGCCATCTTGGTTTTGGTGGGTTTGGGGAGGCTTCTTTACTGCAACCCGTTTTATCAGCAAGGTCTTTCTGACCTGTGTCTTGTGCCGACCTCCTGTCTCATCCTGTGACTTAGAATGTCTTCACCGTTTGGGAATGTAGCCCAGTGGGTCTCAGCCTCATTTTACCTAGCTCCTATTCAAGATGGAGTTGCTCTGATTTACACGCTTATGACACTTGGATGGGCTAAAAAAAGAAATCTACCTGCTCTACCAAAAACCTCAAAAACATACCATTCTGGGGTCTCTTCATGGAAGCACAACATCTCACTCTGCATCAAAGCAATTATAAGTCAGATAACCAAATTCCATCATCGACAGGGGTCCTGAATGGGCCTTCCCTCCTTCGGAAAGCCAGCGGAGTTAAAGGAAGAGAGCACAGCACTTTATGAAGATGTCCCGGGACAAGACCGAAAGCTCCGGGAGGGAGAATGGCTTCCCAACAGGCCACAGTGAAATAATAGAGTGCAAATTTCTAAATGCCCCTACGTTTTATGAGAGATTTCTAATGTGTGTGCCCAGGTACGTTATATTATTTCCACTACCTCTGATCTTTATTTTCCATTTTATAGCCCACTGAATAACAGGTTTTTTCAAGAGAGAAAGAAAGAAAACAGATCCCCTATAAATGAGGACAACTTTGACTCATCAACACTTCATGCGCTCAGAGAGGAAAGGCACCTGGTACTTTCTAAAGGCAAGCACCTCCAAATACCAGTGCCATGTGGTGGGAGGGCAGTTCTTTGCCTTGTCAAATGGTACTGAAGCGTGAGGTCTGCTTCTACCACCCTGCCTGGAGTAACTGTTGTGGCCTCTTATTTCTCATTGCAAAAGCAGATGGGGGACCAGTCAATTAAATACAGAAAGCTGCAGTGCTGTTATGAACCAGTATCAGCGTGGCGATGGTGACTGGAGGGGCCACGGTGAAGGGCAAGCCCTAAACCCCCAAGGATGGGCTCTGGATTCACCTAACCCCTCCCCCCATGTGCACATACACAGAAGAAAATGACTTTTTTTTTTTTTTTGAGATAGTCTCGCTCTGTTGCACAGCTGGGAGTTCAGTGGCGTCATCTCGGCTCGTTACAACCACTGCCTCCCAGTTTCAAGGAATTCTCCTACCTCGGTCTCCCAAGTAGCTGGGATTACAGGTACCTGCCATCATGCCCAGGTAATTTTTTTGTATATTTAGTAAAGACAGGGTTTCATCATGTTGGCTAGGCTGGTTTCAAATTCCTGACCTCAGGTGATCTGCCCACCTCAGCCTCCCAAAGTGCTGGGATTATGGGCATGAGCCACCGCCTCCTCTCCCTTCTCTGCTCTTTAAGCACCTCCATTTCCCTTTTTTTGTGATTGTTCTTTTTTGGTTTAGGGACAGGGTCTCACTCTGTCACCTAGCTGGAGTACAGTGGTGCTACCATGGCTCACTGCAGCTTTGAACTCCTGGGCTCAAGCCAGCCTCCCACCTCAGCCTCCCAAGTAGCTAAGACTACAGACACATACCACCATGCCCAGCTAATTTTTTTATTTTTGTAGAGGCAGGGTCTCACTATGTTTCCCAGGCTAGTCTCAAACTCCTGGCCTCAAGTGATCTTCCTGCCTCAGCCTCCCAAAGTGTTGGGAGTGTGGGCATGAGCCACCACACCTGGTCTCTCCTCAATTTCCAAGTACAAGTCAAGGGTTCCATTGGCAGCTCACTGATGGACACTGCATTTAGGTGATGGCATTAGCTGTGCAACACTGAGCTCTGATGAAAGCAGATCTTTCAGATCTTCTCTCGGGCCTATTCATCCCTTCCGAGTCCTGCTTAGAAGATACTGGGCCACTTGATGAGTTGTCAGAAGAGCAGACAACGGAAACGATGGTGCACATCTCTCTCTTGGGTCTGGTTACTGCATGTGATATAAGCTGCTGTCTCTGACGGGTATCTGCTCTCTCACACACACTTCCTTGCTGGCCAGTGCAAATGCTCTACATTTGAGTCAAACATAGAAGAAAACATGGCAGAACTTCTTGGAATACGGAGGTCTTCGGCAGACTCTGGCTCTACCCTGTCTCTCTCTCTGCCACCATCCCCTCCCTGGTAAGGGAGGTAGGGACAGTGGGAAAATCGCTAAGTAGCAGCATCTGGACCTGATTAATTAACTAGCTGGAGCATCTGCAAACGTGTCAGGCCTGAGCCCATGACAAAGTCCTGTGAGCAGGTTTGTGTTCAGGAAGGGAACCGGCTGTTACATTTTATAAGACAAATATTATCTGTTCTTCCAGGATGCTTGTTATTAAAAGCTGGATTTAATAGAAGAATTAAAAGGGCTTGTTTCACTTGACATTTCATCCGCTAAAGACCTGAGGGGGGGAAAAACCCCGAGCCTGCACATTGGGAGCCTGTCAAGTTCCTTCCCTGTTTTGCTTTCATTGTTCTCCATTGACTGGTTTTTGCACCAAATGTTAAAGTCATAAGATGCTGAAGATTTCCCAATTACAAGAATCTTTTCAAGGACTATTTCAGACACTGCAAATGTGCAAAAGATGCTCCATTTATTTCTGCTAAGTAAATATCACACTAGAAATCCAGATCTTCCTCCTTCTGCCTCTGACATACAGGTAGCAGAGGAGGCAAAAACAGGACCGTTCTCAAGCCCATCTGTGCTTGGCCTGGCTACTGCCTTCCTTCAGAAGTCAATGCTATTTTATCCTGAAGACAGTGTCAGGGCTGACTTTTAAATGCTCTTTTAATGCCAAGATTCACACAGATGTCATGATTGTTTTCTAAACTTATGGCCCTGTAGTTCATCTCTTACGTTATTCCATCACGTCAGTACTTCATAAAGCCTGAATCATCATCACTATCATCTGAATTGCTAGGTGGGTTTGGGGTAAATCCAGGTCCAGAGGATAAAATCCCTGAGGAATTCCCAGGTGTGAAGGGAACGGCCCAGGTTGGGGATTTCGCAGCAGGCTGTAAACTACCTGATCAATAGCACCTGGGCCACACTAGTACCATCTGTGATTTAAAGATAAGATCTCAGGCCAGACGCAGTGGCTCACGCCTGTAATCCCAGCACTTTGGGAGGCCGAAGCAGCTGGATCACAAGGACAGGAGATTGAGATCATCCTGGCCAACATGGTGAAACCCCATCTTTACTAAAATACAAAAAATTAGCTGGGCATGGTAGCGCACGCCTGTAGTCTCAGCTACTCGGGAGGCTGAGGCTGGAGAATCACTTGAACCCGGGAGGCAGAGGCTGCAGTGAGCCAAGATCGTGGCACTGCACTCCAGGTTGGTAACAGAGCAAGACTCCATCTCACAAAAACATAAAAATAAAAATAAAAATAAAGATAAGATCTCCATAACCAGGAGATGGGAGGGGATATAGCTGTGTTCTGTGATAGAGCCTCCGAAATTTCACTTGTGTGAGTCGGTGCCACTTCATAGCTCCTCAGGTCAAAGACAGGCCGAATTAAACCACTCCATGAGACTAGGAGGTAGTATTCTGTTCCTTATTTAACAGAGACTTTGGAAGATTTAATTAACCAAACAGGCAAAAAAGTATGAAATCATTAGTGAAAAGGAACAAACATAATCTAAATTGATCCCTAATTCGGGCTACCAGATAACTTACATTATGTATTATATTAAAAATGTTAAAATATTCAGTAAAAAGATGTTCTGTATTTGAGGCAAACTTCTAGTGAAAATAAACTATTTCTTGATTATATGAAATTCAAACCTAACTGGGTGTTCTGTGTTGTTATTTGCTAAATCTGAAAATGCTATACCAGATTTGAACCAGTCTGATTTTCAGAGACAGGAGACTGAAATTCTAGAATTTTCTACTGACAGTGGACTTTAGGTAGGTAATGTGTTTTAGTTTCCATCCATGTGCAGATGGGAACTATGCATTAAGGTCATTCTACATGAAATATCTGCATTTATGATTTTTTTAAAAAAAATTGTCTTCCCACTTTTACTGCATATACAATTACCTAACTCTCCAAAAATGAAAGAAATATTTCTAAGCAGAAGGCCTTAGAAAATATACGCAGATAACAAGTGTTAAATACTTACACATCAAATTTAATTAGCTCAACCATTTAAAAACACTTTCGTTACTTTGGTTTTAAAATGCTCCACCATATTTTGTCACAGTCCAAATTTAGAAAATCAGTGGAAAGGTAACAGGCACCTAAACTTTCTCCTAACGAGGTCAAATTATCATAAATTTGGAATTTTTCAGGTTCAAAATAACTAGAGTTTATTATTCTTATACTTTACTGAAGACTACTGATTCTCTCCCCACGATTTCTTTCTCTTCCCTTCTGATTACAACAAAAATCTAACTACCGAAAATAGGCTTATTCCTCAAAAGGAAACTAAGCTGCCAAGTTCTATGACAATAATACTAATCGAAAGTCCATTTGACTGTGGAGGCCTCCTCTCCACTCTGGAGCAGTTTTGCATTTCAACTTTGAAAAATGAAAAACCTGGCCAGGCGTGGTGGCTCATGCCTGTAATCTCAGCACTTTGGGAGGCCGAGGTGGATGAATCACGAGGTCAGGAGATCGAGACCATCCTGGCTAACACAGTGAAACCCCATCTCTACTAAAAATAGAAAAACAATTAGTCAGGCATGGTGGTATGTGCCTGTAGTCCCAGCTACTCAGGAGGCTGAGACAGGAGAGTCACCTGAACCTGAGAGGTGGAGGTGGCAGTGAGCCAAGATTGCCGCCACTGCACTCCAGCCTGGGCGAGAAGAGCAAGACTCCGTCGCAAAAAAAAGAAAAATGAAAAACCTGAATGGACCTAGGCTCCTAACTTGGGAAGAAAGTGCTTAAGTAAATAGATTTTGTTTAAAATAAAAGAGCTCTAAAAATCCACAGAGCAACTCTTTTGAGACAAGTGAAGACATTTTGAAGCATCCAAGTGGGATATGGTCATGAACGTCCTTCTTCAAAGACAGTCTGGTCAATGTATCTGCTGCAGCGAAATATTTGGGATTTAGGCAATGCATTTTGGATCTGAATATTCCCTAGGTTCTGCCAAGATAGCGCCTGTCTTAGGAATTTCTCTGTCAAAATAGTCACTAAGATGTTTCAGGTGAAGGCTGTGCCTGCAGTTCTGAATTGCAAAGTGCCGCAGTGGTATGCATCTTAAGAAGTGGCTATGAGAAGCCTTTTCGTTCACTTGTCTCACCAGAGAAAACAGAGATGATGTCTCCCTCTTCAAAGATAGCCTTAAAATGATATTGAGAGGGTCGAAAAAAGAACAGACAAAATTATTTGGAAATAAAAAAGACTACAGGCAAATCAAATGTTCCCATGTTTTTAAAAGCCTTTCTATGAAAACTGGTCCTATTTATTAGCGGTGAAATACAAACCATGCTATCAAGAATCTTAAGGAAATGGATTGCTGTTAAGTGATACTTCAGAATCCACCCCCTAGCAAGGCTACTGCACCATTACAGGAAGATAAGCAGAAAATACTTGCCTCCCATAAAGGAGACCTTTGCTTGAAATACTGTAAACCATTCAGTGGCAGTTCTAATGCCAGTGATTCAAAATATCGCTCCGGAAAATTTCAGTTAACCAGCAGTACCCAGGGTCTTTATAGATGAAGACAAAGACCAAGACTCTGTTGAGGGAGGAGATGTTAAAGAAGGTGATTAGCCTCTGAAAGTGCAGTCTTAAAGGTCCAATTTTTACATGCATTAATATCACATGTAATAATCTACAGTACTAGGGGATGTGATTGATTCCTGCCTGGCTCTGTGCCGCGTGAAGCATCAATAATCTAAGTACAATATCACCTTCTATCCTCCCACCCTCCACATCCTGCTGCCCCCCATCCCTGCCCTTCTACCTGTCAAAATGCAGAAGGAAATTGATTACCACATGGAACAGGTTATGCTCCTAGCCTTGCATTCTTAGAACATTTTGCTTTGGAGTCCTAGGATTCTTAAGAGAAAACACACATGCACACACATTTTTTAAGGTATAGACACTATCCTTGAGGAGCTTATAATCTATGTGGGTAGACAAAACACCCCAAGGAAAAATGATGTATCAATGTCTGGATGAAGACTACTAGTTCAACTTCTCAAGGGACTCAAAGCATTCCTTTGGAAAAGAAGCAAGTGAATGAGTTAATTCAAAAAATGGCTTCAGTTGAAATTCAAAGCAGGATGTACACTATGGGTAGACCACAGGCCAAGCCTAATTATGGTTTTGTCACTCGGTGAGAGCCAGGACTAACAAGGGTGAGGCAAGTGTGTACTTCCTACCATGTCACAAGTCTCCATCTAGACGTGAAGAAGACATTCGACCTCTGGGTTTTGTTCAACCTCTCCCTATTCTGAGTTTCTGGGAAACAGATGGCCACGTATCACGACCCGCAGCATCCCCACTCTCTGCATAACCCCAGCTGCCCTGGGCCAAGGGTTTGGTGCCTGCAGGCTTTCTGAGCCACAGCCTCCCCTGATTTCACACTTTTACCCCGCACCAGAGTTTACACCCAAGTCCTCATCCAAGACACTAACCCCTACTTCATCTCCATTATTCCTCAGCTCCATCCCTTGAAGATGGGACCTGCTTTCTCTACCCTCAAATTAGATCAAGCATCCTGAGATGTGAGTTCCAGCATCACTACATGGGATTCCAGTTCTTGCCACCGTCATCCTAAGACTCTGGCTCCTCGACTGCCTCCCTTCTACCCGTCTTCCTCCATCCCTACCCCAACCAGAGCAAACGCAGTACAAACAAGGGCATAGCTCAGACCCAATGTACCCCTGTACTCAATAATCAGGCCCCCGGCCAAGCCTGGCATTAGAACTTCCACAGGCTCTGTTTTCCAGCATAACCCATTCCTACTCCCCATACTTCAAAATGGTAACGCTGAGGTCTTGCTAAATCTAGCATTCAAGTCTGCTCAGGTTATAAAAATTAGACAGTAAATTTTCCAAAACTCTGTCATCTCCACCTTATGGTCTTAAATGCTGGTAGCTATGCAATGTATTTAACTTAGATGTCTCTTTGTTCTCTTAGGAAAAAGCAAATTGGAATCGTGGGTTTGGGGATGCCTCTCAGTCATCATGCTTTCTGAGTAGGAAGAAACACGTCGTGGCCAGGCGCAGTGACTCATGCCTGTAATCCCAGCATTGTGGGAGGCCAAGGTGGGCAGATCACCTGAGGTCAAGAGTTTGAGAACAGCCTGGCCAACATGGCAAAACCCCATCTCTACTAAAAATACAAAAATGTAGCCAGATGTGGTGGCACACGCCTAAAGTCCCAGCTACTCTGGAGGCTGAGACAGGAGAGTCGCTTACACTCAGAAGGTGGAGGCTGCAGTGAGCAGAGATGGTGCCACTTCGCTCTGGCCTGAGTGACAGAGCCAGACCCCATCTCAAAAAAAAAAAAAAACACCAAAAAGACGTTACTCTCAAATATTTGCGTCTGATGAAAATTCTAAGGAAGTAGTGAAGTCCTACAAAGTTTATTCAATTTTCTTTCTTTCTTTTTTTTTTTTTTTTTGAGACACTTGCTCTGTTGCCTAGGCTGAAGTATGATGGCGGATCCTGGCTCACTGAAACCTCTGGCTCCTGGGTTCAAATGATTCTCCTGACTCAGCCACCCGAGTAGCTGAGATTACAGGTGCCCGCCACCATGCTGGCTAATTTTTGTAGTTTTAGTAGAGACAGGGTTTCACCACATTGGCCAGGCTGGTGTCAAACTCCTGACCTTATGATCCACCCATCTTGGCCTTCCAAAGTGCTGGGATTACAGCTGTGAGCCACTGCGCCCAGCCCTCAATTTTATTCTTCTAGTTTCACATCAATGACACCAAGAAGAAAGCCTTGATGAATTCTTCAGTAGCCTCCGGTCCATTGTGTTAACGTAGACCTTCTAAAATCAAGAGTAGTAACTTGGACACAAGGTGGTGCTAAGAAGTAAAAATTTAACTGTGGGTCCTTTTCCCCAAAGGTTATCTCAAATACTCCAGGTTTTCGGGGGGACTTAATCGTTTACAAATGTTTTCACACACATTGTCTTGTTAATTCCTCAGAACTCAGTGAAGATTACACTAGTCTCAGGTTGTAAACATATAAATGAGAAAAATAAGGTTTCCTTAGGTTGTGTGACTTGTCCAAGATAACTCAGCCCAATCTAGGTCCCCTTTCTAAGTCTAGGTTTGGGGCCGTCTTTTACTCTCCAACACATGTTAGTCTCTTTTTTAGGTGAAGTAAGAAATTCTCAGTTGGGCTCCCATCGACAGCTGCCAGGCTAGGGACTTCTGCATGCACCCATGCCACTTACATCCTGTGCCTCGCTTGTCACTAGGCAGGGACCAGTGGGGTCCAGGTGACTTTGTGTTCTCCAAATCCTTGGCCAAATTCTAGGATTTAAAAAATTACACATAAAAATTCTGGTGCGGGGGGGTCCCAACGAGAAAGGATTAGTTCTGGCAATGCTTGGATTTATATCCACTTGGGTAGGACCGCCCCGTCTAAGCTTTCTGCGTAATGCAGGGCTGTGGCAATGCTGCAGAAACACTAGCCTGAGGCCCCCAGAGCACCCTCTCCAGGTGCAGCCTTGGCTGTCTCCTGATAGGGCTGAAGGTCTGTCTCTGCGTGCGAGCAGGAGGACCCTGGTCCCACCAATGCCCTCACAGCCATGTGCCATGTAAGCCAGACAGAGAGGTCTCTGCAGATGGCAAGTGAAAATCAGATGGCTCTCCTGTTGAGAGGATCTCCTCATAGACCCAAAATACCTACAATGGGTGGTACATTTCTGGGTGTATGAGCTTCCCAGAGTTGCCATACCAAATTCCCACAAACTCAGTGGCTTACAACAACATAAATCTATCGTCTGACAGTTCTAGAAGGCAGAAGACTGAAATCAAGGTGTCAACCGGGCTGGTTCCTGCTGGAGGCTCTGAGGGAGAATTCAGTCCATGCCACACTCTGAGGGAGAATTTGTTCCATGCCACGCTTCTAGCTTCTGGTGGCTCCAGTGTCCTTTGTGCTCCTTGGCTTTCTAGACTCATCGCCCTAATCTTTCTGCTTTTTTGTGGTTTTCCCTGTGTCTTTGTGTGTCACAAATATCCCTGTGGCCTCGACTTCCTGGACTCAAGCAATCGTCCCACCTCAGCCTCCTGAGTAGCTGGGACTATAAGTGCACACCATCATACGGAGCTAATAGTTAAAACTGTTTGTAGAGATGGGGGGTCTCCCTTTGTTGTTCAGGTTGGTCTCAAACTCCTGGGCTCAAGCGATCCTCCCAGTCCAGCCTCCCAAAGTGCTGGGATTACAGATGGGTCCCACTTGGTTCCTTTCCCTTTTCCTTCCTTCCTTCCTTCCTTCCTCCCTCCCTTCCTTCCTTCCATCTCTCCTTCCTTCCTTCCATCTCTCCTTCCTTCCTTCCTTCCTTCCTTCCTTCCTTCCTTCCTTCCTTCCTTTCGACACTAATCATTGGATTTAGATCATGTCCTAAATCCAGGATGATTTCATCTGGAGATCCTTACTAATTACATCTGCAAAGATCCTATATCCAAATAAGGTCACATGCTAAGATTCTAAGGAGACATGAATTTGGGAGAACACTATTTAATTCCAAGCATTCACAACTTTTCTTGCTTTGAACTAATCCTCCAAGTTCTCTTGCTCTGAACTTAAAGATGGAGAACAATTGTCACTGTCATCCCCAGAAGAGCTCCTCATCTCCCTTCCTTGGGACGAACCGCCAGTGCTTCCTCTACCATGATAACACCAGCCCCCTTCACCTGCATGTTTCTCTACACAGAACATTCTCGTTTGCCAAGGTCATTCTATGGAACCAATGTCCAGCGTCTTCTCTGTCCTCAGGTCCCACTGTATATATCCAACCTCCATGTGAAGACAGGGAATATCCTTTTGAGTTGAAAAGGATGGTGACTGGCTTCATCCATTCATTTTGTTCCCACTCCGAATCTGGATTTGCCTCCGTCTCTTGTAACTTAAGAGCCCTTTTAATTAAGACATGACTCACAGATCATCTTCGTCGCAATATTATACGCCTTCAAATTTTTTAGTAACGAGCCTTGAACAGAACAAGGCTCAGTGAAAAACACTAATTGAAGGATTTTTTCTTCTCAAAAGGCCATTGAATATAAACCAATGTACTAAGCAAAATGTAGATGATGTCTCCTCTTTTATCTGCTGTTCCTTCAAACAGAAAACAAAGTACCACCCCAACCAACCAACTCTCCTGGCAGGAAAAAGAAACAGCCTCAAATGAACGTTCTTCAACAAAGTCAGTCAGGAAGCAAAGGTGAATTTCGCCAATACCATTCAAAGCACCGCAGAAAGTAGTCAATTTGGTTTCTTTCAGAGGCTGGAAGAAAATGTCCTTCTCCCCGCCTCCTTTTTTTTTTTTTTACGTTACCAAATTCTTTCACATTTCTTTTCTTAGAAAAGTGATATTATAGGTCATTAAGCAACTATTAAAAACAAAAGTAAGCAAAACCCAAAGTGTGGGTCTTTTTCCTTTGATATTATTTCCCTGAGTTTTCAGAAAACAGTTTTGAGAGTTGGAATATTTTTGTTAATGTCTTTGTGGGCATTTCAATCATCTTTCTGTTTGTAACATCTCCTCAGTAAGGCAGCTAGGGGAAACCTGCCTCGTCTTAGCACACCTACTATGCCAAAACAGGAACACGTATTCCCCCAAAGTGGGATTGTTGATTTGCCAAACAGACCAGAGCTTGAAATTACCTGCGTTTTTGGAGTGCTACACCCAGATTTCATCAACTTGTGTAGAACGTGATTTTCAGTGTCCCTGAGTTCCCTTCACCCACCATCATCCACAGGGCTGCAGCATACAGGTAGCCCCACTCTAGCCCCAGGATCGAGCTGGCTTCAGAGCTTCAGGGTCTCAGCCTCTTGCAAATTTCTTTGGTGGTGAAATCTATCAAAGGAATCTCACAACAAATTACATGGTAAATTATCGTCTCCATTCTGGGCCACTCTCTATGCCCCGCTGTCCGGCTCCAACAGGCAGCCGTGGGTGAGCTGCTGGTGCAAAGCCTCCGAGATAAGAAGATTACAGAATGTCATGTGCCTCCGGCGACTCAACTTCACAGTTCAACTTCTCCAGCCCAGGCAGTTCATCTGATTCGCATGGGTCACAGGCTGTTTCAATTAATGCCTCTCTAATGATTCAAGTGTGTGCCCTAATGTGGAAGGGGGAGAGAGAGAAGTCAAGCCAGGGACCTGAACACCTCTGTCCTCTCCACTTTCTATCTCGGAAAGCTCTTTCCCAAGCTGACTTATAAGAAAGGAGAAAATGGGCTGGGAAGGAATACAGAATTCCTTTCAGACAGAAACCTTTTATGTCACCTTCCTGTCGTTACCAATGCAATTCTGTGAGTCTTCCGTGGCCTGTGGCTCCTAGAGTAGTGAATAGCAGCCCTGATATGAAAACAGAATGCATGAAACAAATGAGCATTTTGAAAATAAAACACCTGGCTTTTAATCCGATTAAGATCATGCCTGCATTTTTTTGTTGTTGCTAATTTCTCCCCCGTCCCCTAAAAACTCTGAAAGAGATACTGATGTTCCCATTAACATAAATGCTGAAATCAGCATTTCCTTTGAAAGAAGTTGTTAATATTTGGAAATCGTCGGATTTCCAATCCAAGCTTTGATTGTTATTCTAGACTAGCCAGCAAGTGCCAAGGTCACAGGGAGATTCACCTGCAGACGGAGCTAAATGAATCCACTCGGCCACAATGCATGTATAATTTAGCATTCTCCTCTTGAGTACTTCCATGCATTCCTAAAAAATATTTTATTACAATAACAAATTGGTTTCAAAATCATGCATTATGTATTCTGAAATTAGGTCTGCCAGTGAAACCTGGATATACAAACATGCGCACTCCTGGGCAGGGCCGGAAGAGCACGCAGATGCCAGGATGAAGCTCAAGAACAGTTAATTCTACAAGGAACCTACTGTCTCTTCTTTATTATCTTAATCTGCATATTTGGAAGCTAAAGGAACAAACTGATCATTTGCTGTAAAGGGCAACCACCGTTTCCTTTACTCACGCCCTCCATGAGAAGGCTGAGTGTGCCATGAGGCAGAGGGGTGTGAAGTCCTAAAAACAGGCTACCCAGGCAGTTTCCCAAGCTTTCTTTAAAAAAAAAAAAAAAAAACCTATTATTCCTTGAATATTAAAAGTCTTCTTTTCCTGTGATCTGACACTTCCCAGGTATACATTTTACAGGAACTGGACTTTAACAAAGCTGCTTTGAAACATTAAAGATAAAGATATCAAAGCCGTCCTTACAAATTTGTGTTAAGAAATACACTTGCTCCTCCGTAAGCTTTCATCACTGAGTTATCCAAAAAAAGTTAACATATTCAGAAAAATCCTTAGGATTCCTGTCACAAATGCAACCCCATATTATGCGTCCTAATGGACGCTTGTTTCGGCTTTGCAACTTTTCATCTGAAGTTAAATACACATAGATTCAGCATTCTTTTACAACCATGAGGATGGTTTTCTCAGGCACAATAAACATGTTTTCTTAAGATGTCTATTTGTGAATAATCAAGACTAAAATGCTTTTCTGATTCCTTCCTAGTTTTTTTTTTTCTAGTTTAGACCTTTATATTACACTTAGAAAAATTCCATCTCATCAAATGAATGGCATTAATACATCCTAAGCAGGCAGGTTTTCCCAAATAAATGGCGAGTTTCATGATATGGAAGGCATTTGATCTTAAAAACATGAGAAAGAAATTTAGCTGAGTTTTCTCTTTGAAAAGTTTCTTGAGCATGAGCTTGATCTTTCCATATTAAAAGAAAAAAAAATCTAGTTTATTTCAATAGGGGATTTGTTTTTCATTAACTTGCAAGCTAAACATCACTGGTATGTTTCTGTTGCTGTACCAACTTGGTGAATAAAACAACGAATTCCTAAGAGAGCCACTTATAAATCTCTTTAAATTAAAATCAGTCTAATTTTTATTATAAGACTAACATCATTATAAGACTACACATAGTATTTTTAAGGCAATGCCCAGAACTAAAATGTTTAATTCCCTGACAAGAGCTTTTCATAAAGACAAATCCTGACTAAAATTAGATGCTGCAATCTTTTCTTCTCAAAAAAAAAAATCTGCAAACACTGTGTTAAGACATCATTTCTTCTTAATTTCATTTTGATGGAATGATATGACGAGACATACAGCTTTTCTATAGTGAAATTATAAACAATCATTTTCTCTAATCAGTAATTTCTAAAAATGGGAAATGGTAACAGCATCATTTTTAATTTCTTTTGTATTATAATTTAGGCTGACACATTAAAGCTTTGCTTTTCAGGGCGAACAATTAAGAAATTGTTGATAGAAATTAAATATTACTGACAATTGAAAATGCATTTTTTTCTCATTTGAAGCATCTAGATATACTGCTCCCACCTCCCATCAAAGATAATCTAAGCTCAGATAGTATTAAAGTAAAGATGAACTAAAAAGCTTAGTTCTTTTATGCTAAACAAAAAGGTGATTTATTTAAGTAATAAGCAAATTCCAGAGTATGGAGAGATATATATTTTTAAATCCTCTAAAAATGCTTTAAGTTGTAATCTGCAGGCTAAATGATTAAACTCTCTCTGGGTTCCTTGGCTACAGAACTATATCCTTCATGTTAGCTGTGGGCTATTTTCGGCTGAATGAAAACTGTATTTTGTTATTAAAGGCAGTTCACATCTCACACCACCTTGTGTGTGTAGTATACAGGCCAACACACTTAATTTAGGGAGGCATTAAAATAGAATTATATTTTTTAAAAAACATCTTCAATAATAATTACAATAATGACATTACATTCCCATACATTGCAACAAATTAGCTACACAGCCAACTTCCTAAATACTGGTGTGAAAACACTTGGTCCTAATTCACAGCACAAATCAAAATATGTTACACGAACTCCTTTTTGGATGTCATGAAAGGGGTGTCTCAAATAGAATGTAAAAGGGCATTCCAATAACCACAATACTTGCTCGGGTGAACCATAATACATAATTTATATATCAGTGTGATAAAATATATAAGATCACCCACATAGGTAAAAATTAAATCAGCCAAAAGGACTAAATACAATTACAAATAAGCAGCCCAGAAGTTCTAAGGGAAAATGCCAGAAGTCAAAACGCTTTCTGATTCATCTTAAGCAGAACAGGAGTTTTAACACAAGCCTCTCTTAACAGCTACCCAGGCAGGATTTGAGGAGAATAATTCCCTAATGCCACTTAAAAAAGAAAAGTCAACGGAAAGCATCAAATGGAATTTGAATCTAAATATTCTTAAAAAAAAAAAACTTTTTCTGAATTGGCAGCTCAGAGAATCAAACAGATAACATTACAATAAGGTAGGGATAGTGAACATTCTTTGAGTGGTTTGGGGCTGTTTTATTAAGAGTGTGCCAGGAATTTCAGTTCTTAAAGAGTCACGGCCTGCATTCAGCTGTCTCCAGTTCTGTCCCCAACCTGGCCATCTGCCAAAGAATGACACACTTTGAAGGACAAAGTAAGAAACAGCTTTCCACATGCTTCTCAGACCCAATCTCCTGGCTTCAGAGTGAAAACTCTTCGGAGCCTTGAACCTGGGCACTTTTTAGCAAGTCGGAAACAGAAAGGGAGGCAGGAGAAGGCAACATAAAGCTGTCTTGAGCCTCCCCTCTCTGTGGGTCTAATGTTGCTTGGTCCACAGAACAATCACAACAATAAAATGCAGTGTGTCCTGGGGTCCCCTCTGAAAGAATAAAACTGGAAGCTGTCTGTCATGCTGAATACCGAACCAGAAGCTTGCGCCACGGGATTCGATGCCTTGTGCCTGGCTTGTATTCACAGGCAAGGCAGACAGATGTGTGGCCTTTGACAAAGCCAAGAGATGGGCATTTCAAAAATAAAATCATCTCCCAGTTACAGGGAACCCTTCCTCCCTGGGATCCCAAAGCACTCTATCAACCTAAATTGGAACCTTGTCTACTGAGCTGCCTTCAATGCGGCCACTCCAGTATAAATTGGATCAAATGCTCTCAAGATTAATTCCTGGAAACCGATATTCATTTTGTATATCTTTATTACAAAACTAGCCACAAGACCACTCTACAATTTTCATGATCAGAACAGCTTTCGAAGCTGGATTATGCCATGGTTTATCCCTCCGTGACCCCAAACCATCTTGTTAGCTCCATTATTGTATATTCATACAACACACCTGAGCCCAAGATAATATGAGAGTTATAGTGAATGAGGGGACAGGGTGCATTTTATCGCATTTTATGCACTGCTATTCTGCAATGATATTTAACCTGCCGCAGGCACCCCCAGAAGTCCACGCCTCACTCCCATGCTCTCACTCGTGCTCTGACACTGATGACCCTCACCACCCTCCCCAACGCGAAAGGAAGGCAAGTTAGCCTGAGGAGGACCTGGACTTCTCGGTGATGGTCAAACCTCATTTCTTCTGCACTGCTCTGGATTAGGGGATAAAGGTCCTGCACAAAGAGAAACCACAGCACAGAAAACCCCCAGCCCTTCGCGGGAAAAGAGCAGGAGTTTTGCCTGCAAAGGGAGTATGAGACTAGCATACGCTTGGAATAGAAGATGGGAATGAAAGTGATCAGCGATCTTAGCTGTAGTTGCATTGAATTCAAAACGTTGCGGTCAAGTGTGTTACAGTTGTCATTCTTTTTCTTTTTTTTTTTTTTGACATGGAGTCTCACTCTGTCACCCAGGCTGGAGTGCAGTGGCGTGATCTCAGCTCACTGCAACCTTCGCGTCCTGGGTTCAAGAGATTCTCCTGACTCAGCCTCCGGAGTAGCTGGGACTACAGGTGTGCACCACCACCATGCCTGGCTAATTTTGCATTTTTAGTAGAGACGCAGTTTCACCATGTTGGCCAGGATCGTCTCAATCTCTTGACCTTGTGATCTGCCTGCCTCTGCCTCCCAAAGTCCTAGGATTACAGGCGTGAGCCACCGTGCCTGGCCACAGTTGTGGTTCTTAAATTGCCGCCTGCCACTGGCAGCTATCAAGTAAAGTTAACTTTATGACAATGATTATAATCTATTAAATTATATATTGACCTATGTTAATACAGATGCTGTAGATAACTAAGATATTTGTAACAACTGCGTTAGAACCAAATAGTTTATTTTCCACCAGCGTGGTTGTTTCTCTGTTTCTTTTATCCCTGTGTATATGAATATAAAACTATACACAATGTGGCCGGGCGTGGTGGCTTACGCCTGTAATTCCAGCACTTTGGGAGGCCGAGGTGGGCAGATCACCTAAAGTCAGGAGTTCGAGACCAGCCTGACCAACATGGAGAAACCCAATCTCTGCTAAAAATACAAAAGTAGCCAGGCATGGTGGTGCAAACCTGTAATCCCAGCTACTTGGGAGGCTGAGGCAGGAGAGGTGCTTGAACCCGGGAGGTGATGTTGCAGTGAGCCGAGATCGCACCATTGCCCTCCAGCCTGGGCAACAAGAGCAAAACTCTGTCTCAAAAATAAATAAATAAATAAATAAAACGATGCACAATGTAATGATCTATTACACTATATAAACGTGTATATGTGTGTTCCATATTTATATGAAATTTAGGTGTAGCTTTATGTCTCCTTTTTCTGACCACAGCGCTATTCTTCGCTGGTCCACCCACACCTACCATGAATCTCCAGCCCATTTACCTGTCTCCCCTCTTTCTTCCTCCTTTCCCTCTCCTCCCTTTTTTTTCTGTCTTCCTTCTTTCCTTTCTTTTGAAATAATGCCAGCTTGGTCCTTAAAACAGGAAGACTAATGTAGAAGAGTAATCCATTATTCATCTGTTCCAGGGAAACTTTAAGGCTTGCGTTTTCTTATCCCTTCCTCCTAAATGTGAGGCTCAAGTACAATGAGACTGATTTCTTATGTTGATGTGAAAAAGAAATGGTCTCATTATTTTGTGGATATGCCTGAAGCCCTCTAAAGTAATCACCTCTTTATTTCTCATTCCTTAAAGAAATGATGCAAAGTTTTATCCAGGTGGGTGACTATGCCTCCACCGTAATGGACTCGGGTGAAATTCCGCATCATTTCTTGGGTCCCACCCTGCACCCACTGAATCAGAGCCTGCGTTTCAACAAGATCCCCGGGTCATTTTCATACACTTTAGTTTGGAAGCCTGAGCCTAGGGGATTTGTATTTGCCCATCTCTGGACTGCACTTCAGAACTTCTAAATCCAATTCTTTGGGCGTAGAGACCAGTACTTGCATATTTATAAATTCCCCAGATGATCCGATAAATCTCCAGACTGAAAACATGCCCAGTGAAGGTGTGACTTGTGTGGCTTCTACAGCGACAATGACAATGGTTGAGGGGATTCCTCACACAGGGGTTTTTCCTCCTGTCACCCCTCTGTGCGGATCTCTACGGTGGGTCTTCATTGCCTCTGTTTTCTGCATCTTAGTCTGAGAGTCAATGTCTTTGGCCAAGAGCCACCTCCTTGAACTGTCTTTCTGCTCCTTCACCCACATCATTCTCCTGCTTCAAGCCAAACAACCACGAACTGCCCTGATTTCTTTGTCACACAGACAGTTCCCTGTGTTTCACTGCCTTCATACCCACCACGTCCCTCAAGGCACCTCTAATGACCTACAGTCCCTTGGAGGTCTTCCCCACCCACGAAGTCCTACTCAGCACTCTCCTTTGTTCCATCTTTAAGCGTTTAACTTTCAAGCTACCACTTTGCACTTACCCACACTCTCTTTTAAACGGTCCTCATGCTGGCCAGGCGTGGTGGCTCACACGTGCAATCCCAGCACTTTGGGAGGCCGAGGAGGGCGCATCACGAGATCAAGACATCCTGGCCAACATGGTGAAACCCTGTCTCTCCTAAAAGCACAAAAATTAGCTGGGTGTGGTGGCAGGTGCCTGTAATCCCAGCTACTCGGGAGGCTGAGGCAGCAGAATTGCTTGAAACCCAGGAGGCAGAGGTTGCAGTGAGCTGAGATTGTGCCATTGCCCTCTAGCCTGGTGACAGAGTGGGACTCGGTCTCAAAAAAAAAATAATAATAATAAATAAATAAAAAGAAAAAAATGGTCCTCATGCTGTTTTGTATGTATGATTAGTTTTTTAAAAACTAAGCCAGCAGCGCAGTTTCACTTCTTACAAATGCCCTCTTCCCATGTTCCACGTCACTGTTACCTACCCACCCCATAACACATTAGGCATTAAGAAATTTTCAGAATCCTGCTCCTAGAACATGTGAGAAAAGAACTTCAAAAGGCCTCCAGGATTCTAACTAATTTATCCCAAAAGACACCTATGGGAAGCGACAGGTCCCAAAAGCATTTAAAAGCCAAGGGTTCATTCTCAGAAGCTATGTAAGGAGTTGTTGGCTAGGACCTTCAGCGATCTCCCTGCTCTGGGCACATGACGTTTTGTTCTTCATTTTATTGTTTCCTCTGTATGCTGATTGGTTTTGATTCATTACACAACACAGCGTCCATGAGAACAAGTCATTTTTCAAGTTAACAGGTGCAGGATGAAATTAGATTAAAGTTTTGTAAATTTGCAGGTGGAAAAAATATCAACCTGGGACCGACAGAAGGCGTCTGGAGTGAGAGAAATACACAGGAAAACCTATTCAGACTTGTCTTATTTGGGGACATGGATATTTCTCATTCACACAGAAGGATTTTCAGGGGGAGAAAATCTGTGCTCCTTCTTCTTCCATCTGTATTTGTGTCCGTTTCCCTCCTGAGCTTTGCTTGTCTTGCCCTTTCTCTGGACGAGGGCTTGACTCTGGGTCTTGTCACATCTCACTCACGCGGTGGGGCTCTTAGGTTCAGCAGGCAGAGAGCTGTGTGACCTGGGGCCATGTGAGTCTATCTCACTAGAGATGCTTTGTGCCATTCAATTCCTCTAAGCCCTGACCAGTTCAGACCGCAATGATTGTGTTTCTCTCTTGTACCCAGGGAGAAATATGGCAGGCTTTACCGTGGGAGATGTGCACACAAAACATATTTTCAGGATGAATGGAAGCCAAGCCCCATCCTTCTCCCTCATCCATTTCTTTTTGTCTTTCTCTTCTGCCCCTTGATATTTTTCTTGACCATTTCCCTCAATTTTTCTAATTCTCTTTCATACTTACACACGCCCACTGAAATGATCATGGCACCCATTGGGAAGAAAACACTTCATGGCACTATTTTTTTTTAACCTTTGTTAAAAAACAATCCCCATTTAAGCAGTGACAGCCAGGACTCCGTAATCTGTACATACAATTTAATCCTTTAAAGAATCAGCAGGGCCCACATCAATCAAGAGCCTTCATCAACTTGTAAAAACAATATTTTGATTCAATCAGCTTCAAAGCCCTGAAATTCTCAGCTAATTAATGCAAGGTCACTGGAGGGCTGTGCAATAGTAGCTGGAACAGTGGTCAAATATTTACCCTGGGCACACTCACACGTTTGCCTCACCAAAGGACCTGAGTGATGGTCAGGAATAGATAATGCACCTATGGCTGCAGCAGGTTTCACCTGGCACAAGCATTTAAACAGATAATTATTACACAGGGAGAAAAAACCAGAAATGATTCTTCCATCATCATAGACACACACACGGAAGGAAAAGTCTTTTAAAAGTACACGGAAGGGGACCTGCCGACAGCCTACTGACAGTTCTGTTTTAACCAGTATGTCACAAAGCAGAGAGCTGTTCTGTGTAATCCTTCCTAGGACATTCATACTAAATAACATTTAAAAACCAAAAAACTTTTATTTTAGGTTTAGGGGTACACGCGCAGGTTCGTTATATAGATAAATTCGCGTCATGGGGGTTTGTTGTACAGAATATTTTGTCACCCGGGGTACTAAGCCTAGTATCCAATAGCTATGTTTTCTCTGCTTCTCTCTCTCCTCCCACCCTCTATCCTCAAGTAGGCCCTAGTGAAAAATAAATGACATGTTTAAAACCTCATAAGACAGCAGATTCAATCCATGGGATCTTTTAGTTAGATATAGATTCTAATAAATTTGCTTTGGTTTGCACCTTGAGACACTTTGGAACTCAATGTATGTTGTGGGGGAGGAGGGTGTGGGAGCACTCACAAAATCATACTGGCTATGCTTATTTCTAAGTGTGATTGCTGAGCATGTGAACAGGTCTCTACCCACAAAAACATGTATGATTTACTTAAACAGATGCAGACAGAGAAAGCATCAAGATGTCTTATTACTGATAAAAAATAAAAATTCGTATTTTTCCCTGAAAATATGGGAGATGTAGGCAATCTGAAAGGAAGTTCAGGTAGAAACTATATCTCTGCCACTTCCTTTTTCTTTACTTTTGGTGTTTCCTGTAAACCCTTTAAAACGGCACATGGTCAGCCGGGCGCGGTGGCTCACACCTGTAATTCCAGCACTTTGGGAGGCTGAAGTGGGCAGATCACCTGAGATCTGGAGTTTGAGACCAGCCTGACCAACATGGAGAAACCCCGTCTCTACTAAAAATGCAAAAAATAAAAATAAAAATTACAGGTGCATGCCTGTCATCCCAGCTACTTGGGAGGCTGAGGCAGGAGAATCACTTGAACCCCGGAGGCAGAGGTTGTGGTGAGCTGAGATCACACCATTGTACTCCAACCTGGGCAACAAGAGAGAAACTCCATCTCAAAAAAAAAAGGCACATGGTCTTGGTTCTAATATTGTACTACATAGTTTTACAAAATGGTATTATTGGGGACACTGACTAAATTAGAGTATATCATATCTCTCTGTTGTACTTCTTGCAACTGCATGTGAGTCTACAATTATCTCAAAGTATAAAGTTACATTTAAAATCTCATACATTGTTTAGCTATAGAATAGACACAGAGCTGAGCAGGATGTTTCTTTCTTTTTTTTTTTTTTTTGAGATGGGAGTCTTGCTCTTTCACCAGGATGGAGTGCAGTGGCACGATCTCGGCTCACTGCAACCTCTGTCTCCTGGATTCAAGTGATTCCCCTGCCTCAGTCTCCTGAGTAGCCGCGACTACAGGCACATGCCACCACACCCGGCTAATTTTTTTGTATTTTAGTAGAGACAGGGTTTCACCATAGGCAGGATGGTCTGACCTCCTGACCTTGTGATCCACCTGCCCTGGCCTCCCAAAGTGATGGGATTACAGGCGTGAGCCACTGTGCTGGCCAGGCTGTTTCTTATGTTGTTAATTAATCACTTCTGCTCACCTGCCTGTTCCCCACTCACCACTTCCCAACCTCCCAAAAAATTCTAAAAAGAGCAAACACTAGGAGACCGTGGACAACAGCTTTCTCTTTCCTCAAGATTAGGGGACTGAAGGTGTAATTTTGTTTATAAAATTCTGAATTTATCTTCAATAAAAGAGGCAAAAATCTAATTTTTTTAGAGTAAATTAATGATTTAAATGAGGTCAGCTTATTTCCTTCTTAGGTCCCCCATAGTTTTATACTTTTTACCCTGAGAATCTTAATAATTGAGTGGAAGAGCAGCAGAATCATTTGTATGGAAGAGAAGTCATGGTTACAAACATGTTCCAGGTCAAATATCAAACCCATTTCAAATTAGGCTACGGTGGTCATTTCACTGATTCTCAGCAACACGCAGACTATAAACTTTTCCACTGTTGAACTTGCTGATTGATGTCAATCACTCTGGCCAAACCGGTTGTTGAGCAATCAGCATTGATCATTACGACAGACCAAATGGATGTGTGGGCCTGCTCAAGCCCAGCATTTTGCAAATATAACACAGCTAAGATTCATAGGATGCTGCTGCCAAGATTATCTTTTCTTAAACATTCAAGCTGGTCTACCTGGGTTTACTTGATAAAACATTTGGACTGAATTGAATAGGCACTTCTGTCAGACAACTGATTAGATTGATTTTTTTCCCACTGTATTAACTGGTTATTTGGATTTTCTATACACATTTAAAAGATGTACGGAATTATAGATACATAGAATTTCAGCAACGAAGATGTCTTTAGAGGTCATCTATGGTCTAGAGTTTTTGCTCAAGTTTTATAGATGTTAAATGAAATAAATAAAAGGCTGGGTGTGGTGGCTCATGCCTGTAATCCCAGCATTTCTGGAGGCCTAGGTGGGTGGATCACCAGATCAGGAGATCGAGACCGTCCTGGCCAACAATGGTGAAACCCCATCTCTACTAAAACACACACACACACACACACACACACAAAAGATTAGCCAGGTGTGGCAGGGGCACCTTTAGTTCCAGGTACTTGGGAGGCTGAGGCAGGGGAATCGCTAGAACTCAGGAGGTGGAGGTTGTTGTGAGCCGAGATTGTGCCACTGCACTCCAGCCTGGCAACAGAGTGAGAGTCCATCTCAAAAAAAAAAGGGGGACTGGGGGTGGAAAGGGTATTTTCGTTAAATGTGTTTGGGAAACTTTGAGCAAGGAGATTCAATTGTTTCCCAGTTTGCTGCAGGAGTTCTCAGAGGCTTTAAAATGCTAAGAGGTTTTCTGATTCTAAAAGAGGGGAATATAACATGCAGGTTCTTCCAAGCTTATAGTCACACAAACACTAAGATGTCATATAAACTATTTCACAGACATGGAAACAGACACTCAAGGAAGTGATATGTTTTATTTACAATACTCCCACTTATAAGGAGTTAAATCTAGAATGCAGGCCTCCAGATTCCCACTCTACTCCTTTTGACTGAGGCAAATGTGTTTATTTTTTATTATGAAAATTTCCAAACATATTTAAAAGTAGTGAAAATAGCAACATCTATAACCCCATCACTCAGATTCAGTAATTCTCTAGATTTTGCTTTACTCTTTGCTTTATATTTTATGTATATGTAAACCACAAAACAAAATTCTAAGGTCCCAGCCATCTGAATGCACCTCTCCTCTCAGCTAGGGGCATTCCAAAGTTAAGTTGAAAAACAAGTTCAGGCTGTGATGAGAAGGGAGAGCTGGACATGCCTTCTTATACCCTCCTCCCATTTGGAATTACTAATGAAACAGACGATAGACTTTTTTTTTCTTTTTTGAGGCAGAGTCTCACTCTGTCACCCAGGCTGGTATGCAGCGGCACGGACTCAGCTCACTGCAACCTCCGCCTCCCAGGTTCAAGTGATTACCCTGCCTTAACTTCCCGGGTAGCTGGGACTACAGGCACATGCCACCACGCTCAGCTAATTTGGGTATTTTTAGTACAGATGGGGTTTCACTGTGTTGGCCAGGCTGGTCTCAAACTCCTGACTTCATGATCCACCTGCCTCAGTCTCCTGAAGTGCTGGGATTACAGGTGTGAGCTACCACACCTAGCTGGAACAGACTCTTTATGTCTGATAAGAAATACTTACAGTCTTTTCTCTCTGAAGCCTGCCATGTGGAGGCTTCATCTGCATGATAAAACCTTAGTCTCCACAACCTCTTATCATAACCCAGACATTACATTACTTTCTATTAATAATAACTCTTTCAACCAATTGCCAATCAGAAAATCTCTGAATCCACCTATGGTTTGGAAGCCCTCACTTGCATTTGTCCTGTCTTTCCAGACCTAACCAATGTGCATCTTAACATGTGCCGATTGACCCCTATGTCTCTCTAAGATGTATAAACCCAAACTGTACCCTGACCACCCTGGGTATATGTCATCAGGATCTCCTGAGGCTATGTCATGGGTACATCCTTAACCTTGGCAAAATAAACTTTCTAAATTGATTGAGACCTGTCTCAAATACTTTTGGGTTCACAATATATATCATACGCATTATGATAAAATGTGTACAATATATAAATTACTAATTCATTATAGATTTTAATTATAAAAATATTCTATATATGTAAAAAAATTCTTAAATACTTTTGGATTCACAAATATATATTATACACATTATATATGTGTATACACATATATAATATATTAATATAATATATTATAAAGTATAATATATTATAATTCATATAATGTATTATATAATGTCTTATATACATATATGTATTTTTAAATATATAAATATATTTAAAAATTATCCTTGGACAATGTATAAAAAATTTACCTCTTATAAATATTAAATGAAAGCATCCTGTCTTTAGTATTAGGAAGAAATAATTATTCTATTAGGAGTCTTAAAATAGTGATCATCTAATTTTATAATTTCCTTTCTATGTGTTAGTTGGAATTTTTCTGTATAAGAGAAGTTTCACTTATTAACTGGGACTATCTAGTTACCTAGAAATAACACTTATGTAAAAAAGGCAGGGTAAATGCTTATTTTTTTTCTTTTAGTTGCCTATTTTTCAGGGTAAGGAGTTAATTCTAATGGTATGCAATTAGTGATGAATTGGGATGGTTGCTTTTGGTTTTCTCTCTCTCTGTCAGCAATACTCTCCCACACACACACTTTTATTTGAAGGTCACTGGACTTAACGCAATTCTACTTCTTACTCTTTTTGATGCTCACAGTGTCCCATTTATTGCCTACAGGAATGCATTCATGTTTTTTTGTGTCTTTTGGTATGACCCATTAGACTTTATAGTTTCTTTGCTTTCTGGCACAACAAAATATCTTGCTGTGACCTCCTATAATTCTTGCCATAGGCTGAAACCAGTCAGCCTTTTAAGAAGCCTTAGTTCCTTTCGGTGGAGAATGGTATTTAGAGATCACAATCTGGCCACTCGGTGTGTTCATCACTTTGGGTCTGCCATAACTTTTAGGCCTGTTCAGTGGACAGACCTAGGAGATGCTCATCTTGCCTTTTCTAGAAAAATCTTCTTTATTTTCTCAATTTTTGGAACTTTCTCAGTTAAGCAATGGTCAGGCCACTGGCCTTCTCCAAGTATTTTCAAGAGAGGAAAATCTTATGTTATAATATAGGAAGAAACCCACCAACATAGAGAATAAATCAGTGGCATTAATAAAACAATGGTTCACCTTTGTTTATGTACATGATTTCATATGAAATATGTTAATTTCTTTCAAAGTCCTATCTACATTAAAATCTCAACTACAGCAGTTGGAAACAAAGCTTAATTACTTCTACTTTCATATACTATCTGTATAAGTGGTATCATTCTGACTCCTTTATTCACATATCTGAAATCAGATTTGTCATTTGCAGGAATAAAAATTGTTTTACACTAACAGACCCTTGTTATTTTCAGATAGGTCCTAAGCATCAAGCTGAACAGTTTAAGTACAGCAGTGATTTCTGAAGTGTTATATTTAAGTAGTTATTAATTCTATTAAAAGTACTGTAAACGGTTAACATTTGCATTACCATCCATGTCACTGATCACGCATAAAACTTAGAATGTATTTTCTATTCAAAATCATAAACTGGGTATGTACATATGCTTCCCATTCCTTTCAAGTCTCCACTGAAATAACTACACTACTGCTTTTCACTCATCTGCCGTGAGGTTGTCTAACTATATAAACCTAAAGTTGTAATGTATTCACTTCCACAAAACTCCAAATGGTCAAATAACATCTCATTGCTACATATTTCTAACATCCTTCACAGTTAGGATACAGGAAGACAGAAAAAAAAATCAAGGCTAAATCTAACAGTAACTATTTTTAAAATTTATTTTTATTTTTGAGAGGCGTTTTGCTTGTGTCATCCAGGCTGGAGTACAATGGCACAATCTCAGCTCACTGCAACCTCTGCCTCCTGGGTTCAAGTGATTCTCCTGCCTCAGCCTCCAAGTAGCTGGGATTACAGGCACCCACCACCGTGCCCAGCTAATTTTTGTATTTTTTAGTAGAGACAGGTTTCACATGTTGGCCAGGCTGGTCTCAAACTCCTGACCTCAGGTGATCCACATGCCTCAGCCTCCCAAAGAGCCGGGATTACAGGTGTGAGCCACCATGCCAGGCTGATAACTATATTTTATCTAGACTTCCCATCTGAACCCAACTCTTGCATTGGAGTTATATAAGATGATACATAGCAAGAGTGCTTAAGAAGCCATTTAAAATCCACATGCTCAGATCTGGGAATTCATTCCAAGTAGTAACAACTTTGTGAAGCTCCAGTCATTGCTGTACTGCCTTGTTTTAAATAAACTGTAACATTTGACTAATCCAAATATAAAAGGCCCTAAGATTCATTTTTTTGCACTAGTCTTAGGATGTAGGAGAATTAAAACTGCAGGTTTGTGGGAAGTGTCTATGAACCACAGCTTTCCCAGCTATGAGAACCCTGACATGACCTTGGAAAATACTTCCCAAAAACTCAACATGCACTGACAATATCTGGGTCAATCAGGTTCCTTTCCTCCTCATCTGCTACCGTTCCTGCACATCCCTCTTCCCCAAGAAATGAGCCTATAATATCTATTCCAGATGAATATACTCCCATTTGAAAGAAACCTAGAAAATCTAAATAAAAGTTTTAAAATCCACAACTATCTTACAATAGAAGAAGAGAAACCTGTGGTACTACGAAGGAAGAAATGGGCTGAAAACCAGACAGTAAATCACACGAGCGGACACTGTGGATACTGTAGTAAGAATATGGGCATGCATTTCAAATTTAGAACCCTGGAGATATTGGTTTTAATGACTAGGTAGAGATAGAAAATAAGGTTGTGTGTCCTGTGTGCTGTGGAGTTAAAATAACCCCCACATAATTTGGGACCATCAGAGATCTCATTCTTCATGAAAGGTAAGCTAGAAAGAAATTTTGCCATCCTTCTCAGGGAGAAAACAATGAAATTTATCTCCACCTGGGATTTGGGTAGAAAATAAGTTATACTTGTACAGGCAAGGCAAATCCCAGAAATTAATGCACTACAAAATCTTTCTAGATAGACCTCCTCACTGCTATCATGCTCAATTCAATCCATGCAACAAATGTCCCCCTGTAAATAAACTCACAATGCAATTGACAAAATACAGCATAAAAACTATCTTGAAAGAGAATCAGCAAAACCCATTAAACAGAGTATTAAGACCCTGTAGAACTTTTAATAAAAGTGGACAGATTCCGATCAGATTCTGATAGAGACTGTGATATGAATGTATACAAAATGATTAAAACTATATGAGAAATGATAAAAAAATAGGAAAAAATAACTCACTATGACATATGAAAGGGCAGATAAAAAACAGTACATTTACAAATTTTAAAAAATATACTTAGACATTGAATTATAAAATCTCAAAAAACAGGCTAAAGAGCAGATTGGAAATAGATGAAGACAGAATTAGTGAACTGGAGGGTCTATCTGAATAACTCATCCAAAGCATAGAACAGAAAGACAAAAATATAGAAAATGTAAAAAAGGGGTTAAGATAAGTAAGATTTAGAGGGAGAAGTTATAACATACAACTAATTGGAGTCCCAGATGATGAGAAAGAAAAAGAATGAGGCAGAGGATATGTTTAAAATAATAGACACGTAATGGAAGGTAGATTAATAGAGCCTAGTAAATCCTAAGTAGAACAAATAACAGCAAATCCATATCTAAACCCATGACAAAGACAAAGAAAAGACCTTAAAAGCATATAATGTATCTTCGGAGGAGAAACAGATGGACAGCTGACTATTGATCATCAACAATGGAAGTGAGAAGCCCACAGAATAAAGTCAGCAATATGTTAAGAGAAAGTAACTAGAAATACACACTTCAACATATAGCTGGGGGAAAGTATCTTAAGAACAAAGGTGAAAACCGAAAACAGTTTGCTAACATCAGGGCATTACTAAAAGAAAGTCTAAAGGATATACTTCGGACATTATGAAAATCATTGCAAGTCACAGATGAAGATGTGATAAGGTCAGATCATAGGGATGAGCAAAGACTTTATAATGAAATCACCGAAAGCAATTGCAACAAAAGCAAAAATTGACAAACAGGATCTAATTAAACTAAAGAGCTTCTGCACAGCAAAAGAAACCATCATTGGAGCAAATAGACAACCTATAGAATGGGAGATATTTTTGCAATCTATCCATCTGACAAATGTCTAATATCCAGAATCTACAATGAAATTAAGCAAATTTACAAGAAAAAAAACAACCCCCTTAAAAGGTTGGCAAATGACATGAACAGACACTTCTCTAAAGAAGACATATATGTGGCCAACAAACATGAAAAAAAGCTCAACATCACTCGTCATTAAAGAAATGCAAACCAAAACCACAATAAAATACCATCTCACACCAGTAAGAATGGCCATCATTAACAAGTCAAGAAACAGCACATGCCAGTGAAATTGTGGAGAAACAGGAACACTTTTACACTGTTGGTAAAACAAACACACTGGGGCTTGTCGGGGGAGGCCAGGGACAGGGAGAGCATTAAAAAAAAAAATAGCTAATGCATGCTGGGCTTAATACCACGGTGATGGGCTGACAGGTGCAGCAGACCACCCTGGCACATGTTTACCTAGGTAACAAACCTGCACATCCTGCACACGTACCCCAGAACTTAAAGCAAAAAAGAAAACAAAAAAACAACAAAAAGATGTGATAAGAAATGAAAGGCACAGGGAGTGAAAAATATGTGGCTGAATCTAAAGAAACACTGACTTAGTATGTAATGACTTGTGGGATTAAATGAATAGAAATAAAACATGGCAACAGCAGTTGGTAGGTAGTAAGTGCAGTTAAAATGTGTCAAGGTCTGGGATGATTCCGGAGTAGGAAAATGTATTGATTAATTTTAGAATTTGATTAACTTATATGTAATTAACAAAAAGAAAGAAGAAAAGGCATTTAACTTCCAAAGTAGTAGTAGAAAAAAATAAACATGAGATAACCAACTAATCCAAAAGAAGGTAAGAGAGGAAATAAAACGATATGGAAATACAAATATAAAATTCAAAATAAGATAACACAAAATAAGAAAATTCTAAACTAAGAAAACAGACATGGACTACAACTATATATTGT
Organism: Aotus nancymaae; assembly: GCF_030222135.1. Taxonomy (NCBI): domain Eukaryota; kingdom Metazoa; phylum Chordata; class Mammalia; order Primates; family Aotidae; genus Aotus; species Aotus nancymaae. Next base: position 25,430,859 of record NW_026988443.1, on the reverse strand, counting down.
TTATAACAGACTTATTAAAACATACAGAAAAGGCCAGGCACTGTGGCTCATGCCTGTAATCCTGGCACCTTGGGAGGCTGAGACAGGAGGATCACCTGAGGCCAGGAGTTCAAGACCAGCCTGGCCAAAATGGTGAAACCCAGTCTCTGTTAAAAAAAAAAAAAATTAGCTGGGTTTGGTGGCACATGCCTGTAATCCCAGCTACTCAGGAGGCAGAGGCAAGAGAATCACTTGAAACCAGGAGGCAGAAGTTGCAGTAAGCTGAGATCACACCACTGCACTACAGCCTGAGCAACACAGTGAGACTCTGTCTCAAACAAACAACAAACAAACAAACACACAAACATAAATATAGAAAAGTTGGAAGTAAAAAATGAAAAATAAACCATAAATGAAACATTCTGGGAGGAAAAACAAAACCTACAATAGCTATACTACTATTGGACAAAACAGACTAATATAAAAATGTACTATGAGTGTCAGTTCCTCAGAAAGATTTTTGAAAAAATAAAATGTACTTCATGATACAGTCTCAAATATGTAAAATAAAAATTGATAGGACTGCCAGGAGAAACAAGCAAATCAACGGTCATTAATCAAGGTTTTAATTCATTTGTGTTACTGACAGATGAGGCAGACAGAAGACCAGTAAATACCAGAAGATTTGAAAAACACAAAACTAAAATTGTCCTACTGGACATATTGTTTTACCACATGAAACAGTTAGTATTAGATGACTTAAACACTGTCTGAGGTTAGTGAAATTGATGTATACTATATATTCTATGGTCTCTTTAGCATTTTTAATAGAATCCTATTCCTTAATTTTTTTTATAACTGGACTGTTTTTGCTATTATTTTCCCCACTATGTAAATACCGATGTCTTCCAAAGAATGCTGAATACTTTTTTAAAATATGAATTTAAACAGACACAAGACCACTGAAACAGGCTGGAATGTCAATTTTGCCTTTGGAGATGGCTCTGTGAAAGAAAGAGTGGCATTTTTGCCTGGTTCTTCAAAAATTATATTCTGCAGAACTGAGTCTCAAAGGCCTGGGTGAGGCCCAACTCTGTTTCAAAAGATCAATTCAGAGTCACAATAGAAGCTATTTTACAAAGTACAATCTGAGATTTATGACAATGCCTTAACGTCTGCAATAGGGAAGGTGAAAAATTTAACTAAGTAAATATGCCAGCAGATAAAAGACTTTTTTTAAAAATTAAGATGTTTGGAGGTGTACATACTGCTTTTCAGAGGGAGCCACAATTGGTGACAAAAATCGGCTGTGTTAACAATTGCAAATGACCTGCACGATGGTTAGATGTCAATGAAGCCGCACCAAACATGCACCAAAACCATAACTGCTGCCAAAATGCTTTTCATGGCTGCATTTAAGCAACAGAAATTGAACTAAAAGCAACCCACACCGGTTACCAGACATATATCCAAATGTCTGCATGCCCACACTCCACCACGCTCATCATCAATTCCCAGAGCAAAAGCAACAGAATTGGGCTATGATGTGTGTTCCACATTCTCACCAGACTTGTATCCACTGTTGCCACTTTTCTCAGGATTTAGAGCACTTTCCAACAAAGAAAACATGGTCCATGGAGAAATAGTAATTGGAAAGTTTGAATAATTTACAGTCTAAAAATGTCAAACTTTATCAAAATGAAATATATCATACAATAGTCTATTCCAAGAAAAACGATCAATGCTAATTGCATACATTTTAAATAAACAAAACATCCTTTTCAAAAACATGCAAGATTTTCATTTTGACCTGCGCAAACAGCAATTTCACATAGTACAAGTTAAATAAACATAGTACAACACACCAACCACAGAACAGAAAATACATTCTTTTCAAGCACTTGCGGAACATTTACAAAAATGGGGCACACGGGGCCACCGATGGCAAAGCAAATCTCAGCAAATTTCACAGGACTGCAATGACAATGTTCTCTGAATACATGTAGTTAAACTAAAAATCAACAACGTAAAGGTAAGTAGGGAAACTCCTGTGAATTAGGAATTTAGAAAACATTTCTAAAGAAGAAAATCCATAGATCAAAAAAAGGATCATAACAAATTAGCAACTATTAAAATTGACTGACCAAGAAAATGTTGAACTACATTTTAAAAGTTAAAGAATGCAGGTAAAGTTGTGCGTAGAAGAAATAATACCACTTTAAATGTCTGGAAAAGAATATACATCCACTTTAACAAAACAGAGAAAAAGAATATAGTATATCCAAAAAGCTTGGATTTTTAGACTGTATAAGAAACTATGACTGTATAAGAAAATGAGAGAGAAATATATTCAGCCCCATCAAGGACATGCAATCATCAAACTTCAGTCTGTAGAAAATGCTCGGTCGGGCGCGGTGGCTCAAGCCTGTAATCCCAGCACTTTGGGAGGCCGAGGCGGGTGGATCACGAGGTCAAGAGATCGAGACCATCCTGGTCAACATGGTGAAACCCCGTCTCTACTAAAAATACAAAAAATTAGCTGGGCATAGTGGCGCGTGCCTGTAATCCCAGCTACTCAGGAGGCTGAGGCAGGAGAATTGCCTGAACCCAGGAGGCGGAGGTTGCGGTGAGCCGAGATCGCACCATTGCGCTCCAGCTTGGGTAACAAGAGCGAAACTCCGTCTCAAAAAAAAAAAGAAAATGCTCTATGATAAATAGTTTTTCTTTAACAAATGAACTGCTGGGGGTTGGGGAGAGAGAAAGACCTAAAGAGAATGTATGTAGAAGAGGTGTAGATAGAGAGAGACAGAGACAGAGATAGAGGAGAAACATATAGAATACAAGAGACCCCAGAGTCTGGTTCAAATAAAAACTTACTTTAAAAATGACCTTTGGCTGGGCACGGTGGCTCACACCTGTAATCCTAGCACTTTGGGAGACTGAGGTGGGCGGATCACAAGGTCAGGAGTTTGAGATCAGCATAACCAACATGGTGAAACCTTGTCTCTACTAAAAATACAAAAATTAGCCAGGTGTGGTGGCATGCACCTGTAATCCCAGCTACTCGGGAGGTTGAGGCAGGAGAATTGCCTGAAATCAGGAGGCGGAGGTTGCAGTAAGCTGATATGGTGTCATTGCACTCTAGCCTGGATGACAGAATGAGACTGTCTCAGAAAAAAAAAAAATGACCTGTATAGGGTAATTGGGGAAATCTGAACCCTGACTAGATATTTAATTATATTAACAAAATATTTTTTAATATTCAGATGTGATAGTGGTATTATGTTAAAATTTTTTCTTCTATTTTTAAGTGAAAAAAATCATGATGGAAGAACGCATATATATTATGCTACCATTTAGCTACGAAGGGAGATATTACATAAGTAATTATACCATTGGATGTGTATACATATGTATATATGTAACAGATATACATTTATATATACAAATATGTTTACATGTATATACACATGTATATTTATATAGAGACATGTATACATGTATGTATATGTATATATGTATATAGAATGGTAAAATTTACTTATATATTGTATCTTCCTTCTTAGATAAATGGGAGAATATATGTTTTCTTCCACCTTAATTTCTCACACTTAAAATTACATATATATTGTATATAATAAAAAGCATAAGTAAAAAATAAAAGTAATGGTTAGATATAAGGAGAAAGCAGAAATACACAGTAAAAGAAGTGATATTAGTCTTGAATATACCCTGAGGCTGGGCATGTGACTCACATCTATAATCCCAACCCTTTGGAAAGCTGAGGCAGGAGGATCTCTTGAGCTCAGGAGTTTGAGACCAGACTGGGCAACACAGTGAGACTTTGTCTCTAGAAAAAAAAGAAAGAAAGAAAGAAAAAAGCCAGGCATGGTGGCATACACCTGTAGTCCCAGCTACTCAGTAGGTTGAAGTAGGAGGATCACTCGAGCCCGAGGGGTCAAGGTTGCAGTGAGCTGAGATCCCACCACTGCACTCCAGCCTGGGGGACAGAGTGAGACTCTCTCAAAACAAATACACAAAAAAACAAAACAACAAAAAAGAAGAAGTTCTTTGCTTTTACAGAGATATTCAGATGGTCATAAATAAAAACATATGTATAGTTTTTTCTTTAAATAATCCACAGAGGAGAGGAAAGGGGTGGGATGTGGAAGAAATAAGATATTATGAATTGACAGTTGCTAAAACTGGATGATGGGTATGTGAAGGTTCACTATGCTATTTCCTGTACTTTTATATACATTTTAAAAGTTGCAAAATAAAGTATAAAAAATAAAAACTACCAACTTTCCATATTATTTAGAGATACATGCTGAAATATTTATGAAGCAAATGGCATGTGGGCTGGTATTATGCCCTGAAAAAATAATCCCAGGGCAGGGGAGCGTGGGAGGAAATGTGGGTAAAACAAAATTGACCATATGTCAGTAACTGTTGAATGTCAACGATGGGCGCCTGAGGGCTCATTTTACTCTTCTTGCTACTGTTGCATATGCTTGAAATTTTTGATAATGAAAAGTCTTTCTAAATAGAGAATAATAGAAAGAAACAATAAAAGAGCAGAAACAAATAGAAATTGAAAAAATATGCAGAGGAATAATTCAACAAAACTCAAATCTGTAACTTTTAAAAGATTAATAAAAACAAACCACTGGTAAGACAAATCAAGAAAGCAATGGAAAATATAAATAGCAGTCTTAGTAATGAGAATGAAAATTGCTCATAGATGTGCAGATGTAAAAAATAAGAAGACATCATAAATAAGTTTGTATGAATAAATTTGAAAATTTGGATAAAATTGACAAATTCCTAGAAAAAATACAACTTATCAAAAATGGTCCAAAAAGCAAAGGAAAACCTAAATATTCACCATGAACATTTAAAAAACAATTGAATCAGTAATCAAAAGTCCTTCCACAAAGGAAACCGAAGGCTTCAATGGCTTCACCAATGAGTTTCACCAAATAATCAGGGAACAAACACTCTTAATATTACTCAAACTATTCTGAAGAACAGGAGAAAGGGAACTGTCTTCAACAGATTTTATGAGGCTAGCAAAACCTGGATGTCAAACTCTGACAAAAACATTATGAGAAAGAAAAATTAGGGAAAATATCAATTGATAGGTGTAAATTTCTAGCTCAAATGTAAGCAAACTAAATCTAGCAATAAATAAAAATGATAATATAACCAAGCAGGTTTTATTCTAGAAATGAAGAGTTTATCATTAGAAAATTAATTACAGCTGACCCTCCATTTCTGCAGGTTCCGTATATGTGGATTCAACCAACCAAGTATTGAAATATAGTATTCAGTAGAAAAGAAAAAGAAAAAAAAAAAGGGAGGGGAGGGGAGGGGTGGGGAAGGAAGAGAAGGGAAGAAATAATATTCAAATACTATGCCATTGTATATAAAGGCTGTGAGCATCTGCAGATTTTGGTATCTGCAGGGATCCTGGAACCAATCTCTTCTGGATACTGAGGGATGACTGTACTGTAAGTCACCACATTAACATATTAAAAAGAATAATGGCTGGGCGCAGAGGCTCAGGCCTGTAATGCCAGCACTTTGGGAGGCTGAGGTGTGTGGATCACCTGAGGTTGGGAGTACAAGATCAGCCTGATCAACATGAAGAAACCCCATCCCTACTAAAAATACAAAATTAGCCGGGTGTGGTGGTACATGCGTGTAATCCCAGCTACTCAGGAGGCTGAAGCAGGAAAATTGCTTGAACCCAGGAAGTAGAGGTTTTGGTGAGCCAAGATCGCACCACTGCACTCCAGCCTGGGCAACAAGAACAAAATTCCATTTCAAAAAAAAAAAAAAGAAAAAAATACAGTTTACTCAGTAGATTAAAAAAAGACAGAACTTGGTAACATTAAAATCTATTTATTCAACATAATATAATTTGCTAACTTTTAGCAAATTAGAAATAGAGCTAAATATCCTTTGTCTGATTCGATGTATTTACCCACATCAAATTCCTGTTAATGGTCAAATACTGAAAGCTTCCTATTTGAAACTAGGGTTCAGAAAGGATGCCCACTCTTGTTATTCCTATTCAGCATTACTCTGGAGGTCACAGACAGTGCAAGAAGAGGCGTGAAAGGCAAAAATGATTGAGAGGCCGAAACAAAACTATCTCTATAAGATATGACTGTGAAAGTAACATAATAAAGGAAATCTAAACTGAAATTAGAATTAATAGGAGAGTTTGGCAATATTGTACTAAATCAATATATAATAATTACATTTTTATAATCCAATTGAATTATCAAATTAAATTTTTAAAAGATATCATGTAAAATAGCGTTAAATGCATCTAGAAATAAATCTAAACATTTATTGGAACAATTTAAAAGATCTAGAGAACCATGCCATATTTATAGATGGGAAGGTTCAATAGTTAAAAATACAAAAATGAAAATAAATCAATTACCTGCCGGTGGATGTATAGCTTGCAGGTAATTTCAAAGAAAATCCTGACCAATAGAGGTTTTATTAGTGCAAATTTATAAGAGTAATTAAGATAGAACTAAGGCTGGGAGGTGATAGGACTTATCTTGCCAGAATTTTTATAAAGCCATATTAATCAGAACAGTGTGATACTAATGGTAGAAGTTAACTTGGCCAATGTAACAGAAGAAAGTCTAGAGGCAGAGTTAGGAATATAGAGCTCTATGTAGGTAACACAGGTGACACTGCAGAATCAGTGCAGAAAGGAGTACCTTCTCAATAAATGATGCTGAAACCACTGGCCGCCCACGTACCTAACATTGGTATGTGACATTTTATCATGTAGTTCCAAATATTTTTCAATATCCATGATAGTTTCTCTTCAAGCCATGAAATACTTAGAAACGTGTTTTTGTTTACAAGACAAGGTTTTGACGTTTTGGTTATCGTTACCCTTTTGTTATTAATATTTGTATATGGCCTGAGTACTGGGTCCAATTTCATCATTAGCCATGTGAGAAGCCAATGTTCTTATAACTCATGTTCCATTTCTTGTCAATACCCTGGAGAAGTCGTTGCGTAGGTCTCTAAGGGAACACGGTCCCTTTAGGATGAGGAACATGAGGAGTTGTGTTATGGGGTTGCTTGCACAAGCAGGAAGATGACACAGGATGCTTTCCCTGAGAGTAAAGGAGCTCATTATCTCTCCTTTCCCACACATAAATAACTTCTCCCTCTGTGTCCCTCTTCTTGTCAATAACATCACCATCATCCCTGTTACCCAAGCTTGAGACTGCTTACCCGACTGTCCATCCTCATATTTATTTCTGCCTCCACTCTTTTCTTCCAGGTCAGTACATCCCATGGGCCAGATGATGGCCTCCAATGTCCTCTAGCAAAGTGTACCAAGAAATGCTTGCTTGCTAAATCCAAGGGACAATTTTCGGTCCTTAACTTCCTTGACCTCTCAGCTGCATCAAAAGAAACGACAATTCTCTTCCTGAAACATTCTCTTCCCTTGGCTTCCCAGACTCCTTTTATTCTGGTTCTCACCTTACTTCTTTGGCCATATCCTTCACTCCCCCTCCCCTGCCCATTCCATAATTGCTCAGGTTCCATGGTTTTGGGCTGGGCCTTCTTCCGTTTTGACTCTATTCACACTCTCTGTGGGTGATACATCTTACGGTAGCAAGGTAGCAATTACCATAGATGCGCTGAAGGCTTCGACACTTATCGAAGCCCAGATTATCTTGAATGATACTCAAATTTGTGTCACTTTACCGGTATCTATTCTTAAATATCTCCCAAGAGCCTCAAATTCACTTGAACTGACTTTACCATCTTTCCCTCTCAATACTCACCACTCCGAACTGGTCCCTAACTCACTGAACCTTGCAATTGGTTACCTATGCCTGAGGGTCATCTGTGGCACCTTCCTCTCCCTCACCTCTGCATCCCCAAACCCAGTACATTATATCTATCCCAAATCCCAGTAGATTATATCTCCTAAGTGGCATTCATATCACGTATCTTCTTTCCATTTCCTCTGCCCCATGTCAGGCCACCATTTGCTCTCTCCTGACCATTATTTCCTTTTTTTTTTTTTTTAGATGGAGTCTCGCTTTGTTGCCCAGGCTTGAGTGCAGTGGTGCCATCTCAGCTCACTGCAACCTCCGCCTCCCAGATTGAAGCAATTGTCCTGCCTCAGCCTCCTGAGTAGCTGGGACTACAGGCGCATGTCACCACGCCTGGCTAATTTTTGGTATATTTAGTAGAGACAGGGTTTCACGGTGTTAGCCAGGATGGTCTTTATCTCTTTATCTCCTGACCTCATGATCCGCCTGCCTCAGTCTCCCAAAGTGCTTGGGATTACAGGTGTGAGCCACCACATCCGGCCTTGATCATTACTTTCTAATTTGTTTTCCCTTTTCTTTTTTTGGAATTTCATCAATATCTTTTCCTTTTATTTTAGATTCAGGAGGTAAGTGTGCAGGTTTGTTACCTGGGTCTAATGTGCAATGCTGAGGTTTGGAGTACAAATGATCCTGTCACTCAGGTACTGACCATAGGACCCAACAGTTTCTCACCCCTTGCTCCCCCCTCACCTCTAATAGTCCCTAGTGTCTCTGGTTGCCATCTTTACATCCATGAGTATCCAATGTTTAGCTCCCATTTTCCAGAGAAAACATGCATTAATTTGCTTAGAATAATAGCCTTCAGCTGTATCCATGTTGCTGCAAAAAACGCCTTCACCCTTTTTATGGCTGCATAGTATTCTATTGTGTGTGTGTATAGATATAGATCTAGATGATATAGATATCATATTTCCTTTATCTACATTGTTGATGGGCACCTACATTGATTTCATGTCTTTGCTATTGTGAGTAGTGCTGTGATAAACATGCAAGTGCACGTGTCTTTTGGTAGAATTATTTATTTTCTTACGGGTATATACCCAATAATGGGATTGCTGGGTTGAATTGAAGCTCTGTTTTAAGCTCCTTAAGAAATCTATAAACTGCTTTCCACAGTCTCCAAACACGAGTTTTGCTAAACCATAGCTCTGTCAATGCCTCCAGAGTGGAAGTTCAGCCTGCTCCCATCTCTCTCTCTCTCTAGCTTCTTTTCTGATCTCCTCCTGCACCGCTAGCCACACTGTGCCGATCACCTCCACCCACCACCCTTCCTCCTGCAAGGGGACTTCTTTCAGCCTTCCCTGATGGTCCTAGCCTATGGACCTCCAAACACGTTGCCCAGAGAAACCTTAGTGTGCTCTCCACCACCTGCTCCCATCTCAGCTTTCATATTAATATTTTCAAAAAGCTTTCCATGGTTAGGATAAGCATTTCTCCTCGATGTTCTCGTAGCATCTATCATAGCACAGTCAATCATGACACTCAACTTCCATGATCTATTTCTCTGTCTTCTCCACTGAACAGTAAGCTTCTAGTGGGTAAGGAGCGTCACTATAACTCACCGTTCTATTTCAGGTCTGCTGCAGTCCTTAGTGTCTAGTAGACAATAAATACGTGCTGTACAAATGAAGGCCTCCTACACACGTCTGCCATACTGACTCTACTTAAAGCATAATGCACAACCTATCACCTTTCTTGAAAAGAAAATCAGTGATGTCCTCAATAAATGCTGAACAAAGTTCAGATGCTTCAGCCAGGCATTCACGGTGTCCACAGTCCGCGCCAGCAGACGTTTCCGGATATTGTTCACCACCACATGCTCTGTTCTCCAGCCAAACTGAATGGCTCCTATTTCGTGGTTGTGTGCACCACCGATTTGCACCTCCCTGCCCTGGCTCGGGCTCTTTTCCAAAATCAGTACGTTTTCTCCACTTATCTCAGTCCTACTTAGCTTCTCATTTAGAACATCACAACCACGTCACCTCTTCCATGACACCTTCCCTGATCTCACCCTCTGGAAATTGCTTCCCCTTCTGTTGGTCTTTCATGACATTTGGTCTGTGTGTTTTTTTATGGGCCTCATCACTCTGCAGACTATCTATTTAGGTTTGCCTTTTCTCACTCGGGGGACAAGCTCCTTGAGGGCAGTTAATGCATCTTTTTGAAAATCTGTGTGTATTGGTTGAATCTGAGGTGGAAGGATTGCTTGAGCTCAGGGGTTTGAGGCCAGCCTGGGCAACACAGAGAGAGCCTGACTCTACAAAACATGTTAAAAATTGGTCAGGTGTGGTGATGCATGCTTGTGGCCCTAGCTACTCAGGAGAATGAGATGGAAAGATTGCCTGAGCCTGGGAGGTTGAGGCTGAAGTGAGCCAAGAACATGCCACTGCACTCTGGCCTGGACAACAGAGTAAGATCCTGACTCAAAAAAAAAAAAAAAAAAAGGAAGAAAGAAAAGAAAAAGAAAGAATGGTATTCTAGCATCACAGTATGAAATTTACATCCTACTCTCGGCCAACAAAAGAAAATACAGATGAACTAAGATTTTTGGAGAAGAGATGGTGTGGCTTGACCTAGCTAAACCAGAAGAATTTGTCCTGATGAAGGCATTTGATAGAGAGAAAAGAGCATAGAAAATAAAAGTAGATACAAGCTGGTGAGCTCCTGAAATGCAGAGATAGATTTGTTATACTGGGAATTCTTGTATCTCTCATAGAACTTCCCTTCTCCACCTGTCCTGTCCCTCCCTTCTGAACTGCACTGAAATCCAAGGCTCCTGGAGTTCCTCAGCAGCCTGACAGGAGCCCTTGATCCCCTCCCACATACTGAATCACACTTGAAGTATCCCCTCATGAAGAGATTTTGGGAGGCATTACTGACCATCCCAAATGCATGCAGTCATAGCAATAATGCCGCTATATGCTCCAGAGTCATGGAATGCAGGCCTCAACATTTACTAATTTTTTCATGCAGCAGTTACTGAACTTCACACCCAAGGGCTATACTGAACTCTAACAATGCACGGTATTAGCTTCCCAGGTTTGCTGTGCTACATTAGCATCGACTATGTGATTTAAAACAACAGAAACTCATTTTCTCACAGTTCTGGAGGCTAGATGTCTAAAATCAAGGTGTTGGCAGAGCTCTGCTCCCTCTGAATGCCTACGGCTAGAATCTGTTCTACGCCTGTCCTCTAGCTCCTGGTGGCTGCTGGCAGTCCTTGGTCAGCCTTGGCTTGGGGATGCATCACACCAGTCTCTGCCTCCATCTTCCCATGGGGCGCTCCTCTCTGTGTCTTCTCATGGCCTTTGTCAAGGGATGTCAGTCACTTTATCTAGGGCCAACCCTTATCCCATACGCCCTCATCTTAACTAATGACATCTTCAAAGACCTTACTGTCAAATAAGGTCATACTCTGAGATGCTGCGTGGACACAAATTTTCAATGCAGTTCAGAAGGGAGGGACAGGACAGTTGGGGAAGGGAGGTTCTATGAGAGATACAAGAATTCCCAGTATAACAAATCTCTGCATTTCAGGAGCTCACCAGCTTTTATCTACTTTCATTTTCTACGCTCTTTTCTCTCTATCAAATGCCTTCATCAGGACAAATTCTTCTGGTTTAGCTAGGTCAAGCCACACCACCTCTTCTCCAAAAACCTCAGTTCATCTGTATTTTCTTTTGTTGGCCAAGAGTAGGCTATAAATTTCACACTGTGATGCTAGAATACCATTCTCCCTCTCTCTCTCTCTTTCTTTCCTTCTTTCTTTCTTTCTTTCTTTTTCTTTCTTTCTTTGTAACACAGTGGTGTGATCTTGGCTCACTACAGCGTCAACCTCCCGGGCTCAAGCAATACTTCCATTTCACTCTCCTGAGTAGCTAGGACCACAGGCACATATCACCATGCCCGACCAATTTTTTAAATTTTTTGTAGAGTCAGGGTCTCTCTGTGTTGCCCAAACACCTATGCTCAAGCAATCCTCCCAACTCAGACACCTGATGGGTTGGTATTACAGGCATGAGCCACTGTGCCTGGCCTAGAACACCATTCTTGATCACCCATTTTTTTTAAATACTATCTTAAAGAGTGGATTCTTCATACTTTCCTAGTTCTTATAGAGGATGAGTTTGTTCTCTATAAATTTAAAGTCTGATGATACAGGTCATACCCAGCTTCCTGGTCTGGGCCCTGAGTGGATCTCACTGCATGTCCATTATCCCTCCATTAGCCATGTGGGGGTCAGTGGAAGAGAGCCACAGGTTGGAGTCAGACACCCAATCAGCCTTTGGGAAGCCTTCTGTCAGTGTGGATGTCCTCTGAGATGCAAAGTCATGTTACAATCTATCCGAGAAAAGTCAGTCTAAAGCTAGGACCAGCTCTATAATTTGCAAGGTCCAGTACAAAATGAAAATGAGGGGCCCCTTGTTCAAAAATGATTCAGATTTGAAGGCAGTGACTGCAGAGCATTAAAGCAGAAGTGGGGCCCTTCTGGGCACAGGGCTCAGTGCCACTGCACAGCTTGCCTGCCCATGAAGCTGGTCCCGCCTGGAGTTGAAAACCAGACGTTACATTTCACAAGCAAACACTAACAGCATTTGGATTGTAAATTGCTTTGGATTTTCTCCACGACTGCTTCCCTCCATTAGGAGAGATCATCAAAAATGATGGCAGCTGATTGAGAACTATATAAATGGTTTACACAATGAATAATAAATTCCAGATTAAAATGTCATTAAAAAAAAAAAAAAAAAACCTTTAACAGCCCACTGGTGAATACACTTGTACCGGTATAATGAGACTCACTTTCAGGGCAGAAAAAGATGAGGCCTCTCTTTGGAGAATGGCATTCTTACTCTGTGGATTCTTAGGCCGGTTGCTGTTGATTGGAAAGATGCTTTACTCTGTTTTATGCTTGGAGTTTGCTGCAGATGTCAGCCTAATAGCTACTGATGATGGTGATGGCTCTTCCCTCTGCATTTTCCGCACCCTGCACTTTTAGGGTAAGTCTGGGAGGGCTGGGGTTGCTGGACAGGGCATATTATTTGTACAAGGCACCATGCCAACATTTTGTAAGGTAATTCTGAGATCTTCTTTGTATCAGAATATAGGATGCCTTACAGGTCCACACAAACTATAAGCAATCTCTAAATCTGGATAAGATTGTATTAACAAGATCAGACTAATGGCCAGAGAGAAGGCTCCAGAATGGACTGTTTCTCAAGAAGCAGCATCATCCCTGGAAAGAAATCATGAGAAACTTCCCAAGAGATGGTACCTGGGACATCACCAAGAAATATGAAGGCATTGGACTTTTTCTTCCCTGTTCTGTTGCTCCTCACCCCATATCTCCATGGCTGCTGTATCTTTGAGCTCTGTGAATAGACCTTGGTTTCTCTTCTAACAGCATCATGGATCTCTGAAATCTACATCATCAGGCTTGTCTTTGTCAACACAGGCTTAGCCTACCACTCACACCCAACCCCTTCCAGAAGAGTAGGCACATATCAAAATCTGGTTTGTCATGGAACACCACTGCCCTGAACATAGGGATTGGAACCCAGTCTAACTTCAGAAGCTATTCTTTACATCTAGCATAATGCCCTGCCCAAAGTAGGTGGTCAGTAATTTTTTTTTTTTTTAGATGGAGTCTTGTTCTGTCGCCAGGCTGGAGTGCAGTGGCGTGATCTCGGCTCACTGAAACCTCTGCCTTTCGTGTTCAAGTGATTCTCCTGCTTCAGCCTCCTGAGTAGCTGGGATTGCAAGCACGCACCACCACGTCCAGCTAATTTCTGTATTTTTAGTAGAGGTGGGGTTTCACCATGTTGGCCAGGATGGTCTCGATCTCTTGGGTGGTCAGTAAATATTTGAGGAAAACTTCAGCACCATGAATGATAGCCTTTTTTGTTTCTACAAAAAAATATGTAGAGGTTTTTTTTGTTGTTTTTTTTTTTGAGACAGAGTTTCGCTCTTGTTACCCAGGCTGCAGTGCAATGGCGCCATCTCGGCTCACCGCAACCTCCGCCTCCTGGGTTCAGGCAATTCTCCTGCCTCAGCCTCCCGAGTAGTTGGGATTACAGGCACGCGCCACCATGCCCAGCTAATTTTTTGTATTAGTAGAGACGGGGTTTCACCATGTTGACCAGGATGGTCTCGATCTCTTGACCTCGTGATCCACCCGCCTTGGTCTCCCAAAGTATGTTGAGTGTTTTATTAGCAAATATATTTCCAGTCTGGCTTTTAAGTGTGAGAGAACTCAATACGTCTCTTGATAGTGAAGCACAGACTGCCTTGGGATGTTTAAAAATTCTTGTACTGTTATTTAACAATTGTACGGTGCTCTATTTTAACTCATCGTGTGGTTATTTTTACTTTCCTTTGTCTTCAATTAAAATAAAACTCATTAAGGGAAGAAAATATGATTTTGTACATTCTCCATAGTAATCCAACAGAATAGGCATTTAACAAACAGTTCTTTTGGTTTTTGTTTTCTTTTGTTTTGTTCTGTTTGAGACGGAGTCTCGCTCTGTCGTCCAGGCTGGAGAGCAGTGGCGTGATCTCAGTTCACTGCAACCTTCACCTCCTGGGTTCAAGCAATTCTCCTGCCTCAGCCTCCCAAGTAGCTGGGACCACAGGCACGCGCCACCATGCCCAGCTAATTTTTTGTATTTTTAGTAGAGACAAGGTTTCACTGTGTTAGCCAGGATGGTCTTGATCTCCTGGCCTCGTGATCCACCTGCCTTGGCCTCCCAAAGTGCTGGCATTATAGGTGTGAGCCACCGCGCCTGGCCCAGACAGTTCTTTTGATTTCCGGTTCTGTAGCCCACTACTGTTCTTCCTTCAATTTTGTCACTTTCTCCACCTTTACCCCATCAGATATTCCCTGACTTCTAGAGCTTTTAATGTGCCCTTTAATATTTTAAAAGGTGAAGCCATCTAGAAAATAATGTTAAGTGAACAGAAAGCACATTACTGAAATAAATGCTTGGAATAACATTTAGGGACACCGAATAAAGGAAACACTGGAAAAGCCATCTGAGTGGAGCAAAAGTACAACGTGGTCAGGAACAAAACATACCGACTTCAGGAGAGAGGGATGGGAGTAGGGTTGGCGGCTGTGACTTTTTTCTTTCTAATTAAGAAAATGAGGCCAGATGCGATGGCATATGCCTGTAGTCCCAACTACTCGGGAGGCTGAGGCTTCAGTGAGCTATGATGGTACCATTGCACTCCAGCCTAAGCAACAGCGTGAGACCCCGTCTCAAAACAAAACAGAAAAAGAAAAGAAGAAAAGAAAAAAAATGTTCTGAAGCAACTGTGACAACAGGTTAAACATTTTAAAATCTGGGTGGTGGGTTTTATTATGTAAGATATTCTAAAGTGATGTTTTAATTGTTCAATTTGGGAGGCCATGAAAAATTTGGTCCCAGACATAGATGGATGATGGCATGCAGTGCTGAGACCGGGCGGACACTGCGGAACGAGTAGCTTCCGTTTCACGATGGAACGTGAGGTAGGTGCAAGGAAGCAAACGTCTCTCTGTTACGAGACCGTCTTTGGTCTCATGAGACATTCCTTGAAAGGGCAGGAAAGAAAACTAAGGCCTCGATCCTACCTCAATCGTCCATATACACCACACCCCCAAAAAGCACTTTCAAGAAGAAACGTGCATTTATTTAAATCTTCCATGTAAAAGCTCTATGAATTCCTCATTCTGACCACTTCCACTCAGTTTCTTTCACTCTTCATGGAAAAATAACTTAAAAACATTACTATCTGATAGCTTTAAGATATCTTGCAAGTCAATAAGAAAAAGAGATGAATATGTCAGTAAAAAATGGGCATAGGACAGGAATTGATAACTCTCAGATGTAATACAACTGGTTAATAAGCCTATAACAAAATCAAACTTAATTAAGACATTGAGACGTTCTGTGAACGATTAGATGTGCAAAGATTAAAAATACGAGAATACTGAAAGTTGCCAAAATGTGCTATAGAGTAGTAAGAACATAAGTGGATGAAAACTTTCTAAGAACCTTGAAACTAGTAGTCCCACCTCCAGAAATCCCTCCTAAAAACAATGTAACATTATTTATTATAATAAATGAACACACAAAAGTGAGTTACATGGCCAACACTCAGAGAATTAATACATTAATTATTATATCATTATGAAATGGAATATTTTTGCCATCAATATGCTCATTAAAAGTGCTCAGGAAAAAAATATGCTATCCTTTTTCTTCTTTTTCTCAGATGGCTCTGTCACCCTGGCTGGAATGCAGTGGCATGATCTCAGCTCACTGCAACCTCTGCTTCTCAGGTTCCAGTGATTCTCCTGCCTTAGCCTCCCAAGTAGCTGGGATTACGGGCATGTGCCAACACACCCAACTAATTTTTGTATTTCCAGTAGAGATGAGGTTTCACCATGTTGGCCGGGCTGGTCTTGAACTCCTGACCTCAGGTGATTTGCCCACCTCAGCCTCCAACAGTGCTAGGATTACAAGCATGAGGCACCATGACCAGCCATGCTATATTATTAATTAGTAGACTACAAACCAAATGTAGTATAATCTCAGCACTTTTATAAATTCATTATATAAACAGAAAATAAAACTAAATGTGCTGGAATAGTACCTCTAGTGGCTCTGGGTAGAGGGATTATGGATTTAAATAATTTTTTCCCATTTCCCCCCCCTAGTTTTCTATATTGGGTTACATTTTCTAATTTAGTAATTACAAAATAAACACTATTTTTAAAACAGAAAGAGAAGTCACTATTGCCCCAAACAATCTACCCGGGGAATTTCAAATCTAATCCACTGCAAACATAGGTCAGCTAGTCAGATACATCTTAGCTTAGCAAGTTGCCTTGTTAAAATCTCCCATGATCAGGAGTTGCTGGGTGTTCTCTGCTCCATGCTACACAGTGTAGGGAGAATGTTTGACTCCAGGCTTCCTGTAAGATACCAGTGTTGGTCACCACATCTAGACAGTTTTTTGGTTTTGGTTTTCTTTAGATAGAGTCTCATTCTGTCACCTAGGCCGGAGTGCAGTGGCGCCATCTCAGCTCACTGCTGCCTCCACCTCCCAAGTTAAAGTGATTCTCCTGCCTCAGCCTGCCCAGTAGCTGGGACTACAGGTGCCTGCCACCATGCCCAGCCAATTTTTGTATTTTTAGCAGAGACGGGGTTTCACTATATTGGTCAGGCTTGTCTTGAACTCCTGACCTCATGATCTGCCCACCTCAGCCTCCCAAAGTGCTGGGATTACAGGCATGAGCCACCGTGCCCGGCCTCTAGACAGTTTTTAAATCTCTGCTGGGGTAGACTGAGGCAGAAAGAAGTCCATTTGCTTCACCTTTGTGTTTTCTATTCTTTTAAAAATCTTCTGAATTTACTAAATGTGCTTAGCTGAATTCACCCTTCTTGTGGACTGCCGAGCTGAAAGGAACCGCTGTACGCCACATTGGATTGCCTAAGAAGACCACATTCTGCTTTGAAGATTGTTTGCATTCTGCCGTAACTTAAAAAGGAAGGCCTGAGCATTTCACCCTAAGAAACATCTACCGGTGGCGGATGTGGTCATTCGAACACTTTCAAGACACGCTTAAAATGGAAACTATTTCAGAACGGTCACGGCAACAAGGGAGCCCAAAAGAAGCTCACTAAAAAACCTCATCATAGAAGGAGCAAGAAATTAAACACAATAAGCCTTTTCCCTTTTAGCATAAAAGTATGCAAGAGAAAACACGATCTCTGGGACCCGAGGTATGCCTGAAACACATTTTACGCTGAAATCAAATCCTAACGTCAAATCAGCTAGATCTTCCACATTTCCACCACATCCCCACTGCTAACCTTAGCCCCGAATTAATTCAGGATTCCAAGCATAGCTGGCATGCTTGGGTTTGTCTGGGTAAGTTAAATGGTCAAAAAGTATTAGCCAAATTCCTACATACAGAGTCCTGTACCTGGTATGCCAAACACGAAGGAAAACACAAGTGGAGATCTGCTTACAAAGTCAATAATCTCACTTAGCGGGAGAGTCTAGGGTAGGCTATGCCGGAAGGCTGGTCTAAGGTGCAGAATTGAGGGGCTGGAGAGAATGATGTCTGGAACAGCAAACATTCTCTCAAAGGACCAGACAGTAACACTCGGCGCTTTCCGGGTCTAGGCCAATAGGTAAAGTGAAAGCTATCATATGGGTACTTATAAAAACCATTTAAAGAGGCTGGGCACGGTGGTTCACGCCAGTAATCCCAGCACTTCGGGAGGCCGAGGCGGGCAGATCATGAGGTCAGGAGTTCGATACCAGCCTGATCAACATGGTGAAACCCCATCTCTACTAAAAATACAAAAATTAGCCAGGCATGGTGGCATGTGCCTGTAGTCCCAGCTACTCAGGAGGCTGAGGCAGGAGAATTGTTTTAACCTGGGAGGCGGAGGTTGTAGTGGCCCAAGATTGTACCACTGCACTCCAACCTGGGCGATAAAGCAAAACTGTCTCAAAAAACAAACAAACAAACCAGAAAACCATTTAAAATGTAACCATTTAAAAATATAAAAAGCATTCTTTCTTCACAGGGCCATTAAAAAATCCATGCTGGTATTGGTCCTAGGGCCTCAGTGTATGGACCCCTGGCTAAGTATCACTTTAATGTAAATGAGTTTTTATTTTCATTTTATTTTAAGTTCTGGGGTACATGTGCAGGTTTGTTATATAGGTAAACGTGAGCCACGGTGGCTGCTTGCTGCGCCCATCAACCCACTGCCTAGGTATTATGCCCAGTATGCATTAGCTATTTTTTTTTTTGAGACAGAGTCTCACTCTGTTGCTCAGGTGTGATCTCAGCTCACTGCAAGCAATTCTCTTGCAATGAGAATTCTCTTGCAGTGAGAATCCCAGGTTCGAGCACTTCTCTTGCCTCAGCCTCCCAAGCAGCTGGGACTACAGGCGCACGCTGCCATGCGCAGCTAATTTTTTGTAATTTTTTTTTAGTAGAGATGGGGTTTCACCATGTTGCCCAGGCTGGTTGTGGACTCCTGAGCTCAGGCAATCCGCCCACTTCGGCCTCCCAAAGTGCTGGGATTACAGGTGTGAGCCCCCACGCCCGGCGCATTAGCTATTTCACCTAGCGCTCTCCCGCACTTCCCGCCCTCCCCTGACAGGCCCCAGTGTATGCTATTTCCTCACATGTGTCCATGTGTTCTCACTGGTCAGCTCCCACTTATAAGTGAGAACATGCGGTGTTTGGTTTTCTGTTCTTGCATTAGTTTGCTGAGGATAACGGCTTCCAGTTCCATCCACGTCCCTGCAAAGGACACGATCTCATTCGTGTTTTGTTCTGTTTTTGTTTTTTTGAGACAGAGGTTCGTTCTTGTTGCCCAGGCTCAAGTGCAATGGTGTGGTCTTGGCTCACTGCAACTTCCGCCTCCCAGGTTCAAGAGATTCTCCTGCCTCAACCTCCAGAGTAGCTGGAATTACAGGTGCCTGCCACCACGCCTGACTCATTTGTGTATTTTTTAGAGATGGAGTTTTACCATGTTGGCCAGGCTGGTCTCGAACTCCTGACCGCATGATCCACCTGGCCTCCCAAACTGCTGGGATTACAGGTGTGAGCCACTGTGCCCGGCTGATCACATTCCTTTTTGTGGCTGCAAAGTATTCCATGGTGTATATGTACTACATTTTCTTTATCCAGTCTGCCATCACTAGGTATATACACAAAGGAACACAAATCATTCTATTATAAAGATACCTTGCGTGCATATGTGCATTGTAGCACTATTCACAATAGCAAAGACATAGAATCAACACAACCACCCATCAATGAGTTTTTCTTCTATAAAACGAGGAGAATACCCTAATTATCCAACATGATTGTTTTTGAAGATCCAACGAGGAAACAAATGTGAAAAAAACATGATCAATGTACAATTTCTCTACCAACACAAGGCATAATTATGAATACTATTACTTACACACAGGCATGTTTCATCATAAAAAACCTGACATGGGTCCTCTCAACTGATGGGTCACATGGTCACAAAAGATTAAAATATATGCGGAATACTCACACATAAAGAATAGCAGATGATCCCATGTGGTGGCTTACACCCTATAATCCCAACATTTTGGGAGGCTGAGGTGGGCAGACGGATCGATCCCTTTAGCCCAGGAGTTTGAGACCAGCCTAGGCAACATGGCAAAACCCTGTCATTACAAAAAGTACAAATTTAGCCAGGCGTGGTGGTACGTGCCTGTAGTCCCAGCTACGCAGGGGGCTGAGAGGTGGGAGGACGCCTGAGCCTCGGAGGTTGAGGGTGCAATGGACTGTGATCGTGCCATTGCACTTCAGCCTGTGCAACAGAACAAGACTGTCACAGAAAAAGAATAGGAGACCGGTGTATTTCATAAAAATGACCTGGGAAATAACACTGCAATCCCCATCTAGACTGAGGATTAGAGATGGGCAAAAAGTGTGGAAATTGGCTTTAAACCCCAGCGCACTTCTTTATCCACCAACTCCACACTTCCCTCTCATTTCCCCGTGTGCTTTCTTGAAGCTGGTCCCATATTCTGACCATAAATCCAAAAGATAAGTGCTCAAAGCTTCCCACCACGGCAATACAATGTACATAGGAAATCTAACTCACACTTGGCTTAATATAACTTGTACACAGCAGGCACTAAAAACATGCATGTTGGAAGATAATTCAGCTGACTCTGTTTTGAAGGAACAGATTACAGCTACAGACCAGGTGAAATGACTTATTTCCCCAGTTTCAGAGATTATCGGAAAGTCCAAAACAATAACAATAATGTTTCTTTATGTTGATGAAATTGAAAAAATTTCTGTAGAGTTCAATATTTAGTAATGCTTTTATTCAAAAGCAAACAACAACCAATTTTTTCAGAAGTGCGTTCTCATGGCTTTTCCTCTATTTGATGTGATGTTATATTAACTAATGACTGAATCTATGGCAATTACCTGCTAATAGATTCAGGCTCTATCTTTAAAAGGATACAAAATGTTTGTCAACCCTTGTCCATAAGCAGAGCTCTCGCTTAACGGCTTCTGGATCCAGATTTAATAAGTATTAAAAGGTATTTTACAAAAAACAAAAAAAACAAAAAGCAAAATACAAAAACCTTTAAAACAAAATAGAGAGTTTGGCCATGAAAACTGCCCAATGAACATACATACAACTGAATTATTTGCATTTCTAATTACTCTTTCTTAGCCCTTAGGTTCTATCATCCATCTATTTCTCCTCACTATTTGTGGGTGCTCAGACTCTGTACATTACAACAGTAGCAACTGACCTTCAATTACTCATAAACTTTGTACCAATCTGTTTTCCGCCTCTAAATTGGCAGGAAACCCCTTGCTTTTCCCAGTCTCAATATGCACAAGTTGTAACTCTCTCTCTGGTAGAAAAGCAGACGTGTGGATTCACTCTGGTAAAATCTCTGACTTAACGCCATTTCAGAAGTGAGAAGGCAATGCAAATACATTTGATTTGCTCATCGTCATCATCTCTCCATCATTTGATTTCTGCATCATACAACCAATTTATTCATCATAACCACCTACAGAATGTGCATGTATCACTCACACCGTGTTTGCTCCCTGCTCCTGGAAAACAAATGATCGAGACAAATTCGAATATTTGACACTTCTTCCATTTCAAAAAAATAAAAGGATCAATTTAAAGCCCTTCATTACCGTCCCTAAGAAGAGCAGACGGGAAATTGAAGGGCTGTCAACAACAGAAAGGAGTTTTCCTTTAGAATACTTTGATTTCAATAGGGTATCAGCAGACACAATTACAAGCACTCACATTCTTACTTTTAAATTAAAACTTAAAAAGGATTCAGATTGTGGATTTTACCCTCAGCCACTGGGGGCCGACTTAGCAGGAAAATCATAGGTGACTTGATGGATGGATGGAAGGAAGGAAAGGAGGGAGGAAGGGAGGGGTAATGGGTTGAAGGCATATGTATATTCACCTGAGAAAACTCTGTAGACATGCCAGGTAAGAACAGTTACCTCCAAAAATTCAAACCCAATCAAGTCAAATCCTAATTTCATTCTAGCCCATGCATAGAAAGAAGAGACACTATTCTCAAATTGCCTAAGCTGTGAAAATTCCAGAGTTGTTACTCCAACTGGTCAATCTGAAATGTGTAAACATGTATTTAAATTTTGTAAATACATATTTAGACCAGGTGTGTGGGTGGGTCGGTGGGTGCGGTGGGACAGTCAGCCAACGTGGTTCCTGGCTGTTACTGATTCTGTGTAGTAGAGTTGAGATTTCGAACAGGCGATGTCCCTCGTTCCTCTTCACCTCAGCCAGACCCGAAAATATTTTGCCCCACTGCATAAGAGAAAACAGAAAGCAGGATTTTAATTTTTCTTAGGGAGCCCTGCACTCTGGATTTTTCAAGGAGCCAAAGTATGCACTTTCAAAAGCGTTTACTTGAGAGGAAAAAAAAATAGCGATTCAGGGATTAATGGGAAATGGAGTGGGGCCGGGCCTGATGGATTTATTTTCACTCCAGAATGAAAATCCGATGCAATCACTTACAAAAGGAGATGGTCTCACACCTCCATCGCTGTATTTTCTTTCTGAATGCTGCATGCCCTTTCCTTCACACACGTATGAATGTCGGGTACCGGGAGGCATGTTTGTCCCCAAGCCATCTCTATACAGAAACTCTGTGCATCTTCCCCCTCTGCTTCCTACATTTCTTGCTCTGACAACGCTTTGCTTTGCTGGGGATAAAAGCACTCCAAGGCACCTTTTTGTTATTGTTTACCCACAGGAAAAACAAACAGTCTGTTAACTGAAACACTACATTAAAGGATGAACTTCTTAGCACTGAACTTAAAAAATTACCTTTCCCATTTCTCGAATGTTCTGAATTTACAGTGTGATTAAATTAAACAATACTTTGTTAAAGAAACAGGATGATAAATAGAACCTCCCAATAAAAATGATCAGGCTGGGACAGACAGGGCTGGTTAAATATCTTGTCAAGGAACAAATATGTTTATTTTCTTAACACTAGTTTAGGATTCTGTTTATTTGGTGACAAATATTTTGGCTTAGATACATAGATTCTGAATTCAAAGGATTGTCAAAAGCCAGGGGCTTCCCAAGCCGAGCGACTGTATTTCAGGGCTTAGGACGGCACTGCAGCCTCTGACAACAGGAAGACTCTGAGACAACCTTTCCCTTGCACCTACCTGATGGAGGCTTTGTCAGCTGCTGCTAGAGCCTCAACTGGAGCAGAAACAGCTGAAACATCAACTCAAGCTGTCACCCCCGTGATAGGTCTCATAAATCCAGATTAAACCTTTCTGTTTGTTTGCTGATCTTATTTTGTTTTTGAAAAGCAGGAGGAAGAAGGAGGGTTAGAAAAGCAGGGTTTTTCTGTTATTGTTTTTAATGACTGCCCACAAACTCCCTGGGTTCTTCTCAGATGGGCAGGACAATCATTTATTCATTCAACAAACCTCTCCTCAAGGCATGGGGACCATGGATGGACAAGACATAGATGTGGGGAGAAGAGGGTCACTGACTCCTGGGGGCTTTTAGTTTCCCCTAAAACAGACATGAATAAAAAATGCCTTTGTCTCGAGCACTGTAGATGGTTTGGGGGAGAAACAGCTATTTCCCATGAAACCATACATGTTAGAACACAATCCTCATTAATAATCCTTTCTGTTTGATTTTATTCATCTTTTCCATAGAAAATATAAATTTGCCTGAAAAATATTACATATAATATTTTTGAAATTGAATAAAATTGAAAGACATGAAACCCAACTTCTGAAACATAAGGCGATAGTGTAGCAAGCACACACTCTTCTGTGATTGAAAAGAAAACACCTCCTAAAATTATCCAGTGAAGGTCTGATTAGGAGTTTCTGGCAATTGTGTGCAAACAAAGTCAGGATTCTCAATTATACTTCATTTAAACTGCCATTCTAATATTGTATTTTGTTTAATCTTTTTTTTTGTTCTTTAACATTGAAAGCCAATTTAATAATTTATTCTTATTTCTGCACCCTCTACAACCCACTTTTATTATTTTGAAAACGGAAAAATATGATCCTAAAAATGTAAATGGATTTCTCTCTAAATATTTTAAATCTCCCAGAAAATAACCATTTACACACACACAGAGACACACACACACACACACACTCAACTTCTCACAAGGTATGACAGGCTATCTTTTTAAACCGTCTTTGGGCTGTATTACTGTAAAATAATTCTGTTAATAATGCTGAAAGACAGCAATTATACATAACATGCTTTTTTCATTTATAAACCACGTTGGATTTAGGTTTGTAAATATTTGAGGCAAATAACTCATCACAAACTGAGCATGGTGGAGAATTTTGGGAAACTAAAGGCAATTAAAAACTGCATATGCATAAAAAAGTTATTTGGGGAGAAATTCCTACCTAGGCTTTTTGACACTTGCAATGATTTTTTTTTTTAAAAGGGCAATGTGGTGTTTTAAAATTTTAATTTAGTTGAAGAAAACTCAACCCCAAAAAGCTGCTCTATTGCATTGAAACCTCATGAGGCAAGCTTCAGTCCTGAGCAAACAATAGCAGCTGCATTTATAAACCCTTGAAAAAAGGGTTTATAATGCAAACGCTGCCATGACCTTAACTCCAGAGGTGCAAACACGCTGCTGTAATAGGAAAATTATGCATTAAAACAGAATGGGGTGCCCAGAATGTTTTAAGATTTCTATTTGATCATGTTTTGTAGCTTTTCCAGTTTCAAATAATAAATAAACTTATGCAGTTGAATGAGAAGGAACGCTTCTGTTTCCTCAAAACACTTAAAATGGGTGAAATGTATGGTATGTAAATTATATTACAATAAAGCTGTTTAAAAGCAAAACAAAATGAGGTGTATTTCCACTGTAAACAGGAATTGGAGAGTGTGAGGACCATCCTATCAGCAATCAGAAAACAATGACTACTTGGTGATGAGGGATTTTCAAACTCTAAGAAAACTCATAAAATAGCACCAATATTTGCCAATGTTACATGAAATTAGCTGCATTCTGAACAGAGAAACACCCACTCCAAACATGGCAAAATAATTTGCTTTTGATAGCTTTCGATGCAATTGAAAAAAATGATTTTGATGAAATAAAAAAAAAAGAAGTATGCATTTAGGATAGTTAAAAAAAGGAGAAGATGAGGGGATATTTCAATGAAACGCCATATACTTTATTATTCATTCTCAGAGAAAAAATTATGAGAGGAGAAAATTCTCTAAGAGGAAAGAGATATCAAGCGGGAGGATTTCCTTCTATTAGAATTTGGGAAACGATGAGAGAGAAAGCAAGTTTACATTTATCTAGTGAAAATTAAAATTTAGATTTTAGAAGATTAATACTGGTTATCTGTTATATGGAAAAACAAATCCAGACTTCCCTTATTTCCTATGGATCAAAACAATTTCACCTGGACCCGCCAGAGCTGCATCCTCTTTTGGGAAAACTGAGGCTCATGTGGACCATAAATAATGCCATTTCCTAAGCTCTGATCCACCCAGGGCTCCCACTCAGGGTTTTTCCTTACTGTCCGTAATAAAAATAAACATCTGGATAAAATAATAAAGAAAAAAATATTGGCTCCTTCTTTATTTTCATTTACACAAGGAAATTAAAATTGTTTTTAGCTTTTGCTTTTTTTTTGGAGGTGAGGCAGAAGTCTCAGATTCACACTGAACAACGCACTTACTAGGAAAACAGGTGAATGTTTCTAGAAGCAGGATGGTTGTGATTTGCTCTTTTTGGAACAGAGGTTTTTTTTTTTACCTTTTTTTTTAATTGCATTTTAGGTTTTGGGGTACATGTGAAGAACATGCAAGATTGTTGCATAGGTACACACATGGCAGTGTGATTTGCTGCCTTCCTCCCCATCACCTATATCTGGCATTTCTCCCCATGCTATCTCTCTCCAACTCCCCACCCCCCGAGGTTACGTGAGAGTAAAGTTGGAAGAAATTGTCTCAGCACAGGCATGGTGAGATCTTGATCCTCCCTAAAAATATCCTCACAGGGTCCTAAATGGAGTGTTATGGCTACTTTGAAATGTTTCTGGAGAGCCCATTTTATGGAGATTGTGTGCCCTGTTTCAATGGGCATGGCGTTCAGGATTGGTGCTTGCATCTGGGCATTTTACAAGTAGTACTGTGTAAATAACCCTAGGCCCATTAATCTGGCAGAAACAGCCAAGAACCGAGTTCCTGCTGCTGCGGCAGGGGGAGAGTGTGGTCACAGCGCCACCAATGTCCTAACAACACCAGCCTCTGGCACCTGAACTTTAACCTCTTTGACACCCTCAGCACACTGCTGTTTTCTATTAGAACTTTTCTTTAGATCCAAAGATCAAGCAATACAATGAATCCGGGCTTTCTGCTCCCTCCATCTTCTGTCGCCTGAAATGAGGCACTAAATGGTAAGGTTTAGGTAATATCCTTGGTGATATCTATGTCTGGAAAGAAAAGGATGAAGCATTCTTCCTGACAAAAGAAGGAAAAAGAATAGGTGGGAACAGAGGGAACCTGACCAGCCACATTTTACACACGGTATGTGATGTGTACGGGGCAGAAGTGAGGTTGGTGATGAAAGCCTTGGTCTGGTCAGGAACATCTCTGACTGGTCATCCAGCTATTTAAAAATAAAATTCAGGATTTTGAACATAATATGGAAACAGCTCAGATTCGGAACACAATTTTCCCAGGAGTGGACAGACTTCCAGCACTGAAACAGAGCCTCTTATTTTGAACACATCATTTCTTTCTCTTGTTGGTTTTTTGAAAGATGTAAATACCATTTGGTTCCCTTTTTTCTCCTTTTTTGTTTTTATCTTGCGTAAAAGCTTAAAATGAAAGACGAACAGATTCTACAGGCGCTATATATCTAAGAGAAAAGCTAACACTGAAGGGAATACATGTCTCCACTCTTATTGCTTTCTCTCAGGGCTGAAATCAGGGAAGATCTGAAAGGATCTTATTTTCCGGCTCTTTTTGCTGGAATCGGGAAACTTTGACTGCTTTACAGGAGAAAAGACTGGGTAGCCGTGCCTCACCTTTATGAATAGAAAGTGTATCGGCTGTGTTTTCATGATGAAAACTGATCTAAGTAAGACAACTTTTTCCTTCCTTTTTTTTTTTTTTTTTTGAGACACGGTGTCCTCTGTCACGTAGGCTGAAGTGCAATGGCGTGATCACAGCTCACTGCAGCATCCACCTCCCAGGCTCAAATGATCCTCCCTCCTCAGCCTCCCAATAGGCACACGCTGCCATACCCAGCTAATTTTTGTATTTTTGGAAGAGACAAAGTTTCTCCATGTTTCCCAGGCTGATCTCGAACTCCTGGGCTCAAGCAATCCACCCACCTCAGTCTCCCAAAGTGCTGGCATTACAGGTGTGAGCCACCATGCCCAGCCACTTCCTTCTTGCAATCTAAAACATGATCCTCTCTTTGAACAAACACCACTAAACAGCACGTTCAAGGGAGCAAAGCTATTTAAAAAAATAAATGCTTGACACAATGAGGGGCCCAGGGCAGGAGTTTAGCCTAGGGGAAAAGAGGAGGGAAGGAAAAGGACAGGCGAATGAAAGGTGTATGTCCCAAGACAACTGCTGAGGGGAGACCAGAACTAGAATAGCCAGAGATGACGGATGTGACAGGGCTTGGTCAGGGGTAAGAGAGGGGATTCCAGCTCTCAGGAGGTAAGGCAAGCACAGGGCTGTGGCAGAATCCTGTCAAAAAAGAAACATTTTTGAAACCAAAATATAAACCAGTCCTTTGCAACATTGGCATCTTTCTCAAAGGGCCTGGTAACAGGTGAGGGTACTTGCCTTCTAATCTATAAACTAGCAAAGTCCTTTTATAAGTGACTCAGGATCCAGTGTTGATGTGCACTAAAATCACTCTGTTTACAATTACATGTCAATTACAGGATTCCTCAGAATCCCAAATTGAAGAGAGTTCAGAAAATATAACTAAAACACAGTGTTAAAATTCTAAACACTCAATGGATGATTCACAGCAACTCATAACTAAATCCAGGATCTCTGCTGTATTTGCAGAGACATAATTTTATGCTGCTTGGGCTGAGCACAAGAAGTACAGCGATACAGGGACAGAACAGGGACTGACACGTGCAGAAACACCTTGGAAGCATGTAGATACAAATAAAAGACACAGCAGAACAAATTGTAACTGTTCACTCCGGCTACGGTTTTATAATTTCAATGTCCGCATGTTCCCCTCAATGATGCCTTTCTTAAACTAGCCATATGGAAAATCAGAAGCTTCAAGTGGATTGAAGGAAGAGATTTGTGTGGTTTCATACCAGGATGGTTCAGGGGAGACATAAAAGCTACATGAAATTTTAAATGCAATTATTTTAGATTAGAATATTTGGCTTGAAAGATCCGGAGGGTATTGTTTTTGATAAGACGGTCCCACTTGACAAGGGCTGTCACCACTCCGGGGCTCTCTGTTGTCAACCAGAGATGAAAGGCCATCAGAAAGAATTAACTTCAGCTTTTAAACAGTTTGAAAATGTCAGAGAGGTCAGAGACGATCTATTTCTTTATATGGCATATTTACCTGATGAGCTTTTGGGTAACAATGTGCTTTTACTTTCCATTCAAGTTAGTCTAAAATCATGGTAATTGATCACAGGTTAATGACAGCTGACAAGGAAACACTGTGATTGGCTGAAGTCTGTGTCAATCACAGCTGTTTCAGGTCTAAGTGCAACATACTAGATCTAATAGCAGTAATTGGCAACTATGGAGAAAATAAAAAAACAAACACCAACCCTGCCAGGTCTCCTTTTGCATTTTCCATAGCCATTTATTTGGTTTCCAGTTACAGGGAAGCCAATTTTAAAAGCTTTTGTAACTCACACCTCACTAGCAGACCTATTGTTCCTATGTTCTCCTGGGGAAGCTCGGTGGCCAGTGCAAAATTCAATACGTGTGTGTGTGTGTGTGTGTGTGTGTGTGTGTGTGTGTGTTTACATATATGCACATGTATAAAATGCATGTCAACACTAAATGTAAATATTGGTTTACTTAACAAGAAACAGAAAGAAAGAAAAGAAAGAAAGGAAGGAAGAAAAGAAGGAAAAAAGGAAAGAAGGAAGGAAGGGAGGAAGGGAGGGAGGGAGGGAGGGAAAAGAAATCTTGAATGTTATTTACGATCCCCTTAGCAAATTCTTTGGAAAAACACATCCGATTTAATATTATGAGGAAGCTTAGTTTCATTTTAAACAACATGAGGCCTGAAGGTGATTTCACATTTCTAACGTACATTCCTCCTTCCAAAGAGGAAAGCGATAAGTTAAAGCAAGTTCAAGTGCTATTGTAGCAAGCTAATTCCCTTCTTCCACATGCGATTCAGAGAGAAAGGTCAAGTCCGCTGTCACTTCTCTCTAACAGATGCTCAGGGTCTGTGTGCACTGAGCATGATATATTTAAAAGAAGCCAAGCACTCGGCCATTTTCTGTGTCAACTGTATTAATCATAAACCCTCCATCTTGAGCTGCAATGAGAGATTAGGTGCAGATGAGTTTGTAAATAGCAAACGCACGGAGTTCTTTCTGCTCTAAACCAACCCCGGTTTCTCCACCATCTTGAAAGGTAAGTAAGTCCTGTAACTGGGAGGAAGGGGCTCTATCATCAGCTGTAATTTATATGATGGGCTGCTTATAACATGGGAATGTA
This sequence comes from Aotus nancymaae, assembly GCF_030222135.1. Lineage (NCBI taxonomy): Eukaryota > Metazoa > Chordata > Mammalia > Primates > Aotidae > Aotus > Aotus nancymaae. Next base: position 25,401,200 of record NW_026988443.1, on the reverse strand, counting down.
GCTCCAGACCACGCAGTGACTGACTTCTGATCAAGCTATGACAATGAGCTGAGGGAAATAGAAAGGGCAAATCAAAGGCATTGATTTTTTTTTTTTTTTTTTTGAGACAGAGTCTCACTCTGTCACCCAGGATAAAGTGCAGTGGCACGATCCTGGCTCTCTGCAACATCCGCCTCCGGGTTCAAGTGAGTCTCCTGCCTCAGGAGAGAACCTCCCAAGTAGCTGAGATTACAGGCATACGCCACCACGCCCAGCTAATTTTGTATTTTTAGTAGAGAGGGGGTTTCACCATGTTGGCCAGGCTGGTCTCGAACTCCCAACCTCAGGTGACCCACCAGCCTCGGCCTCCCAAAGTGCTGGGATTACAGGTGTGAGTCACCACGCCCGGCCGGGCACTGAATATTTAAGACCAATTCAGATGTGAATTCTTCCCAGAGAAGTTGCTGAAATACGTACTGGGGACCGTGCAGGTATATACGTTCATAAAACATAATTATCTGTATTCTAAATAGGTAGTCCCGCTAGCTTAATAGTTATATGATACAACATATTTTTAAAAACAAGAAAACTGACCACCTACTTCAATGCTTTTTACCAGGAAGATAAATTTCTACAATTTATTTAACAGAAATTTTAATACAAGATGTAGATGCCTGAAAATTGTTTCTTTATTAAAATGTATGGAAAAAAATACAGTCATTTTGAGCCATTCTTACAGAAAGGTATTATCTTCATTAGGACTGTGTTTACAGGAGAAAATCACTGAGAAAACTTTCTTGATAGGAAATCGTGTTATAAAAGAGTATATCATAGGGAGGGCTCTCAAAATGACAGTCCTTGGCTTCCTTATCCAATGCCAAGTGTATTTCTACCTTCTCTGGATGCCCAGGCTCAGCTGCAGACATTCTGGGTTTTTTTGTTTTGTTTTGTTTTGTTTTGTTTTTTTAGATGGAGTTTCGCTCTTCTTGCCCAGGCTGAAGTGCAATGGCGTGATCTCAGCTGACCACAACCTCCGCCTCTTGGCTTCAAGCGATTCTCCTGCCTCAGCCTCCCGAGTAGCTAGGATTACAGGCATGTGCCACCACACCTGGCTAATTTTGTATTTTAGTAGAGACAGGGTTTCTGCATGTTGGTCAGGCTGGCCTCGAACTCCCGACCTCAGGTGATCTGACTGCCTTGGACTCCCAAAGTGCTGGGATTACAGGCATGAGCCACTGTGCCCCGCCTGTAAACCTGTCTTTTTTTTTTTTTTTTTCTTTTAAGCTTACTCAAATCATAAGAACTCACATCTTTTCTGGGTAGGAAAATGACAACACCTCCCTTGAGCTACCCAGATGTGATCCTTTCTATTCATGCAGTCCCACTTGTGTGTCTTAAGTAATGTCCTTGTCACCTCTCATTGGCTCCCAAGGCAGCGCTGCCTATGAACTGGCTGTGCACACTGGCCTACACTGCAATAGAGCCGCTTCTTCCTACATCATTAACTAATGTTCAGGTACTGTCCGATCTCTCATAATGGAAAATCCATGCAACCCACAGGGTCCTTTTGTGCCTGGCAAATGAATTTGTTACAACTGGACACTAACAGTGTGGTCTGGCATCTATAGTCCAGTCAATAGTGATCATTATTATAGTATTCCACATTCAGGGCAGTTCCTCATATCTGAGTTACCTGAGGATGCCAAGCTGTAAGAGGTTAAGTGGCCATCACCATCCACTGGTGCTCTTAAAAACCTGCTGGGGGCTGGGCAAGGTGGCTCACGCCTGTAATCCCAGCACTTTGGGAGGCTGAGGCGGGTGGATCACGAGGTCAAGAGTTAGACACCAGCTTGACCAAGATGGTGAAACCCCGTCTCTACTAAAAATACAAAAATTAGCCATGCGTGGTGGCGGGTGCCTGTAATCAATCCCAGCTACTCGGGAGGCTGAGGCAGAGAACTGCTTGAACCTGGGAGATGGAGGTTGCAGTGAGCCGAGATCGTGCCATTGCCCTCCAGCCTGGATGACAGAGCAAAACTCTGTCTCAAAAAAAAAAAAAAAAGAAAAGAAAGCCTGCTGGTGATTCTCCACCAAATTGAGAACAAATTGTGTAACACATCCTGCAATTGGAAAATTGCATCCAGTCACAAATGCAAAGATAGAGATGATTCAGGAGATCTTCTACCGATGAGCCAAGCACTTGGCCAGGTTCTTTACATTGTTAATTTTTAATAATAAGCCCAGGAGGATTATTGTCATTCTCTATCTGTGGCTGAGGACACTGTAGCTCCGAAAATTTCAGTAACTTACCCAAGGTTCCACAGCTCATAATGACAAGGTTGATATTCAAAACTAGATTTATTTCTATCACCTTATGGAAAGATTAAAGAGCTGAGAAGCACTTTGTCAAGACTTACATGTGGATTTCAAACCCCAGACAGCTGGCTGTGACTCCAGCTCCCTTAGTCTGTATCCAAAAAAGTCTCCAGTTGATGGAAACAGATTTGAACTTTTTAAAAGGCAAAACAAGCTCCGATAAGTCTTTGAAAGTGAAGCAGTGCCCCCAAACTAAGGATGACCCCAAAGAGGCCAGGTGGACACAGTAGATCTTTGGTACCAATTGATTCCATCCTGGACGTTCATTCATTTTTTGTTGTTCTCCCTCGGTAGTTTAGAAAGTTGCATTTTTGAACTAGAATCCTGGCCTAATTTGTGACGAGAAGCATGAGATGTGATGGGACCAGGACTTGTCGCAGCTGACTACCGTGGATAATTTGGAGGGCATTTACGGAGGAAGGAGGTGGAAAGAAGAGCATATTTTAAATCAGGAATATCCTAGTTTGTTAAAACATTGACCAGCTCCCATATCGATGGGTATTTAAGATGGGAAGATAAGAAAAATTCAATAAAAAAGCTGTTTTATGAGAAGATGCAAGACAAGGACACTTTCAAAATTCGTCGCAAAGCTATATACAAGTTAATAAAAAATAAGCCCTTTGGAGAAAATAAAAATATAGGTCTGTAAGCTGTCGGCATTTCCTTCAATAGCATTGCCTTTTTATGAACTCAGAGAGTCAATGTTCTCTTAATGTCTCATGATGAACACCCTGCAAAGTTGACAGTCCTTGGCTTCCTTATCCAATGCCAAGTGTATTTCTTCCTTTTCTGGATGCCCAGGCTCAGCTACAGACATTCTTCCCTCCAGCCTGACCTGAGCCTCCCACCAGGAATGCTCTACCCATTTCCTCCCTACCAAACCCCACTCCCATCCATTTCCACAAAACTGTCACTGGCTCCCATGTGGCTTTTCTGAATATGCACAATAGTCTCTATCCCACACCTTAAGTTTTTATCACGTGATGTCCTACAAACCTTACTATTAGTTGTTTCTCTAAATTTAGGAACGTGGTTTATATTTTTTTCATACCTCCAAAATACCTAGCACCCTAGTAGGCTATTTATTTATTTACTTATTTATATTTGAGATGGAGTCTCACTGTCACCCAGGCTGGAATGCAGTGGTGCGATCTCAGCTCACTGCAATCTCTGACTCCTGGGTTCAAGTGATTCTCCTGCCTCAGCCTCCCAAGTATCTGGGATTGCAGGCACGTGCCACCACTCCTGGCTAATTTTTTGTATTTTTAGTACAGACAGGGTTTCTCCATGTTGGCCAGAATAGTCTCAATCTCCTGACCTCATGATCCACCTGCCTCGGTCCCCCAAAGTGCTGGGATTACAGGCGTGAGACACTGCACCCGGCCAGCTTTTCATTTTTTTTTAAGAGTTGGGGTTCTCACTATGTTGCCTAGGCTGGACTCAACTCCTGGGCTCAATGGATCCTCCTGCCTCAGCCTCCCAAGTAGCTGGGGCTACAGGTGCGCACCACTGTGCAGGCCGTTAGGAGGCTTTAATAGATACTTAGTCATGGTCCAGTTTTATCCACACAAGGTACCTTTTCAGTCCCAGAGCTACAATTGCATTTGATGGACGGGGACACCCAGGATACTAGAGGTAGCAAAAGAAGGAGGTTCTGTTTTGTCAGCACCTTAAGGATAAAACCACAAAAGCACCAGTATAATAGTACACGTGTGTTTCTCAGGTTGAGACTTCAAAAGGGGAGCATTGATTTCAAGTGTCAAAGAAACATAAATACTGCTATTATGGCAACAGATGGGAGAAAAAAACAAAAGGCTTTGGTGACATTTTCACTGGGTGGCTGTCATTCGCCAATTCCAACCTTTGGTTTAAAGTAATCAAGAGGAGGCTGAGGCAAGAGGGTCACCTAAGGTCGAGAGTTCGAGACCAGCCCGACCAACATGGAGAAACCCCATCTCTATTAAAAACACAAAAAATTAGCCAGATGTGGTGGGTGGCACATGCCTGTAATCCTAGCTACATGGGAGGCTGAGGCATGAGAAATGCTTGAACCCAGGAGGCAGAGGTTGTGGAGAGCCGAGATTGCGCCATTGCAGTCCAGACTGGGCAATAAGAGTGAAACTCGGTCTCAAAACAATAATAATAATAATAATAAAGTAATCATGAAGGCTCAGTGGGTGTCAGGGGTGGAGGGACAGGAGATATCAGCAACAATGTCCCAACAGTTAGGGCAGCATCTCTGGTTTGGATAAATGCGAACCACCAGTGCTTTATTACATACTTTTAGAACTGACGCAGTTTAAGACGGTGAGTACAAGTTTGTCCAATTTTCTGACAAATTTCATTCCCAAGTTCAGAACTGATTCTTCTCCCCTTAGTGAAGACAATACCTTAGGAGCCAAAGTTAGCTGAAGTGCATCCCTATTTATTAAATTCTTTTTGTTCCACTTCTGATCATATTCAAAGCCTGCAAAATACCATTCAAGATATACTAAAACTGGCCAAAAATCAAGAGTAAACATTTTGAAACAGGTCAACATTCAATGTTAATAGATGCATGAGAGGTGGCTGAACAGAAAGGAAATGGACCAGCTCTTTAAGTGAGACACAGTTTGGTGGGAATCCCAGCCAGACCCTTAGATGAGCTGAAGCAGATTGTTACATCTCCCTGCCCCTTGGTCTCCTAGTGGGAAAAATGGGGATCGTAGCATCCCTCTTCTGGGAGTGGGGTGCGATTATTAAAATCATACTGAATTTTAGGGGTCTAGCACCAAGGGCCATTACTGAGGAAGGGGTATTGGGGAGGACATTAGAAAGGGAATCTTACGGTCATAACATCTGTAGGTCTTGTTTCCACTGTAGCCTGAGTCCTTATCCCTTATAACTCCTTCAGGAGTACTGGCCTCTTACTGTCTCTCTTCTGCAGCGTTACCTACGATTCTCCCCCATTTAAAATTTGCCAAAGTGCCAAATTTCTAGGTCTCGACAAAGCGCAGTTGGATAAAGCAAATATTTCATTAACAATCTGTCCCCAGGTGCTACAAATGTTCCACCTGAAATGAAAGTCGAAATTCATATGGTCTTTCCCTCCAGCCGTCTCATTCCCTGGCAAAATAGAGGTTTAATTAAGGTCAAATCTCCCAAGCCATAGCAGAGGATGGATTCAGGTCAGTTGAAACAGATAGTCAAGTTAATTTGATCTAAATGGTTGTGTTTATTTGGGGAGGGAAGAAAAAGGCCTTTACAAATAGAGGCTCCTGGCTAGCACAGCAGCCGGGAAGGGAGAACAGTCACTCGCCAAAGTTTGAACCACAGGGAGCTGCACATGTCCCAGAAAAATAGCTCCTGAGAATTTAGGGGAAAAAAAAGTCTGCACAATTCTCAACTCCAGGTTAAATATCTACAGTAACAAATTATTAGCATATTCTTGGTAATGCCAAGAGAGAGAAAGGTTTGATCAGCTTGAAGACCCCAGATCTCCAATTAAAAATGAACTGAAATCTTCCACCAAACAATTTAGTCTCAAACATAAAAACATCTGCAAATCGGAGAACCAGACACAGCACAAGATAGGAGGATATGAAATGTCATCAGAGCCAAGTGATGCTTCAGTAAATTCTAATGGAGGAGGGTTCTACATCAACAGGAAACTGGAGAGACTGACACAGCCCCTCCCTGAAACTTACATTCTTGCTTATTATTTTTCATTTTTCCGTTTGTTGCTGTTTCAAGCTTTCCGTATATTTCTGGCTCGCCAACCCGACGCTTCCCTCAACAGGACTCTACAGTTTAAGATGCAACGTTTGTCCTACGACTCAGACAAGTCTTCTTCTGCTTCCCAGACCTCTGTTCATAACCCAGGATGCAAAGAAAAATAGCACCCTGGTTTAGCAACAGATCCGGTTTTGTGGGGGCCTGAAGCTTATAGAATTTGGAGCGTTCTCTGTAAGAAAGGAATATGGAATTATGTTTCGACATTAATATTTACTTAAAATGAGAAAATCAGTCACAATCAGGTGCTGGGGCCTTGGGACACTTAGGTCCCTCTCTTCTGAGATTTCTGCGAGCCTCCGGTGACACTCTGGCATCGCCTCCCAGCTACAGCCTCCAGGACTCCCAGCAGCTCTAAGGGCACCCCGCAAGAGGGACCGGAAGTCTGCGGCTCATTTGCATCACAGTAAACTCACCCTGTGAATTTCCCTAAAATAAACCCAAGAAATGTGAACATCTATCCCGTCTTGTCTTGTCGCTACCTGGCAGACGTATTTCACACTTAAGAATAATGCCTGCTGTTTCTACCCCAGTACCTGGGGTGATCTGTGTTTTATCCAAAAAGTGAGACGATAGATTACAATACAAGTTGCCTAATTGTAAAATTCAGAAGGGCAGATTGTATTTTTAAAGTGCAACATAGTTTTTTTCCATCAAATTCAAAACTGTGAATGTTAAACTTAAAGACTCTTTCCAGCTTCTGTTAGTGACAGACAGAGCTCCCCAAGGGGTGGCTGCCTTTAAAGACAGGTAAATGAGGGCCCATATAAAACAGCCAAGTATTGATGTTGTAGTAAAATTCTGGAAAAATACATTGGCAGACAAGTAAATTTGTCACTAATAATTTAATGTAATTTCCCTAAAATGGAGGTAATAGGTACTCAGGGAATACACCTCCAGGGTTTACATCAAATGTGCATGTGAAAAAATCGTGAAATAATATTTTTTTAAATGTAGATGCTTTGTCTGACATGTTGGTTTATGATGAAAATTATTCTTCCAAAATGAAAATGGGGAGGGGAAAATAGAACGTCCCCCAGTTCGTGTATCCTTTAGCTTCCAAACCTTTCCTGGTGGTGGCGGCTGAGCAGCCGTGACTGACTGGAAGCTGGGAACATTTGTTTGCACATTATTTCCCCCTTAAAATGATGTACTACAATTACCAAATATTAATGAACCAATCATGTTGCAAATAGTATTTCCTGTGTCACTCTGAGTTATAGAATCTAATATTGGGCTCATTTGAAACATTCCAAAGTTGCATATTTTTTTCCCCTTTGCAAAGTGACAGCTCAAATTGTGTTTAGTTGCATCCGTCCAACCATGAGCAAATCAAGTATAAAAATTTCATTTTGTCTAAGTGTTAATGCAATTTTTTAAGCTCATATCCTAGGATGGCTCACTTTGCACTATGCTGGGTGATATTAGATGCTGCTTAAACACGATTATCAATTATATTACATGGTGCCAGAAAATTTTAAAATAGCACTTGTTTGAGACCCAAGTCATGAAGTTCCAAGAAAGGAAAAAATACAATGAAGGAAAAAAAAACTCTTTAGCTGTTTCCAATGCACCAATGTTTATGTTTATATTACAAATAGGCTGATTTCCAGCTATAAATCTGAATTTCATTGCCGTTATCGTGAGTTTAATATGAAAAAAGACCTGCCGTGTGCTCAGGCAATAAGGAGAGACGCAGCTGTCATAAACTCAGCTGCTGAATGGAACAACCTGAGACCTAGAGTCAGGGGCAGGAGGGAGGAAAAGAAAGGCTGAGAGAGAGAAAGCAGCCCTAAGCTAGAACCATCAAAATTATGAATTAATATCAAAGTCAAAATTATAGAATGTCCATCATTTTTTTCTATAGAATATTGACAGAGTGAAATGAATTCAGCAGATAATAAAGAATCTATCTCCCAGAAAAAAAAGAGGAAAGAAAGAAAGCAGTGAAATATGCCGACTTGATAAGCACGTTTCATCAAATATGTGAGCTTAATACAACTGCCAGGGAAAAGCTGGCTCCAGTTTTGCAGGAGGTCACCGTAAGAAGTCCCTGGCTGCATGTGCCTCCACCTTCCCTGACTTCTTACTCCACGTACTGAGGCCAAATGCTGCTTCTTGCTCAAAGACGCTCCTTTTCCCCCCACATCCGATCTTACACATACTTCCACGCACAGGAGTGGTGCGCTATGGTAATGAATGCTAATGGACAAAGTTACCAAAAAGTATTGATGATGGTCCCATTTTCATGGCCCCAGAAGATGGAGAAATTTCATTTTTCCTGTTACCACACTTCCAGTGTCCTACACTTTCTAGGAGAAAGAAAGAATGGTTTATTTTAGGTGTCTGAGAAAAATGTGTTTGGATTCTAAAATTATTTAAATACAATATACATGTGGAGCTATGAAACAAACATGCCATACTTCTACTCACTTAACTCAGCCTCAGCTAGCTCTGCACCATTTGGGTTTGTAAATCACGCATGCAAAGTCTGCTAAATGTTTAGAATGCTGCTGTTTGCAGTGAGCTGGTTATGTTTTCTGATATTTCAGAAGAATAAAAAACAGCCACTTCACCAATGGGAAGGCACACATCTCACAGTAAGATTACAGCTCACACCTGCCTAACTCAACGTGTTCATACTCGAGGAAGTTTAAATGAAACAGAAGTAACCTGACTTATCTTCAAGTTCGGGATTCTGGGTGCCTTTCTCAATTGGGGTTCTATGAAAGAATTAAGCCCTCAACCTCCAAGACATCCATTATGGATATAATGAATGAACTGCTTACCCCTGCATCTATACTCATGTATTTTTGGGAGAGTGAGAAAACAGCCTCTCAAATCACCTTCTGTGTTTCTGTGGTTTAGATAAGGATTGCTGGTTGTGAAAAGGAGGCGGAGGCACGCCTCCTTACCTAAAGTACAGTCTCCAGGCCAGTGGCATTTGTGTCACTTGGGAGCTTGCTCAAATGCAGATTCTGAATCAGTAGGTCCAGGGCGGGACCCAGGAATCTGCATGTCTAACAAGCTCCCAAGATGATGCTGATGCTGGTGGTCCCAGAATGAATGAGCGGTGAAGCTCTAAAAGCTGCCTGTCCTCTATGAAATTGAATTCTTAAAGGATATTAACACAGGACAAAATAATAAATTTCACCTGTTTTATGACAAACCTGTTGGTTTTCACTTTGTGTTGCGCAGGGACCTGTATATATCTTCCGTCACCAACTGAACCAAAGCAAAGCCGCAGAGGAAAAGCCACGGCTTTGGTTTCCTTGAATCCATCTGTGCCCCTGCCCAACAAGGTTTTCATCTCTAAATACACATTTTCATAGAAAACTTGTACCTGTATTTTCTCATCGATATTGGGTTATGTATTTTGATTTGCAGATCTATTGATATGAAAAAACTTACAAAGGCATGAAAATTAAACATTCATTTGATCAATGACCTCCACTGAAAAGAACGCAGTGACATGAGATGAACTCCTCCTGGAAGACGGAGCCTCTATGATCACCAAGAAACGGTCTACTGACCTTTGCTGCCAGTACCATCTTTCTCTGGGATGCTGTTCCTCTTTCCACCTGCCAAATACTCTTGCTACCTTTCATGTCCAACCTGGGGCTTCCTTGAAGACTCATCATCCCTCCCACGCCCCCCGACCACCATTTTTCACTGACTCTGTACTCAAACTGTGTGCAACTCACATCTGGGACTCTACACCTTTCATTATACTATTGCTTTGTTTTGCTTTCTAATTGTTTCATCTAACTGTACAATCTCCCTCAATGTTCAGCCCAATGAATATTTATCTAGCGCCTGTTTTGTGCCAGTCTCGGGGCTTAGCCTCAGGGATAGAGAGGGACTTATGCTTCTAATGTAGCCATAAATACGGTAATACGCTCATCATAATATTGTAGAGAAGATTGATATGAAAACGAAAATGTTATGATTATAAAGTAGAAGCATATGCAAAGTTTTGAAGGAGAAAGATTTTTTTTATTATCTTTCTACTAACTTAGAAGAATAGCTAAGCAAAGAAAATTTCACTAAAGGGTAAAGGGCAAGAGACAAGCAAAAAACACAGATGTAGACAATAGCGAAGTGAATCCAGGTGCTCCGAGCCATCTATGATCATTAGAACCTGGGGACAGACAGAGGAAGGAGGAGACAAAACGGAAGAGGTTGGCAGGAGCCATATTATGAAGAGTCTCATTTGCTAAGCTCAGGAAAGGTGTCAACCAGGCCAGATAGGCTCAGATTTGCAGATACTATTGATACAGTACAAGGGAATACCCCAAACTTCATCACGTCCTCTGCAAGCCAGAATGTCTGAGCCACAGAGACAGAATCAGCTCAAAGGCTGACTGATCAGCTTGTCAAGAGAAACCTGACTTCCTTTTTTTTTTTTTTTTTTGAGACAGAGTCTCGCTGTATGCTAGGCTGGACTGTAGTGGCACGATTTTGGCTCACTGCAATCTCCTACTCCCTGGTTGAAGCGATTCTCCTGCCTCAGTTTCCCGAGTAGCTGGGATTACAGGCACGCGCCACCACACCCAACTAACTTTTGTAGTTTTAGCAGAGACAGGGTTCCACCATGTTGGCCAGGAAGGTCTCGATCTCCTGACCTTGTGATCCGCCCACCTCAGCCTCCCAAAGTACTGGGATTACAGCTGTAAGCCACTGCAGCCGGCCCTGAGTTTTAATTCTTATGACTTGAGCTCTTTTGAATGAAGGAAGTTGAGAAACCCTGCAATGGGTACCCTTCTAATCTATTTCTTCATATTAATGATCATAGGGAAAGTCTTGACATGCTTTAAGAAGCTGTTACTGGGAAGTGGCAAGAGATGCACCGTGAAGAGGCTGGTTAAGCTAGTGGAAGAGCGCAAAGTATCCCCAGAATTACGGTTTCGTTGAGGTCCAGGATTCATCTTGTTTTTGTTGGTAACCAGATCGTAGCACACCCATTAACTCCTTCTATCACATACCTGGGGATAAGGCATGCAGTTTATAAGCTTTCTCATTCTTAAACATATCATTGAGAGGTATTGTAATCTTTTAAAAATTACGGGGTGACCGTAATTTTCTTCTCAAATGTTTTCTTTTAAATTCTTCTCTCAAGCAGATTTTTAAAAAGTAGATGATTCCTAGAGTTCAAATGTATGGATCTATTTAGAGAAAAAGTATCCATTTCATAAAGCAACCCTATTTTTCAAGCTTAGAGAAATAATCTGCAGAAAAGGGCTCCAGCCAAATTGAGCTTGTATTTGATCCTAAGCAAGATTTCTTCCCCAGAAAACAGGAGTCCCGCAGGCAGGTGGGGGAGATGAACCATTTAAATCCTGAGAAGTTGAATTTTCTCAAATCAAAATTATCTTGTACTCCTCACTCTACCGTGCTCTGGGCCTGCCTTGCCCATAGTAGATACTCAATAAATTAACACTTGATTTGACCAAATTTATATTGCTTTACAGAGCACTTGTGTCTTTTTTAATTGTTCTGAACCGTATCGGTAAACCTCTGAGCTTTCCATTGCATGGGAAGTCTGCCCTATTTCTTTCCATTGCATTTATGTTCTTTAAATAATCTAAAATACAAAACTAAAAGCGGCAGGCATTTAGAACCAGACCTTTTAAAATGTGCTCCCAGCCCTTGCTGAGATGAAGTTTAAATGTAATAGAAGCAACCTGAATTCAGTGGAGAATCCAACCACTGACTCCAGGGGCACCACACAGGACCCAGTCCCGCAGATATATGAACATCTGTGCTCCAGGCAGGCCCTTGGAAAGAAGGGGTGTGTGGCTGTATAAATCCTGATACAGGAGGACAATGAATCCACAATGCACACACAGCCCACACCTGCTATCACACACTGTAATAAACCCCCACCGGTGTGCCCGTGACAAAGTTGATCCCAAAGGATAGAGAGCAGTGATGGAAACTATAAATCTGTATCAATAGCCAGCCATTCCTCCCACCTTCCGTGTGTCGCCTGTGTGTGTGCACAAACAAGGCCGCTGATACGTAAATACTCAGAGAAGTGTAATCCATCTCCCGCTGCACATTCTGCTTCCAACCCTGCCCTGTATGATGCCTGGAATTTCATACAGTATTCAGAAGGATCGAGATGGCCCAGCCTTTTGTTCGGGGCAAGTAAGCAGGGGAGTCTGACTCCAGCAGATTCAGAGATTTTCTTTTCCTTCCTTCTCGAGAAAGAAAAAAAAAAGACAGCGTCTTAAAATTGCATTGCTGGTGTTTATGATTCACATTACAAGCAATGCAATCACTACACCCAAATCGAAATTTCATTTATGATCCTGTGGACTTAATGTGAATAAAGGCCAAGGCCTAGTGTTTTCCAAGGCACCAAAGAAGGATGCACCTGCCACGGAGCTAATCACAGGAGGGAATGAGAAGAAGATGGAGGCTGGGAAGGTAATAAAGGGCAAAAGCAAACCCAAACGCCGTAAACTGATACGAAGTTAAAAAAAAAGAAAGAAAAAGAAAAAAGAAATGAAAAGGGAAAAAAAACCCTATAGCACGTCCATCATCTGTGCTTGGGAGATGGACATAAAGAGATGAATTTAAGGCACACTTAAATTCCTGACACTTTTCTCCTCTAGCTTGGAAATCCTACTAGTTAAAAATATGATGGGGATACCTAACAAAGCACAGGCGACAAGACAGGTTGCATACGAAATTCAGGGTAGTTTGAAATGATAGTCTCTTTCAACCACACAAGAAAGAGGTACTGGAGAGAATGGTGCCGATTTAAGCAAGCTCTTGATGTAAATGAAAATAAAAACCACAACAATTTTTCTATCCTTGTAGCATTTGGCTAATGAGTCACTAAAACCGTCCCCGGCCAATCCATCATTTCTGTTACAGAGACTCAAACACTCTCTCTCTCTAATTGGTCTAGACAGGTGTCATGATATTTCAGCATGTTGAAAAAAAAATTCCAGAGGTTTTCTTCCGGGAGACTGAAACGTAGACACTTTGGAAAACGTTAGTCTAATTTCAACCTTCTTTGAAATAGTTTGCATTTAACAAGAAAATAAAGACAAACATACGTCTCCAGATTTAACTCCACCTCCAAAAAGATCAAAAAGGCCCTTTCGAGGATCAAAAGGAAAACTGGAAATTAATTTGATCATTTGGAGAGGGTGACCCTGCTCTCAGAAGTAACAAGTTTTATCTGGGGATCTCACTTCAGGTACCCTGCTTTTCTAGAGCGATCGCAAGCAAAATTAAACACACGGGGTTTCACATGTCAACTTCACCTTGCCACAGAGTGGTTAAAGACAACTTTACACTAAGGAATGATTTCAGGTGCTGCTCAGTGCCTTTTAGGGCACGTGGTTTCACCCAACTCCATACTTAGAAAAGGAAAGAAAGGCAGTAAATTAGGAAGAGATCAAATCTGAGGAATGGACATGCCACCACATTTTACCAACCAAATAACAGCTCATTAATGATATTTTAAAGCTGTATTTCTACCAAGTTGTGACATAAGTGAAAAACAGTGAGGAAACAGGATGTCCAGCTGGCATTTCACTGTTCACTCAGAGACTTGCAGAGAAAGAAGTGAGAAAAGTCCAGTTTAAGGACGAAGCATGGCGGGGGTCAATTTGTCATTTCCTGGATGCTATCAGGAAAAATGATGAGCTTGCTATTTAAATACATTTTTTTAAATGCCATTTCTGGCCGGGCGTGGTGGCTCATGCCTGCAATCCCAGCACTTTGGGAGGCTGAGGTGGGCAGATCACAAGGTCAAGAGATTGAGACCATCCTGGCCAACATGGTGAAACCCCGTCTCTATTTAAAAAATACAAAAAAAGTAGCTGGGCATGGTGGCACGCACCTGTAGTCCCAGCTACTCAGGAGGCTGAGGCAGGAGAATTGCTTGAACCCGGGAGGTGGAGGTTGCAGTGAGCTGAGATTGCACCATTGTGCTCCAGCCTGGTGCCTGGTGACAGAGCAAGACTTTGTCTCAAAAGAAAAAAAAAAAAAGCCATTTCTTTGGGAGAAGGGGTCACTACGCAATCAGAAATCATTGCCCAGAGAAAGAGGTGACATGAACGTCTACTCGACTTTTGTTTGCCTTGGTTTGCTTTAACCCGGTAATAAGAGCCTAGTTGCTGATGCACAAGGCTTTACTAACTTCAAAGTGATGTTGAACATTCAGGACTCAGTGCCTTCCCCGAGAATGTTTCCACTTGCAGCAGTGGTAAGAAACCACAGGCATGATTCTGAGATGGATGCAATGGGCCATCACCAGTCAGAGTGTTGAGGACACCAAAGAGAAACCTGAAGTAGGCTCTTAGGTCAGGTATGAATTTTAGGTGTGAATTTTACCCAACTCCTTGAGTATCTATATGTAAAGGCTCTGAAACTAACATGGCCCACAAATACCCAGTGTTACCTGAGAATACTAATTCCTCCTCTGGATGTTTTCAAAAATAGTATTTTCTATGCCCATCAGTGATAGACTGGATAAAGAAAATGTGGCACATATACACCATGGAATACTATGCAGCCATAAAAAAGGATGAGTTCATGTTCTTTGCAGGGACATGGATGAAGCTGGAAACCATCATTCTCAGCAAACTGACACAAGAATAGAAAACCAAACACCACACGTTCTCACTCAAAAGTGGGTGTCAAACAATGAAAACCGTCAGACACAGGGAGGGGAATATCACACACCAGGGCCTGGGGTTAGGGGAGGGATAGCATTAGGAGAAATACCTAATGTAGATGACAGGGTGATGGATGCAGCAAACCACCATGGCACGTGTATACCTATGTAACAAACCTGCACGTTCTGCAGATGTATCCCAGAACTTAAAGTATAATTTAAAAAAATAAAAATAAAAAAAATAGTATTTTCTTTAACAACTCAAAATGTAGTATATACTGCTTCCAATTTCAAGAGAAAATAAGTGGTATAAAAGCAAGGAAATTCAAACTTCAAGCCAGTAGTTTCTGTAACTAAAAACATTGAATCTCTGTGCATCTACCATCTTATCTTTTCAGCTATATGTCATCTAGAGATCATCTCTATCTATATATAAATTACAAATCTATGCACAGAATTAGAATTAGATGACAACAAGAAGTCATCGTCTCTGGGTTAGAAACAACACATTGTTAATTTTTTCTTTGTGCTTATATTTTGTATTTTTCTGTAATAAAAATGTTTTGCATCTCTGGTCAGGCACAGTGGCTCACACCTGTAATCCCAGCACTTTGGGAGGCTGAGGCAAGAGGATCACTTGAGGTCAGGAGTTTCAGACCAGCCTGGGCACCATGGTGAAAGCCCATCTATATAAAAAAAATACAAAACTTAGCTTTGGGGGCAGGGGTGTGTTGCATGCCTGTAATCCCAGCTACTCTGGTGACTGAGACAGGAGAATGGCTTGAACCTGGAAGGTGGAGGTTGCAGTGAGCCGAGATCATGCCATTGCACTCCAGCCTCGGTGATACAGCGAGACAGCAAGATTCTCTCTCTCTCTCTCTCTCTCTCTCAAAAAAAAAAAAAGTTTTGCATCTCTAATTAGAAATATCATTTATTTTAAATAAAGCAAGTAAGCAATTTTCTTTAAAACTATAAATCTAATTTAAAAATAAAAGAAGAGGAGCTGGGAAGAAAGAAAATGCCCCAGGATGGATTTCAAAAGATAAAATATTTTCACTAAAGTGGCTGCATGCAAAATGTGACAGTCATTTCCAAATTTAGTACACATATGTCAAGCAATTTGTGTGTTCCTGAAGGGCT
The DNA here is from genome assembly GCF_030222135.1 of Aotus nancymaae. NCBI lineage: Eukaryota > Metazoa > Chordata > Mammalia > Primates > Aotidae > Aotus > Aotus nancymaae. The sequence continues at coordinate 25,385,296 of NW_026988443.1, read as the reverse complement.
AGTTCTGGGCAGGGGGTTAGAAAAAGGAATAAGAGGGGCCGGGCGCAGTGGCTCACACCTGTAATCCTAGCACTTTGGGAGGCCGAGGTGGGTGGATCACCTGAGGTCAGGAGTTCAAGACCAGCCTGGCCATCATGGTGAAACCCCATCTTTAAAAAAAAAAAAAAAGAAAGAAAAAGGAATAAGAAATGGTTCTTGCCACTAAAGTGCTGAAATTCAATTGGTAAGGATGAATACATGTTGGATCATCCAGGCTCACTCTTGCCCCATCAATACCTAAAACTTAAGCCCAAAGAGGTGGGTGCCTGGCCTTACAAAACTCTGCAAAAGAAGTTAGTAGAAAGTCATATGGGCCAGGCAGGGTGGCTCACACCTGTAATCCCAGCACTTTGGGAAGCTGAGGCACATGGATCACGAGGTCAAGAGATTGAGACCATCCTGGGCAACATGGTGAAACCCATCGCTACTAAAAATACAAACATTAGCTGGGCATTCTGGCATGCCCTTGTAGTCCCAGCTACTTGGGAGGCTGAGGCAGGGGAATCACTGGAACATGGGAGGCATAGGTTGCAGTGAGCCGAAATTACGCCACTGTACTCCAACCTGGTGACAGAGCGAGACTCCATCTCAAAAAAAAAAAAAAAAGTCGTATGATCATGTGGACTCCAGAATAGAAAGATTTGATGAGCATAAAAGCAATGAATGAAGTTGACATAAAAAGACTGACAGCTTTGTTGTACCTTAATTTTTATGTTTCAAACATTACCTTAAAATTAAAAGACGACTTCTACCTAAATGGCTAAAGGTTCATCACCTTAATATATAAAAAAGATTGAAATTGAGAAGGAGAAACCAGAGGCCCATTTTAAAGGGACAGATAATTCACATCAGAGAAACTGAGTGGCCAAAAAGCATGAAGTATGTTTAAACCTACAAGTCACCAATGAAATTCTAATTAAATCAACAATTCAATCTTGTTTTGTCCTCTGCCAGATTAATCAATGCGTAAGAAACACCAGATCGGTAAAAGAACAGAGATGCGTTCAAGAATGATAAAGCCACCCTCAGGCCGGGGTCGCCTTTGGAGGAAAGTAAGGGGGTAGTGATCAGGAGTTTCAGGCTATTTGTAATGTTTCATTTCTTTTGCTTGGTAGTGGGTACATGGGTTTGACTACCTTAGTCTCTAACTTTTCTCTATAACTGAAGGAGTTCGTTTTACAAAGGAAATAACAAAACATAATATTGCTCATTACTAGTGACTGTGATCATGGCATTGATTGGTACGGTTGCTAATACTTCTTCAGAGTATTAGCAACACATGCCAAAGGCCTTAAAAATGGTTTATGAATACAAAAATTAGCTGGGCATGATGGTTTGCGCCTGTAATCCCAGCTACTTGGGAGGCTGAGGCAGGAGAATTGCTTAAACCTGGGAGGTGGAGGATGCAGTGAGCTGAGATCGCGCCACTGCACTCCAGCCTGGGCAATAGCACAAGAGTCCATCCCAAAAAAAAAAAAAAAGGTTACTTAAGAGCACGGATGTTCGGCAAAGTATTATTTCTAATAATAAAATATTTTAAATACCCTAAATGAACAATAAAAGAGTAATAGTACAATAATTATAATACATCTAAGAGCAACTATTACTGACTGAAACAATATTCTTGACATTTTTATTTATAGAAATGAACAAAATATGTTATATTATCAAAGCAGGATACAAAGATCTCTCTATCTATCGATACATATACACACAAATTATGCACACACACTACCATGTCAAAATAAATTAGAGAGAAAGATAAAGGAACAGGACTACTTTCTCCTTTGTAAAATCTTGAACTTTTATTCCAGGATATCTGTGTAACTATTAACTTAAAAGATAGGGGAGAGGGAGGGAGGGAGAGAGAGAGAGAGAGAGAGAGAGAGAGAGAGAGAATGTCTGTGTGTGTGCGTATTTATCAGCTTCTAAAATTACTTGTAAGCAAAAAAGTGAAAATACAGGTCTACTAAAACCTTAGCAATCATATAATCCATGTGGTTTCCACTTTCCAAAATTATTTCCTTTATGATGTTATAATGTGTCGAGTCATTTATCATTAAAGATCAATTTAACTGGAAAAGTAATAATTTGAGGTGATGGGTGGAGGTGGAAGAGGTGGAGGAGAAAACTAAAATTTGCAAACTATCGTGTATTTTTCCTAGGTAATCATGTCAAAGTTTCTTCACTGAAAAGAAATTCAGGCAAAGATCTTTATATGGTATAATTACAAAGGGAAGGTAAGAAACTCCCCAGGATTTTTACTGGTGGGGATGGGCATATGTCGTATTCTATCAGAGTACTACATAATTCACTGATATCCCTTCTTTCCCAAAGCCAAAAGACACTGGATTATTTAGTGGGTTAGCAACTATCTGCCAGAGCTGCACGTTAGTCAAGTTCTCAGCCCAAGAAGTAGCCCTTTTGAAACAGACACACACACATATACACCCACATGCGACTCAGGGTTCCAGTAAATTCTGTGATGGGAGCTAATGTCCTAGGCTTGTAATAGGTTTGTAATAGTGGGTTAGAAGTGAAAGAAGCTTTCCTTTTCTCTTATCCAAGAAAAATATTTCCTCTTTTCCCCTATTCTCCTTTCAAAGCTAACCTCTCTCCCTGTGATCCTGACTGCCTCCTACTGACCAATGGCAATCCCACTACATCCATCTCCATCAACTATTCTCCTTTGTCTTCAACTGTTTTTCCAATAATAGACACTTCCTTTGACTTTCCCACTGAAGCTACTAGCTTATTTCATTAATTTCTTGTACCATAAAACTACTTGAAAGAGTTGTTTATGTTGGCATCTCTGTTTTCTGGATATGTATTTTCCTGATTTTGTGTAATTTGGCTTCTGGCCTTAGTGTGGATGGCACTCAATCTGTTAGTCATTTCCTCTTAGCATCACCAATGACCTCAGACTACTGAAACGGGGCAGCTTATTTTCGCTCCTCACCCTATTTGATCTTTCTTTATCCTTTAATACAATCTGCATGAGTGAACTTATCTATTCCCGTATTTTCAGATCTGCTCCTATAATTTCAATTCTCTCAAATGGTAATCAAAGTCCTGACCAGATCTCTTTCCTTAGCTTGACCTCTCCAGCTGGATATTTCCAGACTCTTCAAGATCATTATCTTCAAAACTAAACTCATTACAACAAACCGGAGAAGAACACATGCTCAGCGTAATAAGGATATTTATTAGAAACTGACAAATAATATAAATGTGACGATAAAACCCTGGCAACAAAAATAAAACAAGGATGCTTAATTTTATTATATTACTAATATTCAACTTTGTTTTAGAAATTCCAGTCAAAGCAATAAGATAAGAAAAATAACTAGGAGGTAATGTATATTGGCAAGAAAGAGGCAAGAGTATCATTGTTTGCCAACAACATAACTGTCCACCTGATAAACATCAGATAATCAACTGAAAACTACAAAAACGAAACCTGATCAACAAGGTGGGGGAAAATTGTAAAATTCAGTTAATTTAAAAAACACAATAGCTTTTCTACCTATCAGCAATAAGCAGTTAGAAAAAAAATCTCATTCACCATGGGAAATAAATTATTTAATTATTAGCAATGTATTTAAAATGTATTAAATGTATTTCACCTATATGATGAAAACTACAATGTTTTACAGTGGAACATAAAGAAAGGTTTGAACAGATACAGAGACAAAGTGATGTTTGTAGCAATATGGAAAGATATCCAACATTAAAGCTATCAATTTCATGTAATTTACTCTATAATTTTAATACCATTACTATAAAAATCTTTAAGTTTCTTTGGGCTAGGGGTAGAATTTAACAAAATGATTTTAAAGCTTAACTGAAAAAAAATACATGGGTTTGCGAGAAATTTTGGAGACAAACATGATATAATAAGGAAGCATTATCCTAGAAGATATTAAAATATATACAAGTACAGTAATTAAAACAGTCAAGTTCTAGTTTAGAAATAAGCAAATCAATGGAAAAAAATATGTTAAAATATACTTGAATAAAAATAAGAATTTGTATGACTTAATGTGGCATTTCAAATCAATAGTAAAGGTAGCCAATATTAATAAATGTATGACTATTACTGACTAATTTGGAGAAAATGGGGTCAAAACCATATATTTTGTCTTATTTTTTGAGATAGAGTCTCACTCTGTCACCCAGGCTGGAGTGCAATGGCTCAATCTTGGCTCACTGCAACCTCTGCCTCCCAGGTTCACGCGATTCTCCTGCCTCAGCCTCCTGAGGAGCTGGGATTACAGGTGCCCATTACCATTCCCAGCAAATTTTTTTTGTATTTTTAATAGAGACAGGGTTTCACCATGTTGGTCAGGCTGGTCTCGAACTTCTAACCTTAGGTGATCCTCCCAAAGTGCTGGGATTACAGGCTCGAGCCACTTCACCCAGCCTATTTTGTCTTTCAAAAAGACAGGTTGAAGAGAATATGAGTGTGTGTGTTTGTTAAATGTTAAAGTGTTGAGTACATGAGTATTACGTTATTTTTTAAATGTTTAAAATATACCACTATTTATAATTAAAAACTAAAGGATTTCATCAAGCAAGAGATTTATAGATTAGCCTAACTCAGATATAAAACTTATGCATTAAAAATACTATATGAACAAATTGGAAAAAAAATTTTCCATACTGCATAAAAGACAAAAATCCACAATATATAGAAAGTACTTAAAAACAGTACAAAGGGGCGAATACCCCTCTAGAAAACAAGACAAGAACTGACTTAGGCAATTTTGTAAAAAGAATTTTAATAAAAGGGTGAGAAAATACGAAATTATTTTCAGTTTCTCTGGTAAATAAAGGCTTGAAAATAAGACAATGATATGCCACTTTAATCTGTCAAATTGATAAATATTTTCTTAAGAACTAAGAATACCCAGTGTTAGGTAGGATATAGGGAAAGAGACATTCCCATACACTGTTAGTATAAGTTTATATGCAATATCCTGAGGGCAGTGTAGCAACATCCTTCGAGTCACAAAATGATCACACTCTTAGAGAATTTTATTCCATGGAAATAATCTTGAATGCAAAGTAAAGATATATGTATAAGGATGCTCAGTGATAGTTTAATTTTAATTTTTGTCAAGTTGGAAATCAATTGAAGATTGATTTGATTTGGGCAGGTAACTAATTAAACCATATACATCTATTTATTTATCAGGAGCTCTTATTGCTTTGTACAGAATGGATTGTCAAGGAGCAAGAATGGAATCAAACCAATTAGGCATTGCAAATTGCAAATGCCTTATTTAACAGGTTGGTTTTTACATGTGACTTTTCAATACTTAGACATATGGTCTAAAGGTTGTCACCTGAATTTCCCTAGGTCTTTAAATGACTTCAAATCAGTTTCAAATGACTGTGACCTCTTTGAAGCATTCACGTTAGCACGTTAGCATCCTTTGAAAGAATATGTGTTAGCATCTTGTATACCTTACATACAGTTTGCCTTTAAGAAACATTTGCTAAATAATAAACCTCGATTATAGCACCTGTTATATGGTGTTTTAGTTAGCTAAGTGTCTGTGTTTGTCTTAGACTGCTTGCTCTTTGAGAGCAGGGTCAAGTATTCACTCATCTCTACATCCCTATTACAGAGCATAGTGCCACATATATAAAAGGTATTCAACAAATGTTTGTTGAATGAAAGAATCAAGAACGCTGTTTCTTTCTGCTAAAATTGTGTTTTAAATATCTATGTTCTAAAACACTAGTCTAAAAATGAAGGCATCTGAAAGTAGGTCCTGGGGTATGGCTTTAATCTTGGTGAGAGATACTGAGGCTGAAAATAGAAGACAGAAACAAAAGAAAAACAAAGGAAGAGTTATATATTAGCAATTTGTTAGACTTTCAGACACACAAATAGGTGAGCTGGTGGTTTAACAGAAGCCATATAGAAAAAAATACCATGCAATGGTCCTTTGCAGAAAGCAAATGGAAAATGTTATTTTTTTATTTCTTTTATTCCTTCTACTCTTCTTTCTTCATACCCAACATCCTACCGTAGATCTTAGAACATTTATCCACAGCCTAATCAAGTCTACAGAAGCATCCGCTGCTGTGGTCCTGTCTGAATCTGCAAGTACCAGCTTCCCTGCTCAGATATATTGCACTGGAGCATTTTTTTTTCCTTCTTGCTTTTTTCCTTTACTGTTTATGCAAGAAAATCCACTAATATGTTTTGGAGAAGATAAACCCATTTGTCCACAAATAGAAAATTCCAAACCAAGAATCTCTAAACCATGGGTTTACAGTAGCCCCATGAGGTTCAGTAGTCATTGAAGAGATCTTTATTGACATGCTCTTGAGAGCAGAGTGGTTTTAATCATATTTTTTCATGAAAGTTAATATTAAAACAGAAACATGTCACCTTACCGAGTTGCAATGAGAGTCAGTGGCAAAGGCAGAATGAAAAATGAGGATTTTTATTTTCTCTTAAAGCAGCAGTTTCGCTGTTTAAATTTAAAGGCATTAAAAGCAAGTCTAAACTCAAAGCCTCACGACTTCCAGTTAAACATGGTAGATTGAACATGTGTTTATCTCTGCTTTTTCTCCCAATCCAACCAAAGTAATGAGAATAAAAAAGCGAATAATAATAAAAGATCAAAAATGCATAAACACACAAAGAAAAGGGAACTGGGAACAAAGGCAACAATGGATTAGAAATGTCAACAAATCTTTAAGGAAATAAAGCCATGATAAGAGTATTAATGGCCTTCGCAGAGCAGAGGAGGCTGAAGTAAGTTTCTGCAGAGGGATGAGAAGAAAACTGACTCTTCTTGCAGGATCTGAAAAAGGCTAAAAACAGGAGGACTGGCCAAAAGTTCATGGAAGGAGCTGTTAGAGCTCTACATTCTCTCCTCAATCCCTCAAAGCCAGGAGACAACTCCTGCTACACTTCTTCAGAAGATAGGTTTATCTTAGGGAGTATTTAAGCAGAAGTGGCTCTAGATTCAGTGATCCTGGGTCCTACAATGCAACAGGAGCATTCGGTAAAAGTTTGCAAGCTTAACATTGATGCTCCCCAGGCAAGAAATTACAGGATGTTTCCCTAGAGAAACTAAACAGTACCCAAAAAGAGAACTACCACTTGGGGGGTCTCCCAGTGAAAACACTCATTCTCCGCCTCATCCTACAGTAGACAAGCATACCCAATCAACTTTTTAGTGCCTTGCTCTTGAACACAGGAAGTCAAATAACAAGATATTTGGAGGATGCTGAATGACAAGGACAAAAATAAACTTCAAAAAAAGAAAGAACTCAGTAAAAACAATGCAGAGAACAAAAGAAAACCTTTAAGGAGCAGTAATATTTTCAGAAAAGTAACAGAGTACATTGCACCTATGAAACATGAACAGAACATTACATACATATGAACAATAAAACCTAGAATACCACATTCTCAGAATTTTTTAAAAATCCAACTGAATGGTAGGAAGATAAAATTGGAGAAGTTTCTCTAAAAGTACAATGAAAAGGCAAGAGAGGATAAAAGATAAGAAAACCAGAGAATATATCCAGGCAAGTTCAAAGAGAGAATAAACAAACACCAAGGTAAGGAAACTATCAGAGAATTATTTCAGAAAAATTTCCCAGAACTAAGAGATACAAAAACTTCAGATTAAAAGGTTCCAACCAGGTACCCACCAGCTCAGTGAACACAAACAGACCCACATGAAGGCACAGCTTTGCAAAATCACAAAATATTGGAACCATAGAGAAGCTTCTAGATGTTTCCAGAAGGGGGAAAGCAGGTCATACAAAGCAGCGGGAACCAGAATGTCATCGATCTTCTCAGCAGTGGCATTGGAAGCTCAAAGACAACAAGGAAGTACCTTAAACAATCTTAGGTAAAATGATTTTCAAACTAGAATTCTATTCCCACAATATCGATCTAGTTTGAGGTTGGAATAAAGGTATTTTTAGACAGTTAAGTTTTCAAGACATTTACCTCCCAACACATGTTTTCTGAGGAAGCTATTAGTGAAGTACACTAACAAAATGAGAGAAGGAACAGACAAGCAAGAAAGCATAAAATCCACGGAAAGCAATAAAAAAAAAAAAAAAGCTTCAGGGCCAGGCGCAGTGGCTCATGACTGTAATCCCAGCACTTTGGGAGGTCAAGGTGGGCAGATCACGAGGTCAGGAGATCGAGACAAGCCTGGTCAACATGGTGAAACCCCGTCTCTACTAAAAATACAAAAATTAGCTGGACGTGGTGGCACATGCCTGTAATCCCGGCTACTTGGGAGGCTGAGGCAGGAGAATCACTTGAACCCGGGAGACAGAGGTTGCAGTGAGCTGAGATTGTGCCACTGTACTCCAGCCTGGCCACAGCGTAAGACTCCGAGACTCCATCTCAAGAAATGAAGAAACAAACAAATCAGACTTTAGGAAAAACAAAACCAGGAAAGAAGAAATGGGGCTTTCAAGGTGATGACAAAGGAGTGAGATCAAAAGGAAGTGGCTTTGGAGCAGACCTAGAGAGTAACTGCCCACGCTGGAGTGGAGACGTGCAGGACTCCAGAAGTGCTCGCTACATGCTGTCTCATAGCTCTGACCAGATGGAAGGTTTTATTGGGAAGGTCTTGGAGCATATGGACAGAATTTCTCAGAAAATTAAGCAGGTGAAAAGATGTTGTGTCAGAAAAGCAATATAACTTTTATGGAATACATTATTGTATTCAGCATAAAGATACAAACCTTAATAGTGATGTAGAGAGGAGGGGAGCGGGAATAGGTAAGAGCTGATTCTTACCTACTAAAATAGAAGCCCATAGATGTCTAAAATGGACAAATTGAGTAACAGCAGCATTATTTAGAAATGTATAAACAGAGAAGACACGGATAAGTGAATGGAAACAGCTTCCTTTGGGGAATAGGATTGGGGTGAGAGACGGATTATGGAACTGCTATCGGTAATCATAAGACTTTTTTTTTTTTTTTTTTTGAGACGGAGTTTCATTCTTGTTACCCAGGCTGGCTGGAATGCAATGGCGTGATCTCGGCTCACCGCAACCTCTGCCTCCTGGGTTCAGGCAATTCTCCTGCCTCAGCCTCCTGAGTAGCTGGGATTACAGACATGCGCCACCATGCCCAGCTAATTTTTTTGTGTGTTTTTAGTAGAGACGGGTTTTCACTATGTTGACCAGGATGGTCTCGATCTCTCGACCTCGTGATCCACCCGCCTCGGCCTCCCAAAGTGCTGGGATTACAGGCGTGAGCCACCGTGCCCGGCCCATAAGCCTTTTAGTATTACTTGGCTTTTTAAAAGTACATGCCTGCATCACTTTATAAAAATAGAAATTAGTCAGCAAGCAAACATCAGTCTCTGCAAATTGGTCTCTCTGTGGAAGTTCTCAGATACAAATGAGATAGGTGAAGTGAGCTCTGAGTTGGGATGGAGACGCTGGTCCACAGGCTCCTCCGACTCCTCCCTGCAGAGAATACTGAATTCAGGCAGTGTGAGGGACCCTTCCACCTCATTTGTTTCTCTTCAAGGCAGCTACGTAAGGAGAGAAGGTGGTCCGCGGCCTCAATGACATCAGCAAACAGTGGTTCATGAACTCAGCCTTATTCCAAGTCTCTCATGAAAGCAGCTCTGGTTCCCAGTGGAACACTTTCTCTTTTACTCAAGCACATGGTTCATCAGATGATTCCTGCTCTATGCTGGATTCTTTGCCTGCAGCTCTGCTCTAAGTCTTTGAGAGTTCAGAGAGGATACAGATGGAGCCTCTCCTCTGCATTTGCCACTTCCTCCCTTCCCACCTTCAGGCGTCCGACTCCCGAGGACCACCTCTCCTGTTGTCTAGGATCCACATGCTCCCTTTTTACTTTTGCCATATTGATATGCTCAGTGACCTCCATGGGAAAGGTATATAATCATGGGAGGACGCATGAGTCCACAGTCAATGGATATATTCCTCAATACAGACAGCAATTTCGTCACGCATATGTTCAAAGAAAAACACCTGTTTATAGCCACTCGAAATATTTACATATGCCAAAATATAAAACAGCATATAAAATCGCAATATACAAACCGTTGGTGTGTTTCTTTACGTGTTAACACATTATATAAATACCACCTGCCTCCTGCCCTCGCAACCTATATTAAGTGTAGTAGATATCTGCACACTTCCATACAGGCACCCTAGAATAAAACAGCCTGAACAGATGCTGTTTTTCCTTCCTGACAAACGGGCATGAAATAACAGGCTGACATCTGCCTCTGCAGGTCATTCAAGTCAGCCTGCTACATGTCAAAATTCAAACTGCTCCATCCATCAACGGCAGACCCAAAATTAACGTAGCTTGGAAACTCAGCAGCAAGACAGTAACAGCCCAATTCAAAGTCTGACCTTCGAGGAATGGTGGGGTACGACAGAAAATTATTTCATGCCCTGCACCAAAGCCAACAATAGAATTTGAAGAGATTTTCAGTTAAATTAATTTTAAAGAAAAATCCCCCAGTGTAGCAGTTTAACTCTTCGGGTCACATAAAAGGAGTGCTAAGCATAAGAGATTTGGCTATCTGGAGGCTTTGCCGGCACCTCGTGCAAAAGAACTAAAACAATATTTTAGGCAAAACAGTTTGAAGTCATTTGCACTGTAGCACATACTAAAAGTCTTTATCAGTAAGTGAAGAAATCATCAAGAGATTTAATTCCTCACAGAAGTTTTGGGGGAATGGCTATTAGTTAACATAAAATTGCAAATGAGATCAGCCCTTCAGGATTACAAATACAAATGAACCCTTTTCTGGAGATATTTTTAAGGGTGATGATTTCCCTTAGCTCAATGATAACAAAATGTATGCCAGGAGATTTTATAACCGGTACCCGAAGACAACCACCAATGTAACAAATGAACCAGAATTAGACGCACAAAATTATTTTACCCATTGCTTTGGCTACGATATACAGCAAGCACACTTTTTACAAAATGCTACATACATTTGTAGTCAGTGACATGTTGAACTATGTTTTAAGTTCATGTTCCATGAAAGTGAAGTTACCTTTTTCTCTCTGCTGAAGACTGCTTCAAAACTCAACCTGAAAAGTCATCCTGGCGGGTCGCAGTGGCTCACGCCTGCAATCCCAGCACTTTAGGAAGCCGAGGTGGGCAGATCACTTGAGGTTAGGAGTTCGATACCAGCCTGGCCAATATGGTCAAACCCTGTTTCTACCAAAAATGCAAAAATTAGCTGGGCATGGTGACACATGCCTGTAGTCCCAGCTACTCGGGAGGCTGAGGCAGGAGAATCACTTGAACCCAGGAGGCGGAGGCTGCAGTGAGCTGAGATCATGCCACTGCACTCCAGCCTGGGTGGCAGAGCAGCGAGACTCCGTCTCAAAAAAAAAAAAAAACCTCAATACACAATAATCATATAAAAAATTGAAAACGTTGTAAAAAAAAAAAAAAGGCAAACACTGTAATTCCAGTGTTTCCAGTGACATGAGGCCCAGGCTAAAGCTGAGGGAGTGTTTCTTACATTTGTTAACAGAATGCTCAGTGCGCCAAGTCTTTTCTCCTCACGATATCTCCTCAGCACCTGTTTTCTCTGCAGCCCTTTGCCTGGTAAACGAGCTTAAATTCTCCCAAAAACAAAAGCTCTTTTTCAGTTCTGTCTCCCTCTTGAGTCATACCCCATTCCGCCCTTCTCTCCTCGCCTGCGTATTTCTTGAAAGGATAATCCACACCATCTCCTTCTACTCAAAATAGTATTGCTATCAGCTTTCATCCTTATCATCACATTGAAAATAACCACCTCCTAATGGCCACATCCAACTGCCTGTTTTCAGACTTAAGGTTCATTAATCTTTCTGCAGGTTGGACCACACCCCCAATCCACCCAACACAAATAACATGTCTCTTTCTCTTTTTCTGCTTGGTCCTTGACCTGGGTGGTTCTGGGATTCCGATTTAATCCCTTTCTCTCCTGTCTATACCCATTCCCTCCTGGTTAAGGCATTAATATGCAAACACATGTTGATGACTCTAGGTCCTCCTTTCCTTGCTCTGAAGTGCCAGGGCATAGTCCCCTGTACATCTCCCTGTGATGATCTCTCAGCTACTGTAAACTTAAGACATCCCCAGCTTGCATTTCCTCTTTGCTCTCTAACCACCCGTTGGTTGAAAGCAGCAATTTCCAATATAAGAAACATTCTTTCACATTTCCAGGACTGTATGCATTACTCTCCGCAAAGCACCCTCAACTCCTCCAAATAGGTAGAGGCTTCCTTTTCTGTGTGTCCTGCAGCACCTCACACAGCCTCTCATGTCACTGGAAGTAGTGAGACCACGTGTGTGACTTCTCCCTCAAAGTCAAAACATATTTAATGTTGTTCTTCATAGAAGCCACAGCAGACACTAGCACGAAGATCATCGAGACCTATGTGAGGCAGAAATAAATGGATTGATGATGAAATAGTGCTGAATACTGACTCATTGGCATGACTGACCACAGTTTAGGGGAGGTAGGAGAGAGGAACAGGGCTACTGTTAAATTTGCCAGAACATCTCATGTGACTTAGAGTGATGGATTTTAGTCAAGCAACCGGATATTACCAGGAAAAGCTGGTGGACAGAAAGGCTTTCACTGATAAAAATGCGGGTTAATTATCTAACAATAAATTTTTTAACATTTTTCTTGGGGATTCCAAATGTAGCATTTAAAGGACCATCTGTAACTATAAAGTTTATTCTAAGCATTTAAATTTAATTTAGAATAAAATTTATTCTTTTATCTAGTTAGCCCTCAATAAATATGTTCAAGATGAGAGGATTATATATATGTCATGTTTCCTTCTTTATAAAAATACATAACATGGATATAGTTTAACAAGTATTTATTAACAATGCTTTGAGAACATTTAATCGAGAATTTTTAATACAGAAAAATTTGAACAGCATAAAAAGCCATTTGGTTTAATTTCCCGACTTGTGCAAATAAAGTGGCTAAATGAAATGATTTTTTGGGTCCTTCCACGTCCAACAGTTTGGTCTCATGATTTCATTTCTTTCTCTGTTAATCTTATCAGTCTTGGAGGAGATGGTAACTCTAACCTTAGCCTTGTGTAGCTCATTCTCCTAAAGCCAAACCCCAGGAAATCTCAGCGTTGCTGTTGTGAGGAAATGAGTGTTCCCATGCTTTGCTCATGACAATCTAAAAGTTGATAAAGTCTTTCAGATGGGAAAGTTTGAAATGTGTTTCAAAAGACTAAAAATGTGGCCATATATGTTGATCAAAATTTTATTTCTCAGATTTTATTCTAAAGAAATAAGTGAACTGGTGAACAAATACATTCATTGTAACATTATTTATAATAGTAAAGAAAATGAGAACAGTATCAACTTCCGACATGAGGTGACAGATTAAAGAAAGTAGGATGTGTCTTCACAACGGAATGCTATGGTAGATTGATACACATTTACTAACATGTAAAGACAGTTGTAAAATCAAAACTACTTAGAGATAAGACAGTGAGGGTACCCACCTCATAATCTAAGACACATGGCCAAAATGACACACAGATTAAAATTTACTGTTTATATTGTATTTCATAGAAAATAAGAAAGAGTGACAAATTAACTGAACATTCCATTTAAAAAGATAGAAAAAGAAGATAAAACAATAACGGTAACTCCAGAGAAAGCAGAGATGATGAAAATAAAAATACACTGAATTTGATAAAATAGATGAAAAGATCTACAACACAGACAAATGTCTCCTAAAAAAGAAAGGAAAGATAATAAATATTAGGAAATAGAAAAGGCACTTATTTGTCCATATGCAGGAGGCAAAATGAGATGATACTTTACAAGGTACTTGAAAGCAGTAGCTTGTGCAATTGTATATTGATAAACTTTGAAATCTCCGCAACGAAAGATTGCCTAAGAAAATAAATACATTTTTAAGTTGGGCTCAAAAATAAACAAAAAATCTCAACAGACAATAATCATACAAGAAACTGAAAACGCTGTAAAAGATCGAAACCAGCAAATGCCTCAAACTCAGCCAGTTTAATAAGTGAGCTCATACGAGAGGGATTATATAATTTATCCTCCAAACTGGAACCCTCTGGAAAGTGAAAGAACATAAGTAAGCTGGGAAAATCTGAGAAACAGGAGATGTTTCAGGCAAATTAGGACAAATGGTGGTACTGGTTGTATCAATTTTATTTTTTTTTATTTTATTTTATATGTTTTTATTTTTGAGACATAGTCTAGCTCTGTTGCCCAGGCTGGAGTGCAGTGGCATGATCTCAGCCCACTGCAACTTCCGCCTCCTGGGCTCAAGCGATTCTCCTGACTCAGTCTCCCAAGCAGCTCGGATCACAGGCGCCTGCCACTACACCTGGCTAATTTTTGTATTTTTAGTAGAGACAGGGTTTCACTGTGTTAGCCAGGCTGGTCTCAAACTCCTGACCTCATGATCTGCCCGCTTCAGCCTCCCAAAATTCTGGGATTACAAGTGTGAGCCACTGTGCCTGGCCGATGGATAAATAATCCTAAGTGATACGGTTTGGATTTGTGTCCCTGCCCAAATCTCATGTCAAATTGGAGGTGGGGCCTAGTGGTAGGTGACTGGACCGTAGGGGAAGATTTTCCCCTTGCTGTTCTCATGATAATGAGTTCTCATGAGAGCTGACGGTTTAAAAGTGTACAGCACTTCCCGGTTCACTGTCTCTCCCCAGCTCTGCCATGGTCAGACACGCTTGCTCCTGCTTTGCTTTCTGCCGCGATTGTAAGTTTCCTGAGGCCTCCCAGTCATGCTTCCTGTTAAGCCTGTGGAACTATGAGTCAATTAAACTTGTTTGCATCCTAGATTACCCAGTCTCAGGCAGTTCTTTACAGCAGTGTGGAAAGAGACTAACACACTAAGGTTATGAAAACTGTATCACAGTTTAGAAAGAGATGAAAGGTTTTCCAGTTTAGAGTCAGGAAAAGCAGAAGAGGAAAAAACAAAAGAAAGAAGGAAAAAAATTCTATGCCTACTGATGCATGTTCGTAAATAAACAAAATGAGTATATTATACACATTCTAAATGTCAATTATAAATCAGTAAGAAATAACCCAAATGAAAGAAGTGGTCAAAATATACAAAATCAAGTTTATAGACAATAAATACAAACCATAAGCATGTAAAAATATGCTCAATATAACTGATGCAGAAACAAAAAATAATATAATATTTTAAACCATCTGCTTGGAAAAATGTTAATAATATTAAATGTCAAAAAGTGTGGTCTTTCATATACTGTTGATGAGAATGCAAACTGGGGCTACATTCTGGAGGGTCATCTGGCAACTATTTATCAAAATTTTAAATACACACACTCTATGATACACTATTTCCCTTGTTAGGAATCTATACTACAGGAACACTTGAGCAAATGTGCAGGATCTATGTATGAGGGTGCCTACTGATACATTATATTAATTAAAACAACTAGAAATAATCTAAATTACTCATTTTTCAGGTAATGAAACAGACTCAGAGAGATTAAATGATTTGTCAAAGTTTACATTATTATCAATTGGGTTTATAGGACTAGTAAAAGCTGAGTTTTAAAAAACATAGAACAGTTTGCTAACTGTATTTTTTAATTTTTTATTTTTATTTATTTACCTTTTTGAGACAGAGTTTTGCCCTTGTCGCCCAGGCTGGAGTTGTAATGGTGAGATCTTGGCTAATTGCAACCTCTGCCTCACAGGTTTAAGCAATTCTCCTGCTTCAGCCTCCTGAATACCTGGGATTACAGACGTGCACCACCTCGCCCAGCTAATTATTTTATATATATATATATATATATATATATATATATATTTTTTTTTTTTTTGGGTAGAGACAGGATTTCACCACGTTGGCCAGGCTGGTCTCAAACCCCTGGTCTCAGGTGATCCTCCTGCCTTGGCCTCCCAAAGTGCTGGGATCACAGGTGTGAGCCACCATGCCCGGCTGAGTTGACTAATTTTAAAATGATAATATTACAGTTTGATTTGCCCCATTGTTGGACAATTGCTAGTCTAAGATTTCTGCAGTTGTTTATAATCTCTTGATTAAAAATATCTTAATTTCTTTACACCAATCAACTCTTGTCCTTCAAAATCACTTCCACCCTTGGGATGGGTAATTCTGCCCTTGAACATGGTTTGATTTTCAAATGTTTAACGGAAATAAAGACCAATTTTCCAGGGGTTTTAAGTGCTGTGTTAAAAAGTCCCCTAGATGCAGATATCTTTACATTTAGAGATTACAGTTATCATTTTTCAATGTTATATGCTTTGAAATAACTACTCAGAAGAACGAGATCAACAGGAACAAAATATCACAATAGCCTTAACCACATGGGACAATATTTTCTATGTTAACCATCGTAACTATCTGTGCTTCAGAGAGAACAAGTGTTCTCTCTTTACAATGATGTTCCATAGGTAAGTAATGAGTTACTACATGATATTAGAAAATAGTGAGGAAAATAAGTCACATTATGCTCCTTTTTTCCAAAGTGAAGCTTGCAATGCCTTAGAAAAGACTTCTGGCTTGGCTTCCTGTCGGTTTCTGGCTTTAGTCTCAATCTCTATTGTTCCCTACTCAACATGTAATCATCATTAAGGCATGTGATACAATGCAGCCAAAACCTCGCTATAAAACAGCATGCATGACATGATTCCCTTTCAGAACATCAATGTAAATACAGAGCGTGTGTATATGCATAAAAGTTTGGAAGGGTTTTCAAGTGGTTGTCTTTGGGTATCATTATAGGTATTCTCTGGTCTCTTGGTTTTGCTTATGTACATATTCTGATTTTCTATAATGAATATGTATGAGTTTTATATTTTAAAAAATGTTAGGCCGGGCACTGTGGCTCACACCTAGAATCCCAGCACTTTGGGAGGCTGAGGTGGGTGGATCATCTGAAGCCAAGGCTTTGAGCCCAGCCTAGTCCAACGTGGTGAAACCCTGTCCCTATTAAAAATACAAAAATCAGCCAGGCATAGTGGCAGGCACCTGTAATCCCAGCTACTCAGGAGGCTGAGGCAGGAGAATTGCTTAAACCCAGGAGTTGGAGGGTGCATTGAGCCGAGATCATGCCACAGCACTCCAGACTGTGCAACAGAGCAAGATTCCACATCAAAAAAAAAAAATATATTTAATATACTTGCCTTTGTTCTGCCTATGGACTTTAATGAATACTCACAGAGAGTTTCGGTCAGCAAATCCAGTACACTACATTTCCTAGCCAGTTAGATTCTTAATAACATCTTTGGGAAATAAATAAGCTTACATAATGATGAGTGGTCAAATTTATGAAGCCAGAGGCAGATAACTGGGTAAGTCCCGGGAATATCTCATGCCTAATGGTTCTCTACCTAGCAATAATTCATAATCTATAGCAGTAATTCATAATAATTTGTCCAAAGGCCAAAGAAGGGAGGTAAAATCAAAAGGGCAGTTAGGATAATTCTGACCCTGACAAGAGGAAATCTACATATGATCAAAAGCACAGGTGTGGTTCAGATAAATCTGAATATGAGTCACAGCTCTAGCACTTGAAAAAAAAGTTGTATAATGATAAACAACTTATTTATCTGTGCCTCAGCTTACTCATTTTTAAAATGAGAAAAATAATGGTAACCATATCTTGTGAGGACCATGGTTCCCAAAAAGTTGGAGTCAAGATCTTAAAATGGCAGGTTTTGATCATATGCCTTCTTTCCATAACTCCGAATTGGCTCCCAAAGTGGAATAGCAGGGCTTGTTATTCATAACCTAAATACTAGTTCTAATAAGAAACTTTAAGTGGCTTCTTAAGATTATCAAAGGTCAGAAAACATAGTAAAACATTTAGCTCAACATATCAGAGACAGCAGAAGCCCAAAGATGAAAGCAGAGCACTAAAGTTTCTTTCACCCTAAGCACATTTTCCAAAAAAAAAAAAAGCAAATTTCTCTAAATTAAATGGGGTTCTCAAAGACCTACACCCTCAGAATATGAGTAAGCCCTATTCAGCCCTCCTTCACTCTCAGGGGACTGATTTAAAGTTTCCTGAGAACTAAATGGAACTAAGAGGGAAAAAAATGACATTAAAAAAGCTATTCTCACTTAGATTTGCAGAATAATAATTCTTTGATTAGAAATATTCTAATTTATTTGCACCAATCAGCAATTTTCCTCCAAAATCACTTCCACTCTTTGGATGGATAATTTTGTCCTTCAACATTTTTTAAAGCTAAGTAATCACATTAGCTAAGTAACCAAAAACAACCAAAAAAAAATAACAACAAAAATTAAGACAACAAATTCAATTTAGTGTTGTCTTGAAGGTAATTCTCTTAGGTGTCTGGCTAAGCAGATTTAACTCCTCTATGGAAGGAGTACCTTTATCCTAGGTCTCAAAACCCACAGAGAATGATTTTCAAGGACATTAAATAGCTCAGAATAAAAAGAAATGCAAGTATGTTAGGGAAAAATGCAAAAGATAGAAAAAGGCAAATGACCAAAACAGACCTATACATTGGAATTATCAGGCACTATTTATAAAACACTTCAGATTATCAAAGTGTGATAAACAAAATAAGAACAAAAATTAAGCTTTAAAATATACCCAGGACACTACAAAAATATGTTCTAACAGATTTGATAAAGTACAAAAGAGAACTTGTAGAAATAAAAAAATATAAAAACAAATTAAAAACACAATAGATCAATATAACAACAGATTAGAAACAGCCAAAGAGAAAGTAGGCAAATGGGAATATGAGTCAAATGAAATTATCCAGAAGATAGTACAGAGGAGAAAAAAAAAAAAAAGCAGAGAAATAAAGAAGTTAAGACTCAGGGGATGATACAGTGAGAAGGCCTAATATATTTTATGAGAATTCTATAAAGAGTAGAGAGAATTGGCAAGAAGAAATATTTAAAGAGAAAATAAGAGTTTTCTAGAAAGTGATAGAAGATGTGTCCACGGTTCCGAGAAGCTGTTAAGATCCAAAGCAATATTAAATAAAAAAGGAGGAAAGTAGCACACACTTAGAAACATCACAATGAGACTACAGAATACTAAAGAAGATATATACCATCTTAAGAAAAGTTATAATATAATAAAATGACAAATTACATTCAGAGTTGTGACAATCAACTGGACATCTGACCTCTTTGCCACACTGGAAGTCAAAAGACAGTAGAATTCAATCTTCATTATGGTAAAAGAAAATACCCAAAAACTTAGAATTCCATATCCAGAGAAAACATCTTTTAAGAATGTTTTAGACCCTCTACACAGAGACAGGATGGACCCCCACCAAAAATTTGGTTTGGATATTGAGACTGATGATGTCATATACATGCAAAGAAAATGTGAAAGGTTTATTACTTATGTAATTGAGTGTTTTCTGGAGAGAACAAGGCAAGTCTCCCAAGCTGGTCTGCAAATGACTTTAGAGAGCAAAGAAAGGAGACTGGCATGGGACTTTTATAGTGGTAAGGAGATGTACCCAATGTGAGGGCTCCCACATGTGGGCAGGAGCTTATATGCTACCACTTGTACAAAGGAGAGAGCACCTTGGCTTTTTTATAAGTTTGCCCAGTTGTGGATCACAGGGAAAGAAAGATATGATGAGGCTTAAAAGCAGTCAGCAGTTAAACATCAAAAAATGAAGCTAGAGTCCTTGTTACAAAGAGTAATAGAGGAAATAAAGACTTCTTTTACACAAATAAAAACTGAAGATTTGCCACTGGAATACTCTCACTAAAGAAAATAATATTTTTTAAGAAGGCAGAAGGAATCCCAAGAGGAAGTTCTCAGATACAAGAAGAAGATATAAAAAAGAGTTAAATATGTGGACTCATTTAAATGAACACTGACACGAAATTAATGACAATTCTTAGAAAGAATTTGGACACATGTATGACAAAATTAAGTACGTTTGAAAGGTGGTAAATGAAGTTAACGTGTTAAAGGTATTGATTAGCTGGAGAAAGTGTCTGGAGAAACTGTAAAGGTATTGATTAACTTTAGATTTTGATAAGTATACCTGCTGCAATTTCTAGCAAAAATCAATAAAAGAATGAAAATGGAGCGTATTATTTCCAAATGGATACAACAAATTAATATAATGATGAAAAATAATTAATGTAAAAGATATAAAACAAAAAAGAGAAAAGTAAACATCTCTGGGAAGACAAATAGAGAATACAAAATACAATGACAAATTTAACACTGATTGCATTAAACACAAATGTAAAGGAACCAACAGCTCCAATTCTCCAATTAAAAACAAAGGTCAGACAGCATAAAAACAAAATCAATTCATATGATGTTTATAAAAGATATATCTACAAATAAAGATATAAAATGTTGATACTAAGAAGATGGGAAAAGATAGAATGTGAATATATCAACCAAAAGAAAAATGGTGTAGAGATATTAGCAAAAGTATGGATTTTAAAACAAAAAGTATCGACAAAGCATGTTACTTTACTGTGATAAAGATTTAATCTACACTTGTCTTGATAATTATTGGGTGGACAGAAAAAAAATCCATGAGAATAAAGAAGCTTTAAACAACATGATTAACAAACTTGACCTAATAACCTATGTGGAACATTATACTCAACAACCACACGTTTTCTTTCCCCAAGCACACACAGAACACTTACAAAAATTCACCATATGGTGATCCATACAGCAAGTTTTAAAAACTTCTAAGAACTGAAATTATACACAGGATTTTGTCTGATCAGACCTCAATTAAATAGAAATAAATCATTAAACAAAAATCAAACTAGAAAATCTCCCATCAGGCCAGGCGCGGTGGCTCACGTCTGTAATCCCAGCACTTTGGGAAGCCAAGGTGGGCGGATCACAAGGTCAAAAGATAGATACCATCCTGGCCAACATGGTGAAACCCTATCTCTACTAAAACTACAAAAAAAAAAACGTTAGCCAGGAGTGGTGGTACATGCCTGTAGTCCCAGCTACTTGGGAGGCTGAGGCAGAAGAATTGCTTGAAACTGGAAAATGGAAGTTGCAGGGAGCCGAGATCACGCCACTGCACGGCAGCCTGGCAATAGAGCGAGACTCTGTCTCAGAAAAAAAAGAAAGAAAGAAAATCTCCCCTCAGTTTGAAAATTAGAGAAATATTGTTCTAACTAACCATGGCTCAACAAAGAATTCTAATAGAAATTACACATCTAAAAATGCATGGTAATGAAATACACTACATATAACAACTTGTGAGATATAACTAAAATAATATCAATTTATTAGTAAAATTTTGGAAAAGTTATGAAGGGCAATGACTACTCTCCCATTTCTAAAATATATAAAAATAGCCAAAAAAAGAAAGAAAGAAAGAAAGAAAACCCACTCAAAACAAACAAAAGGGAGTGAAAGTAAAATAGTATATAAACTAGATTTAATAAAATAGGAGAAGCATGTGTAGAAAAACTAAAGGTGGTTCCTTGAAAGTAAAATTATAAAACATTTATTGATAAAGTACAAAAAAGATAAAAGGGGTTAAAGAAATAAATATGAAGAATGAAATAGAACATGACTGCAGATGCTGCCATCATTAAACAGATTATAAAAAAGTTATGAAAAACTTCATCTCAGTACACTTAAATATTTAAATACAAAATTTAACAAAATTGGCTAGATTAATAGTCTAACAACTACTGAAAAAACTGAAACAATACTCAAAAATTTTCCCACAAATAAAAGTTCAGGTCTAGAGAGCTTCACCAGTGATGTCTATCACATATCCAAGAATAAAACAAAAACAGGCTGGGCGCAGTGGCTCATGCCTGTAATCCTGGCATTTTGGGAGGCCGAGGTGGGCAGATCACGAGGTCAGGAGTTTGAGACCAGCCTGACCAACATGGTGAAACCTTGTCTCTACTAAAAATACAAAAATTAGCCAGGTGTGGTGGTGCGCACCTGTAATCCCAGCTACTCAGGAGGCTGAGGCAGGAGAATCACTTGAACCTGGGAGGCAGAGGTTGCAGTGAGCTAAGATCGCATCATTGCACTCCAGCCTGGGTGACAGAGCAAGACTCCGTCTCAGAAAAACAAACAAACAAAAAACCAAAAAAGCAAAAAAGAATAAAACAAAAACAAAACAATCTTATAAAAATTAACACCCAAAATAGAAAAAAAGGAGCTCTTCTTCAGTTATTTTTATGAGGGCAACTTTACCTTGATACTAATCCCTAGTGATGACATACACACAAGAAAAATTATAGGTCAATGTCATTCATGAACATAGATAAAAAAGTCCTAAAAAATTTATTACCTAAACAATTCCAGCAATTTAAAAAGGTAATGCAGCATGAATAATTTGGTTATATACAAGGAATGCAAGGTAAATTTAATATGAGTAAATAATTAATGTATTTTACATTGATATATTAAAGGAGGAAACACGCTTCAATAAGAGGCAAAAAATTTGATAAATGTGTAACAACTAACTCATTTATACTAAAAAAAAAGATAGCTTAGCAAACTAGAAATTACATTAAAAAAAAACAATAGGCTATCTTTCTTCTAAGCTATAGTAATCATCACTTTTTTTTTTTTGGAGACAGAGTCTCATTCTGTCACCCAGGCTGGAGCATAGTGGCGTGATCTTGGCTCACTGGAACCTCTGCCTCCCAAGTTCAAGTAATTCTCTTGCCTCAGTGTCCCAAATAGCTGGGATCACAGGTGCCCGCCATCATGCCTGGCTAATTTTTGTATTTTTAGTAGAGAAAAGATTGTGCCATGTTGGCCAGGCTAGTCTCAAACTCCTGACCTCAAGTGATCTGCCCACCTCAGCCTCCCAAAGTGCTGGGACTACAGGTGTGAGCCACCATGCCCAGCCATAATCATCACATTTAATGATGAAATATTGAGATTTCATCATTTTGCATCTTTGAGATTGGAAAAAGATAAGGATATTTATTATCACTTAAATATAAGGATTAGAAAGAAGGAAACTAAACTGTCATTCTTATATTAATTGTACAGGTAGAAAATCCAAAATAATCTAGTAATTATGAAAATAAAAGACCTACCAAATCCCCTGATGCAAAATTGACACACGAAAATCAATTGCATTTCTATACATCAGCAAAAGAAAGGTAGAAAATAATATTTAAGAGGTATCGAATACAATAACATCAAAAGGGTTGAATAACTAAGAATAAACCTAACAAAAAAGTTTATTCCAAAATTGAGTACATGAAAATACAAACAATCGTATTAATAATTATGGTTATGCCAACAATTATGATTATGCAAAATTTTAAAATGCAAGTGATACCATTACCACTAAATTGGCTAAAACTAAAAAGTCTGATATTACCAAGTATTCAGGAAGCTGTTGAGTAATAGGAATTCTAAAACACTTCTAGTGAGAGCATAAATCCAAAAACCCACCTTGTAAAACCATTTAACATTTAATAGTCATGCTAAAGATGTCATATGCAGTGACCCATTCCTTTTTTTTCTTTTTTCTTCTTTTTTTGTTTTGAGATGGAGTCACTGTGTTACCCAGGCTGGAGTGCAGCGGCACAATCTCAGCTCACTGCAACCTCTGCCTCCTGGGTTCAAGTGATTCTTCTGCCTCAGCCTCCCGAGTAGCGGGTATTACAGGTGCCCGCCACCATGCCCGGCTAATTTTTGCATTTTTAGTAGAGAGAGGGTTTCACCATGTTGGTCAGGCTGGTCTCGAACTCCTGACCTTGTGATTCACCCATCTCAGCCTCCCAAAGTGCTAAGATTACAGGTGTGAGCCACTGTGCCTGGCCCCCAGTGACCCATTATTTGTAGTCCTAGGTACATCCACTCCAGAGAAATTCTTGCACATTTGGGCCAAAATATGCAAAAATGTATACATAAAGGCATTTTTGCAAAATCCCTAACTGAAAACAACCCAAATGTCTGTCAAGAATAAAATATATAAATAAACGGTATAATTACGTAGTGGAGTATTATGCGATAATGAAAATGAACAACCTATAGCTACACAGTCACTTGAATCCGGGGTTGGCAAACTATAGACCCATATTTGATCTGTTTTTGTAAATAAAGTTTTACTGGAACACAACCAAGCTTATCCATTTACATACTCTCTGTGGCTACGTTCAGGCTGCAATAGCAGGAGTGAGTACCTGCCACAGAAATCACGTGGTCCACAAGGCCGAAAATTCTCACCACGTGGCTCTTAACAGAGTAAGATGTCAATTCCTAACTTAAATGAATCTTGCTAGCATAATGTTGATCCCCCTAAAAAGTAACAAAGAGAATATATACCAATTATTCCATTTGCATAAAGAACCTGATGAAACTACATTCTGTTGTTTAAGGATGCATACATAAGTTGTAGAATTTTAAAGCAACACAAGGAAATGATCATCTCAAAAGGACTGAACTGAGTTATCTCTACGGAGGATCAAGGGGTTGGGATGGGAGAAGTGATGAAAGGGAAGGAAAAGCTGACAATGACCCATTCCTTAATCTTGGCAGGAGATATATAGGAACTTTATCCAGTAACCTTAGTGTGTGTGGGGGTGTGTCTGTGTTTTACATAATTTTCTGACAGTGTGCTAAATTTTTCACTTAAAGTAAAAAACGAAAAAGCACTGCCACCATTATCTAGTTTATAATTTTAAAGTAAAATTCCAATTATATTCAAATTTAAACATGAAAGACTTAGTCCTGTATATATACTTAAACATAACAATAGACTCAAGTTCTGATTATCCTTTTCTCATTCTTTCTAAATTTCAAACATGATTTACATCAAAATGTTACGAACAGCCAATGTAAAGAAATGATTTGCAGAGTTTCAGTCACATAATAAACTATTTCTGTTCTAGAAATGCAAATCCTGGGATAGAATGCCAGTGTGCATAACATATTAGCTAGTGTTAACACTGAAATTCCACTCTTGCCAAAATAGCTTTAAGTAAACAATAGTTTTCTTTTCAAAAGTAATAATATTTTTCCTTTTCTCTTAGCATTTAGTACATAAACGTGCAAAAATGACTCCTAATTATTTTGTAGCAGCTTTACTGAAATGGAGTCCACATACTATAGAATCTATGAATTTAACACACACAATTTGGCTAGGCCTGCTGGCTCACACCTGCAATCCCAGCACTTTGGGAGGCTGAGGAGGGCAGATCACCTGAGGTCAGCAGTTAAGACCAGCCTGGACAACATGGCAAAACGCTGTCTCTACTAAAAATACAAAAATTAGCCGGGTACGGTGGCAGGCACCTGTAATTACAGCTACTTGAGAGGCTGAGGCAAGAGAATCACTTGAACCTGGGAGGCAGATATTGCAGTAAGCCGAGATCATGCCATTGTAGTCTAGCCTGGGTGACAGAGTGAGACTCCATCTCAAAAATAAAATAAAATAAAATAAAATAAAATAATAAAATAAGTAAAATGTACAGTTCATTGGATTTTCATGTACTCTCAGAGTTATGCAACCATCACCACAATCAATGTTAGAACACTTTATCATCTCTGTAAGAAACCTAGTATTCTTAAGCTATCACTCCCTCAAACCCCCATCTTCTTTCTCCCACAGCCCTAGACAAGCATCCACTATTTACTTTATATCTATATAGATTTGCCTATTCTGAACATGTAATGTAAGTGGAAGCATATGACATGTGGTCTTCTTTGTCTGGCTTCTTTCACTTTGCATAATATTTCAAGATTTCTCCATGTCGTAACATGTCAGCTCATTTCTTTCTATGGCTGAATAGTATTCCATTGTATGGATACACCACATTCAGTTTATCCATTCATCAGTGGATGGACATTTGAGTTGTTTCTACCTTCTGACTACTGTGGAAAATGATGCTATAAAGATTTGTGTACCAGTTTTTATAGTAATACTTATTTTTATTTGAGTATATGTTGACAAATGGAATTAATGCTAATATTTTAATATTGACCATAAATCAGAAGACAAGCTGTAATACTTCATTTTTTTAGAGAGTAGATTCCGTGAAATAAATTTCTATTTAGTTTTCTAAAGCTAATTATCACATCACTTGGAAGTGCATGTAACTTTTACTGTAAAACAACATTACAATTAACATTACATTTATTCTTGTGACCACTATTGTTGGGAAAAGCAGCAGAGGAGAAAGGACTTACAGAGTGCCTACATAAATTGTTATGAGTAACACATAAACAAGGAACAACAAACCGCGGGAAGCTGCAGGAGGCCTCTGAGGAGGGAGGCCTCTCCACGCCTCATGTTCTGGTGCAGGGTGACCCGGGCTCTGTTACCATAAACATTGTGCTCCAGGACATAAAACCCCTTCATAGCACTAGGATGTAGCGAGACTTGTAGGCTCCTTGTAAGGCCCGTGTTCCATCAGCTGCCATAGATAATAAGCTAAAGGTAACCACACGTTCTTGTTTTGTGAAACTGCCAAACCACCACTGTTATCAGTCCTTAGAATGATACACCAGTTCTGGCTCACTGATTCAGTTCCGGCTCACTGATTCACTCCACCATCACCCTCTCCTCACCATCACTCCACCCCTACTCTGTAGATCAAAGTGATTGTAACCAATAAATCGTGTGGATGATCAGAGCTTGGGGCCTTCACTGTCTCCTCCAAAGTAATAAAGTGATGGCTCCCTGGTCTCACTTTCTCTCTTAATCTGTATTTTTCTCATTCCTTTGTCCCACTGAACATGGGATACCCATGGGTGGTGTAGGGCCGAATCCCTACATTCTGGTGCCCGATGTGTGGGGCTCATGGATCCCTACACACTATAATCAAATTTTTTCAACTAGAACATATGAATGTCAGGAAATACTAGTCTTTTAAATTCATGGAAAGTTTTAAAAAATATTTCTCAGGCTTTGAGAATTTTCTAGGCTAAAATAAAAATCTAATTTTCTTTATTTAAAAATAGAAATAGGGTTTTTTTGGTTGGTTGTTTGTTTTGTTTTGTTTGTTTTTAGATGGGGTCTCACTCTGTCACCCAGATTGGAGTGCAGTGGCACCAACTCAGCTCACCACAACCTCCGCCTCCTGGGTTCAAGCAATTCCTCTTGTCTCAGCCTCCTGAGTAGCTCAGATTACAGGCATGTGCCACTTACACCCAGCTAATTTTTGTATTTTTCGTACAGACAGGGTTTCACCATGTTGACCAGGCGTGTCTTGAACTCCTGATCTCAGGTGATCTGCCCTTTTTGGCCTCCCAAAGTGCTGGGATTTCAAGCATGAGCCACTGTGCCCAGCCAGAAACAGAAATTTTATGATGTATCATCCCACTTGTATAGTCAGAACCCAACTATGTAAGTCCAAATATGGTTACCATTTTTTAATGATACCAAGACTTCCATAATTTAAAACAATTTTTTAAAACAGGCTAAAACAAATAGATAATTTGAAAATTTACTACGAAACTATTAACTAAGATTTTCTTCAAAAGTGTTGTGTGAAACTACATCTTTGTTCTAGATTTATCTATTTGCATAACAGTGTAACAACCAAAACTTCCATTTCTGGCATTATCATTATGACTTTAAATTCCGGCTGCTCAGGAGCCTGAGGCAGGAGAATCGCTTGAACCTGGGAAGCAGAGGTTGCAGTGAGCCGAGATTGCGCCACTGTACTCCAGCCTGGGCAACAGAGCAAGACTCCATCTCGAAAAATAAAATAAAATAAAACAAAATAAAATAAATAAAAATAAATAAATAGTGAATTCATTATTTACCAAGAACTACTTTTCTCTTTTGGAGATGGAGCCCTGCTCTGTTGCCAGGCTGGAGTGCAGTGGTGCGATCCTGGCTCACTGCAACCTCCACTCCCCTGGTTCAAGGGATTCTCCTGCCTCAGCCTCCTGAGTAGCTGGGACTACAGACATGCACCACCATGTCCAGCTAATTTTTGTACTTTTAGTTGAGATGCGGTTTCACCATGTTGGCCAGGATGATCTCGATCTCTTGACCTTGTGAACTGCTTGCCTCGGACTCCCAAGGTGCTGGGTTTACAGGTGTGAGCCTCCATGCCTGGCCTTACTTTTCTTTAATCAGGTGGCACTACCTTTCCCCCGAAATGCACCAAGATTCTAAGATAGGTAACCAAAGGGAAATGGAAAAATTAAGAGTTGATGGGAATTAAGGAGAAAGAGACAGAGAAAGATGGAAAAAAGGAAAACCAACAGAAAGGAGATTTGGCTGGATTTAGTTCTTGCTGAGGAAATCTACCCAAATACATATTGCTCCCACAGTATGCACTTTGGCTGGAAATGCACGTAACGGAGGAAAGCCCCAGAAGGGTGACAGGGCAAAACGGAGCACCACATTTGGCCAATCGGCCCTGACGACAGGCAGGAATTCACACAGCATCTCTGCAGCCAAAAGTGCACATATGTGCCAAAACAGCTCTGTCTGCTGGAGGACTCAGGGAAGAGAAGGACCCTGAAGCAGCTTCAAAGAACATCAGAGTCCATCAGCCTCCATCGGCTTAACAAAAACCTACTGTCATTTCATTTGTATAAGGGTGTCAGGTTAGGTTAGAAGCCACATACGATTTGGCTCTGAGAAGAACGGTAGCTTGGGAAGATAAGTCATTCCTAAATGCTACCCTCAGAGGTTCCCATGGCAGCATGCCTAGGGTCGCAATGTCTTAATGTCTCTGGGGAGGGGTCTACAGGCTCTGTTGTCAACTGTATGGAGAGCTTTCAGGCTCCCCTGAAATAGAAATACAGTATCCTTGGTTAACTGGATACACAAATTCATTAAGCAAGAAAAGAATGGAAAATTGTATCCTCCATTGGCAGTTCTATGCCCCAATGGGAGAAGAATGTTAACTATACTCCCTGGAGTTTACCTGCGTATACTCATCCAGGTGTGTATCGCGTACATGCCTTCTTATTGCATGTGGTTCCAAAATGCTTCATTCAAGTTTCCTTATTAGCAGCAAGTGGGTCTGCTGAAGCTTAAGAAAGCCATTTAATAAAAATAGAGCCACCCAAATGAACATGGATTGAAAAAAAATTTAGATTGATGGAGCGAGGTTGGTCACTGTAATTACGGAAGGTGTATCATTTCCTAAGCTCTCTTTGCATTAAGTGTATGCCATACATTCATCAGACATAATTAGCACTTTAGGTGACAATGATTTGATTTCTTTCCTTGTAATAAAAGCCCTCTGTGTTGGCATATACATTCAGAACGGGAAATTGAACACTGTTGCTGTTTATTCACCCAAGGCAAAATTTAGGACGAACTAGGGAAAATACGGGGAGGGCTTACAGAACAGCCCTTTGTGAATTTTGCAAACAGAAAAAGAAAATAGTTCAATAAAAGCTTTTAAGGATCACAGTAAAACGTGTGCTTTTTAAAAGCAAAGGACTTCTATGGAACGTTTCTCTACTTTTAAAGTCAGCATTTAACTTTCCTTTAGATGTGAACAAACCCACACTAAATTGATTCATAGGCACAACTGCAAAACTGGACACATTTAAATTACTGTGTATGAACCAGAAAAATATTTGTGCTGCCTCCTCTGAGAGCACAGAAGAAAATGGTTTTTAAAATTATTTCAAATAAATATCAATCCTTCCTGTTCCTTCGCTGCTGCAATTAAGAATCATGTTAATCCGCATTTCTGTGGATTAGACTGTTTATATAAACATTAAAGATTTTTTTATAAGGGAAAAAGGAGAAACCGAAACGCAAGTTGCTGATCTATGGTACATGGCTCATAAGGGATACTACATCTTTGAAATCTGCCCCACGAGAAAAACTGTGAAAACATGCTTTTGCATTTAAATCTTCTTGCAAAGCCATTTTCTTCTCTTTTTCATCAAAAACAAAATGTGACAGGTTAGTTAGTTAATTCATTTGATTGCATAATTTAATCAGAAATTAAGTCATAGATAATGATTGTTAAAATCAACATTTCTAAAGTAAACCTGATTTTGTCAGTTAACTTCAGGCAAACCTTCCCACTCACATGGAACTTGCTGAGCTTTTTTTAATCCTAGGATCTACCTATTCTACTAAAATGCTGATCTCCAGGTATCTACTGATGGTTAGAGGGTGACTTGCTTACCCACCTGTACTCCAGTGATTCTAAAATCCTCACAATGTCACAGAAGTGAAGAGTGTGTGAGAGGTGTTTAAACTGCACATAACACAGCTGTTCCTGAGGATCTTAATTTTACCTTTTCTTAAACTCTGTGGACCTTTTACTGGCTTAAATAAGAACATCTGAAAATAAAGGTTTCTGTTTTTTGTGTGAGTTCCTATTTAAGAAATGTATAAATCATAAACCAGAAACAAAGAAGCCTTTGAAAAATTAGTATGAAGAGTAAGTTATGATATAAACACATTTTGCCTAAATTATAAAAAACAAACAAATAAAAAAACAAAAGGAAATGAAGTACCTGCTTAGAGTGTTGCAGAGTTAACTCACTGTAGTTTGGAATATATAAGCATGAGAGGAGTTCTACAGCTGGATGTATTATATACTTTTCTAAGCATAGATTTTAAATAAAGGATGTGTGGCTGGACATGCATTCCAGCCTGGACAACAGAGTAAGACTCCGTTTAAAAAAAAAAATGGATGTGTGAGGCATGAGTAATGATTTCAAACAATAATTTCTCTTATCTAAATTTTAACTTGAGCCAGATGGAGTTGAAGACCACAGACAATTAAAGACTACTATTTATGTATTCTCCCAGATGAGTGTATGTTATTCTGTTTTCTCAACATAAGAAAGATTTCATTTAGAAACTCAAATCTGATTTTTGCAGGTTTGCACCTGTAATGTAGGTCTTTTTTTTTTTTTTTTTTTTTTTTGAGACGGTGTCTTGCTGTTGTTTCCTGGGCTGGAGTGCAGTGGTGTGATCTCGGCTCACTGCAACCTCCACCTTCTGGGTTCCAGCAATTCTCCTGCCTCAGCCTCCCAAGTAGCTGAGATTACAGGTGCCTGCCACCATGCCAGGCTAATTTTTGTATTTTTAGTAGAGACAGGGTTTCACCATGTTGGCCAGGCTCGTTTTGAACTCCTGACCTCAGGTGATCCACCAGCCTTGGCCTCCCAAAGTGCTGGGGTTACAGGAGTGAGCCACCGTGCCTGGCCTCTTTTTTTGTTTGTTTTAAGGATAGACCCAAGGGACCCATTTTTATTTATTTATTTAAAAAAGAATGAATCATATTACACAAGAACTCAGGGTTGCCAGGCCGGGCTGTATTTGACAGAATGCTGTGGCAGGTGACAGCCGAGGTGCAATCTCTGATCATGCATTATTAAGTGAAAGACAGTCGTGTTAAAAACCCTGATATTACAAGGTGATGTAATCACCTGTTACAGAAATATTTGTTAAAACCAAGTAGTTACTAAATAGCATTACAACCAATTATTAGCACATTTGGGCAAATGTAAAGCCTTTCCCCAGATTTTTTTTTTTTTGCCTCATACACAGAATTTTACATCTATGACATGAGATTTTTTTTTCTCTCTCTCTCTCTCTCATGCAAAAATATTAAATATCCATGATCCACGATCACAGCTTTTCTCCCTTATTTCTTATTAGATGGATATCTTTTACCTTGATGAGACAGACGCACGTATATACATAACATACATATGAGATGTCAGAAAGCACTTTCGATTTTTCTTCCATAACCCCCTAGGATGATGTGGGAACTTCATGTCAAAAACCCTCACTTTAGAACAATAAATAAATAAACCAGCCACAGCCTTCCTGAGGCTGGCCAACTCTAGCATAAGTAATTCAAGAGGCAGAGAGATGCCAGATAAATTTGATTACTATAAAAGATGGGAATATGTTTCTTTCCTTTGAGAATTCACAAAAAGGGGTCAAAAACAAAGCGATGCTGAAAGCGAACAATTTCATTTCGCCTGCAATTCAAGGCGAAAATTCAAAGGCAATTTTGCAAGAACATTTTATCACAATTTTATAGACCCTCATTTCCTGCACACATCACAATCTTTAATTTCTAAAAGAAGAAGGCAAGAAAAGGGGAAGTGGGCGGGGGAGAAGGGGTGAGGAGGCTGAGACCAACCGTGAGGGGCTTTTTTTTCTTCTTCTTTAAGATATAAATGCTGATATTTATAAAGCAGTGAGAGATTTGTAAATCTTTCTTCAAAGCTGAGCCTACTGCTGGGATCGTGATTTGCTAAAAGCTGCTATAGGCATACTCTAAAACCCAGCAGGGTCATCTCTCCCCTTCCAAAAAATTAAAAAAAAAAAAAAAAATGAAAGAGGTTGGGTTGAGTGGGGGGAGGAGAGAAAGCCATTCTGATCTTGACAGACACGAGTTTGAGAAAACTGTTTTCATTTCACACCTTCTCCTTGACTCATATTTTTCCTTTCCAAATACACAACAAGAGCATTTAAAACTCAATAGTTTGCTTGCCATCTTTCTGTCTAATTGACTCTCCTCGATGCCGTTTGGAAATGGCAGGGCATTTCTCAAAGCCAAGCTGTCAGGTGGCCCTTGAGAAGGTCACCATCTAACGACAAATGCAACAGGCATCTATCCAAAGGTACCCTGACCACCTCCACTCCCCATCCTGCGGGTCTTGTCAGGTACAGTGCATGGCACAGTTCATTTGGAGCACAGAGATCGAGTTTCCAGCTCCAATTTTGCCAACAACTTCTGGTGTGATCCAAAGGAAAGCCACAAACTCTCTCTGATTTTCTAGTGGGAATAGAAAATGGAAGTTCTATGGGCTTTCCAAGATCGCAAGAATAATAGAAAGCAGCAAGGCTTTGAAAGCACTTCGCTCATTTTATACACCAACACATCCCCAAGACGCAGAATGCGTCTAGGACAGAGGAGATGCTGAATAAATATTTTTTAACTAAGGAATGAATGCATCTGGGGCAGCCTAAGCCATGAAAATCACAGTGAAGGCCAGGCATGGTGACTCAGGCCTGTAATCTCAGCACTTTGGGAGGCCGACGCAGGTGGATTATGAGGTCAGGCATTTGACACCAGCCTGACCAACATAGTGACACCCTGTGTCTACTAAAAACACAAAATATTAGCCAGGCGTGGTGGTGGGTGCCTGTAGTCCCAGCTACTCCAGAGGCTGAGGCAGGAGAATCGCTTGAACCTGGGAGGCGGATGTTGCAGTGAGCCGAGATCGCACTACTGCACTCCAGCCTGGGCGACAGAGCGAGACTCTGTCTCAAAAAAAAAAAAAAATCAAGAGTAAAAGTGTCACAGTAGACATTAAAATTAAATCAAGATGGGCAGTGCTAAGAATCTACTATCTCTGAGAGGGAAATGGACTGACTTTAGAATATGGCAGGTGTTTCTTTCACATTGGGGCAATTAACCTCTACTCGCTGTAACCACCCTCACCTCAATATCATGCACTGACACATTTTACAACCTACGCTGAAAGCTTCAGCAGGCCATCAAGTTCAGAGGAACTTTGGGGAACACCACCCATTTAGAGATGTGGCAGAGAGACTTCAAACTTTTCTCTAGATAGATAAATTGTTTTCAAAGAGAACTGAATATAAAATAATTTTACTTTGGGAAGGGAATGCAGTTTTTAAAAAAGAAAAGAAAAGATGCGTGAGAAAAAGAAAATCCTTCTGCAAGTCATTGTTTTCCAAACTGGGCACTGCTGTCACCTAGGAGGGCAACGTAACTTTGCCAGACAGTATTGCTGACCTTTCTCTGCACATCTAGAAGCCTTGTTTTCTAGAGGGAAATCTCGGGATGGGCTAGCGCTGTTTAGTGCTGACCTAATTCCCACGAAGAACAAAGAATTACCATAAATGGAGAAACTGAGCTTTGACAATTGCATCAATACCTACTATAAAAATCTAAGATGGCTTAAGGTTAAAGGATGATACACAGCATAGTGCTATGTGTAGTACATATATTTGTTCTATGTAACAACCAGATATTTATATTCTTTCAGAAATCTGCTTTTTATAACGCTAGTCCCTGATTCAGTGATTGCAAGTGATTAAAAAAAAATCAATCAATGTCCACGAATAGCTACCAACCTATATTGAAATTTGAAATCCCATAGTATTTGCCATTGTGGACTTCCCATCTCGGGAGCAACCATGTGCATTCACCTATCAAGAGATCACCAAGAATATACCTGGTGCCATTTAGATGTCCATTAAGATGAGATACAGCACAAATTATACAAAACACTCCTTTGAAAGAGCTACCACCTGGTTATAACTGGACCAAAACAAGCAGACACGTATACAGTGTATTAAAGAGGAAGTTTTAACAGGCATTCAGATACACCAAAGGAAAAGTAATTGTAAATGACAATAACTTTGCCTTTCCACACCAGTATATATATATATATTTTTTGCAGATAGCTAACACTTGTTAACGCATTTCCATAGGTGTTTTATTCCATTTAAAATACGGCATGGGATAAATGTAGTCAGCAGCACAGTCGTGGCCCATTAGGAAAGGTGGATGCCCTACATTTATTCATTTATTTAACAAATATTGTTGCTGAAAAAGCACAGAGTGATTAACAGCACTATTGTCCCTGCTCTCAGGGAGTTTACAGTCTAATGTAGAAGATGAATAAATAAGTAATTAAATACAGTGTGACAAATGCAATGAAAGTGATCATAACAGGTGCTTGGGGACCACTGAAGAGATGATCTTTCTGATCATCATTGCACT
This sequence comes from Aotus nancymaae, assembly GCF_030222135.1. NCBI lineage: Eukaryota > Metazoa > Chordata > Mammalia > Primates > Aotidae > Aotus > Aotus nancymaae. The sequence goes on along the minus strand of NW_026988443.1, from coordinate 25,350,531 downwards.
TTTTGTTTTTTTGAGACGGAGTCTCATTCTATCACCCAGGCTGGAGTGCAGTGGTGTGATCCTGGCTCACCACAACTTCTGCCTCCCAGGCTCAAGCGATTTTCCTGCCTCAGCCTCCTGAGTAGCTGGGATTACAGGTGCCTGCCACCACGCTCGGCTAATTTTTGTATTTTGAATAGAGACGGAATTTCACCATCTTGGCCAGGCTGGTCTCAAACTCCTGATCTCACATGATCCACTTGCCTTGGCCTCCTAAAGTGCTGGGATTACAGACATGAGCCGTCGCACATGGCCTGCTCATTGTACTTTTAAGAAGAAGATGCTGAGACCCAGGAAGAGGGCAATGATTTGCCTAAGGTTGTATAGAGATTGCTCCAGCAAAGTAAAGGACATGGCAGTGGAATTGTGACCTAGGAAAATGAACAAATTCCAGGATATCTGCTTTACTGAGATAATTCACTTTAAAAGCAGATTAGATACCAATAAATTTTAAAACCACAGATAAATAGAGAAATGATTTGGCATCACTGAGGACCAAATGATTTTTTATTGTACCACATGACCGGTTTTGTGATTTTTCTTCAGAAACAGGTTGAGTGGCAGTTTGTGGGCTGGAGAGTTTGATCAGCTATGGAAAAATGGACAAGCAGATTGGTTTAAAGGATTTAAATCTCCTACATCCTGTAAAGCCAGTAGATCCATTACTCATGTAGCAGAGAAGTTACATGGGATCCCATCATGTCACACTCATGTCTCAACATGTATGACAGTTTGGTTGCTTATCTGTCATAAGATAAAGAACAGCTAAGTAAGAATGAGTTAAAGATGCTCGAGAAAATACTGGTCCCCAATATTTAGAACTATGAGAACATTTAAAATAATTATACCAATAGGAATGATAATAATCAGTAAAAGATTAGCGGCTGGGTGTGGTGGTTCACACCTGTAATCCCAGCACTTTGGGAGGCCCCAGCGGGCAGATCATGAGGTCAGGAGACTGAGATCAGCCTGACCAACATGGTGAAACCTCGTCTCTACTAAAAAAAACAAAAACAAAAACAAAAACAAAAATTAGCCAGGCATGCTGGCAGGCACCTGTAATCCTAGCTACTTGGGAGGCTGAGGCAGGAGAATTGCTTGAACTCGGGAGGTGGAGGTTGCAGTGAGCTGAGATCAAGCAACTGTACTCCCCAGCCTGGACGACAGAGCGAGACTCTGTCTCGAAAAAAAAAAATGATTAGCACTAAATTTAGTTCCACATAATAGAGACTGAACCAACACATAATCTCATTAAGACATTAAGGTGGAGACTTACTTGAGAAGCCACAAACCCTACTACCCTGAAGCTTTGCCACTAGTGGGCAGCAGCCTGACTTGACTTGCAGGAGCTCATCTTCGCTTACTTCCACTTCCCTTGTCCAAATCTCAGGTTTCCTGAAGACCCCGTTCAAGTGCCACCTTCTCTTGAGCATTCTGGTCAATTAGCAATTTCTTTGAATTCCTACAGCACTTATAATTCCTCATTTAAAGCTTCATTACCTATGCAATGGCTTGTGTTCTATTTATAACACATATTAACATATTCATGTTTCCTTCTTGAAAATGATAAGCCACCTCTACGAAGCTTGCCTAAAGAAATGGACTCATCTGGACCATCCACTAAGCCAGTGCGGATTTCTACGTGCCAAACTATTCAGTGGCACAAGTGTCTATCATGGTCAGGGAAAGGTTACCGTGCTAGCCATTCTAAGTATCCAGGAAGACAAAGAAATGTACAACTCTAGAGTCCATTCATATCTACCAAGACAGTAAATGTACATACCTCAAGCTGCTGATCATCGCATGTCCTAATACAGATCTGGTTTAACCGAATTCAACTGGAGAAACCCCCACTTGATCTCTAGACGATTTTCTAAAGGGAAGTAGAACACAGCACCATATATTCCCGACTGGTGCTTCCATGTGACCAAGAGACTCAGGGAAGCTTATAAGGTGTTTTTTGTTTTTGTTTTTGGAAACGGCATCTCTCTCTGTCACCCAGGCTAGAGTGCAGTGGCACAATCTTGGCTCACTGCAACCTCTAACTCCTGAGTTCTAGTGATTCTCCTGCCTCAGCCTCCCAAGCAGCTGGGACTACAGGCATCTGCCACCACGCCCAGCTAATTTTTTGTATTTTCAGCAGAGACAGTTTCACCGTGTTGGCCAGGATAGCCTCGATCTCCTGACCTCGTGATCCACCCACCTCAGTCTCCCAAAGTGCTGGGATTACAGGTGTGAGCCATTGCACCCGGCTGCTTATAACTTTTTAAGATAAAAAGAGGTGTCAATTAAAAGAAGCCAACTACTTGAAAAGGGTTAGGAAAACCTAATAGGGAGAACTATTTCTATGAATTAAAAGTCAGGCAAAAATCTGAACATGAAGACCTGGATGCCACACAAGTGAAGGACTCTGTTGATAGGCTTTGCCTGCTTTTTCTCCGCATTAGGTCTAGGATATACAGTAACCACTTTCACTTCAGTTTCAACAAAGCTTGTTTCCTGGTCTCTGAGATGCCAGCTCAGTGCTACTGAGACTATGGCAGCATTATTGGGAAATGTCCTAGTCAAACCCCAAACAGCTTTGATGGGGTATTTTTTTTTTAATCTCAGAAAATCACCTTTTTTATTTAAAACTGATCTTGAGCTAAGCTGTTGTACTTGACTGTGTCCCTTTAACCTAAGGAACTTGCTGCCAAAACATATTATTGAGGCCAACAGCTTAATAAGTTTTATAGAAGATTAAATATTTATATGAATAAAAATAGCACCTGCAGCGACACCAGGAAGGATAAAATTACAAGGGCTATGAAATCTTCATGCTTCAGGGCATAAATTGCTTACCAGCTGGATAAGGTGGCTACCCTCACAGAACAACACTGCACTGCTAACTACGTCTTCCTGAGAAGCATGTCAACGCTGACCACTTCCAGGGCCAAAGACAACAGTGGAGAAACCTTTATATTGTCGGTTTGCATCCAGCCCAAGTTTTGACAGAATTTAGCAAGTGTATGACACCGTGCAATCTAAAATCGGAAAACAATGATGCAAGAGAGAGGCCGACAAACTCCATTCACATGGAATGGGAGTAAGATGGAATACAGTTATCGAAGATGACGTAGCTCAGGAGAGAAACAGTTCCTAACTTTGGTGGCCAGTATGGATTATTTGCAGTCAAACATACAGAGCTCCGTATCTTAAATCCAGTTAAGATAAAATTAGAAGAAGAATCATCAATTGACTAATCTTAATCTTTTTTTTTTGATATTTTCCCCAAAGTAGAAATGTAGCATGACGATTATCAGTAAGACCTTGATCTTCTAACATTGCTAGAGCAAAGACCAGGATTTGACCACAGGAAAAAGCAATGGAGGAAACATAATAAAACAAGGAGTAAGAACAGGAAAATCTAACAAAACGTATGCACCAAAGTTTTAGATGCTAAATTTTACTTCTCCCAGCACCAAACTGGACCGTGACATTTGCAAATGACTCCCTTTTCCTGAAGGATTACGGGAATAATGGTAAATATCAATCAATCCCTTTTATAAATAAAATATTCAACAAAGTAAAGAGTAGCATCCAGCCGGGCAAAGTATGCTAATAAGGTTAATAACTGTTAGCTTTGATTGAAAATTCACTTGAAGTTTGCAAGTTTAGATAACCCAATGTGCACAAACATTCTACAGTGACTAATATGACTTAATGTTCAGTTGCATAATTAGTTGGTTTCTCCAGAAGGATTATTTAAGAAACAGCTATGGGCTCCACGAGGATGCTCTTGTTCTAAACAGTGTATGGAAGCACATGATGGGTGGTCCTCGCAATGACTACACGAACAAAGGACTCCTGTGGATTTTAATAACACTGATCCACTTATGAATCATAAATCAAATGGGAACCCTCTTGCAGTTCAAAGATTTCCAAGATTTCTGGGGCGAATGCTCCAGCACAGCAGCATGTTATCGGCCGGGATTAACCACATTTGCTCACGTTCTTTTAAAAATAGTGCTTTGCATCCTTGGGTGCTGGCAAGGACGAGCAAAAGCACAGCAATGGAAACAGGGAGGAAAACAGGGCAAAGCCAGCATCAGTAGCCTTCGAGAATCCAGAGCTCTGCACAGAAATGACGGGAGCTGAGATGAGCAGACAAAGACAGGCAGATAAAGACGAACCATCACCACCTCAGCCAGAGAGACAAATACATGGTTGGTACCAACAGGAGACTTTTCTGATTATTTTTAGAAAACCCTTAATTTAATGCATATTTTCTTTGCTGAAAAGGAAATAGTGATATTAACAAATTGGTTTTATTTCTAACCTGGCAGGGTGCCTGCAGTGAAATGTAAATACATGTACATGGGAGCTGGGATTAGCATTTACTGAAGAAAAAGAGTAGTCAATATTTTAATGAGGAAGTCTAAGAAAGCAATTGCATGAAACACACTCCGATGTCACAGGGGAGCTTTTTAAGTTAAGCCAACTAGCTCCAAATTACTACTTTTCCTGGCTTTCCTTTAAGGGGAGTTTAGACTTACTTAGGAAAAAATACAACTGTGGCATTTAGTTTTAAATATCATAAAATAGCTGTAATATTCCTCTCTATAAATACATACATTAACCTATATACATCTCTCTCATTATATATATAGAAAAAGAATATCTCACGTGCCAATCTTCAGCTAAATGGCCCATTTCACATTGTCATCTTTCTGCTTTTTTTTTGAAAACAGAAATACGAGGCAAAGAAAATGGACACTACCCAAGAATGAGGGACAGAGTTGAGGGGAAAAAATATATAAAAGGAAACACAGGTAACCAAAGCAAATAAAAATCAATGATAGTTTAAGGACGGAGTAGTGTATATGAGAGAGTTTCGGATAGTAGATCAAATCAATTAGAAAAACACAATCTATTATATAATCTTTACTCTGACACCCTTAGGAAGCATATTCCCATCTTAGAATCATATTTCATCAACAACCAGGAAAAGAGGAAGAAACAAGATCCTTCTGGGAACAAGGCGAGATACACAAAACCAAAATACGTCACCAGTATTAACCCTTAAATGAAATCAAATGATCTGAAGATTTGAAGACTTCTGTGTTACCGTTTCTAAACTCTAGGGTACCGAATAGGACTAACTCCTTCCAAAACACACATTAAAACAGCATTTCCTATATTCTGATGAATGCTCTCAAGAACACTTCTCGCCTGACAAATATTTAAGCATGTTTTGGTCTTACATTGGCAAACTTGTACCTACCCTTCCAAACTCAGAGTCAACATCAAATAATAAAGAACAGAAATTAGTAATACAGAAACTGATCATCATATAAAATGATCATAAAAATCAAAAGTTATTATTTTTCAAAAGAATAATAAAATTGACAAACACAAAATGAGAGAACAATAAAAAGAGAAGGCACATATCATCAACACTAAGGTTCTATGGACATTGAAAGGATAATAAGAAAGACCATACGATCTTTTATACTTTATACTTTCATATATTTATTATTATATACTTTTATGAATATGAGGAATTGATATAGTCAAAAGAAATTCTTACACATGAAAACTGGGAGAACTATACCCAAATATACAAAGTGACATGATTTTTATTAGGTACATTGTTTTTGATGTAATTGATAGATTACAAAAACATGATGCATTTGCACAAAGGCCTATTATACAGCAGAGGAAATGAATGAAATACATTTACTTGCAACAACATAAATTGATCTTGGAAATATATTGAGTGAAAATTTGTCACTCCCCTCAGTCTACATCCAGTGTGACACAGTTTTTATAAGACTCAAAAATTAGAAAGATCTAAACAATACATTGTTTCGTTCAAATTAATATATTAAATAAAACTGTTTTTTGAAAGGAAAGGGAACAGTGAACACGTAATATTCAAAATAGTGGTCCCCTCTAGGTGGGGAGAAGGATATCAAGATAAGGATAGGGAAGGGGCACACAGGTAGAGGCCATTGTCCTATTAATGTTCCTACTTTTTTTTTTGTGAGACAGAGTTTTGCTCTGTCACCCAGGCTGGAGTGCAGTGGCATGATCTCAGCTCACTGCAACCTCCACCTCCCGGGTTCAAGAAATTCTCCTGCCTCAGCCTTCAAAGTAGCTGGGACTACAGGTGCGCACCACCACACCCGGCTAATTTTTTTCTATTTTAGTAGAGGCAGGGTTTCACCATGTTGCCCGGGCTGGTCTCGAACTCCTGAACTTCGGTAATCCACCCGCCTTGGTCTCCCAAAGTGCTAGGATTACAGGCATGAGCCACCGTGTGTGGCCTAGTGTTCCTACTTTTAAGCTGGGTCATAGGTTTATGAGTATCCATTTCATTATCATGCTGTGTAACCCACATATATATTAAATAGCTTGTTTTGTATGTGTAAAATATTACTAATAAAAAGAGTTTCCCAAAAATCATAAAACCACACACAGAGAGAATACAGGAAAAGACTTTCTATTTCTCCTGCTGTTAAAGGAACCTCATTCCCTTCCCCCTCCCTGGCTATCACCAACAAGTAAGAGATTCCTTGGGCTCTCACAGTCTGCCACCGGAGATACAAAAGCTAGCAGCTATCTGAACATTAGGCAGGAACTACTTCGTGAGGAACAAGGCTATTTTTCCACAAAAATGTATCAACAGACCTACCTGTCATCCACTCAGAAATACCGACCTTAGAAAAACTGAAGGAGTAAGAGGACATGGCATTTCCCTGGGAAATAGCCTCAAAACGGAAGTGCTGAGCTGGACTACGAGCAGAGCAGGGTGAACAGCAGGGCGTGCTGGAACCTGGGTTTGTTATGTATTCCACCTGAACAGAGATTTGGACTATAGATAGGGCAGTGAAGCTCCCTGAAAACTAGGAATTGATCTAGAAGGTCTGCACATCAATACACCCTCCAGATGCAGATCCAAGAAGGAAATCTGACCATCATACAAGGGAGGCGGATATGAGAGCAAACCCTAAATCTGGTGACGAACAGCAAACAAAGCATCTGTGATAGGCTACTACACAAAAAGGAAACAAAAACATCTCCTAAACTCAGAGACAGATCATTGCCTCTGATAATATACTTGAAGAAATCAGAAAATATAGTCAACTCGAATTCTTTGAAGGAAGGGGTCAAGTCTTGTTTGCTGTTGTGTTTCTAGTATTAAAGCAGTGCTTGACACAAAATAAGCATGTAATGAATATTCTTCTTCTTCTTTTTTTTTTTTTTTTTTGAGATGGAGTTTCTGCTCTTGTTGCCCAGGCTGGAGTGCAATGGCACGATTTTGGCTCACTGCAACCTCCACCTCTCAGGTTCAAGTGATTCTCCTGCCTCAGACTCCCAAGTAGCTGGGATTACAGGCATGCGCCACCATGCCCGGCTAATTTTTATAATTTTAGTAGAGATGGAGTTTCTCTATGTTGGTCAGGCTGGTCTCGAACTCCCAACCTCATGTGATCTGCCCCCCTTGACCTCCCAAAGTGCTGGGATTATAGGCGTGAGCCATCATGCTCAGCTGAATATTCTTAAATAATTTTGCATCTACAGAAGAGTGCAAAGCAGATCTCACTATAAGAGGTACAGAAAATTATATGAAAAAATGGAATACAAAAAAAGTAATGGAATTAAAAAAGAAAGATGAATGAGAAGAGAGGCTGTGCACAACCAAAAATGCATGGGCAGAATGCAAATCCACATTAAAGGCAGTAAATACAGATGCTAAGGTGGAAAGTGCACAGTGCAACATTTCAGGAAGACTAAAAATCAATTGGAAGAGATCAAACACACACTGTAAGGTCAGATTAAGTTTCAACTTAATTGGCCAAGAGGGCAACACAGTCAAGAATAGATACTGCTCAGCATGAATTCCCTGGGCTTTCAGAGTCCCTAGTGGGAACGCAGTGAATTGTAAAGATGGCCTCACATTTGCCCCATTTCTGTGTCCATGCACTTGCAATTGGACATGACAGTTTCTTCAATTAAGACCTAGAGTCTCTTTCTCCACCACTTGAATCTGGGAAAGTCAGGTGATTTCCTTTAACCAATGGAACCTAAGCAAGGTGATTCAATCAGCTTTGAAAAGTACTTATGTGTTGAGGTTTGCCCTCTCTTGCTGCTTTAGAAACCCTCAGATATGTGGTTCCAACACCAGACATGTTCAGGAGGCTATCAGGAAAAAAACAACCCCAGTTGACTTACCAGCTGACTATAATCACATGAATGACACATATGTCACATGTGAGACTTACAGAAGAACGGCCCAGCTGAGCCCAACCCAAATTACTGGCCTACAGCACCATGCATGCCCTAATAAATGAGTCCTGTTGTAACCTGCTACATTTGGGTGGTTTGTAATTCATTAAAGCTCATGGACACAGTAGTAAGTCAGCTGTCCATGATACTCTGCCCAAGAGGGGGCTTTGGGTCTGAGCTCAGTTCAGGCAGCAACATCTACTCTTTATACTTGAAATTAAGCATTCCTTGCAAATAATTTGAACTAGTTATATTTTAAGAGGAAATGTTTCAGACTTGTGAGATTTTCCTGGTTCTCAAGCAAAGACAGTTCTATTAAAGCCTTATTCTCACGAGAAGGCAAGGGAGAGGGATCAGGGAAGCAAATCACAGACCAAGTACCCTCTAGCAGTATCATGGCCTTCAGCTTTATTGTTAATTAGAAAGCTCATTTCCCAAATCTCTCTAAAAAGAAGAAGAAAAAAAAAAAGACAAAAATTATTGGGGAGGAAAGACATATAAATTCAGATATGGGGTTTATCTTTCATTCATTCATTCATTTGTTCATTCATCTATCCATTAAAAATGCATTTATTGAGGGTCTGGAATGTGTTGGGCTCTGTATCTTTATACCCAGGTATAGTGCTGTGAATAAAACTGATGGAATTTCCATATCAGTTTCACTGTCTTTATAGAACTTATTGTTTCAACATTTTAGACTACTGGGATTCCTGAAAAGAACAGGATAAAAAAAACAAAGTGAATAACATAGCTAAAACAGATGAAAATATTTATCAACTGAAAAAGTTCCATGTAACACATAAAAAGGATAATCATTATCAAGGCAAACTCATACCAGGATCTGGCCAAAAATTCTGAGTTATACAAAAATAAAGTCTCACAAATAACTAGGCATAGAAAAGCAACAATACACATATATACACCCATGCATGTGCGCACACACACACACACACACACACACACACAGTCTTCAATTTCTTAAAAAAAAAAAAAGCCTTGCCTCAGATATGAAAATTAATTTAACAAAATTATAAAATTTTGAGGGGAAATGGTACAACTCAAGACTTACACATCCAAACAAATAATTTTAAAAAATCCTTACAAATGTGTAAACTCAGAAAACATACCAACCATGCATCTTTCTTGAAAAATTATCTAAAGCCACATTTAAACTCACTGAGAGATTTAAAAAACTAAGAACTCAAAAATAATAAAGAAAAAGTGTAAGAATCATATTGAGTATAGCCAAATTAAACATAACAATAACTATAGCAAAAATTGTAAAAGCTAAATAGAAATTATAAACTATTTTCTATTACTTTTGACTATAAATCAGTTTTGAAAAATAAGCATATGCATTAAGACTAATGATTTTTATTAAATAACATTTTTTCTGAAACCTGATGTTGCAAACAAAGACCAAGATACAGGGCTTGGGAGAGCAATGGTATGTATGTTGCAGGGGTGGGGGAGATGAGAAGTATGCTAAACCCTTCCATTTAAATAAAAAACATAATGATGCTTTTTTCCTCTTAAATTTGACAGTTGGCAAGATACAGATTAAATAGTGCTTTTGAGAAATTATATACAAATAAAATTGAATACCAACATACACTTTATGAAATACTAACAAAGTATCATACAGACTATATGCCCAAAGACAGAGAATAAAAAATAATAAAAGACACACTCAGAGAATCAAAAAGAAAATATAAAAAAAGCAGTAAGGCTAGTATTTTATTTATAACAACGTATGTAAATGGCTTAAATTTCCCCATGAGAAGACAAAGACTAGAAGACTGAGTCACAAAGCCAAATCCAATTATGTATCAATTAGAAGGGATACATCTAAGACAAATGAGTACAGAAAGGATGAGTAAAAAGATAAATGAAGATAAATTAAAGAGATACAAATAAAAAGAAGAGTGTTAATATTAGTATTAGAGAAATAAAAATGCAAGGCAAAACACATGAAGTGGGCAAAGACAGACTTTATATTAAGGGAATACAAGTCAACACAAATATGCAATATTAATGTGTCAAATAATATGACAGTGACTCTCAGAATGTGAATATCTCTGTAAGTAAAAGTTAAAGAATAGTAAGACCAACTTCATAAAGGACTTTAACAATCATCACAGTTGGTCAAAGAAGATCAAAGGATATAGTGGAGCTTTATAATTAGTAAATTCTCTATCTTAAGGAAAATAGCCTTCATTTCCAGTGACTACGGATTCTTTTCCAAAGATGATCATATATACTATACCCAAAATATATGAACAAAATTTAAGTAAAAGTCATCACAGGTGTATTTTAGGAGGCAATTAAGTAAAACTATAAATTAGTAATAACAGATGATGTCATAAAATCAACCACTTTAAAATTTAAAATTACTCTTATAAAAAAATTTTGGATACTAGAGGCTATCAAAATATCCCATTAGGTTATTAAACAATGAATAAAGTAAGACTATAACAGTAAAACTCATATAATGCAGCTAAGTTAGAATCATAGGAAAGTTCATAGTTTTAAATATTTTTATTAGTAAACAACAACAAAAAACTGAATTAACTACGCATGCAACTTTAAAAGCTAGTAGGAAAACAGAACAACAGGAAATAGTAAGCAAACTTTAGAGCTGGCTCTTCCACACTACCTTTGGCATAATCAAGAAAAACGATATAATAAGAATAAGAAAAGTGATTTAACAATAGATTTCTAGAATTATTTTTTAATTATAACAATATTTTGTATGCATCTATGAAAACACATTTAAATGAACTGATATTTCAACAAGAAAATATAAATTATCAAACTTGATTCAAATACAAATAAAAAACAACCTGAATAGGTCAACAATCTTGAAAGAAAATTAGAGGCTTCAAACAACTTCTTCTCTGAAAAAAGGTGGCACAAAAAAGAATTGTCCTAGTACATAATATGCAGAAACCCTAAGTAAAATACTCTTGTGACTTAGGGAGGTTTGTTTCTGATACATGAGGATGAATTCATGTTAGAAAATCTACCCATAAATAGAGACACCCTATGTTCTCCAATGGAATGACTCAGTATTACACAGATATAAATCTACTACAATAATTTATGAATATAATCCAGTCATTGTCAAAACCCAACGGGGAAAAACAAATGCAAAAGTAAAGAAAATTTTGTAAGAGAAGAACAGAGACAAGTTTGGCATTACCAAATATACACCAGAATTACTGAAATCACATAAACGTTATGGTAGCCATACAGGAAATTATTCTATTAGCAAAGTTAGAAAAAAACTAAATATTCATTATTCAATAATAGGAATGAGTAAAACTTCTCCGTGTTACACTCATGTGTGAACAGTATGCAGTGAATAAAAGTTACGTCGCAGAAGACCATTGGGAGATGTTTAACCCTATTGGTTATTGGGAATGAAAGTGTAAGTGAAGTCCATAGGATAATTTTTTAAAGAAGATATTCTAATCACAGTGGGTAAAAATACTTTAAAGAATATATACAAAATGTAAACAATGGCTATTTCTCCATGATGGCATAGAATGATTTCCAATTTTGCTATTTAGGCTCTTCATTATTTTCCAAATTTTTCAGAACAAAAATGTGGATATTGTTTTCATAAAAATAATATTTTATAAAGGTTAAGTCTTCTACGATCCAGCATTGCATTAATTCAAGTACACTTATATAACACTGAAATTTATTTAAAATATATGTAACAGAAATCTGAGCTATGTGCCAATGGCAAGTGTCTGGATATGACTCACCAAAAAAAATGCCATACGTCTGAAGGAAATATTAAAACAAATAGCCCAGCACCAGAGTGATTACACAGAACTGTATATATTCGCTCTGTGCACTGGACAGGAATTTTTCATTTCATACATCATTTACAGCTTGCTGCAGTGATTCTGCAAAATCAGTCCATACCATTAGCACACACCAAGAGAAACACCCAATGTTCTCATTGTTGGAAAATTCAAGTGTTTGGGGCTCTGATGTGCATCAATGCTCTATCTATGCGGGTGTGGTTCTGCTAACGAGGATTGTAACAACAGATGACCAAGAATCACAAACAGGGATCAAATATCTAGGGTCAAGCACACTGACTTCTAAAAATCTATAGTCCAAACCTGGTGTGTGCTCGCAGATATACGTAATTTTAAAAACTAAATAAATGAAAACAAAATGGCGAAAGTCATAAGTCAATCCCTCCAGAGGGGCTTATTATTATTATTTTTGTAATGGAAACCAGCTCTCATTTCCAAAATATTTTATCAAGACATTTGATACCAAGCATCTGGTCTACTCAATACTTCATCAAAATGAACATCTGATGCATTCACCACTGTACCTAAGTCCCCGCTCTTTTTTAACAGTGTCGCTATTTCCAAATCAGAGCATGGAAAAGTATATTTCTAAGCCCATATCAAAATTTGCCTTGTTTATTTCAGGCCAGTGAGAAAGATGTTTTTGCTGGACAATGGCATGCTCCTAGGATTGGAAGTGTTTTGTCAACAGTTTCTTCCTATGTGGACAGCAAAGAGGCTCTGGAATAGCAAATGGTAACTTGGTTCTGCCTCCAATAAGCCTTGACATTCAAACTCTTCTTTTTCCCCCATTCTTTTCTCTCATGTTCAACAACAACAACAACAACAACAACAACACACATAGCACAATTTTCTGGTGAGGGAATTTGCCATATTCTCATCTACCTACAGCACAGAAATGAATTCCAACAACTAATATTCAATTTGACAATTCTGTGGATTTCCTTACTGTTGTATCTCATTCATTTCTAGAACAATGAGAATCCAGAATTGCGCTCGGTTTCAACAAGGAATGCAACTCTGAGCCGTCACGTGGTACTTCATAAACACCAGCAGACATACATGGAACACTGAAATTATCAAAGCTCAAGACTTACACAGACAGCGCCTCTCACAGCAATCACTCTGCTGTGGACTACATACCAACAAAACGTTTAGCAACTGGATTCATCTTTTAGGGACCAGATATTAAGCAGTAAGTACAACACCTCAATGTGCAGAGGATATCAGAGCTGTGTTGACCGAAGTCAAATTCATGCCAGAAAGACATCTAGGCATCTTGGAAGTAAAGCCATTAACATTTAAGTTGCTCATTTTTATGTCATGCATTTTCCAAATCATCACATCTCAGAAATTAACTGAAATCAAACTTTAACTATGTTGAATGAAACAGAGGACTCTGAAGAAAATTCCACGGATAGCTTTTAGGCCAAACAAATTGGAACGCATCTACATACCAAAGTAAGAATTCTTTGACTTCTTCTTTTGGTTTCAGAATTCAAAAAGTCCAGAAGCCTGTAAATATAAAAAAAAATAGTTTAAGTAAAAGATCTAGAAAAATATAAATCAAAATGACCAAAGGCAATTGAAAATGGTAACGTTCGTGCTTGCCTAAAACTAAGGCACATTCTGAGTGGGAAGTTGCTAAAAAATTTTCAAAGCCATGGAGGTCATGGCTCGAATGAATGCTGACTGCTTCAGCTCATCTCAAAACAGAAGTACCGTTTCCAATAGAAAAGAAAGCCTGTGCTCTCCCCTACCAAGAAAGTGGTAGAAGACGGCAACAGAAAACCACTTCATATTAACCAATACATTTTTAAGACTAACTGGTTACATTTTATCACTAAATACTATTTAGGAAAAGACTGAAAGGAATTTGGGATTTTCTCATTAGTCTGCATCTGAGAAAGGTACAAAGAAAATGACAGGAAATTTCTTCCCCAAAAGTCATTAGACAGAGGTTCTAAGCTGAGGATGAAGCTGAATGGTAGGTGTATACTGTGGAATCTGCATAATCCCAACATGAAATGTTTATATTAAAATGCTGAACCTGAAACTATAGCTTCTTGGCAAATGATTTGGATTTCATTGCACCCTTGCCTTATGTGTGTGTGTGAGTGGGGCAAATGCCTTCGATATTGTGCAGAAACCAGCATTATTCATATATCATTACTAGCTTCCAGGGAGCAGGATCACGCAGAGCATAGGGAAAAGATACTGTATGCAAAACCTGAATGCCAAGGAAGAAATGCAAAGTCCAGAAATCTAGCAAGAATAGCACCAGCACAAACTGATTAGAAGGATTTTAATTGTTTTATGCAATGTGAGACCAACCGCTCAGTGGATGTCTGGCCTTGTGGGAGAGAGTAACCTATTGTTTATTATTTAAGTAAAAAAGTGGAAGTTGAGGTGGTCAAAAATGACAGAAGATGGTTGCATTTATAAGCATCTTGCTATTATTTCCAGACTATAATGAATACACAAATTAAGGGACATGGGAGGGAAAGGCATTTTAATAGGTGACAATGGTTTTAGAAGAGTGAGAAATAGTGATTGATCCAATGACTGGTTACTCTACAAGCCAGATTTAAGAATGATTGTCCAAAACAAAGGCAGAAATGTCTCACCACGTTAATGCAGTAGGCCTAGAGTAAATTTTGAGAGTAAAAGGTGAACCCTGGCCGGGCGCGGTGGCTCACGCTTGTAATCCCAGCACTTTGGGAGGCCAAGACAGGAGGATCACAAGGTAAGGAGATCAAGACCTTCCTGGACAACATGGTAAAATCCCATCTCTACTAAAAATACAAAAAAATTAGCTGGGCATGGTGGCGTGTGCCCGTAGTCCCAGCTACTTGGGAGGTTGAGGCAGGAGAATTACTTGAACCCGGAAGGGGAGGAAGGCAGGAGATAAAGAATAAAATTATTTCAAACAGTCATGAATCTAGAGCAAGTTGCCTTGGGTCCCTGCTTAGCATTTCTAAGCCATTGTGAAGGGAAACACTGTGCTAATGGCTAAATCTACCAAGGCTCAACTTGCTAGATCTTGTATCATCTAACACACATTCCCTAAGATAGGCGTTGGCCAAAGATAGGCACCTGATGCTGTTCTCCAGACTTCATACCCAGTGCTTCCCTCCATGTGCAAACTGCATTCAAAATTAGGGCTTTTGGCCAGGCGTGGTGGCTCACGCCTGTAATCCCAGCACTTTGGGAGGCTGAGGCAGGTGGATCATGAGGTCAGGAGATCAAGACCATCCTGGCCAACATGGTTAAAATTACAGTTACTGGAAACATGGGAAGATTGAGATTAGAAAGGCAGAAGTGCTAAAAACACAAAAACATAAAATACTGCTCTATTAAAAATACAAAAATTAGCCGGGCATGATGGTGTGTGCCTGTAATCCCAGCTACCTGGGAGGCTGAGGCAGGAGAATTGCTTGAACCAGGGAGCTGGAGGTTGCAGTGAGCCTGAGATCACACCACTGCACTCCAGCCTGGCGAAACGGTGAGACTCCATCTCAAAAAAAAAAAGGTAAAAAATTAGGGTTTTTACAGTATTATGTAAGCATACGCAATGTTGCTAGAAAACTAGGAAACTATAACAATGGAAGAGTAAGTCTGCATTTCTTCCTAAGATTAGCGCCTAGCTGGAAAATGTAATCATATGTACGTATTAGTGACTTCCTCTATTTGCAATCATCAATTTTATATTTCCAATAAATGCAACTCCCCAAAGACGGTATCTAACAAATAGGGCTAATGATGTATACCTATCTAGCTATGAGAATCAAGTGAGCTCACGTATATAAAGCCCTTAACAGAATGTCTGACACACAATGGATGCTTAAAAAATAAAGGCTAATATTACATACATAAAATTGCCACAGCAAAGCAGTAGTGTACTTATTCAGAACTTGGGCTCTGATGTCAGGCAATCTGGCTTTGAAAATCATTTGCCATTGCTCTTATGAGGATAAAATAAGGTAATATTTGGAAATTATTTAGCAAAGTATCACTCTAGTAATGAATTCAAAATAAATGTAGTTGGCCATGCTCAGTTAGCATTCTCATGAAATCTTTGCATCAAAACCCTAATATTTTATATAAGGAATTTAATTGTATTATCAATATATTAAACAATATTTAATTATTAATATTAAATAATATTAATATTTAATAATATTTAACCCCCTTTTATTTTTGGGACGGAGTCTTGCTCTGTCACCAGGCTGCAGTGCAGTGGTGTGATCTTGGCTCACTGCAACCTCTGCCTCCTGAGTTCAAGAGATTCCCCTGCCTCAGCCTCCCTTAGGGTTTTTTTGTTTGCTTGTTTTGTTTTTTTGACAGAGTCTCACTCTGTTACCAGGCTGGAGTACAGCAGCATGATCTTGGCTCACTGTAGCCTCTGCCTCCCAGGTTCAAGTGATTGTCCTGCCTCAGTCTCCCAAGTAACTGTGACTACAGGCGCACGCACCAAGCCCAGCCAATTTTTTTTGTAATTTTAGTAGAGACGGGGTTTCACCATGTTGGCCAGGATGGTCTTGATCTCTTGACCTCATGATCCACCCGCCTTAGCCTCCCAAAGAGCTGGGATTACAGGCATGAGCCACTGCACCTGGCCACTCTTAGGGTTTTCAATCATAAGGTACATGGGAATGTTGGTTTGGAGAAAGATTACTCAAAATGCAGTAACCCTGAGAAAAAAATGTAAATCCACTTCCCATGAAATGGTCAAGAATGTCACCATCTAGACAAATCATAATGTATCTATTACACACTGATCTAGAAGGAAGGTAAATAACAACTGCATGATTTTTGGAGAGACTATACGCCAGAGATTTCCAACATTTTTACTCTCACACATGTCTTTGATTATAATTTTGTCTAGTAAACAAATGGTGTTTGTAAAATGTTGTTCTATTTAAAAATCATCAGCAATGTTTAGTATGGGTGAATGTACAATTACCACAAGTCTTGTGAAATAGTAGACAAGCTCAAAGCCCATTCAATTCCACCTCAGATTTAGAGGTTGAGTGAAAGAGAGCAGGGTAGATGTGTGTGTGTGCGTGTGTGTGTGTGTGTGTGTGCACGTGCGCCAGTGGGGTGGGTGCGGGGGCAGTCAGGTTGGTAACCACTGATAAATAAAATTAATCAGAGTCTTAAGACATGAGATAATCTTTTGTAAATATGTAGACATAATCTGTCTTAAGAAACATTTTAAATGACTGTGATTAGGTCTACACTGTCTCAAATCCCCTGGGCAACTTCCTAACCCTCTACAAAAGCCAAAACCTAAAAGTGACAACACACCTAACTCTGTATCATGTTTCAGGGACTTTTTTTAGATGGAGTTTCTCTCTTGTTGCCCTGGCTGGAATGCAATGGTGTGATCTCGGCTCACTGCAACCTCTGTCTCCCAGACTCAAGCGATTCTCCTGCCTCAGCATCCCGAGCAGCTGGGATTACATGTTTCAGGGATTTTAGGTGACCCATCATCTCCCTTTGCAGCAAAAGACAGCAGCAGTCATTAAGCCACAGAGTTCAGAGAAGGGTCACAAACTTTTTCTGTAAAGGGCCATGTAGTAATATTTCTTCTTTGTGGGCCATATATGTGGTCTGTGCCAAACTACTCGACTCTGCCCTCATAGAAGGAAAACAGTAGCTGTGTTCCAATAAAACTTTATTTACAAACACATTGCTGGGCACAGTGGCTCATGCTCATAATCCCAGTACTTTGGGAGGCCAAGGCCAGAGGATGGCTTGAGCCCATGGGTTTGACACCAGCCTGGGCAGCATAACAAGATCCTGTCTCTACAAATAATTTAAAAAGTAGGTGGGTGAGGTGGTGTGCACCTGTAGTCCCAGCTACTCAAGAGACTGAGGTAGGAAGATCTCTTGAGCCCAGGAGGTCAAGGCTGCAGTGAACGATGATTGCACCACTGCACTCCAGCCTGGGTGATAGAGTGAGGGAATCCAGATTTAATCTGTGGGTTGTAGTTTGCCAATTCCTGCTCTTGGGGTCCATTATTAATATGATTATTTTGATTATATTTTGATATGGCATGTGTTTGCGTGTGTGTGTGTGTGTGTGTGTGTGTGTGTGTATAATGACATGAACTTTAGGAGCAAATTAGACTATAGGAAAAAAAGGAAAATAAGGATTAAAAAATAAGATGAAGTCCTGTACAATTGCTAGATAACTGAGCATCCTACAAGCCAAATCAAAAAGAGCAAAGTATATGCTGGATTGAGGTAGACAGAATAATGGCTCCCCAAACATATCCACATCCTACTCCCTGGAGCCAGGAATATGTTGGGTTACATGGCAAGGGAGATTTAAGGTTGCAGATGGATATAAGATTGCAAATCAGCTGACCTCAAAATAAAAAGATTATCCCAGATTATCAGTGTGGGCCCCTGTAATCACAAGGGTCTTTTAAACATGGAAGTCAGAAGAGGGAGAACCAGAGTTGGAATCATGATAAAGGTAGACAGACTATTACTGGCTTTGAAGACCCCAGCAGGCTATAAGCCAAGGAACACAGGCAGCCTCTAAGAGCTGGAAAAGGCAAGAAGGCGAATTCCCCCTTGCAGCCTCCAGAAAGGATCACGACCCTGCCAGCCTCTTTACTGTAGTCCAATGAGAGCGTTCTCAGATTTCTGACAGCCAGAATGGTAAGATAATACACATGTGCTATTTTAAGCCACCAAGTTTGTCGTAACATGAATCAGCAACCATGGGAAATGAATATATGGGTTTATAACACAGAGTAGAAATTTCTTTGTGGGTCTTTATAATGGGATTATTATGTAATAATCAACAAAATGCCCACAATGATTCTAATGGAAAGTTTCCTGTACCTCTTCCCTAAAACAACCCTTGAGAGGCTGAGAACAAACAACAAATCACAGAATAGCAAACGCTCTTCTGTGAGCACCCGACAATGTGAGATCCAGATATGCTGTTCCCTGAGAGTCTGGCTTAATGTGAGGATAAAATGTAGAATGTCTAGAGCAACATTCTCTGAAGTGGGAGACGTTATTCTGTTTCAGGAGAAAAAGAAACGTGTTCACGTATGTGTAGGAAAAGATGGCTTAGGCAGAATTAAACAGCTGTCTTTATGTTGAACTTCTCTGAATCTTCAGTATGATTATGTGAATTTCCAAGAGGGTAATAGTATATTCAGACATTTCTAACTATGAATGGTTTTCCTTTTCCTGAAGTAGCATGAGTTTAGTGTCTTACATAACACATTTTGCAAAACTTGGACCTATAGTGATGAACAAACTCAACTGACTCTTGGGGAATCCTTGCATGTTTTCTGGATGTTAAGGAAACTCAAGCTCAGAGTAGTCAAGAGGTTGGTCTCTGGAGTTGCCCAGCGTGATGAGTCCTTAATTGTCTCAGCTTCTTATCCATGATGCAAGCACTCAGGCTGTATTCCCTCTGGTTAGGGTGGGCTCCAGGGCTTCCCCTCAATGCACTGAACCCATTGTACTAACTATAAAAGCAGGCAGGCCTAGACTTGTGTGAGACCTACTAGAATAGCTATTAAGTTTGTAGCACATGTTTCTGGATTCGAACCCTACCTTGGAGAGTTCTAAAGTCTACGGACTAAGCTTAAAGGAAAGGAGTAGAACACAGCCAGGTTGTTGGAGGTACACTGGCCTTGGTTCACCCTGTATTTACCACCCCTGCCAGAACAGAATCCTTTTTATACACCTTCCAGGAGGCAGGACTTAAGTGGTAGCGCCACTATTTAGAGAGAGAAAAAAAAGATATATATACTTGGAGCTTCAAGTCTTGTTTTTTTTATTTTAAAACATTTCCAGGCCAGTCACAGTGGCTCACAGCTATAATCCCAACAGTATGGGAGGCCAAGATGAGCAGATCGCTTGTGCCCAGGAGTTTGAGACCAGCCTGGGCACCGTGGCAAAGCCCCATCTCTAAAAGAAGTATAGAAATTAGCCATGAATGGTGGTGCACAACTGTAGTTCCAGCTACTAGGGAGGGCTAGGTGGGAGAATCACTTGAGCTTGGTAGGTGGAGGCTGCAGTGAGCACCACTGCACTCTAGCCTGGGTGATGGAGAGAGACCCTGTCTTAAAAAAAAAGTTTCCAAACCACTGGGTCATTTATTACTAGATAAATTTATCCAGTATTGTTCTATGTGGAGAAATAAAAGCTAAGCTACAAAGCGGCCCCACCGTGCATTTTCTGTTGGTGTACATCAGAAAGGGAAATGCCATCACTAGCATCCTCTTAAGATTCAGTAGCTATTAATATTGATAATCACTGTGCTCTTTATCCCAAAATTTCCATGGTGATTTGTCATTTTATCTTTAAGACAATCATTTTATTTTTCTAAAGTAAAATCCAAAATTCACAATAGAACGTGCACATTTCAGTGGATATGGGACATTATGGCTGCTATGGCATGAACATTTGTGTCTCTCCAAAATTCAAATCTTGGGGCCAGGCACAGTGGCTCATGCCTGTAATCTCACTACTTTGGGAGGCTGAGGCGGGCAGATCGCCTGAGGTGAGGAGTTTGAGACCAGCCTGGCCAACGTGGCAAAATCTCATCTGTACTAAAAGTAAAAAAAATTAGCCAGGCACGGTGGCTGATGCCTAATCCCAGCACTTCAGGAGGCCAAGGTGGGCAGATCACGAGGTCAAGATATTGAGACCAGCCTGGCCAACACGGTGAAACTCCGTCTCTACTAAAAATACAAAAACTAGCTGGGCATGGTGGTGTGTGCCTTTAGTCCCAGCTACTTGGGAGGCTGAGGCAGGAGAATTGCTTGAGACCAGAAGGAGGAGGTTGCCATGAGCCGAGATTGCACCACTGCACTCCAGCCTGGCGACAAAACAAGACTCCATCTCAAAAAAACAAAAAGAAAAAAAGGAAAAAAAATGACAAAAATTAGCCGGACATGATAGCCCATGCCTATAACCCCAACTACTCTGGAGGCTGAAGCAGGAGAATCACTTGAACATGGAAGGTAAAGGTTGCAGCGAGCTGAGAACCTGCTACTGCACTTCAGCCTGGGTGGTAGAGTGAGACTCTGTCTCAAAAAAAAAAAAAAAATATATATATATATATATATATATATATATATATATATATATATATACATATAAATTTAATCCCCATGAAATATGTGATTAGGTCATCAGGGGAAACTCTCAGGAATGGAGTTAGCACCCTCATAAAAGAGACCCCAGAGTACTGCCTTGCCCATCGCACCATGTAAAGACACAGTGAGAAGGGGCCCCGTAGGAAGCAGAAAGCAGGCCCTCGACAGACACTGCGTCTGCTGGTGCCTTGATCTTGGACTTCCCATACTCTGGAAGCAACAAATTTCTGTTATTAACATGTTACCCAGTCTAAGGTATGTATTCACAGCAGCCCTGAAGTGGTTTGGCTGTGTCCCCACCCAAATCTCATCTTAAATTGCAGCTCCCATAGTTCCCACGTTGTGGGAGGGACAAGGTGGGAGATAATTGAATCATGGGGCAGGTCTTTCTCATGCTATACTGAATATGTCTTACAAGAGCTGATGGTTTGTTTTGTTTTGTTTTTTTTTTTTTGAGTTTCGCTCTTGTTACCCAGGCTGGAGTGCAATGGCGTGATCTCGGCTCACCGCAACCTCCACCTCCTGGGTTCAGGCAATTCTCCTGCCTCAGCCTCCTGAGTAGCTGGGATTACAGGCACGTGCCTCTATGCCCAGCTAATTTTTTGTATTTTTAGTAGAGACGGGGTTTCACCACGTTGACCAGGATGGTCTCGATCTCTTGACCTCGTGATCCACCCACCTCGGCCTCCCAAAGTGCTGGGATTATAGGCGTGAGCCACCGCGCCCAGCCAAGCTGATGGTTTTATAAAGGGGAGTCTCCCTGCACAATTTCTCTTCTCTTGTCTGCTACCATGTGAGATGGGCCTTTCACCTTCTGCAATGATTATGAGGCCTCCCCAGCCACATGGAACTGTGACTCCATTAAATTAATTCCTTCCTTCCTTCCTTCCTTCCTTCCTTCCTTCCTTCCTTCCTTCCTCCCTCCCTCCCTCCCTCCCTCCCTCCCTTCCTGCCCTCCTCCCTTTCTCCCTTTCTCTCTTTCTCTCTTTCTTGAGATGGAGTCTCACTCTGTCAGCCCAGGCTAGAGTGCAGTGGCATGATCTCATTTCAGTGAAACCTCTGTCTCCTGCATTCAAGTGATTCTCCTGCCTCAGCCTCCCGAGTAGCTGAGATTACAGGTGCCTGCCACCATGCCCAGCTGATTTTTGTATTTTTAGTAGGCATGGTGTTTCACCATCTTGGCCAGGCTGGTCTCGAACTCCTGACCTCATGATCCACCCACCTCGGCCTCCGAAAGTGCTGGGATTATAGGCGTGAGCCACCGCGCCCAGCCCATTAAACCTCTTTCTTTTGTAAATTGCCCAGTCTTGGGTATGCCTTTTTCAGCAGCCTGAAAATGGACTAATACAAGCCCAAACAAAGACAATGGCCAAACAAGATTTACTGGGTTTAATGCAAACCAACCCATTTAAAATGATCCAATAAATGCTTGCCAAATGATTGATACTGATTGAACTTAAATTTTTTTGATAATCTTGTATGTCTTTCAATTCAAAATATCAAAATAAGATCTAGTTACTTGAAACCTCTAAAGTTCTGTGTCACTGTCAGGCACACTGCTATGATTTCACATTATGCTCTGGGGATGGGGGGTGGTTTAGGAAGCCCTCAAATTTCTAAATTCACCCAAGACATCCCAGAGAAGTATCCACATGGTCCCTCAGGTTAACTTCCAGGAGTCATCGATTCTGCATCACGCCTGAGTTACATGGTGGTCAAAGTAAAGAGGGGTGAGAGGGGCTGTGAGAACTATATTTTCTGATCCCGCAAGTGAAGGAGCAGCCCAGGCTCCATTCAGGTGCTTCCTTTGCCGTGGGAAAAATTAGACTTCGGCTCCCATCTCCCTGTCGCCCCTCCCCTACTCATTCCACATCTAACAGCTGCCTGACTTCGAGGGAGGGCTAAGGGAATGTGAAGTCAGAGAGGGAATGGTTGGTGCAGCATGGCCGGTCCCTGAGAAGGCCATGTAGGCATTTCTACGTTACAAGACAGATGGAATAAATGAAATTTTTGAAAGTTTCCTGGGGTTATTAATTTTCTTAAGAGACCATGGAAAACATGACTATCAGGATCCACTAGCAAAGCTTACCCAGCTCTGGAGACATACAGTATTTAATAAGCACAAACAGACTTTACATCCACCCCAACAATCCCAAACCAGATTCGCAGACTCGGATCTGTTTGTATCTTAGCACCCATGTACAGGGCCCATACATTAAGGCTTCTGTGATTACCAACTCACACGGCATGGTCCTCTAGGAATCTGCTTGAAGCAGCTAGCTAAGAAGCACATTTCAAATCAATTTTGGGTCAAACGCAATCCTGAGCTGCAAATTTATCAAAAACTTTTCAAGGAACAGCTTTACACCTTGCAGACATGAACTTGAAACTATCTTTCACACTGTGGCAATTGTTTACAAAGATAGCTGCAATGTCTCCCCCATCCCTTCACGCGCACCCTTTGCGACCTGACTCGGTGGCTTCCCGATCAAGAAGAAGTACTGTCTATTTCTTCACCTCTTGAATCTGGGCGTGGCCATGCAACTCTCTTTAGCAAACCTGATGCAATTCGAGGCTTGAAAAGCAATTGTGCACTCTGAGTTTTCCTTTTGTCTGCTGTTGGAATCCTGAAGACACGATGTAAAGAAGCCCTGCTAAATACTGGAAGACAAGTGGCCCTGCCAACAGTCATCACCAGCACCAGACAAATGAGAGAGCTTACCCTACATCATCTACTCGCACTCCAGCCACCCAGCCCCAGGTGACGCCAGCAGCACGGCCCAGACAACTCCAGCCCAAATCTGGTGAACAAATTAAAGCGTGGATGTTTTAAGCTTCTATGGTTTGGGGTGGTTTATTGTTCATCAACAGACAACAGACACACAGACCCATTTTTTGGCCTGCATAAGACTGGACATTGTAAAAAATAAAAGGAACTATCGTCCACAGCAATTAGAGGTTTCTCGCTTGCTCACCGACATAGATGACACAGGGTCTCCCCGTTGTTAACAACAAATTGGAGGGAGCTCTTTCTGCTGCCACTGCTCTTATTATATAAGTTTGCCAACCAAAACAAGTGTTTTCTGAAGACTAACCTGGTGGTATTATTTTCTACCATTTTCATTAGCCTAAAACAAAATGCTTCTAAATCAGCAAACCTCCAGAAGCCTCACAGTCTACCCCTACAACTGAATAAAAAGTTTAAGACTTGGTTGAAAAAAAACAACAGTACTTCTATCAAAATATTCACTGAAGGAATTTGAAGAGCTTCAACCCTACTGTCCATGAAAGAGTAATATTATCTCCAACCTTGAATGAATAGAATGTGGGACCAATGGCTTTATTTAGAATAAAGACAAATATGGATTTAAATCTGGGCTCTACCATTTTTATAGCTGGAGAACTTGAGTATTCAAAATAGTTGTAATAATAGCCAACATTTATTGTTTATCATATATCAAATATTGTACCTGATCATCAGTATCCTATAATCTTTACAACAACTCCATGGGATAGGTTCTATAAATATTGTCATTTTACATGAGGCTTATAGAGATTAAGTAACTTCCCAAGAAAAACACCTGGTGGTACATATGGTGGGGCCTGAATTTGAACCCAGGCAATATGATTCCAGAAAGCATCTTTTGCATTATTTCAGCATGCTATCTTTCAAGTCATATGCTGCAGTCTTGTTCATTCATTTTTAAAATGTATTAAGTTACTGATTCATTGATTCAATCCTTCTACAAATATATAAGGAGCACCTCCTATATGCAAAAGATCTGAAGAGCTGGGACATCAATGGTGCTATTGCTCTTGACTTAACAAGGTTTCAAATTTAGAAGGTAAAGGAGATTACAGTCAAATAGCTCAGCCTCTCCCTACATCAGCAAGACTGACTTTTCCCCTTGCAGATCTATATCACTCCTTTGTCTGAAATCCTCCTCCAGGATTCTGGTGGTTTTAAAATATGTCCACAAATGATTCACTATACCTCTCTTCAAGAAGTGGTCCTTTATTCTCCTCTCCTTGATTCTGGCCTGGACTTAGTGATACTTCTAATAAATAGACTGAGGTGGACATGATAGTCTGTAGGAAGGCAAAAGTGTGGACAGAAGGTAGGAATTCTCTCCTGCATGAAACTCCATAAGTTACTTTTCTTTTTTTTTTTTTTTTTGGTTTTTGAGGTGGAGTTTTGCTCTGTCACCAGTCTGGAGTACAGTGGTGTGATCTTGGCTCACAGCAACCTCTGCCTCTCGAGTTCAAGCACTTCTCCTCCCTCAGCCTCTGGGTAGCTGGGACCACAGGCATGCACCGCCACACCTGGCTAATTTTTATATTTTTAGTAGAGACGGGGTTTCTCCATATTGGCCAGGACGGTCTCGATCTCCTGACCTCGTGATCCGCCTGCCTCAGCCTCCCAAAGTGCTGGGATTACAGGCAGGAGCCACTGTGCCTGGCCAAGAGTTTCACTTCTTATTCAGAATCAGTACAATCTTCAGATGAAGAGCTACAGAGGAGAACCCATGGATCAGGCTAGGAGTTGTATAACACTCTTTTTATATGAACGAACACACCCAGGTGACAGCCAGATGCCAATGACACTGGGTTTCTGTTTCATTTCTTAATTATGGCATTCCTAAAAAGGGAGGGAATGAAAGGAAGAGTTAAAGGAGGTAACTATTTTCAAAGAGTCAAGAGATTCCAACACAGTAACAAAGGTTGCCTCTGTGTATTTTTAATTGCAAGAATTACTCTTCCCTAGGAAAAAGAAATTACTGCCATTTCTCAACTGAATTATGGTGTCGCATCTTTGTCCAAGTGCAAATACTTTGGGATCAATACGTTAGAGTTCATGATGGAACAATTTACCCATCCCATTCTAAGGGGGGATGTGAATTAAAGCAGGTATTTTTGTAGGTAAGAGTTTCAATGAAAATATACCATCTCATTTCGAGAGCATTGACACTTAATCGTCTAATTATTCCTGGCATGAAAGAAACAAAGTTAACATCCAATCAAGGCAGAAAGAGGACCCAACAGAGCTCCAAATGAAACAAATGTTTTGAATTTTATAAATAGTTTTGAACTATGCCATTTTATTTTGGCTGACAAATGAGATTCTTAACACATGAAATTAGACCCATTGAAGAAAGTAAAGAGGATCGCAGATGAATGCCAAGTCGTTCAACAAGAAATCATGAAAAAACTTGGCAGCAGCTATGACTCTCTTGAGGATACCACAGGTCTCTAAAAGTAAAGTTAGCAGTAACTACTTGGCAATCAGGAAAAATCAGAAGGACTTCTACAAGGACGGAGGGCCCTTGGGCTTCGTCAACTTATAATAAATAGCATTTCCAAAGTGGCACTTTTCAGAGATAATATATAAATATTTTAAGTACCAAATATAGGTGTGGGCTATTTTTTCTGGTACCATGTCCAGAAAATTTGCACATACACATCAAACTCTGCATCTGGGGAGTCTGTTTTATTGTGATGTTTGCATTTTTAAACAATGTGCCTGACCTATTTGGGGGTTAATATAACTAAATGGAGCCTATTTGTTGTTTATTATTTATAGAAGATTCACTTTGGATTAGGGCTTCTCAAGACATTTGCGTTTGAGCTGCTTTGAGAAGTGTTCCGGGATAGCTCCCAACACCACGGCAGGCAAGAAAGTGACAAGTGAGAATACAGACCAATCTATGTCCTGCACTTTCATGAAGGGTGAGATGAAAGTTGGGTTCCGAGAAGAAAGGCTTGGCACTGGCCTCTGTCTCATAAGCACAAACTCCGGTTCTTAGAGGACCATAAAGGAAGGCCTTCCAAGTCAATGCAAACAGTCCCTCCCTTTGGTCAGGATCTCAACTACATTACACAGAATAAAATGCCCACCTTCCACGTACAAGATTTTCTTCAAAATCCTTTGCCTGACTTATAACTGCTAAAGAAAGTAACCTGTGAGTTTGCACGTCTCATGATGGATTATCAAACACCTACAAATGGCTCTCGAGGTAAGAAGAAACAAAAGAAAACCATACAAGAATTAGTACCAAAATGAGCTCTGCTCCAAACTTGTCAATATCATGGTCCAATTCTGGACAAAGTTGTCTCCAACTCTGCTGACTCAAATAAACATGATGGGGTGTTCTGTTTTAGTTCAAACAAAAAGAATTGCTAGGCATGGTGGCCCATGCCTGTAATCCCAGCACTTTGGGAGGCCTAGGTGGGCAGATCACTTGAAGTCAGGAGTTTGAGACCAGCCTGGCCAACACAGTGAAATAACGTCTCTATCAAAAATACAAAAATTAGCTGAGCGTGGTGACACACGCCTGTAGTCCCAGCTACTTGGGAGGCCGAGGCAGGACAATCGCTTGCACTCGGGAGGTGGAGGGTGCAGTCAGCCAAGATCCTGCCACTGCATTGCAGCCTGGGCGACAGACTGAGACTGTCTCAAAAATGTTTACTAAGAAACATCTGTTTTCAGGTTCTTTTAGTTGGACAGGTAGGAGTGAGAACAAGAATGGCCCCTCTCTGCATGTTTCCAAGTCTTTGTGCTGAGAATATGAACTCCTCTCAATGGCCATTGGCCTGCTCTTCATGGCATCTCTCTCCTTTTTTCATTATGGTAATAAATGCTGGAAGCTCTCCAAAATACAAAATCAACCCGACAGTGACAAATACGAAGCAAAAGGCCACATGATGATCAAACCATTTACCGACCAATGGAGAAAACAGCCACGATTGACCCAAGAACCCAAAAAAGCCAAGTACTCCATTAAACACAGGTAGTTCAGGACTGCAGTGTGGCGAATTCCAAGCCAGGCGAGGGTAACCTGCTCAGAGGCACAACGTTGCCTCCTCAAAGCAGAGCTGTTTACACGAGGGATGACTAAAGAGCTGTATACTTAAGAGCAAGCTACTCTTCCTATCCCCCAATGGGGTGGCGCCAGTCAGTAAGTATTTTTCAAGAACCTCTTTAGCTAAATATATCTATACTGTTTTTTTTTCTTTGCTTAAAAATGACGATCTCAGAGCACCCAACTGGCTGAGACTAAATAAAATGTTTTATGATAAGAATCTTCTCTCATTCATCATTTCCAACTTGATAGATGAAAAAACAGCTTTGAAGAAATCAAATTGCTTTGCCCAAGACCACAGAGCTAGTCAACAGAAGATCTGGGATTCAAAGTGAGGTTTTCTGGCTTTGAGTCCAGATCTTTCTCTAGAAGAACAGGGAGAAAAGGGCATACATTTGGGGTCCAACCCTAGTTCTGTTTATTAGCAGCTTTGTCATTTCAGCTTCTTTCACTTCCAAAATAGGGATAATATGACCTGCTCCCTTTCCTCCCAGGGCCACTCAGAGAATAAGAGAAGATGGCCTTTGTGAAGTACTGAATACAGGGCAGTGCCTGGCTCACAGCAGGTGCTCAGGAAATACCTGATCCCTCTTCCCTGGCTGACTCTAGGATACCCATTTGTCTCGGTATCTCCACTGCCTTCTCTCCCACTCACACCCAGGTTTCGCAAGAAGGAATCAGCTGGGTAAGGAGCCAGAAGAACACAGCAGACTTAGGAACAACAACGGAGAGCAGGTAAGGGAGGTGGAAACTGTCTTACGTCAAGAGATAACCTAGACTCGCCCAGACTGTAATTTGGGTTCTCCACAAAGCAGAACCTGAGACAAGGATTAGAAAACGAGTCGTTTATTTGGGAAGTGATGCTGGGAAAAGCCAATAGGGTATTAGGGAGTGAGGCATGGAAGGAAAGGAGACCAATCAATAAAGGCTGCTTTATTGAATAAGAGGAAAATTGCAGCTCAAACCCACCAGGGACTCTGAGAGATGAAATATTACATGCCCCAGAGTAATTCCAGCCAAGGGCAGAGGTAGGCTGTGTCCACTAAACCTTCTTTGCCATTGCTTGAGGGCTTTCGGTGGCATCAACACTCTGCCAATTCAGGTTTGTCCTATGTCGGTCAAGGACATGCAGCCAGAAACAAACAAACAAGTTGTAAGGTCTTTTAGGCTAAGTGGCTGACCATAGGCCATAGCCTAAGTCGAGCCATGGCAACCGCCGGGACCGTTTACCTCTGGATGGCCTCCAGGAACTAGGAAATCTGAAGTAACTGGAAGACCATGAAAAGGGGAAGAATGATCAACCCCTGAGGCGCCTAATTAACTGAAGACATTCTTTTATTATTCCTTATTCCCACCTCAATTGATAAGGCAACTGGACTTAGTAACCAACCTTGGTTAACCTGATGACTCCAGACCCTACGACTCCCTCCCAACTTGCAAAAACCGCCCTAAACTGTAACTTCTGTAACTTTCCACTGCCTACCCCAAACCTAAAAAACCAACTCCTATCCCACTGCCCTCCGCCGACTCTTTTCGGACTCAGCCTGCCTGCACCAGGGTGAATAAACAGCCATGTTGCTCACACAAAGCCTGTTTGGGGGATCTCTTCATTCTGAGTGTGTATTTTAACATAAGACAGGCAGAGAGTTTGTAATGAGCAGCCTTCGTATAGAGAGGTGAGTTCCCCAGAAGATACAGCAGAACACCGTCGGGGTCTGCCACGGTGACTAATATTGCTTTGATGTAAGAGTCACACCTACTGACTCATCCTGAAGCTGGCACTGTAACACTCATACTTTTATGGATGCTGTTGGCATCACCTTGAGCCAAGGAAACAGTGTGTTGGGTTGGGTCAAGATTCTAAACCACGGAGTCATAGATAAAAGATATATTAAGCTACCTCTAACTCTCCACCATTCAGCCTAGAAAGCTCTTCATAAAATTTGGTGGTGAAGATGCACCAACCAGACCTGAAAGTGGCAAGTTACTCAGCTCCAAATTCATGGCTTTCCTTTGTGTGGCTTTGTGAGTTATGTCAACCCATCAAAGCCAGCAGATTTGTGGACCTGGTAAGTGGCAGTCTGATTTATTACCTAGTCCTTTTCCTCTCCCACAGCAATCCCCATGCAAAAATCCTTCCTGAACTTCCATTCACCTGCTTGGCTGTGGCTTTCTTATCTTTGATCTTCCCTGAGATTTCTGGAAAGTGGAGAGGCTATTTAAACATAGGTTGTCAGGTAGGAATAAAGTGTGATGAACTCCAAGTTTAAATTATATAACAATCAATATAGTGAGCATTTTATCTAGTATGCAGCAATTAATTCTAATAGCATCTATTTGCTTCTAGACCATCAAAAAGGGACACAATAGTTAATTGAGAAAAGAAGGGAGAAAGAACGTAGAAAAAAGAAAAAATGGGGGAGTTTCATCATTTACAAATTTTTTTTGGAGAAATTATAGAAATGCAGAATGGTAAAAAACGTTTTAGGTTAATTAACTCTTAAAAAGACCAATTCAGATATCACTTATTTCTGGTTTATTTCAAGACAAATGATTCTGGGGCTTTAGGAAAACGGTGGCTCACGCCTGTAATCCCATCACTTTGGGAAGCCAAGGCAGGTGGATCACGAGGTCAGGAGATCAAGACCATTCTGACCAACATGGTGAAACCCCGTCTCTATTAAAAATACAAAAAAATTAGTTGGGTATGGTGGCGCATGCCTATAATCCCAGCTACTTGGGAGGCTGAGACATGAGAATTGCTTGAACCCAGGAGGTGGAGGTTGTAGTGAGCTGAGATCACGCCACTGCACTCCAGCTTGGGTGACAGAGCGAGTCTCCATCTCAAAAACAAACAAACAAATGAACAAACAAACAAAATTCCACCACTTTTATTCTGTGGTCATTAAAAATACTAGAGACCTTTTTTTTTAATTTTTTATTTAGAGACAATTCTAAATCATTTATGGATCTATAAGCAAATACTGGTATGGCTGTATGCATGGACTGGAATATATATGTTTACTTCCAAGCTCTCTTTGTGGAGACAGCCTATAAGCAATGGCACCACTGCAGTGAACACACCTAGAGCCCAGATTTTGGTTTCTACAAAACCTTTTATCCATTGAAAGAAACCAGGGCTCCTTAAATCCAAGATGAGTGTGGAGTGTGTTGTAGTGCCAGAGGATAAGAGATACCTCAAAAAGAGGGTGAGCCATGTTGAAAAAACATAGGAAATGATAGTTTTAAGTTTACTTAATTGCATCAATGTCAATTTCTTAGTTTTGGTAACTGTTTCAAAAGCTGCCCCATGTTTATGGTACAATTTCCAATGGCCAAAACTGGAACACTTTGAGAAAAAAAAATTAATAGTATCTATAGAACAAAACAAATGTCCATGAATTCATATTGGTACAAATAAATAACTGAATAAACAAAAAATAGAAGAGAAAGGATAACTCTTACTTTCAGAAGAATTCCAATTATTTAATGTGGAAGAAATAAGGGAAATAGAAAAATTACCATTAGAATGCCATAGTAAGAATTGTGGCAGGTAAGGTCCGCTGATGGATGCTAGTATCAGTGGGTGAAACTTTGAGTCTCAAGAACTCAAAATATTTGGTATTACCAAGGGAAAAATAGTAACTTTGCAGGGAAGAAACCCAACAGTTACCATCTAACTAAGTGACCATGATAATATCATCAGCAATAAAACATATTGCCATCATATACCCCATCATGAGATAGACTAAGAAGGGCACATCACCTCGGTGGTATTCTTGCCTAAATTATATGACCTCAATCTAATCATAGGTAAACAGCAGAAGAACCGAAGTTGGGGAGGCATTCTACAAAGTAACTGATCAGTGCTCATTAAAACTGTGAAGGTCGTGGAAGATAAGGCCTGAGGAAATGTCACAGATGGAAGGCGACTCAGTGCAACGTGGCATTCCGCACTGGGTTCTGGGCAGAAAAAGAACATCAGTGGAAAAACCAATGCAATTCAAATACAGTTTTAAGTTTAGTTAATTGTGTTGTATCAAGGTCAACTTAGTTTTGGCAGTTTACCACCATTATGCGAGATACCGAGAGGAAGCTGAGAGTTGGGGTGTATAAGGGAACCCTCTCCACTGTGTTACAACTTTTTCTCTAAGTCTGAAATTATTTGAAAATAAAAAGAAAAAAGTAGATATAAAATTGAATATAAAATGACAGATGAATGTATTTCCCAAACATAAAAGAGCAATGTTTTGTGGATTGCCCGTCTGTCTCAGTCACGCCCCCTAGCGGTGTGTGTTTCTGTATCGCTTTCACTTTGAAAAGCTTTTCATATAGGGCAAAATTGAGATCACCAAGTTTTGTTTGTTTGTTTGTTTGTTTGAGATGGAGTCTCACTCTGTCACCCAGGCTGGAGTGCAGTGGTGCAATCTCAGCTCACTGCAACCTCCGCCTCCCGGGTTCAAGCAATTCTCCTGCCTGAGCCTCCTGAGTAGCTGGGACTACAGGCGCACACCATCATGCCTGGCTAATTTTTGTATTTTTTAGTAGAGATGGGGTTTCACCATATTGGACAGGCTGGTCTCAAGCTCCTGACCTCGTGATCCGCCCGCCTCAGCCTCCCAAAGTGCTGGGACTGCAGGCGTGGGCCACTGCATCTGGCCAATCGTCAAGTTTTTTATTACAGGACTTTAATTAAAAATTTCTGTCAATATCTACCAGAAAAGACAGTCATGCTCTGTATTTGAGAAAACAGACATACTAGCTAGCATTTATTAAGTACTTATTCTGCCAAATGCCATTAGTGTGTTAATGCATTGAATATGCTCAACAACCCTATGAAGCTGACACTATTATTATTCCTATTTTCACAGACAAGACACAGTTAAATCACTTGTTTTAACTGATGGTTCCCCAGGTGGTACCTCTTACTTGTACTTTTATACGCCAATGACCCTGCCTGTATAACAATGTCAAGACCACCATAACAGTTCCAGTCTGCCTCAAGTTTGGAAGACAGAAAAAGACCACAGGATAAGAAATTTGGGGTTAATATTAAAATGATAAGGATATTGTTACATGGCATATACTGAACATTAAAAAGCATTTCTGGCTGGGTGCAGTGGCTCATACCTGTAATCCCAGGACTTTGGGAAGCCAAGGAAGATCGCTTAAGCCCAGGAGTTCAAGACCAGCCTAGGTGACATAGTGAGACCCTGTCTCTACAGAAAATTTAAAACTTAGCTAGATGTGATAGCACACACTTATAGTTTCAGCTACTTGAAAGGCTGAGGCGGGAGGATTGCTTGAGCTGGGAGGTCAAGTCTGCAGTGAGCTGTGATCACATCACACATTCTAGCCTGGGCAACAGAGGGAGACCCTGTCTCAGGAAAAAAAAAAAAAAAAAAAAAAGCGTTTTTCTTTTCTAAGTTGATGTCACTGAGAATCCTGTTCCCACCTAAATTATATCCCAAAGCCTGCCAGACAGATTTTAAGAAGTAAAAAAGATAAAACTTACTAAGTAATCAGAGAGACTTATAAACCTCAATAGGGGCTTGCAAGAGAGGATGATCTTTCATACAATTATAACTTTAGATAATTCCTCAAGTGTGTGTTACTTAATGAATGACAACAATTTCTGCTATTAAAGAAAATGCATTTAAAGAATTTGTAGAATACATGTTATTTTCTTAATACACCTAAAGTCTATTATGTAAATACACAGTACATTTTCTGAAACACACATTATTTACCCAATAGATTAGGTGTTTAGTGAAAAAGCTATTACAGACTACTGGATAAACAGATATTTAGACCATTTTCAATCAATTATTTAAAACACATGCCATTAAAAGTTTATTAGCGTGATTATTTTTAAAGAACCACCACTAAGATTACTAAAGCAATCAAAGTTCTAGGGAAATAATTAAAATGTAACAATAAGCAAACAATTTGAATTCCAATACACGTAAGTATCACATCACAAGTGCAAGATGTCCTTTTGCCTTTTTAGTAACTCACATGTTTAATCTCTCTCTTCAAAACACCAGCCGAATTGGCCTTATTGTGAGTGACATCTTTGGTCAAAATTAGTTTTCTAAAATTGC
Source organism: Aotus nancymaae (assembly GCF_030222135.1). Lineage (NCBI taxonomy): Eukaryota > Metazoa > Chordata > Mammalia > Primates > Aotidae > Aotus > Aotus nancymaae. The sequence goes on along the minus strand of NW_026988443.1, from coordinate 25,316,281 downwards.
TGATTTCATGCGAAAAGCTCGTGAAAAGTCTTTTTTTTAGCAAAGGACTCCATTCTTTTAAACTTGCCCTTATTTATTTCACAACAGAAGAAGGGTTTTATTCTGCAGCCTCTTTCCTGGTTTGTGTGTTCACAGAGATCACATCCCACACCACAACCGAGGGAGACACAGAAGTTTACGTGGAAAGGAAAATAACGAACAAAGACCAGCGGTCCACCTTCACGAGCGTACGCCTCCACAATAAACAAGCAAAACCAAGTCATCAGTTATTTTAAAATAAATAAATCAAGCGATGTTGGTTTTCTTGTTGTTATTGTTATTTCAAGACAGTATTCCTTCAATTTCAGGAGCTTTTAAGTAAACTGGCAAATGTTTCTAAAGGTATTTGCGAACATTAACAACAGAAACAAAAGATTTTAATTATATTGTTTAAAATCTTCAAAAATGTCCTAGACATAAAACTCAAAATTCCTGTACCACCTATTATCCTCAAAAGAAAATTATAGGTAAATTAGAAAACCATGAAACAGAGGATTGATAATGAAAATACCCACAGAAGGCAGGAAGCAATTGTTCTGCCACTGTAATACAATCTATTCCAGAATAATTTTTCTTTTTATTATTTCATTAAGTTGTATCTCACTAAAGTTCCTCTTAGGATCTCTCGGCAGCACCAAATTTTTCATTGAGAAAACGATAAATCACTGGCCTAAATTACAATTTAATTATAAACGCCTTTGCCTTCTAATGCTGCCTGGGACCTTTTACCCTGCTACATAATTCTAAAAAATGACCCCTGTCATAATTTCCTTCACTAGAATAATATGGAGAGATCTAATCCTGAATCCTGCTGTCTTATAATTTAATATAAGAGGTAATTATTATTCAAAAGATAATGTTGCAGATATTGAAAATATTCTGAAGTTTGAGTCATAAAAAAAGCAGAAGAAATCTTAGGTATGTGGGCGATTTCTATCACTGCACCCATTAAAAAAGCAAGGACAAGAGAAGCAAAGGGTTTTTAATGAAAAAATATTAGAATCTTATACACAGCTGATGTTTTGTATTGTGTGAAATGCATTCATATAGTCTTCAAACCATGGTTAGAAATGAAATGCCTCATTTCCCAAATCAAGGAGGTGGAGAGTGTAGTGTTGCCGTGAGCAGCAATTTCTTTAAGTTCAGAGTCTGCTTTAGTGCCAGGAGTAATAGCAACCGTGCCCCCCGTTCACACTCACGATGGGAGAATTTGGTAGCAAAAGACTGCCGTAGCAAGAGGGGAGGACAGACCCAAGAAGAAAAGTCCTGAGCTGAAACGTAAGGACACAGCAAAGAGAAGGGGCTTCCTGGGGGCTGCAGGCTGAGGACATTTGATTGGCGGCATCAGCACAGCACAGATGGGGTACACAGCAGACAATCCTGACCTCCCCAGAAGTGTCTCAGAACTGTGATGGTGGTGGTGTTTCCTTCCAGGATTCACAGACAGGTAAACAAGAGCAAAGAACAGGTAACTGTGGGTGTGTGGAACCTTCCTCAAAACTGACCTACTCTTTTTTTTTTTTTTTTTTTGAGATAGAGACTCGCTCTGCATGATCTCAGCTCACTGCAACCTCCGACTCCCGGGTGCAAGTGATTCTCCTGCCTCAGCCTAAGGAGCAGCTGGGACTACAGGCGTGTGCCACCACTCTTTTGTATTTTTAGTAGAGACGGGGTTTCAACATGTTGGCCAGGATAGTCTTGATCTCTTGACCTTGTGATCCACCCACCTCGGCCTCCCAAAGTGCTGGGATTACAGGCATAAGCCACTGCGCCCAGTCCAAAATTGACCTACTCTTTAAGCCCAAATAAGTGGGAATAAAAATCGCATGAGATTAGCGCCCCTGAAGTCTCACCTGTGCAGTTACCAGCCCCTCCACAAGGAGCCGCACAGCACAGGAGAAAAGCCAGTGGTATTGGTGGAAGATTCCTCCTTATATGTGGCCTGAAAAGATGAGACAGCACAGAATTCAGCAGTTGAGTCCCGTAGATGATTAAAAGGTAGGACTTCAGTGGAAAACTCAATTGCATTTTCTAATACCCGCACAACAAGAGAGGAAGACAAAGAGTTTCTTTTAAATTACAGAGATGTTCTTGAGCTCACCTATTTAAGAGCTAATTCCACCGTGCCAAACTGTATGAAATAGAGTCCTCTCACCTTGTTTCCACCAAAAAATTCAAGTGATGGTGAAATGAACCACCCTAACTACCTAGTGGCATAGGTATAATTATGGAAGGAACAATTTGATGGCTAAGTAGAGGCAGTGATGGCAGTGATGGTGGTAATAGTGAAAAAGGAGAAAGAGCTGAGAGCAAACAGAAAACAAAAAAGTGACTCAAATGGAATGATACCTCTTGCCACCTAATCTTAGATGAGTCAGCAATCCCCTCTGCGGCTCAATAAACATCAAACTAAACAGTAACGCAGTCGCTGCTTTCCTGCCCCTCTTGTCTTGTTTTGATTTTGCTTTGGGAGCAGTTCGTTGAAGATGTAATAAATTGGAAGGGTGCTTCCCCCTCCCACTCCTGATCCCTCCATAAATCTCAGGACAGTTCAAATGAGGTATGTCTCATTACGGACAGAAAGAAAGGGCCTCCCTCGGCAGGGACATCTGTGACTACTGTTAAAACAATCATTAAAAATAACAACCCATCTAAAGAAAAAAATGAGTCATGTTCTAAAGGATATATATTCATTAGCCAATAATATTAAAAAATAGATTTGGTGGGTTCAGATAGGAATTGAATTCCACAATGCAAGAGAAAGCAAAAAATAAAAATAAAAAATTGATGTGGGAAGGAGAAGGTTTATAGGACGAAGGTCTATAATTTCCTACAGCACCAGCAGAGAGAGTCATGAAATGGCACCCATAACGAACTAGTAATAAAGAAGTGTGCAGAGATCGGTAGACTGCTCCTACCTGAATCATTTCATGAGTAAGAAAGATTTAAGAGTCCCAGGAGGTGCGTGCTAGACACTGGACCGGACTTTCCAATAACTAAACAAAAGTACATTAAGGTGGACACACAGGTAGATGGAAAGGAAGGCACAGACAGGCAATCTTCAGGTTTAAGATGCGCTAACAGTTTTCTGCTTCACTGTGGTACGTTTTCGAGGGATCCGAGTCGTAACGAAGCCTGGTGAGTGTGTGAAGAGTAGAGGAATAAAAAGCAAGGTGAAAGAGAGCATTAGCAGGCCCTATCAACCAAGCCAGTTCTATCTGCGTGGCTAACTCTCATCATGCCCACCTACACTTCAAATTACTCAGCGGCACTAACACCAGACTGCAGAGTGTAGACATCTGTAGATGTGAACTAAGTACAAATTTGTCTTAATTTCACAAAGAAATGGAAATTATACAATTTCAGACGAGATCGGGCACGTTCAGGGTAGTATGGCCATAAACGGAAATGATACAATTTCAGATTGAACGATTTCAGACTGAAAAAATGAGCACTCTTTGGACACTTTTACCACATGAATCCCAGTATTAAAGAAATACATAAACATCCATCTTATTGAGTGACTTTCTCCCTGCAGCAGTAAGGTCTGAGGGATTAGAATTCACAGTTCCTGAAGAATGAACAATCATTTGTTCACCATACTACTGTTCTTCAAGGTATAAATAGGAAATTGCTCTTCCAGAGCACCTCAAACATAGAAGAAAGAAAATGTAAGATTAAAAAATAAAATGAGGTTGGACACTAATCATTATGATGGGCCGGGCGCAGTGGCTCACGCCTGTAATCCCAGCACTTTGGGAGGCCGAGGCGGGTGGATCATGAGGTCAGGAGATCAAGACCATCCGGGCCAACATGGTGAAAAACTGTCTCTACTAAAAATACAAAAAATGTTAGCTGGGTGTGGTGGCGTGTGCCTGTAGTCCTGGCTACTTGGGAGGCTGAGGCAGGAGAATTGCTTGAACCAGGGAGTCAGAGGTTTCAGTGAGCTGAGATCGTGCCACTGCACTCCAGCCTGGAGACAGAGCAAGACTCCATCTCAAAAATAAAAATAAAATCATATGATGACACTTCATAGAGAGAAGCTACCCATTGGCTAATTTCCAGCATGTCACTGTGATAGCAGCCCCGTACTGCACATAAGATACTGCTACTGACTGGGCCATGTATGCCTGTTGCTCCTGCCTTGTCATATAACCTAATGAGAAAGAGGAACTCTTCTTGTTATTTGTCTTCATTTTGGTTGTTCCAGAAGCAGATCTAGGAACAAAGATTTAATTGTAAGTAGTTTATTTTTGGACGATCCAAGAAATCCCGGTAAGAAGTGGGACAGTAAGCCAGAGGAGCGGGGGGATAGCCGAGAATGATTCGTGATCAAGCCAGTTACCACTGCAGGACACTCAAGTTCACTCCTGCTAGAAAACGCTGGGAGCCAGCGTAGAATTGCACCTCCAAGCTGTCCCACCTGACAGGTGAGAAAGCTCAAGTACTTATTTACTGGTTCAGTAGTGTGCTGGCAACCGGTTCTCCAGCAGGAGGTCAAGGGAGCCCTGATTTGTAGCATTTGCCAATGACCATGGTGTAAGTACTCCCACTGTGGCTGATTTCAATCTAGCAACATAACATCTTAGTATGGAGTTGGGAAGAGAAGTGTAAATACCATTCAACAGTATTTCTAACTCACAAAAGACACAATCTCAAGACAAGAGCATACAGAAGAGTAAAATGTAGTAAAACAATTAGAAAGTGATTATTAATTATCTTTGCTTTTAATATAATTTAATTATAAATATGTCTCAATGTTTAATAATGGCCATGTTTAACAACCAACATGCAAAATTCCTGAAAATGTGGCAATCAGAGCTTGCAAGCCAGTAAGAGCTGGGTCCAACTCATCACTACACAAATTCCCCTCAGTCACTGGTTGCAGGAGTCTCCCAATGGGGGTTTCAATCCCTGCTACTTCTAGTCCAGGGTGAGGGCAGCAAAGTGAACCCGAGTCCAGATGAAGCAGGGGCTGGCTATTGGACCTGGCGCCAGTATACTCTGACTCTGTAAATGGGAGAAGAAATGGACGGGCCCCAACAGAATTTGCTACTGCCTTGAATTCCAGAGTGACCATATTTCCTACACGGCCTTGAAATATTTCTTTATTGTTTTCTGTGGTGTTGCCTCTTCTCACCTGGAGCAATGAGTCCTTGGCTAGACACTCATTTCCTCTATGTTTATTAAGTTCTAAACCCATACTCACTGAGTTGCCTTGCCCTCTGCTTTAAAATTGAGTATGCCCCAAACAATTCCATCCACTCTCCTCTATCCACAAATCGTGACTCTATCTTCCCTGTTTTTGCTGAGGGACTACTGTGTTCCTAGTAAGCCAGCCTCAGAATCTCTGATTTCCGACCCTCATGAACCTATATCCAATTCATGGCCCTGTACATTCAGCCTCAGAAAGTTTCAACTGCTCACCACAGTTTCTCTGACACTGTAATGGTCCGACTCTTGTACCTCACAGAGACTCTTCCAAGGGCCTCCTGAGCGGATTTATAGCTTCCAGTGTCCTCTGCTTCTAAGCCACCCAGAAACCATTGCTGGAGTTGGGCAGGCACAGTGGCTCACACCTGTAATCCCAGCACTTTGGGAAGCTGAGGTGAGATGGTTGCTTGAGTCCAGGAGTTCGGGACCAACCCGGACAACATAGATCTCATCTCTACAAAAATAAACAGAATTATTTTTGGAATTCTCTTTATTTTTTAAATTTTGTGGCATATGCCTATAGTCTCAGCTACTCAGGAGGCCGAGGTGGGAGGGTTCCTTGAACCTGGGAGGTTGAGGCTGCAGTGAGCCAAGATTGTGCCACTGCCTTCCAGCCTGGGTGACAGAATGAAATCCTGTCTCAAAAAAAAAAAAGAGAGAGAAATCATGGCCAGGCATGGTGGCTCACATATGTAATCCCAGCACTTTGGGAGGCCAAGGCAGGTGGATCACCTGAGGTCAGGAGTTCGAGACCAGCCTGGTCAACATGGTAAAACCCTGTCTCTATTAAAAATACAAAAAATTAGCCAGGTGTGTGGGTGGGTGCATGTAATTCCAGCTAGTTGGGAGGCTGAGGCAGGGGAATCACTTGAACTTCAGAGGTTGCAGTGAGCCTAGATTGTTCCACTGTACTCCAGCCTGGGCAACAAGAGGAAACTTCATCTCAAAAAAAAAAAAAAAAAGGAAACATTTCTGATCATTTCTGGAATCGTCCTTCATCCATGCCCTGAAGAGCATCACAGGGCCTACCACAGAAAAACCCTGAGAGAATATTCAAGGCTCTCTGTGGTGTAGCTCCATCTCTTCCCCTGTTTTTCCCACCTGTTCCCTCTCATGCCCCAGAAGATCTGATGAACTAAACTTGCTGGCCCCATAACAATGTCCAGAGCTTTTCTGCCTCTGTGACTTTGCCAAAGATGTTTTCTTTATGAGAAACATAGTTCCCCATCCTTCAAAAGCCATCTCCTATGCCAGTTTTTCAATGTATCAGGTTCTGTTCCCCCACCCTCCACCCAGAATCCTGCTTCAATGAGCAAAGTGCTTTGCCATACAGCCTCTACAGTGCTGATTCTGACTGCCACATTAGTTACTTGTCTTCTGCTGTTCTGACCTTACCAATTTCCTTCTCCCTTGGGACACCTAGCTGTGTATTGCACACAGCAGGAGTTTAAATATTTGTTGAATTAATATGTTTTGTCTTTGTTCTTTTCTTTTTGAGATGGAGTCCTGCTCTGTTGCCAGGCTGGTGCAGTGGTGTGGTCTTGGCTCACTGCAGCCTCTGCCTCCCAGGTTCAAGCAATCCTCCTGCCTCAGCCTCCTGAGTAGCTGGGATTACAGGTGCCTGGCATCACGCCCTGCTAATTTTTGTATTTTTAGTAGAGACAGGGTTTCACCATGTTGGTCAGGCTGGTCTCGAACTTCTGACCTCGTGATCCACCCACCTCAGCCTCCGAAAGTGCTGGGATTACAGGTGTGAGCCACCACACCCCACATGTTTTATCTTTTTTAATCAAAAAGCTGGATAAAACTGAATTAGGAATTAACAACCTAATTGAGCAGCCAGTATATTTTATTATATAGCTCACTGTATTGCATTAATCAAAGATTTTAAAAATTTTAATTCAACTTAAATTTTAAGTCAGCCAATTTTCAAAAGTCCCTTTCTGCCCAGCTTCCTCAGTATTTGCTCTTTGCCCATGATTTAAGCTGAAACCACTCTACCCAGGGTAACCTCTTTGCTACAAGCCAATCAAAACATGTCTACCCGTATGCTGACGGAATGATGGTTAATTTACTTAGAAAACAGGCCTTTGGAATAGGCTACATAGTTCAGGTCTTAAACATATCAACATGGATGTATTTTTAAAATGCAATGAGGACTGAAAAAGCAAGTTGTAGATGAATACATAGATTATGATAACATTTATGTAACGTTAAAAATAGGCGAAACAAAACTACATGTCATTTACAGTGACAAATGTGGCCAGAAAAACAAAAAAAAAAAGCAGAGAATGATAAATAGCAGATTCAGAAGAAGAATTAGTTCTTGGGAGACGGAGGAGCAGGGAAGAAAGAACTAAGAGCATGAAGAGGCACACACAGGAGATTTCCAACAGACTTGAAACTTTCCATATTTTAGAAAAAAATGGTCTGAAACAAATGTGGCAAAATGTTGAGATTTGGCAAAGCTAGGTGGTGGAGACGGATGCTAATCTCTATGGCTTCTTTGTACATTTGAAAGGTTTCATAATTTTGGTGGGCGGGGGGAAGTACTTACAAGTCTTGGAAGAGTTCCCTCGAGTGACCATGAAGCAAGACATGAAAAGTAGAATTATGGCCGGGCGCAGTGGCTCATGCCTATAATAATCCCAGCACTTTGGGAGGTTGAGGCGGGCAGATCATGAGGTCAGGAGTTCGAAACCAGCCTGGCCAACATAGGGAAACTCCATCGACTAAAAATACACAAACTAGACGGGCATGGTAGTGTGCACCTGTAGTCCCAGCTACTCAGGAGGTTGAGGTAAGAGAATCACTTGAACCCAGGAGACAGAGGTTGTGGTGAGCCGAGATCGCACCACTGCACTCCAGCCTGGGCAACAGAGCAAGAATCTGTCTCCAAAAAAAGAAAGGAGAAGAAAAGTAGAATTACTGGAGAAGTAATTGAAGTCTCTGATTTATCAATATTTTTTGATCTTTTAATCTTACAAAATTGATGACAATCATCTATTTTTGGTTGATTACTCAATATCCACTTTAAATCACTCGCTTCTCAATTAAGAATACGCAAGTGATTTAAAGCAACAAAAACTCAATGAACTGGAAGGTTAATGACATAAACCCCAAATGATGTTAGTGTAACACAGGTTCATTAAAGGAAATCTATTACTCCAGAAATAATTACTGGGGGTAAAAGAAATATTTCTCACAAACTCTTCATCTAGAGCATGGTCTTGTGCCAAGAAGAATGTTCTAGTTCATTCTCCTGAGTAGTAGGATTACCATCACAACTGCTATCCTATTCCATTCCCTCAGTGGAATTATAATAAGGAATATTTTGCCTCCACCCTCTGAGGATTCTGTAATTGAATCAATGAAATAAACTCATAGCAGGTATATTAATTGGAGAAGAGGTATACAGATTTATCATGTACATGGGGTCAGGACAGAAAAAAAAAGTGAATACCCCTAAACACAGTGAGATCTAGAAGCTTATTTATCCTCTTCGTAGTGGACAGGGGAGGGCGATGTAGGTAACTTAGGAGAGACTAAATCATCTGGGAAAAGATGAATGGTCTCTCAGAAGACTAGGAGAAAGCCCGTAACAAACTCTGCCTGGACATGGTGTTCACCTTCTGCCTCCTCTCCCACAATACAAATTTATCTTCCCTGGTTGATGAGGTGCCTGGGGAGGGAATACATGACAATTACTTTCCTCTGGAGGATCTATAGAGCGGCATATTATGGGGTGGCGTTTCCTGAGCTTCTTCAGTACCTACCTCTGCACAGTTGTTTTGGAGTAATATTCACTCCCATATTCACTGCAGCATTATTCATAACAGCCAAGATATGGAATCTTCCTAAGATTCCATCAGCAGATGAATGAAGAAAGAAAACGCCAGCCTGTACCACACAGTCAGACCCTCATCTCTACAGAAAAGAAAAATTAGCCAGGTGTGGTGGGGTACACCTGTAGTCCCAGCTACATTGGAGGCTGAGGTGGGAGGATCACTTGAGCTCAGGGGTTGGAGGTTAAAATAAGCTATGATTTCACCACTACACTTCAGGCTGGATGACAGAGAGAGAGAGACAGAGACAGATCCTCTCTCTAAAAAAAAAATAAAAGAAAGAAAAGAAAAAAAGAGAAAATGTGGTCTATATACACAATGGAACACCACCATCCAGCCTTAAAAAAAGAAGGCAATTCTGTGATTTGCAACCACATGGATGAACCTGGAAGACATTATGCTGAGTGAAATAAGCCGGGCACAGAGAGACAACACACACGATGCTGCTTATATGTGGAGTCTAAACCAAGTCAAACTCACAGAAGTGGAGAGTAGAACGGTGGTTACTGGGGGCTGGGGCGAGGGTTTCGGGTGATGTTGGTCAAAGGATATAAAATTTCAGTTAGAAAGAATAAGTTCAGGAGATCTAAGGTACAACATGATGACTATAGCTAGCAACAATGTATTGTATTCTACAAAATTGCCCAAAGAGGCTATTTTAAATGTTCTCACCACAAAAAAATGATAAGCATGTGAGATAACACCCATGTTATCAGGCCAATGGAGCCACTCTACGATGTATACGTATTTTAAAACAACACATTGTACACCATAAATATGTACTTTTTGGCCAGGCGTGGTGGGTCACGCCTGTAATCCCAGCACTTTGGGAGGCCGAGGCAGGTGAATCACCTGAGATCAGGAGTTCAAGACCAGCCTGGCCAACATGGTGAAACCTTGTCTCTACTGAAAATGCAAAAAATTAGCCGGGTGTGGTAGCCTGTAATCCCAACTACTTGGGAGGCTGATGCAAGACAATCACTTGAACCCGGGAGACAGAGGTTGCAGTGAGCCGAGACTGTGCCATTGTACTCCAGCCTAGGCAACAAGAGTGAAACTCCATCTCAAAAAAAAAAAAAAAAAAAATATATATATATATACACACACACACACACACACACACATATATATTCATATGTATAGTTTCTGTCAATAAATAAAAATCAAATCAATGAATGGATGCATTAAGCATTTAAATCAGAGCCTCCCATTTAGCTGTTATAATTATTAATGATCTGTAAATAGTAATGATCACATGGTCACTTTAAATAAGACTGAAAGGTTTGAGAAAAAGCCACAGCCTCCTTCTTATTCCTTTTAACTATGCCCAAAGCCTGTAGCAGAAGCTAATTTTCATTCCCAAATCTGTCTTTTTCAGATTCTACTCTTTCGCACCCGTAGCTCCGATAATTACCAAAACCAAAGTTCAATCATTAACCGTCCTCATGCACAGAAGCGGGGGAGGGGTTGCGTTGCTTGGGTTTTTTTACCCCTTCCCTAAAATAAAACTAGGCCAACAAAATGGGTGAGTTTCAGTTCTCTGAACCTCCATGGGATGTAGAAAGAGCCTCATGCCTGGCTTCCCACACTGACAAAGGTAGCTTTCCAGCAGGATCTGTCTGCACCTGCCTCCCGTGGTCTCCGGCCACAGGCTCATAGCCACTCTGTCCTGCTCAGTAACTGGGCATCAAACAAGAATAATTGACAGCTTCCCCCCTCCACCCCCAGCCTCCCTTCTCGGAGCAGCAGTTTCCCAGGAGTCGCCTTGTACAACCTCACACACTTTATTACTGGTCAATTTGGGTTTCCTGCCCACTTTAAGTGGCCGTGCTGAGGGTCTCCCACTCTCTCTAGCCCTCACTGATCAATATTAACAGTCACTTCCACAGCGTTTCCCCGCTACTCAGCAAGGCCAGGGACTGGCTGTAAATTACCGCACAGCCTGGTCATTATACTGAAAGACATGCTGTAATTCAAAAGTTAGGGCTAATTGTGAAAGGAATTTCTTTCACGCTTTCCAGTCCCCAAATCAAAGAAGGGGAAAGAGGATAGACCTTGTCCATTCCATTTGGGAGCTGGTTTGTTTAACAGAAGAGTTCAACTGTATCCACCCCCACTCCCCAAAATGCACTCTCTGTCTGGTATTTATGTCTGCGGGTCTGATATTCAAGTCCCCATACACAGATGAACCTTCAGCTCTCCAAAGAGGTGGGCCAAAAAAAACCACCCTATAAAGTTTAAAATTGTGCTCTTATAGTCAACGCATTATCAGTATAAGAAAATAAAGTCAGGATTAAACAATTATTGGCTGGGACTCCCATAGTAATATTTCTTTACGAGATAAAACTTAACCAGAAACATACAGTGAGCCTCGTTACAAGCAAATAAGACAGAGAAAGTCTTTGTAAATGCAAATCTCTGGATCTGGCACAATCACTGAATGGAAATGGCCGGCTGCTGGCAGCTGACTCCACATGTTGGAGATGACACGGCCGAGAGGTCCCCAAGAAACAGCCTACTGAAATGAGGGTGTAGATGCACGATTGAGGCAGATACCACGGAGGCAGAAAATCACACTGTGCCTCTAGAATTGGAAGCAAAACTGAAATGCAAGTACAGCAGATACAGAGAGAGGAGGAAAAATAAGAGACTGATAGAAAGAAACAGTAATTATTTTCAGACCCAAGAGGGCCCTTCCCCTCCAAAGATGGATTAGGTGTGTCACCTAGAGCCACCTCGGCTGGGTTGCTTTCCCATGTCGCCACAGGAGGCTCAGGAGAGAGCCCTCTCTTTGGCTGGAAGAGAGCTCACAGCACATCTATAAAGGGGCCCTCCAGCCCCAGGTACAGCCCCTGAGGCCCTGGCCCTGGCCACACTCTCTGGGAAACCCTGAGCCCAAACAGCCTGGGCAGGGAGAGAGAAGGGGAAGCCAAAGAAAGCAGGAATGCATCAATTCCTTAACATCTTCGAGTCGCTGAAGAAAACCACCATTCTGTACTCTTTCTTTATACTGGTGGCTCATATGGAGGACGGAGAAATGAGGTGAGGACTGGTCCTGAGCCTTCGAAAACCCCTGGTTCATCCCGGGCCTCATTTTCCCCAACTTTGTCACCACCAAGTTTATGAGATTGAACTTGTGCTCAACAAACCAGCTGCAGTTTTAAAAAAGAAGGCCCATCCCCGGGCGGACATACCCTAGGCTGCCCTCTGCCACCAAGCTCTGCCTGGCTCCTGGTGGGATGTCCAAACTGCCCTTCTTCCTTGGGGCAAAAGCTATTTCTACTTGGGGTCTTCTCCTCAGTGAGTCATCAAGGACCATCTCAATTCAAACCCAGACCTCTGAAATCTCTGGCCCTTCCCCAGCCCCTGACCAGGTTGAGGCTAAAGTTGCCCTTCTTGGGTGCAATTTTCTACCAGTCTGTGCAGGGAGCACAAGACCTGTGTGACTCTTGATTTGGAGGGACATGCCTACCTCTTATCAGCCTCTCAGTGCCCAGGTGGCTTCTTTGAGCATGGGAATCTGGTGGCCAGAGCAAGTGCACGTGGCCGTATCTAGGAGGCAGTTGGCCTTCCTGAAAGAGGAATAAGCCCTCCCAAGCATATTCTCCCCACAATACAGAAGGAAACCAAGCCAGTGCTGAGAATCAGCATCTGTGTTCTCCAAAATCAGCTTCGTTCCCTCCCTGCCGGCACCCCAGTACTTCTTTCATTGTTTTTACGATAAGAGGGGGTATATGTAATCTTGGCTTCCCAGAAAATACAACATAAAGGACACCCCAGTTTGTAGCCCAGCAATAGGCAATAACTTTGCCTCGTGCTGGGGAGACTCCGGGCCATGCGTGCTAGCTGGAGGTCCTATGCACATTGCAGGGTGGGCTGTCTGCTGGGGGTGGGGGTCAGTTCTGCAGTCACCCGGAGCCCCAGACTTCCCCAGATGCAGGGGCCGGCCCACCAGCCTGGTGACGGGCTGATCTCCAGCTCCAGGACCTGGAGTGGAATTAGACACCAGCCGCCCCGTGCTCCCTTTTGTTTAGAAAAAGGAGAGAAAGAGAGAGAGTGAAAAATAAAATCCTCAATCGTTTAGTACAAGTCATTTTACATGCTGGGATAATGAAGTATAAAAATGCCTTCAAAGAACTGATTTCCTACTTTTAACTCACTACCAGCCAAGCTTTTTGTGAGGCCTCTCCGGAACATGCATTCCCGACCCACTCAAACAAAAGAGCTGCGAATTCATTAAACTATTTAATTATGCCTTTTTATTTTTCTCCATTAGCAAGTCCTACCAGCACAAAGTAAATAAAGCCACCGTGGTCTTTCCTCAGCAGACACACTGACTGTTTTATTCTTTATTCAGTTTACAACATAAAGGGCTATTTTTCCTCCTCCTCCTATTCTTGGCGAGTTTCCTAGCACAAACCCTGCAAATAGAAGCACCCAACTGTACATGCAATGCATGAAGCTGGTGTAGCAGCATTCGGAATTGCAGGCACATACTCCAGACAGCTTTCAAAGTACCCGCAGCCAACGGCAGCCAAACAGCACTTTACAGCCAGGCGCAGAAAAGATATTAGCTTTTTTTTTTTTTTATACTCTAGTAAATTTGCTTTTTACATCTATTTCTTTTCAGAAGGGCTTGTTATTGAGCTTACTGTCCACAAATTCCATTGATCTCAGGCTGTGACTCAATCCATATGCTCACGCTTTGACACCAGCACAGCAAGCGAGCGATACAAATCCTGTTCAGGCTACAAACTTATTGATTTTATAGATTTCCCCCAAAGTTGTGATAATGATATATCATTGTTAAATTTGGTAGAACAAACTGCTTTCCCAATCTGTCAATGCGAGCATGAAAACCAATTCACAGTCTTGTTTAGAAGGCTCTCGCATCAGAAGAATAAGTACAGCCAGAGGAAGCAGATCACCGATACCCAGCGGCTGGCACCAGCTTGATATATGATCCCTTCCTCACTGCCCTTTTCTGACCCGCGGCACACTGGGCTGCCAGACTTGTACTTACTGGCTACAATTATCCACAGTGATTCCTCCCTAGGATGCTCAGTATTAATTATTAACAACTGGGAGCATGCTGCTTGGGTGACCCACATAAGTAGGTTTTAAAAGACAATTTTGGTAATTTTCATACGCTATTCAGAGGCAGTTGGATACATTAGGATCCTAGGCTTATTGACTTTAATAGGTCAATTCTTTTTTTTTCCTGCAATTGTTCACTCTCCCCCATCTTTAGGAAGCAAGGCAGCTGCTTCCAGCAGGGGGCAGACGTCAGACAACGTTTCCCTTGGAAAGGACACATCTCCACTCCCATGCATGGGTCGGGGACTCCATTTGCCTCAACTTCAGTTGCGTTCTCTACAGAGACTGGTTAGATCTGGGAGTCCTAGCGGCATTGTATCTTCTATGCAATTCTAGCTACTAGGATTCCACTAGCTTTTCATCTTCCTAAGATATTCGTGTCCTTGAGTCTCCATCCAGCCGAGTGCCCCTCCAAATCACCCCATCTCCCGACTCTCTTCCTGCCTGTGTATTCAAATACTTTATGGCACGGAGACATCTGCACATGTGTGTTAACACGTCAACATGTGTGTTAGCGTCTATTCCCAACTTCCTCATCAGCTGGAACGTGCATTCCATCATTACTGAGTGGTTTCTTTGGGTCACGAAGATGATGATTATTTTTGATGTTTTCCAAAATACTCATTTCCCCATCTTTCCAAAACTTTAGTCTGCGTGTAATCTCCCTTTTGTTTCATCATCTGTTCCTTGCTGAACTTTCCTGCTCAGAAATTCATACCAGCCCCTCTCACGTGGTTATCTGTTAACTCCCACTCATTTAAACTAAAACAGCTTAACAAAGCAACTGCAAACGATGCTAGAGTCTCATCTCCTTGGAGAAAGTCCGGGTCTGTCTCTGAGAATCATTCATTGCCTTCTAAAAATGCTTCCTGTGTCTCCGCCCTCCCTACCCCCATGAAGTTACAGCTACCCCTCATTTGAGGATATAGCATCTGCTCCCAATCTATCTGCTCGGGTCAAGCTGGATGACTGCAAATTGTAGTTTTGTCAGATGATGGTTCTCAGCTAAATTTCTGACTGCTCGCATCCTGAGGTTTCATTTCCCATCACGTACCTGCTTAATCTCAACACGGATTGAGACCTAGGTTTCTTAGAGCCTCATGCCCCATAGGACACTGACCTCACTGAAGAGCATCAAAGTCCAAATGAAATGAAACATGCTGGCATAGTATGGCTATGAACAGACCCATTTGACCTTCTCATTCAATTACCACTCAGACCTAAACTTGCATATCTTCTTTAATGCCGATAATAATTTACACGCTTAGAGCAACTTCATGTTGGCAATGGATTTTCATATAACTTCCTCACAACCCATGAGAGAGCTTATGGGGTGTTGCCATCCTATTTTATAGATGAAGACACTGAGGCTGAAACTTACTATGATCATCAAATTAGCAAGTACCACAGCTAGTCTTTTTTTTATTTTAATTGAGACAGTCTCTCACTCTGTCACCCAGGCTGGAGTGCAGTGGTGTGATCTCAGCTCACTGCAACCTCCGCCTCCCAGGTTCAAGCAATTCTCCTGCCTCAGCCTCCCGACTGGCTGGGATTACAGGTGCCAGCCACCACGCCTGGCTAATTTTTGTATTTTTAGTAGATACAGGGTTTCGTCATCTTGGCCAGGCTGGTCTTGAACTCCTGACCTCAGGTGACCCACCCGCCTCTGCCTCCCAAAGTACTGGGATTACAGGCATGAGCCCCTGTGCCTGGCCGACAGCTAGTCTTTAAATCTCTTGGTCTCTGAGCTCCAAATCCGGTGGTCTCTCTAACAGAGCATATTTCCTCTACATCTTAATTTTTTAAACAACCACACACATAAAATCTTTGCATTCCAGGTGCTCCATTTCCCTAACCCAACACATTGTTTGAAAATTATTTTATTGATGTCTTTTGTCTTTGCCATCAACTTGTGTTTCATGGCAGTAATTAAGTTTCACGCTTTTTCTGCTAAGCAAAAAAGTAAATATAGCCATGTCCCATAAGAATCATCATTGTGGAAATGACTTCAATTTTCTTCTGCAGTTTAGCAGTGGGATTGGGTGGGCTGGAAAGGAATCATAAACTTACAGAAAAAAAATGTCCAACGTCCCTCAAGGGACTTGTGATATATTATCTTTTCAAAGATCACTAAGATGAGAGATTTGGAACGTAAAGAAAATTCTAACACAGCCAAACACACAAGATTGTTTACAGCCACAGATCCAGTATGTGGTTTCCACAGCCAGGGTTAGGGAGTTTCTAGAAAAGCACCACAACAATTAAGTTCCCAGCCAGGAAATCACAATTAAACAGACTGGCTATTTTCCTTCACCCACCCATCGCAACTTCCAAAGGATTTTCTGGGTTTTCTAGGACTCAGGCCCTCCCACCTGTCAAGGACAGATGGAAGGACATACCTAAGAGAACAATTAAAATTTTATGATGAATAAGTTCTCCTCCCCCAGAATTCTTACTCTGAACACACACAAACACACACATACACACACACACACACGCACACAGACCTAACCGCCCTCCTGTTCATAATTGCACGGTCCTAGTGTGCAGAGCCTTCACCCAGAATGATGGCTTCCCCTGTCTTCTGCATTTGTTCGGCTCCTTTGGGAGGAGCAATTTACAGAAAGCATTATCGATTTTTGCCATAATAGGTACAGAGATGCCTCACCGTCCCTACTCAGCCGGCTCGCTCTCCGCATCACAACTGACAGGCCAGTTTGTGAAGCCCCGTCATTATTTTTTTTCAAGTAAATCCATCATAAGGTTGGGGTACGGGGAGGTAGGGGAAGTGATGAAAATAAAATGATTTTCACCTTGCCATAGGAAAGAATGTTCACATCCTTCATGGGAAATGAGTGCGAGCGCCAGAGAAGAGCAGAAAAATAAAGGAAGGAAAAGGAAATTTGCGGTATCTCAAGAAGAAAACCAGATGAAAGACAGAGACGTCGTTGGGACCTACTTGAACTCTTCTGAACGCAGTTATACCTGGGCACTGGCTTGCTGTCGCTTCTCCCCAGGGGGGCTAAAGCACCTGCAGATATTGTCTTTAGTGTGGAATAAAAAGAAATGTGCATTTATTTGCTTGCCTGTTTATTTATTTACTTGTATGTGTGCATCACAGGATGAAATCTGCCCTAAACTCCTTTCTCCAAAGACCACCCACCTATAACAGAGACCACCGATTCCCTTTCGACTTCCTCCCTTTGTTCCAGAAGTTTCCTGATACTTCCCCAGTGCCCTCCTCACTCGTCATTGATGGCCACCACCGTTTGGTTACTGATCAGCATGTGAATGTAAATATGCCTCACTTCAAATATTTCTAAAAATGAGAGCAAGCCTCTTAGAAATCACACAGAAAGCAAACAGAGGGGAAAACTACCCTCAACGCATTTTTGACGCTCAAACAAGCCTTTTGATATTCATGTCCCCAGTTGCTCAGGTCCTTGGAGATCTCTCTGCAGGTTGCTAGGCTCCGAGGTGGGTCGGAGTTTACAGTTCTTCATCTCAGAGTTCGGACCTCTCTCTTCTCCCCAGTTCCTAAACACAGCCTTGTTGGAGGCTCAGAAGATTTAATCCAAGAATTGGCTCTAGATCTCACTCCCAGTTCCCCAGTTCATTAGCCATGAAAAGTGATAGCCGCTTAAGATTTTTACGAGACATTGTTCCAGAGGTGGACCACAGAGAACGGCACAATTACCCACACTTTGCATACAGTCCTCCAACCTGTGGCTCAGGAGTAAAGAGCACAACAGCCATCACCGTGCAGAATGAAAAGTGGCCCGTTTGCTCTTGGTAACAGGCGAGGATGTGGTGATGTTTTGTTACAAGTGGTGCTTCCTTGAAGGGATATTTATTCTCATACAATTTCAAACCCTAACATGTTAACCTTTCTCGACTCCCTCCAGCCCTTCCATCTCTCCATTCTCCAACTACAAGAACCTACCTTTAAAAACAGACAGCACAACGGGCCAGGTGTAGTGGCTCACGCCTGTAATCCCAACACTTTGGGAAGCCGAATGGGATAGATGACTTGAGGCCAGGACTTCGAGATCAGCCCGGCCAACAGGGCAAAACCCTGTCTCTACTGAAAACACAAAACTTAGCTGGGGTGGTGGCGGGCAGCTATAATCCCAGCTACTCCAGAGGCTGAGGCAGGAGAATTACTTGAACCCGAGAGGCGGAGGTTGCAGCGAGCTGAGATCACGCCACCACACTCCAGCCTGGGTGACAGAGCACGACTCTGTCTCAAAATAAAAATAAAAACAAAAACAACAACAAACACACAAGTCTCTCACTCCTTGCTCCTGTTTGGCAGGGACATTTGCAAATGGACAAGTTTAGAGGGATTGAAGTAGCTGAAAGTGAGAAACCTGGAATCCACGTGGGTGCTAGCCTGATGCAACCAGGCCATGAGCTGAATCCTATTTAAAAACAAAAATCCAGCCCTCCTCCATCAGATCATATGAAATGTGGGAATGGGATGAGTTCCATTAAACCTGTACTTCCACTTAGGGCTGCCTGATTCTTTGTCACCCTTGATGTCATATGTTCAGCTACAGCATGGCAGTGTGCACTGCATTCAAGTCTCTCTGTGTATGAAGAATGAGAAATAAGAATCTTGTTCACTTTGAACTTTCTAATTGTGCTTCAATGAGCCCATCTGAGTATAGAGTCTGAGTGATGCCAGTCGAGCACTTGGTATCTATCCCACCCAGAGGAAGGTGGACCATGAAACCCCAGGAGAGACCATGGTAAAGAATCTGTTTTAGTAAATTTTGCAAAAGTTAAGATATGTTCAGCAGTGAGTTCAGGCTGCTGTCTCTTTTCATGTTGGCCCAGTTACCCGTCCCTTTATGTCAGGTCACCAGCATTTTGGGATTCGGTTACACTGAATTTGGCTTTCAATAAATGTATTTATATGAGGTTCACACACACGCTTAGGAGCACCTGGGTCATTGCTAGACAACTCGATAAAAGAAAACTTCTCCATCCTGGCCAACATGGTGAAACCCCGTCTCTACTAAAAACACAAAATTATCTGGGTGTGCTGGTGTGTGGCTGTCGTCCCAGTTACTCAGAAGGCTGAGGCAGGAGAATCACCTGACCCTGGGAGGCTGAGGCTGCAGTGAGCCGAGATCATGCCACCGCAGTCCAGCCTGGTGACAGAGGAAGACCCTGACTCAAAAAAAAAAGAAAGAAAGAGAGAAAGAAAGAAAGAAAGAAAGAAAGAAAGAAAGAAAGAAAGAAAGAAAGAAAGAAAGAAAGAAAGAAAACTTCTAGGAACAACCTGCTTCCATAATAGTAGCTGATGCTACTACTATAAGACTTTTACAACTACACCAGGAATGATGGAAAATAACTCGCTGAAATCTGGTATGACTCAGGCAATACAGTGTTAAGGGTATTATAGGCATTATTTCACTTAATTCTTTTTTTACTTTTTTGGAATGGAGTCTTGCTCTGTTGCCCAGGCTGGAGTGCAGTGGTGCAATCTCAGCTCACTGCAACCTCCAATTCCCTGGTTCAAGAGTTTCTCCTGCCTCAGCCTCCTGAGTAGCTGAGATTACAGGCACTTGCCACCACACCTAACTAATTTTTGTATTTTTAGGTGAGACAGAGTTTCACTATATTGGCCAGGATGATTTCAATCTCTAGTCGTTGTGATCCATCTGCCTTGGCCTCCCAAAGTGCTGGGATTACAGGCATGAGCCACCACGCCCAGCCTCATTTAATTCTTTAAACAATAGATGGTTGCTGTTTTTCTCACTGCAGTCTCCCAGTGATAGAACAGTACCTGTTACATAGAAGCCAGGTAATAAATATTGGTGAAACTGATGCGTAACCCATAGAATAACAGTCAATCTCATCAAAATAAGGTTCACAAAGGAGAAAGATAATGGACCAATAAGTACTAATAATCAACGAAAAAGAAAATAAGGCAAAATTATAACAATTTCTTTTTAACACAGTGGCAAAATTTCATGTTGCATTATTTAATGACAACCTCTAGTATGGAAAAAGAGTTGTGAATGTGGGCTTTAGGAGTATACAATTGGAACAGCCTTTCAGAGTGACAATCTGGCAACATTTATCAACACTCTTAAAAATATCTATACTCTTTGACCACATACTTTAATGTTTGGGAATTGATCCTAAACATCACAAAAATTACCTATAGATGTATGTATGAAGAGTCTTATCTCACTATCATTTAAAAGCGAGAAAGATTATTTGAACCTAAATGTCCATTTCCATGGTTAACTGTTAAATGGTGACATAAAATTTGGTCCATTCATATGATAAAATGTCACTTAGCCCTTTTAAAATCACATTTTTAAAGTAGCATTTATTGACACAGGAAAATAGACAATAGTGTTAAATTAAACAAAACAAACTGTATGGCATGGCCTCAATCTTGTATAATTCTGTGATGTTCATACGACTATATGGATACACAGGAAAAACTCTAAGAGACTGCTACCTATAACCACTATAAAAAAGGGTTATGTCCAGGCGCAGTGGCTCACGCCTGTAATCCCAGCATTTCCGGAGGCTGAGGTGGGCGGATCACATGGTCAGGAGATCGAGACCATCCTGGTTAACATGGTGAAACCCCACCTCTACTAGAAATACAAATAATTAGCCGGATGTGGTAGTGCGTGCCTGTAGTCCCAGCTACTCGGGAGGCTGAGGCAGAAGAATCACTTGAACCCAGGAGGCAGAGGTAGCAGTGAGCCAAGATCACGCCGCTGCACTCCAGCCTGGGTGACAGAGCAAGATTCCATCTCAAAAAAAAAAAAACAAAAAAGTGTTATCCCTGTGTGACAGAGGTATAGTTTTGTTTTCTCTCACACTTTTCCATTTTTTCCAAAATTTCTACAGTGAGCCACATTTTAAAACAAACATTTATTAATAATTACTAATACTGCAAAAAGCATAAAGCATCTAGGAAATCTAGGGTACAAGGTTCATTTTTGTTCTCCTTGTTCAGAAAAGAACAGAATATCTGTTGTCCTTCCAAGTTAATATCCTTAACTTTTTCATCAGAAAAATAAGGCACTGGATATATTCTGCAATTGCAGAGTGACAACCAAGGGGCCACGTGTGGCTGACAGATGTGTTTTATTTGGCTCCATGATATTCTTAAAACTTGAATTTGAGGCCAGGCTCAGCAGCTCACACCTGTAATCCCAGCACTTTGAGAGGCCAAGGTGGGCAGATCACCTGAGGTCAGGAGTTTGAGATCAGCCTGGCCAACATAGTGAAACCCCATCTCTACTAAAAATATGAAAATTAGCTGGGCGTGGTGATGGGTGCCTGTAGTCCCAGCTACTCAGGAGGCTGAGGCAGGAGAATCACTTCAACCTGGGAGGCAGAGGTTGCAGTGAGCCAAGATCATGCCACTGCACTCCAGCCTGGGGAAAAGAGTGAGACTCCGTCTCAAAAAACAAAAAGAAACAGAAAAAGAAACTTTGAATTTGAATGCTTCTGGGCAGGGTCTGTGTTCCCCATTCACTGCAGTTCTTATTCCTCTATATTTTCTTTTTCTTTTCTTTTCTTTTTTTTTTTTTTTTTTTTTTGAGATGGAGTTTTGCTCTTGTGGCCTAGGCTGGAGTGCAATGGCGTGATTTCGGCTCACTGCAACCTCCGCCTCCCGGGTGCAAGCGATTCTCCTGCCTCAGCCTCCTGAGTAGCTGGGACTGTCGGCATGTACCATGATGTCCAGCTAATTTTGTATCTTTAGTAGAGATGATGCTTCTCATGTTGGTCAGGCTGGTCTTGAACTCCCGACTTCAGGTGATGCACCCACCTTGGCCTCTCAAAGTGCTAGGATTACAGGCGTGAGCCACCGTGCCTGGCCTATTCCTCCTTATTTTCTTATATCATCCTGCCTGGCCCTGTGTCCATTCTTGATTACCCAGTCTTGGATCTCCTGACCATTTATCTGTATCAGTGAGCTAGGATCTCAATCTGTGATAAACAGAAATCCTAACTGGACCGTGAAGCTCACACAAACCCTCTTCCTCATTGGTATGCCCACCCATGTACCATCTGCTCTTCATCAGTCCCAAAGATGCAGGCAAGGAAGCGATATTTGGTTCTCCTGCTATACACCCTGTCTCCATGAGAACAATATCTCAACTCTGGAATCTGTTCATGCCTAAGGGAAATTATTATTAGCAGGTATTTAAAAAAAAACCACTAGTGGGCCAGGTATGATGGCTCACACCTGTTATCCCAGCACTTTGGGAGGCTGAGGCAGGCAGCTCACTTGAGCCCAGCTGTTCGAGACCAGCCTGGAAAAAAATGGCAAAACTCTGTTTCTACAAAAATTACAAAAACTAGCCAGATGTGGTGATGCATGCCTGTAGTCCCGGCTACTCGGGAGACTGAGGTAGAGGCTGTGATAAGCTGTGACTGTGCCTGTGTACTGCAGTCTGGGCAACAGAGAGAGATTCTGTCTCCAAATCAATCAATCAATCAATCAACCAAAAAACATTATTCATCCATTTGCTCATTCAGTAGCTAGTAAGTACTTCTTATATGCTTCCTGCTCAACTGGGTACTGGGCCTATAGCTGTTAACAAAATGAACACGGTCCCTGCCTTCATGAAACCTACATCCTAATGGAGCAGCAGACACTAAGTAAGCACTCCCGTTCTGGCCAGATTCGAAGAAGTCAAGGAGGGTGGTACGGTACTCGATTGGCTGATGATGCCTTGAACATCGCTCATTTGGACTTGTAAAAAACGAAGAGTGCATTAAACAGCTTCCAACTGTCAGAATTCAATTTCAAGCTATCTGAGACGCCAGGACTATTTTCCTAAAATTAACCTTGACTTTATGAACCAGGAAATCTTCTCACTCTTGGCTCTGATTTCTAGGCAGCAAAATTAAACTTCTTTCAAATGCAGAAGTTCTTTTCTCTCATCTCCCATTCAGAGGAGATAGTTCAAAATATAGTAGGCAGTGTACTCTATGAAATACACTGGTATGAAAATTAGATATGCCCAAATCTCTAAAAAAGTGTGTTTTTTTTAAAGGGAGAACTAAATTGTAAAGGTGAGCTATTTCGAGAGAAGATTCTGAGTGGGGATATAAACCATGACACATTTAATGAAACTGCCTCCAATGATATGGGTAAGAAGGGCGCACACACACACACGCACACACACACAAAAACAACTGCCATATTTCTGTGCAAACTCAATGTAACAGAGATCCCAAATCTCTCCGGAAAAGGTACAGTTTATAATTTTTAGTATCTATTTATATAATGCAGGAAGATATGAGCTTCTCCAAGCAGATGGGTAGAATCAGATGGTCAATTCCAAACCTTTTCCTTATATTTCCAATCATCTCAGTATTGAGTCCATTGACTTTCGCCTGGCTTCCTAATAAGTGTGTGGTCTTCAAGCTAAATGCTAAGGCCCTATGACATAGTGCAAATGTTCTCCCTTCCATTAATGGTACCTGTACTTGCCATCCATTTTACCAAAGTGGCTCAGTGCTACTTCAGACAGATTACCTAACAATATCCACTATGAGAAACACGACCCCATTGGCCACGGACTGATCTTTCACTGTTGATTCTCTGAACACTTTACAAATGGTTAAGGCTAGGAATACAGGTGAACCAAACTTGTATTTATGTGTAGAGAGTTCAGTAGGGATCTAGGGGATATTAAAAAAAAAAAAGGAATAAGAAAAATAAGATATTCTGAAGGTAGATTCTTCAGCTATGATGATATTGATTCTAGTGGTGTTCAGAAAATTCAAAGTGAGAAATAATATGAATGTATGACCATAAACATTAAACTATGCCATAAAATTTAATGCTGCTCTGCGACTGAAATGTGTTCTTGAAGATTACGAGTAAAGGAAAATGTTCACAATGTATTGTTGACATGAAAACACAGTTTATAAAATGGCACAGCCAGGAGGATCCCAAACAAAACACAATTAGAAAAAAAATGAGAAGGGTACACACCAAAATGTTCACAGCGGTTACCAATGAAAACAGGGCTGGGGCAATATTCACTTTCTTTGTTTTGCTTGTATCATTTTTGTAATTAAAAGAAACATATTTATCTCATGTGTGATGTAAATAATGACAGGCCTTGTTATTAAGCCAATGAGCTATATGACCCATGAAACAATTTCTTCAAATGTAAGATAAACTGGCTGAATTAAATGATCTTTAAAATTCTTCCAACTCTAATGATCTCTGCTTCTAGGGGTCAAAAGCTACCAGTAGCAAGAAGGACGAGGAAGAGGATGAAACTCAAGAACCCTCTGATTATTTAAGTGTTGAAGAAAACAATATATACTATTATCAATAGGTGAGGTAGCTTTGGGGTATAGTAGATCACCTTGGGTCTCTGATAAGGTGTTCACTGGGAAATTTGAAAAGAAAAGATAAGTCAATGATTTTTTTCATAAAAGTATAACGATTCATTTTGAAAAGCTGACCTCAAGTCTGAGGCAGTCTCCTTCCTATTCTTTTGCTTGGGGAGGCGTGAATAAGGGTAGGTGGAGAATATTGAAATGTCCTTTCTTTTATGAAACGGGTTGGTGATAATAAAGAATAACTGTGTCTGTTTAATGCCCTCACATAACCAAATAAAAGGCTGACAACTCCTGTGTGAGCTGCCAAAATTGAAAACCTTTACTAGTCTCAGCAATTCTAATTTGGAGACTACTAACATATACATGACTTATTTCTGTGTATACACATTTTCCTAGAACAAGATTTGCAAACCTGTGGTCATCAGGCAGAAAACACCCACAGATGAATTTTGTTTGCTAACAAAGCTCACACCTCCATGGGGCAACTAGGTGTCCTCACTAGGATTCACTGGGATCCACTGAGAATCCAACTGTTCCTTTGGTGAGACTTGGGGTGCCTAGTGTGCCACAGTGGCCTGTCTGGCCTAACTTGGTCGCTTTTACTATTTGCCCAGCCCTGGTAGGCATCTGAGTCTGCCACCCTTCTGAGAAACACGCGAATGGCCTGCTGTCAGGAGAGAACTTTAGGGGATTATGGAAGCCGCATTCTGTTTAATGGCACTGGAGAGAGACTAGCCCCAAATTCCTCTGCCTAGGAACTTCCTTGGTTTTGGCTCAAGACCTTGGCATCATTAATCAAAGTTCTAGCAGTCTTTCAGCTTTAGCCAGTAGCTGTGGTTGGAAAGCAAACCAAACAGAAAGAATTCTTAAAAGCACAACTCCAGGAGTGTTTAACAACACTCAGCCATTCCAGGCATCCCTCCTCCACCCTACCCCTCACCAGGACCCCTTGGGGGGATGCCTCATTGAAATATTTCCTTGCCCAGGCTTTCTCCCTCCAAAATAACTCATACCATAAAAGTAAAGAAAGAAAACACCAAGAATTTTAAACACCTCAGTCTGTAATGGGATTAGAGCATCTGTAAGGTGTAAAAAATGATTTCATTGTTTCCTATAAACTGGCTCCTTCCTCACCAGAAAGGGCCTCAACCGAGCTGTAGAAAGCAACTTTTTAACTGGCGTATATTAAATCTGACAAACATCTGGTCAATCAAATTTACAGCAATACATAGGGTCTAATAAAGGTTTATTTCTTCTTGAAGAACAAATTTAAAGATTTTTTAAAAGGCTTTTATATATAAAAAGAAAACTAGCCCTGCATTTCTTGGCCCAATCTGATTTCAAATGCACCCTGCTTTGCCAAGTCCTGGCCACAAAGGGTCCTGTTTCCTCAAGGCGGCCAGGAGGGAGACATGGGCTGGGGCCTGGAGGGTGACAGTTTCTCTGCATCCCAGGCCAAAGGAAGAGCAGGATGGCCCAGGAGGTGACACATTTGGAGCCAACCGTGGTCATCAGTGGGACAGGCAAAGCAGGCAACTGAGAACCCCAAGGAGAAAGGGGTCTTGTCATCACTACCTCCAACAGAGCGTGAGTGTGAGTGTGTGTGTGTGTGAGTGTGTGTGTGCGCGCATGCACATGACTGTGTGTGTGGAGGCTCGGGGAGGGATCAGGAAACGGGGTGGAGTACAGACTGCTCAGGGCCTGGGATAAGAGAACAAAAGGGAAAAGCATTGAGGAGCTACCTAAGTCTCCCCTTTGACCCCCACTAATTCTCTCCACTCAACAGCTATTTAGAACAACATTAAGGACGTGATGTAGGCCACTTAGAAGTAGGGATGGACACTGCTTTCCCCTTCAAACCATGAGTGATTCAAGTTACAAAACAGGACATCAACCCAGGGACCATACCTCTATGCCAGCCTGACACACCTGGCCCCATATGTTCACCAACCAACTCTGCGGTCACCCCATTAAACATGATGAGGAAAGGGGCATTTGGAGAACGTTAGACCATTTAATTTTTGCCCTTATATGGATTCCTCCCACCACCCATTAAATAAATAGGGTTCGTTGCTTCAAGGGGAAGGTAAATAGGTAAAAGCTCCTTGTGACAGAATCAAGCTTGGGGACACCCAAACGATTAGCCGTGGGGCAGAATACATGTAGACTAATGATAAGGGGAAGGAGGTGACAGATCAGGTGCAAATGTCTTAGCTCATCCTTTGGGGTCAAAACTCTAGAGAAAGTCTAGGGGCGAGGGGTGATGGAAACCCTCACATAAGTGTATAGTTCCTTCCAGCATAGTGGGGCTTGCTCTAAAATTGTCAGGGTAAACGTGTAACAAAATGCGAGCCTCCTGAAACAGCACTCAACTTAAGCATGGCACCCAGAGGGCACACTGCTGCCAAGGCACTGCCCGGAAGTGGTTTAAGGGGGTATCTACAAGAATGGACTGGATGGCCTTTTTCAATTTCAGCAATATGGCATTTTGGGGCAGACACGCCTTTGCCGTGGGGGTTGTCTTACGCATTGCAGGACGTTTAACGCTATCTGTAGGAGTGCGTTCTTGCATCACCAGAAAGAAATACTTGAGAATTAGCAATTTATAAAGGAAAGAGGTTAGAATGGCTCACAATTCTGAAGGCTATATAGGCATGGCACTGGCATCTCCTCAGCTTCCGGGGAGGCCTCACAGAGCTTTTACTCATGGCAGAAGGCAAAGCAGGAGCTGGCCTGTCACACGCAACAGCGGGAGCACGAGGAAGGAGGAGGCGCCATGCTTTTAAACAACCAGATCTCGTGAGAACTCACTCACTATCATGAGAACAGCACCCAAGCCATGAGGAACCCACCTCCCACCAGGCTCTACCTCCAACACTGGGGATTTAGGGAGACAAATAAGTAAACTTTACCTGCATCCTGGGCCTCTATCCATCAGATTCCAGTAGCACACTAGCACACGCCCCTCCAGTTGGGACCACCAAAAAGTCTTCAAACATTGCCACCATTCCCTGGGGAGAAGGCAACATCACTCCCTGTTACAAAATATGGGACTAGAGGTAGCATCCCCCTTCTCACAGCCTGTGTGAGAATACAGGTCATCCAGGAGGACTAGGGGCCCCAGAGGGGTGGACATGGAGTCAGTGACAGAGCTGGAGGAAAAGAAGATTCTATCCAGAGAGGGTACCAGAAGCAATGACCAGGGCATCACAGATCCTGAAAAGACCAGCCAGATCCAACTGAATATCCTAGCGGGCAGCAGAATTGCACAACCAGGGCCTCCCACCCAAGCCATAGGCACACTGGGGACCCTCTCCACCGAGTTACCATTGAGAAGAAATATTCTTCCTCTGCACCCAGAGGCTACTGGAGTCACAGAGTATAGTGGGATTAGATGGCTCAAGAGGAGAGAAACAACCCTCCATGAAAGGGTGCTCAAATCTTTCGTTAATCCAACATTTACCCTAACCAAAATGAATCTAAACTAGAGACTGTTTTAAACTAGAAGAGACGGAGTTACCTTGAGGTGACAAGTTTCAATTTTTCTTCTACCATCAAGGACTGTGACAACTCAGGAATAAGATGAGACCAGTTCTAATCAGAGTTGTAGCAACTATCCAGGACTCACTATGCATTTTTCCAGGTTCTCTTCTGATCCCATCCCATTTCTAGGTATCTGACTCTGTCTCTGGTTAATGGTTCTACTCTTTACCTTCAACCTCAGGGATCTGCTTTTCTGTCTTCTCTAGCCTTGAATGTCAGTTTCCCAAAGAGTTACAGCTCTTTCTGATGCGAACAACTTCTAGGACACAACTCTCTGCCTGGGGTTCCAGCTGAACCATCCCTTTGGCGGTCAAGGAGAAATCCCCTTGCTATGGACTTTTCTAGACTCATGACAGAAAAGCTAATGGGTTAATCTTCCAGGGCTACACTGTGTAATACAGTAGCCACTAGCTACATGTGGCTATTTGAATTTAATTAAAATTAGAAAGCCAGCTCCTCGATCCCTTTTATGAGCCAAATTGTACCCTGCCCCATAATTCATGTGTTGAAATTGTAACTCCCAGCATCTCAAAATGTGACTGTGTTTGGAGACCAGGTCTTTAAAGAGGTAATTAAGTTAAAATGGGGTCCTTAGGATGGACTTTAGTCCAATCTGACTGATGTTCTTTTAAGAAAAGGAGATTTGGACAGAGAGAGAAAGAAAGAAAAAGAGAGAGAGAGAAAGAGAACAGGGATGTACACAGAGGAAAGACCACGTGAGCCAGAGAGAGATGCCTCTGAGCAAGCCCAGGAGAGAGGCCTCAGAATGAAAGCAACCCTTCTGACACCCTGACCTCAGACTTCCAGCCTCCAGAACTGCGAGAAAATAAATTTCTGTATTTTCTTATGGCAACTGATGCTAACAAATATGAACACAATAGCCACATGTAACTAGCAACTACTTTATCAGACAGCCCAGATAGGGAAGGGTCCCATCTTTCTAGAAAGTTCTATCAGACCGTGCTGTTTGCTGTTCTAGGGCTAACGGTAGCTGACATAAGAAGAAAATGTAATGTGTAGCCCACAGCTCAGTCTCCTGTACGATGACTCTTGTGACATACTGGCAGCCATGTTGTTTGATTCTTAATCGCCTTGGCTTTTGCATTCAGTTAGAGCTAAAATAGCCCAGCTGAGGAACTGGGAATCTGTAACTCCTTGCTACAGCTTGTGAGAATCTTCTGTCTGTATCTAACGAGAGTCCCCTGCCTCTGCTCGAGAATTGTAGTAACAACACTGTCCTCATATGCACATAATACTTTACCTTAATGCTAAGAATAAACCCCCCCCCCACACACACACACACACTCTTAACTGTAACTGCACCTAATTCTCTAAACCATGAAAATCATGTATACCAGGAGCTATCGGTGCTTTTGCTATATTCCCCTGTGGCACTCAGAAGTAACCAGCAGAGTTCCCATCCACACTGCCCTCCTTCTCACCCCAGCTGAGGCAGTGTGCTCTGCCACAGAAGATGGTAGGTCTGAAGTTCTGGGAAGGACCATCAGTTAATAAGGGTGAGGACTTAGAGATAAACAGCTATTGGCCAGGTGTGGTGGCTCATGCCTGTAATCCCAGCACTTTGAGAGGCCGAGGCGGGTGGATCCCTAGGCGGGTGGATCCTGAGGTCAGGAGTTCAAGACCAGCCCAACCAACATGGTGAAACCCTGTCTCTACCAAAAATACAAGAAAATTAGCTGGGCGTAGTGGTGTGCACCTGTAATCCCAGGTACCCAGGAGGCTGAGGCAGGAGAATTGCTGAACACAGGAAGCAGAGGTTGCAGTGAGCTGAGATCAGGCTACTGCACTGCAGCCTAGGTGGCAGAGCAAGACTCCATCTCAAAAAAACAAAAACCCACCAGCTTTCTCGTCCCTCAACAGCCTCATTCTGAAGGGTGATCTGCCCAGTCTCTGATAGGGTCCCCAAGAGGAAGGGATTCCAGTTGTTCGTGGTGACAGCCCACTTCACCTTACCCACTGCTGGCTGCCTTCCTTCCCTGCTACCTGTCTTACAACTCACCTGGGCCAGCCAGGCATGGTAGCTCACGTCTGTCATCCCAGCACTTCGGGAGGCCAAGGTCGGTGGATCATTTGAGGTCAGGGGTTCGAGATCAGCCTGGCCAATATAATCAAACCCTGTCTCTCCTAAAAAAATAAAAAAACTAGCTAGATGTGGTAGCACATGCCTGTAATCCCAGCTACTTGGGTGGCTGAGTCTGGAGAATCATTTGAACCTGGGCAGCAGAGGTTGCAGAGAGCCAAGATTGCATTACTGCACTCCAGCCTGGACAACAGAGTGAGACTCCATCTCAAAAACAAAAACAAAAACAAAAACAAAAACAAAACACCTGGGCCATTTCCCAGATAAATGACTTACATCAAGTCCTTGCTCTGAGATCTACTATCGGAGAAACCCAAACTAAAACACCACGGCGTCCCTGCCAACCTCTCCTGCAATCTTGACATACACGAAGAACAGAAACCAGAACCATGACACACCAGTTTTTAATGTCTTCGCACACCTCTTAGACCTAAAGACCTGAGGGTGGTCTCCTTTGTTCCAGCTCTGTTAGGTCCCAGAGGTACTGGGGGGGTCCTTCTTCACAAGGAAGAAGAATCTAGACTTGCTTCCATGGTGTACCCTATAGGCTGCCTCAGTAACCGTCTCTACCAATTAAGTCAGTACAAAAAATACGTACAGTTAACTCGACTAGATAATATTCAGAATAACTTCAAGTTTGATCATATCAAACCAAATGGGATTAACTCTCCTAAGAATGGTATGGAAGCCGTTTCAGGACAACCAGACAAACAGGGTAATTTCTGCGCACAAGCAGGACAGATCAATATCCACGCACAGAAGGCGGACTCTTCTGCATGGTTAGCAGAGAAGCCTGCCATAGAACGAGTGGCGACTTTTCTGCCTCTCCACAATCAATGTGTTGAAAAACCTGATGACCACTTGATAGACCCTTACTTGGTGACAAATGCAGAGGAGAGAATATGGAAATGAGAAGAGATAGCTTTGCCTGCACCGTATCAGACAGTGGCACTCATTCATGGTTTCTTTATGGCTCAAATTCAGTTACAACAAAACCACTCAATCATCAACCCCTGAATACCCTCCCCTCACCAAAAAAAAAAGGAGAAAAAAATTCCTCTATCCCCGTGGACAGTTCATCTACGTCATATAGAAATCCAGCGCATTGTGCATAAGGAATCAGACCAGTCCTTTGAAGAGGTTTGGCTCATGGAAGCTGAGGAGAGTGGACGAGTACCCAGGACATCTAAGTTCCATATGGTTCCCGTCTATCTTGGAGAGCTGGCATCAGGCTCCCAATTGTGCTCTTCCCAAGAGGCCCACTCATGTGCGACTGAAAAGAACTTAAGCCTCATTTATGCTAATAAGGCCCTTTATTGGTCCAGCAGGACGGAAATAACTTGAAAGAGTGATATTTCCGGCCATTTTTTCAAACAAAGAGACCAAGTGCCAGTATGGAGCTGGGGAACAACATCCATGGCCACCATTTTTGTCTCAAGAGTGCAAATAAGACGAGGGAATTCTAAGGAGTAAGAGCTTCAAGCTCTACACAGCCTCAAACGAGACCCTGGGCTCTCTCCGTAGGTGTCGCTGTGGTCCTGTCCAGGGCTTAGCGGAACATTCCGTATCTTCCAGAGGAAAGACAGCCGAGGAGGAAGAGTGAATACTTGAAAATCAATGATGTCAGTCTATCTTCATATGTCAAACTAATCTGAAAGGGCTTTAATTTTCTTAAAGGATAAAAAAAGGTTTCTTTGCTAGATTAAACTTGCGATTGTCATTCATATA
Source organism: Aotus nancymaae (assembly GCF_030222135.1). Taxonomy (NCBI): domain Eukaryota; kingdom Metazoa; phylum Chordata; class Mammalia; order Primates; family Aotidae; genus Aotus; species Aotus nancymaae. Next base: position 25,284,364 of record NW_026988443.1, on the reverse strand, counting down.
TTGTTTATAAGGTAGTCATCTCTTCGCTCTGTATTTTTTTGTTTTTGATTTTGTATACTAGTTAGCAGTGAAGACTTGTCTGCGTGTATCAGAAGGAATAAAGAGAGAAACGTCCTTAACTGTCAGTTTTAATAAGAGGAGTCAACATGCCTCTATTCAGGTTAAATATTGTCCTGTCACATTTCAATAGAGTCAACAGATTTTTTTAAAAGAAAAGTCAAAAGCACTGTGTATGCAAAAAACCCACCCTGTCATAGAATGTCAAAGCCCTTCTTTATCTGGGGGAGGGGCGTGGAGGTAGAACAGAAAAATCTTTTGTAAAATGTGAAAAATTACTACTCAATTGGCGCTGACATAAAAAGGGTGTTTTTTTTTTTGTTAGAAAAACAAAGAAAATCTCTAATTTAATAATCACCTGCAAAGTGTTATTGTGATGGGAACAAAAAACACACAATCAAAGTCATCTTTTTAAAGTAACTGTAGTGTTTTTTAAGCAATCACGGCACTTCATAGCAGCTCATACATATAAACCAATGATGTTCGGGGTGAAAAAAAAGCCATTCCGAACTCCTCAAGAAAAGTTTCTGAAATAGTAAGTGACAGGCTACAATGAGAAAATGCAAATGGGACATTATGTTCAAAATAAAACCAAACAAGATTTTTTTTAACCCAAAACATTTCAGTAAGCAGGCATCATTTAGGCTTAAATTGCAAGAGAAGAGGCTTTCTTCAGAGAAGGACTGAGGTGTTTAAGACACATGTTTTGGAAAGATAGACTGGAGAGAGCTCAGCATATTTGGAATGGATAACAATTTGTAAAATAGACCAGCAGAATAAAGTCACTTTTTTGTTGTAAGTGCCTGCAGATATGTTAAAAATGTGAACCCTACTTGGGGTTTTCAGGCTTTGGTATGTTTTTATTTGTAGCAAATGCTATAATTTTGAAATTAGTCTAACTCTGAATGAAACTCATTCTACTTAGTAAGCATCTCTACCAATTCAGCCAGTATAAAAAAAATGTACAGTTTTCTAGACTAAGTAACATTCAGAATAACCTCAAGTTTAATAATATCAAACCAAACGGGATTATCTCTCACGAGAAAGGCAAGGAAGCTTGACTCCGAATTTCAATACTTACTATTAACACCCAGGCTTTGTTACTGAGAAAAGAATACTCCAAAGGGTGCTACCTTCTGAAGTTTCACCAACGCCTAGTGATACTTGGACTCATCTGTTGGCCAACAGAGAAGGATCAGAGTTCAAAAAATCTGCTTCAGGTTCTTTAAAGAAACAATGAAATAAACATACAAACAGAAAAAACATGCTGCCTTTGACTAGGGTGGCCATATGTCTGCATTTGCCCAGAACAATTCCAGATCACTCCTGTTATCCTGGTGTTTCATATGCTTTAGGATTTGCCCTGGATTTCTCTCTTACTAATGAAGTATTATTAGTCATAATTACATTTTAAAAATCAGGCATGGATCTAATAGACCTGCACTTCAGGCTTCCAGCTTCTGCTATGGTATTTGTCTAGTTATGGATGACAGAATTCATACATTAACACACAGTTAAATCAGAAAAATGACCAGTGTTAGCCCGTATCTCTTTTCTAGACCCTTTCCAAGGGCAACTCATGCCTCTCTTTAAAGGTCAGCTTGCAGGGCACTCACTGATAAAACATGCATTTCGGAAAAGCTAGCTCCTCTGGTCTATGGTGGTGGTGAGAGAAATATTTGTCGTTGCCTTTGCTGGTTTCTTGTGACATGATCCATGCCTGTAAGCTGCATTAAGGTGGCGGGTTCAGCAGGAGAAGTGGGAAATTACAGCATTCCTGTCATGGATCATATAGAAAGAAGTCTGTGTACTCTTGATATTGGGTGTTGTCCTTTAGTGTATGGTGAGGATCTATAGCAGTTTACTTATTTTAATGTTAGGTAATGCTTTTTTACTGTGTAATAAATTATTTAGGCAGCAATGAGCTCAAAGCCACAAAAATAAACATTTAAAGAAAATGTAAGTTCTGAATTTTTACTTCTCAAGAAAGTTAATATGAGCATGGAACTTGCACAAAGTGTATGCCAGCATTTACTGTCCACCACGGAGAAATCATAAAGATATCACTGACTACAAGAAAACCAAAAGACATAAATCTATTGAAGAACTATTCTCTTCTACTAAAAAACTTAATAGTTATTCTGAGATGGCACGCCCAAAAAATGATGGTTTAACTCAAAGCTGCAGAGGTGAAAATGCATATCCCTCTGTCAACCATGACTTTTCATTTAGATCAAATGACTGGTTTTCTAAATTAATTTTACTCATTTTAGGTTTCAGTGAAAACAGATGTGAAGATTTATATTTTTATATACCCCCAAATTATACTAATTGAAGTACAAAAAATTTGTGACTAACCTGATATAAAATTGATTTTTGAAAAAAGACTTCAGTATAGCTCTATGAATTTTCTTTGTTCATCATTAACTTTTTCCTGTCACTGGGGATTAGATATAGAACTGTGTTGACTACTTTATAGTCAACCTAAGTGTTTTATAATGTTAATTATGTAAATAAATAAGTCCTCTAAATTTTAATTGCATTTTGTTCAAAATTAGTTAGAAAGCTTGAATTGATTACTCAACAAATGAATACTAAAAAACTACAACTGAAGAATTCAGTGAATGGCAATTATTTGAAAAATCTGTATACAGGAACACATTAAAATACATCCCCCCAAAACAAGAAGGATATTTAAACATATTAGTGATGAGAGTTCAAATAACGTACAAGATTTTGTTTTGAAATTCTTTAACTATGCCTGGTAACAGTGGTCCCAATTTTTTTGGCACCAGGGACCAGTTTCATGGAAGACAATTTTTCCATGAATTGGGAGGTGAGGGATGGTTTCGGTATGAAACTATTCTACCTCAGATCATCAGACATTAGTTAGATTCTCACAAGGAGCATGCAATCTACACCCTTCTCATGCGCAGTTCACAATAGGGTTTGTGCTCCTGTAAGACTCTAATGCCACCGCTGATCTGACAGGAGATGGAATTCAGGCTCTGGCTCTCTGTCCCCCCACCACTTCCTGCTGTGCAGCCCAGTTCATAAAGGCCAAGGATCATCATTACCAGTCCACGGCCCAGGGTTTGGGGATCTAGACCTTGGAATATCTCAAATTGCTAAAGAATATTTTAATGGAGCTACTCTTTAAAAATTATATAAATCCATATTTTTACTAGAATAAACTAATATTGAGAAAGCCTATGATTTTGTAGCATCTTAACTTGGTAAAATATTCAAAAGAATTATGAAGAGATGAACAATTTTCTGAGTTTTATCTCATAAATTTTATATCACAAAAAGTTTCCCTGAATGACAGTATCTGCAAAATAAGATAGTATCTGCAAAAATATTTTGGCTGGGCTGGGCGCAGTGGCTCACGCCTGTAATCCCAGCACTTTGGGAGGCTAAGGCAGGCGGATCACGAGGTTAGGAGACTGAGACCATCCTGGCTAACATGCAGAAACCCCGTCTCTACTACAAATACAAAAATTAGCCAGGTGTGGTGGCACGTGCCTGTAGTCTCAGCTACTGGGAAGGCTGAGGCAGGAGAATTACGGGAATCAAGGGGACAGAGGTTGCAGTGAGCGGAGATCGCACCACTGCACTCTAGCCTGGGTGACAGAGCAAGACTCTGTCTCAAAAAAGTAAATAAATAAATAAATAAAAATTTGGCTGAAATATTGACATAGTACAATATAAAAAAAAAACAAAATTGCTGATATATTCCATTTATAGAATTATCTCTGAGTTTACTTGATATTCTAGCATTTTTAGAGAAAATAACTTCCCACTTAAAAATATGCTGGCTTACCAAGATTCATCAATTTAAATGAGCTCAGCGTTTCAACCAAAATATGAAAGCTTGAAAACTGTAGAAAATTTTATGAAATATTATAAATAAAATTGAAAAAACGTTTTCTAAAAAATACTAGTGATGCTTTATGAGAAATGTGCTAAGAAACTTATTACAGTATGTGAATATGAACCAAGAATGATTTATTCTGTGCATGTCATTTTTAAATATCTACATAGTAATATGTGAAAAGAAAAAGTTGTTCTTAGTTTGTTGCAATATGCACTGATATGTACTATTTTATTTTTCAGGAGGAATATTTTTTAAATTAATTGTTAGTAGAACCATTTATAGAATGACTAATAGAGCAGAAAACTTGAAAAATATATACAGATTTTATTTTTTTATAATGTGAGGAAAGACACATAAAGTTTACTATTTTAAGCACGTTTAGGTATACAATTCAGGAGCACGAACCATGTTGGCTTGGTTGTGCAGCCATCATCACCACCCACGCACAAAACTTCTCCATCTTGCAAAACTGAAACTCTGTACCCATTAAACAAGAACTCTTCATTCTCCCTCTCCTCAGTCCTTGGCGACCGCCATCATGCTTTCTATGAATATGACTACTATAGGTATCTCAAAAAAGTGAAATCATACAGTTACAATAAAACAACTTTTAATAAATAAATGTCAAACATAGCTCTCTCTCACTTTCAAATATAACTTGGTTTGAAACACAAATTTATATGTGATCACTATACATTTGAGAACACCGCTATCACCGAACAATGACATCTTGCTATTCGCCAAAAAATATGGTTCCTGAAAAGGCGCCTTTCTCCAAAGTGTGATGTTTCCATTACATGCATGCATCCCCATAGACATTCCCTTTTGAGCCATCTCATCCCATGGCTTTGTACAGCGCCACCTTAACTAAGGCAGGTCTTAGTAGACAGGTCTTAGCAGGTTTCCCATCATCCCCTTCTCTGCAGGGTTTGGAATTAGCGTTGCCCATATGTGACAGTCTGTGCAAGATTTGGAAGGTAAAATGAAGCAGCAGCCATTCCTTTTTTTTTTTTTTTTTTAATGCTCTGAAGGTTGGTGCATCTGGTTGGGCAACAGACATGGTGACAGCTCATACATGTTGCTGGGGATCGCCTAACTCCCCCAGGGTAATATGCGCCAGACTCACAGCTCTTCCTGCTAGTTCTGCTCCTTAAGCTTCTCAGTCCTGGGCCGGATGCACACGCAGCTCCTTGAAACAGGATGCCAGCTTCTCTTTCAGATCACCATGGCGTTGAGGTCAGAAATGGTCAGAGACAGATGGGGATTCTAGTTTGTGCTCACAGATTCAGTGATCTCTGTGGGTTTCTAGTTCATCCTCACCCTGTACATTTTCAGCATTTCTTTCCAACTGCTGCCTCACCAATGGCTACTTTAGTTTCAACACTAGATGTAGGAGCAGCAGCCTGCATGGACTAATCTTCCAGGTCCCACAATCATGGAAGGTCTACCCTCTACAACAAATCTGTTATTCTAACCACTCATGATGGTTCTGCTTCTCTGTTCAAACCTTGAAACATCATCCTCATTCCTCAAATGCAGGTGGTTCCTGAGTTTGATTTTATAAGCCAGCTGCCAGATACAAATACTGAATTTCATAGCCACTTTGATGTTTATGAAATTGCTTTCAAATGATATCTGGCAAACAGAAAGAAAAGCGACTGAAGAAAATACTGAGAGGAAAATCAGAAAATGACCTGCTTTTCTCTTTTAGAAAAGAAACTTCATTCCTCAGTGGAGAGTACAGACCAAAGGGAAAGAGTCTCTGGCTCACTTGCAAGGATCACATCAGATGTCAATTCATTTTTCTCCATTCATTCACCCGATCTCACCTGTGCACACTTTATCGGAGACTCCATTCATTTAGGGACGCGTTCTGGCACAATGCGAAGACGGTCGGTCATCTTTAGCAGGCACCGGCCCAAATGGGTATTTTTACAGGTCTCGAAGAATAATGCAAGTGAGAATTTGAAGAGATCACTGTTTCCGTCAACATATGCTTTATTCATTGTCGGTGCTGCCAGATTCCCAAAGCATAGAGGATATGGAGAAATGTGGGCAGGTGCATTGACTGGGTTTGCAGTCGGCTATGTTCAGATCTCTTTCTATGGTTTTCAGTGACTCCATTCTTTGTTTTTTTTTAAGACAGGGTCTCGCTCTGTCACTCAGGCTGGAGGGCAGTGAGTGTCACAATCACAGCTCACTGCAGCCTCAATCTCCTGGGCTCAAGGAATCCTCCCACTTCAGCCTCCCAAGTAGCTGGGATTACAGGCACATGCTACAGCACTGTTATTTTTATTTTTATTTTTTTTGAGACGGAGTTTCGCTCTTGTTACCCAGGCTGGAGTGCAATGGCGCAATCTTGGCTCACCGCAACCTCCGCCTCCTGGGTTCAGGCAATTCTCCTGCCTCAGCCTCCTGAGTAGCTGGGATTACAGGCATGTGCCACCATGTCCAGCTAATTTTTTGTATTTTTAGTAGAGATGGGGTTTCACCATGTTGACCAGGATGGTCTCGATCTCTTGACCTCGTGGATCCACCCGCCTTGGCCTCCCAAAGTGCTGGGATTACAGGCGTGAGCCACCGCACTCAGCCTGTGACTCCATTCTTGGTAACAAATATGTATGACAAACCCAAAACAGAACAAGGAAAAACAAAGTTAACCTGGTCCCCAAGCTGTTTCTTGTTTGTGATCATCCCTTGTGGGATGAAGACAGCATCACCATCGCAATTCTCAGTTGCTCTGAAGTCATCTAAGGTAATGCCTGGATATTTTACCAGCATAAAGAATAATATAAACACTATGTATAAAGAATAACAATTAAAAATCTTTCCCCAGAAAATGAATTCCATACAAAAGCTGTGCTATTCAAGGCTTCAAAGCAAGTGTCTGTGAAGGCCCCATCTACCTGGCCCATTTTAGTCATTTCAATTTACTTCGGGGAAAAAAGAAAAAAAAAAAAATCCCACAAAGCTGACATTATATAGTAAAGTTTCAGGGGTACGGGAGCTATTTAATCATTTTGTGTGTTAGCCTGGCTTTTCTGCAGTCTCTTTTTCCTGTGGTTTTGTTCTTTTGCTGCTCATTAGCACCTCCCCCAGAGAGTGGGCAGGAGAAGGGAAAAAGAGATAAAACTCAAATCAGACAATTTTATCAGTCAGGCTGTCAACAAGTTGACTATATTGAGAACCCAGGGGGTGTGGAGGTACTTTTTAGCAGCTCTGATAAAAGGTTTGGTGGGGGAGGAGGTCAAGACTAATGGCAACGTTGAGATTTGGGGAGATTATCAAGGGATTTTATTGATTTGTACCCTCCACATCACCATTACTGCAGATCATCAAAAGCGGGGCAAAAAATAATTAAGCAACTATGGAACTTTCTTAAAGAAGACACTCTTTTAAATCAGTCGCTTTTATCCCTGTAAGTTTGGGGACCTGTTGGGCAGTTCAAATAGAAAACAATTAAGTTAATTTCCTTTGCTTTGTCTAGATTCTGCAAATTGCACTGTAAGGAAAAAGAAAACCTTTGCAGCAGGCTCTCTAGCTCCCATAAACCTTGTGCTTTCAGCCTGACTTCAGCTTCAAGAGGGGCAGGACCCATGAAGAGGACACATCTAAGCAAAGCAAGAAGCAAGATCGCCGCTTCAACTCAAACGAGCTGAAGCCTGACAATGAAGGATCGACTTTGCCGCAGACGTAGCAAAATTAACAACATGCGCTGTGCGCATTAACGTGGGTTCCATTCAACCTGACTGTCTGCAGAGATACGAAACTCTTCATTAAGTCGTGAGGCTACTCAACACACGTTTGCTAGTTTTAAGGCTGAATGAGGAAGGAATGATCGGGTCTGCCCTTTCTTTCTCAAGCACTAGGATATTCTTTTATGCTAGAATTCCAAGGTATAAGAAAAGGGGACGTTTCATGGTGGAAGAGTACCAGACACAACGCAGAGCTCTAGTGAAGGTTGCTCAAAGATGCCATAGTTCTGTTGGTTCTGGTGCTCAGGGGAATTCGCAGGGCTCCAGTCACTGGCCAGTTTGCACGCAAATTCATTCCCATCCCCTTCTCTACAGGCTATTTTCCAGGCCCCCACGGCAACTGGATTCCTGCTGAGGTGGCACCAATTGGAGATTACAAGATGCAAAGAAGGGAGAAATCAGGGTATTTCTCCTCCTTCCTCTCAATGTACCTCAAGAAGCTTCCTTTCCTCTGTAACTGCTTCTCCTCTGTGACTCCAACTCCCACCAGACCACATTGTGGGTCTAATTCATAACCCCAAGGCATCAGCCATGCCATCTTTTTCCTCTGTCCCTTGGACAAGGAGTGGCCGTGGCTTCCTGCTGTTGCTAATATTTGCCTGGCCTCACTATTCTCCCTTTTGCTCAGCCTCTGCAATGCCTGGACAACTAAATCTCTGCATTGCACTCGCTCCCTTCTAAACACCAAAACAGCTTCTGCTTTCCTGGCTAGCCTCTGATAGACACACAGGACTTGTGTATTTTATTGATGATTTTCTCTTTTTTGAGACAGTTTTAGTCTGTCACCCAGGCTGGAGTGCAATGGCATGATTTCAGCTCACCGCAACCTCCGCCTCCTGGGTTCAAGCGATTCTCCTGCCTCAGCCTCCACAGTAGCTGGGATTACAGGTGCGCACCACCATGCCTGGCTAATTTTTGTATTTTTAGTAGAGACAGGGTTTCACCATGTTGGTCAGGCTGGTCTCGAACTCCTGACCTCATGATCTACCTGCCTCGGACTCCCAAAGTGCTGGGATTACAGGCGTAAGCCACTGCGCCTGGCCTGATAGATTATTTTCTATCCTGACAGTTGGCTCAGTGGTTGGAATCCACAATTCCATGATCTCATCTTATGTTAGAACAGGGTTTCTTGATTGCTGCATGATTGGCATTTTGAGTTGGTTATTCTTCGTTGTGGGGACTGTTCCATGCATTGTGAGTTATTTAGCAGCATCCCTGACCTCTCCTGGGTAGATGCCAATAGCATCTCCCAACCCTGCAGTTATAACAATCAAAAAGTCCCCAAATGTTGTAAAATGTCCCCTGGCAGGGAAAAGTCTCCCGAGTTGTGAACCGATGCTGTAGGAGATGAGGAGGCTGGCGCTCCATGAACACTCCTTGGTTGTTTCTGCTTCCATGCCTGGTTAGTGAGTCAGTGCCAGGGAAGGAAGGGACTGTGATCAGTGGGGTGCAGGGTGGACTCTTCTCTCTGTTGACTCCCAGGGACTCCCAAAAGGGTGGGAGAAAGGGTGACACAGTTACTGCAGTTATCCTGAAGGCCAAAGAATCAGTTTCTCTTCTCACTGGGTACATGGCTGGTCTAGGCTATGAGAAGGCCCAGGGAGGGGCTGTCACTCACCATTTCTCCTCCTTAGAGACATTTAGAAAACGTGGAGGCTGAAGGCCGGTCGCGACAGCTCATGCCTATAATCCCAGCACTTTGGGAGCCTGAGGCGGGCGGATCATGAGGTCAGGAGTTCGAGACCAGCCTGGCCAATATGGTAAAACCCCATCTCTACTAAAAATACAAAATTAGGCAGGCGTGGTGGCACATGCTTGTCATCCCAGCTACTGGGAGGCTGAGTCAGGAGAATCACTTGAACCCAGGAGGCGGAAGTTGCAGTGAGCTGAGAACATGCTACTGCATTCCAATCTGGGCAGCAAGAGTGAAACTCTGTCTCAATTAAAAAAAACAAAAAACAAAAAAACATGGAGACTGGAGCCCCAAGGCATGAGGAAAACAGTGCCCCTCTCTACACCCCATGACCTCTTTCAGATCCACCTCCACTCTGTATTTTTAAGTGCAAACCAGCCAACTGTGTGCACTCGGTGACCATCAGCATTTCCTCCTCCCAGTCCCTCTCGGGGACATCATCATCTGATTGTCATTTCATTCAGGAAGGGCACAAAGTTACTGCTGGCACCATCAGCACAGCATGCCAGCCCGGTTCCTTGCAGCCTGGAGGTAGCATTGTAATTTAATTAAATGTCAACCCCCAGGTATTATATTTCAAATGCAAATAACTTTGGTAATGTAATACTGTGGCTGAGACTTTAAACTCAAGGAAATCAAGAAAATCAAGTTATCGTAGCTCCTAGAATTAACATTCCTCTACACACTCCTCGGGCACTGGGCTTGCTTTGTGTCATTAACTACCATCAAAAACACACCAAAAAGTGACTGAGCGTATACAAGGCAGGCTGGGGAAGGCCGGTTCCCTAAAGCTTGAGATCTTCTCTGTTAAAATGAATATCCTTTAAATTTCACTCTGATCCTTAAGTGGGGACTGTTGGTCAGGGCAAGGAATGGCAGGCAGGTGAGTTTTCTTCTAGCCCAGGTCCATCATGGGCTAATTGTTCCACATCTCTCTTTGGCTCTTTGCTTCCCAAATCATAAGAAAAAGGAAAAAAAAAGTCACTCATTTCCTTCAGCAAGACATCATCTGTAATAGCAGGGTACTTGGTTTACCATGCTTTGAATGCCTTCCAAAAATACAAATGCAAAATACTTTGAAAGTTACTTCATCTTAAAGACTAAAAAATATAATGCTGTTGCTCTTCTCTTGGGGTTCAGGTCCTGATATGATACTTGATGTAAAAAGACCTGCCAAGCCCCAGATGCTCAGTGCATGGTAAATGCGTGAAGAAAGCAGTACCCCTGCCTTCCATCAGGGGCTTCTCATTATAGAATGCAAGAGCGCTGAAAAGTCAAATAATTGGGAAGAAAGAACCTTCTACTTGAGGAACACCCTGAGGTTACCTCCTCATATACTCAACTGATTATGAGATGGCCAAAGTATCTACGTGAATAGACTTCGCACATTTGTTTTTTGTTTTTTTTTGTTGCCTAGGCTGGAGTGCAGTGGCATGATCTGGGCTCACTACCACCTCCATCTCCTGGCTTCAAGCAATTCTCCCGCCTCAGCCTCCCAAGTAGCTGGGATTACAGGCACTCGCCACCATGTCCAGCTAATTTTTGTATTTTTAGTAGAGGCAGAGTTTCACCATGTTGTTCAGGCTGGTCTCAAACTCCTAACGTTGTGATCCGCCCGCCTCGGCCTCCCAAAGTGCTGGGATTACAGGCGTGAGGCACCGTGCCCGGCCCTTTGCACATTTTTTAAGTGAGCAGTTCAAAGAGGTTTCCATTGTACTGGTTACCTGAATCAGCCAAAATGGGCCACCTTTTATAATAAAGTGGGTTATCTAGAAAGCAGCCACATACAGAAATACAAGCTTTAAAAAACACATCTACTTCACAAGTCAAAGTGGGATAAAAATGAACAGCAGTGCCAATCAGGGAAATGCTAAGACTTGAAGTCTCTTGAGTCTCTGAATCCTCAAGTTCCTGGTCTCCCTGAAGCCACTCCTCCATGCTCCAAAAGCAGGTCTACGGTTTCTCTCACAAACACAGTCTCCATAATTTCCTCCCTCTCATGCTGTAAGTGTGCTTAAGACATGGGTGGAAGAGGTGGAAGAAACTGTCCAGGTGGGTTTTTTTTGTATCTCAGCTGCCCAAGCAGCTCTGGGCAGCCAGGAAGCTTTGAAACAGCCGTGGACTCTCCAGTTAGCCCCGCAGAAGCTTGACCCCTGAGCCTCATCAAGTACGAGACAAAATACCATCATTTCCAGACTGTTCACATTTATTTACTTATCGCCACTTCTTTTATATCCTTTTTTAATCTTAAGAAAGATTCACAGCTGCTTCACAATTACACAAATAACATAAATTGGAAATTAGGAGGGAGAAGAAAGACAGACAAGCAAAAGGGGTGTAAAATGGCTCCAGAAGTGGTTGAATGCAAAATGGAACGTAGTCTTACATGTTTGTCTGAAGGGACCGCTGATTTTATTCTAAGTCTGTCTAGCAACAAAGCCAAAAAGAGAAACCATAATCATTTACAAACTCCCCAGTGTTCACGCAATAAAAACAAACCAGAAATCCAGCTACTGCTGCTACTGACATTAAGCAGAAATTTCTTCTGCAGATCCACATTTCAAGGGTGCGCGTCATCGATACAAGGGTCATCAACTCGTAACCACTTCAGATTTCCAAAGCATATACCTACAATGGCATTTCCTCATTCAAATCTTTGAAGACGAAAGCTATTTATACCTTTTCTAAGACCATCTTCACACTGAAATTACAGGCATTTTTAAACATGTCTCTGAACACAAATGTCTATTACTTTCCATCATACCTTTGCCTAGTTCACCCATTTTAAACACCTACAAAAATAGTCTTAATGGAATATCTCTAAAAGGATAGAGAACCTCTAAGTTACTTACAAAATGATGTTTGAAGAGGGTGTGGGAGCATTAATAGATTGGGTATGCTTCCATGGTTTCCATTAGATTCTCGTAAGTGTCGATCATCCAAAATGGCCAAGACCTCTTCCACCACCAGCAGCATTTAGAAGATAACTGGATGGGTGCCGGTCTTCTATTAATATTAGTCCAGGGCAAATATGCCATATTGCATCATTTCGATCCTTTAGTGATGCATGAAAATCACAAAGACTTCTTGGCGGGGTGAGGGTAGATGTGGTCAACCTGCTTTGTATCTATTTAGAACGTGACTTTCAGGGAATATATGTATATAGCAGCGCCCTGTCAAAATTTGGGTTTAAGCATACAGAGTAAGTAACCACTGCAAAAAGATTGTGGTCACCATTATTTGGGAAGAGTCAGAGCCAGGAATCAGCTCATGGCTGGTCTCAGCAGCCAGTGTGAGACTGCAGCTTCTTGGCTAGGGTATACAGCTTTTCATGAGAATTCATGATCTACTGTGACCAACCAAAACTCCAAATGCACTTTCAGTAAGGAAACTGGCAGGTTGATTTCCAATTACAAATGGAAAAAGGTGTCATTATTTATGTCATCATCAATTCTTTTTTAAACTACAGTAATGTATCATAGGAAATGAGAGTCCTTTATAATTTCATCCTTCCGAGGTAACCGCAGGTGATTCCCCGCAGTTATTCATACAGACTTGTTTCCATACATAAAGTGGGCGTGTGTCATTTTCATTTACCGAATTTTTATACAAATGGGATCATATTCTACATATTTGAACTACAACTTGCTTTTTTTTCTACTTAATGATATAATTCAGGTCGGTTTTTATAAACAGATAGGTTTGCTACTCTCGCTTGCAAATGCGGCCAACTGTGTACCAGCCAAGCAATCTGCTTCACTCTTTGATCATTTCATAGCATTCCACAGTAGAGACAGACATTCCACAGCTGATTGCATCAAATTCCCACCTTGGGGTGTGTGTACACATCTGTGTTTGTCATTCCAAAGTACCATAGACAATACTTATACATACATTTGAAACCTTAGAGAAGAATTTCTGTTTGAGTACTAAAGACGACTCACTGGTCGAAGGATATGAGCATTTTCATGTAATAGCTATTTCCAGATTTTCCTAAAAGTCAAAAGGCTCTAACAATATATGCAACCAAATAAGAATTTAAGAGAACGCCTATTTCTCTGTCCTGTAGACAACACTGACGATTATCTACACTTTAAATATATGGAAGTCTGACAGCTAAAAATTTATATCTAATTTCTTATTAGAAAATGCACACATACACATGTCCCATATTACAAGAAAAAGGTACCATATTTGTGATCAGAATGACTATAAACCCTTGTTAATCCCATGGAATATTACACTTACCATTGGTATTCCACACTGCCACCTGGAAAGAAATGATGGACAGAGCCCTGAGAAGCTTATGGAAGCACAGCAAACAGCGGCAGACACAACTCTAGGGGGCGCCATGCATCTAGACCAGAATCTGTGTGACTGTGGATACAGGATCATTAAGGACCCAGAACGACATCCTCTTTACATAATAGTTTTCATGCTCAAAATTAAAACTCCTCTTTTGATTCCACAAACCAACCCCCACCACAGACCCAACAAATCAGGCCACATTGCATGTGATGTCAACTCAGCAAAAAGTTGGGCAAATTAATCCTTGTAAGACACTATTCATTAGTATCTAAAAGATCTTTGTCCCATTTGTTCACCCAAAGGGCATAACATTAAAATGGCATGATCTCTCGTGACGTACAAAAGTAGTTATTAATTTACACTCATTATCTAAAGATGTTTGCCAGTAGCCTTTGGATATGTCTCTGGTGTGCACAGATGGTGCTTGACAGAGACAATCCAGGGACTTGTCAATGACCACAGGTGACACCATTTAATCGGAACAACTCATCTAGAGATGGAGTTTACTAGGGGCTTCAGACGCAATTATTCACCCGGCCAAACTGACAGGCTTGAAGTGGAGCTTTCAATTATCTATTTCAGTAAAGATTTTCTCCTCCCTCGCCCTGTTATTTCTGAAATTCTCTCCTCCAGGCCACACCACATGCAAGGTCTAGACAGGTATAATAGCGTGATGTCTTGCATAAGAGTGACTACTAACCTAGGAACAGACGTTGATTTATTTTCCTCATCCTAATTTATTATGCATATCTTGTTGGCATCTTTGCTGCCCCTGCTTTTTGGAGCCTCTGCTGGAGCTCTGCATAGTCTGGATGACTTCCTCGTCCCATTACCACCTTGATTCACAAAGCAAAACCCATTTGATCCAAAACCAGTCGATATTTCTGACAGCTTTTGCATTCTGAATATTACTATTTCTCTCTCTTTAAAAATTTCCTTATGTTATTTCATCTTCATGACAGAGTATTTGATACTGACCCATGAAATAGTGCCTCAGGAACCCAATTTTTCAAGAACTGCCCCCAACGAGATTGGATTAAATCTTGCAATTAGCCCACAATTTGCATCTCGCAACAGGAAATTCATTGTTTCGACCACAACTTCAGTGGACTTGGTAGAATAAGCTATTGTTGAAGTAATTCCTGTAAAAGGTCATATATTTAAACCCTTCAATTTTTTTTGACAACCTCTCAGAAATGAGTGATACAGTTGCTCAGTGTCCAAAAAAGCAATAATGTCCACACCACTTTCCTTTATAGGCAGGGTGGAATATTATTACCCCATTCATCACAGACTATTCTGGTTATGAAACACGTTTCTTGATATTTGAGAGACCTTTTTCCTTCACTGTCTTGAAAAAGCTGAAGGTCTCTTGTGCTGGGTGTCAGCCTAGTAGTTTGCTCGTAATATGTTAAAACTTCTTCAGTGTCTCCTGAACAATGGTGACATTTAGCAATTTCCACTCAATTCCATCTCCTTAAGAGCAGAGGACAAGGAGGCTAGTTTAAGATTTCCTTTTCTTTTCAATCAAGAGTCACTCTATGGTCCTGCAAGAAGCAGGGGACAGACATCTGGGTCAGACAAAAAGGCCCTCATGGGTTAAGAGTTAAAGTATATATGCACAGAAATAATAGAAGATAATAGGGAGAGGTGAAGCCTGGTGAAGTAGACTATGAAAATCTCCCTTGAAGGCATCAAAATTCAGCTTTACAAACTAGTGCTGTACAAACCAAATGCGTATATAGCCAGATTCAGCCTTCCACCTGCCATTTTGAGACAATGGATTAAGCGACTCTGAAAAGCTTTGTTTTTACAATGACCAAGCCCTACGGATGTTACAGTTTTCAAAGCATGATCTGGTTTCCAGTCTAAATTTCTGTCTTCCTGCCAACTCTGACCCGTCGGTGTTGGTGTAACTCAAGTTGTTGATATCCTTTGATTATGTCTCTGGTGTCCTGACAATTCAGTCTTGGCCTAAGAGTGTGGCAGCTGGAATCGTCTTGTCTTCCTCTTAGGTTACCCAGATCCAAAACAAAAATTTAGTGGAGATGTGTTTATGGCCATGTTCCTTATTTTCATTTACCCTTCTGGCACAGGCCTCTCATACTTTCTGAATGAATGTTGCTTGTGGAAATCAGGAGTCTACCCCTGCCAACCTACTTGATTTCAAATTCCCTCTATTTCGTTTTTTATTTTTTATTTTTTTCAGTACAGGCAGGAGAAAGAAAGGGAGGTAAGGAAATGGGAGGGGGATGGGTGGGAAGAGAGACAGGGAGAGCCCAAATCAAGCATATCATTTGATTATTGCGTCAATCCCGCCGCTGTTGCTCCACAGTCTAATAAACTTTAGTGGCCTGGAGTCACTCAGCTGAGCACTATGTTACTCTTACCATTATCTAGGGGAGGATTTGTCAGATTCATAAATTGTTCTATCACTGAACAGGGAAAAGCAAGCAGAAGGAAAAAGAAACTTCAGGGTTCCTTTGTCTCTTATTTACGATTTTTATTATAAATCTCCTTCCTCTATATGGAACAAAAGAAGTCTTGATAGCACTTAGTTTTAAACCATTCCCAGGTATGAAATAGAAATACAGCACCTTGGTAGTCTCTTGACAGAATACTAAATACAGAGTCACCTTCTGGGGCCAACAGATTAGAAATGTCCCTCCAGGGAGCCCGGGGGGCTTATTTTCAACCCCCTGGGACTTCTGTCCTGTGCCGAGTGGGAGTTCAGAGATGACACTATTTCCTGTGTGGAGGGCCAGTTTTCTTAAAATATCAAAACAATGGAGCTGACAGCCATTTAAATAATGGCATGATTCTGTTTGGGCTTCCCCAACATCAAGATGAAATTAACCAAACTATCAGCTCTCTGAATCATTCCTTAGGTAAGATAGCAAATGCCCTGAAATTATCATTTATATGAAAACAAAACAGACCAAAATCTCCCATACATTTAATGAACCAGAGTCTAAACTTTCCTACTGTAAAGAAACTAGCCTTCTTTTTTTTTCGTATTGCCAAAGTACATACTTTTCAAAACAAGGACTGTGTTTTAGATCATGAACATTCAATGAATTCTAAAGTGGAACTTAAATTTTTTATCAACCTTTTTTAAAAATAACAAAAATTGTGGAACCAACGGAAAACAAATGGAGCACATTCGTTTCACAAATAAGTTTGTCCAGGGAAATCCACTCTGCTACCGGCAGCGTCCCACAGTAGAAGCAGCTCAGATATCTTACACGGGTAAGTGCAAGGGCTCACACTTTAATCCCAGCACTTTGGGAGGCTCACCTAAGAGAATCACTTGAGGCCAGGAGCTCAAGACCAGCCTGGGCAACACAGGGAGACCCTGCCTCTATTAAAAATTAGCCAGACATGATGGCTCATGCGTGTAGTCTCAACCACGTGGAAGGCTAAGTTGAGAGGATTGTTGAGCCTGGGAGCTCAAGGCTGTAGTGACCATGACTGTACCACTGCACTTCAGCCCAGGTGACAGAGTAAGACCCTATCTCAAAAAAGAAAAAAAAAATTAGATTCCCTAGATCTTCACTTAAAGAACTACCTACCCAGAAACATCTGCATCTGTCTCTGAGTGTGCAAGAAATAAATATCACTTGGTTAAGTAACTACAGTTTCCAAGATACGTTTGTTTCTGCAGCAGAACCTAGCATACCCTGAATAATGTACTAGGTGATCTAACCAGTGCCATGGATTTAACAACAACAACAACAGAAGATCTCTAAGTTGATTAGTCCCAAATATAGTTCCTGCGAGAAGCCCCACTCAGACAGATACAGGTATAGGAATAGATAATGTATGTGTATGTAGATACACACTTGCTGTATACATACAACTTGATTTCGCCATTTAGATGGCCAAACAGGCATCTCAAATTTAATGTTGCCAAAAAGAATTTCTTCAACCAAACACCCACACACACACGCCCCACAGTATTTTTCCAGTCTTACTAAATGATGCCAATACCACAACCAGTTGCTTAGGCTCCGAAACTGGTAGTTCCTTTATATTTCTCAGAGAATAATCTGGAAATGAAGGTCTATACCCTGGCACATAAATTGTCCATTTTGTTATCATAAAGCTGAATGGAACCTGTCAAATACCTCCTATGAATATTCCTGCCATTTGTTTACAAATACATGCAATAAAAGCAAAAGATGTTGGGTATAATATTCTACCAACTGGGCCGTGGGAACCACTCCAAGTGTTTCAGAATCTTCCTGAGAAAATGTAGAATCTAGCATTTTGAAATTTCACTGGGAATTTCGTCAATAAAATGGAAAAAGATGAAGACATCACAATATGCAAAAATAACATTTATAAGGTAGAGATATTGACAATTATTAAGTCAAAAGTCCAAACTACAGAACCCAAAAGCTAACTACATGTCATACAAAAGAAAAACAGGTCTCTGCTTCTGTTCTGATTGCCTCCATCTACCACCAGCTTCTATTAAATCTTCCTAAAACTACACTTCAAGTCACCTCTTTTTAAAGACCTTCGTTCCACAATATCATGTAAATAAATTTCAGATTTCCTCATCTGGCATTCAAGATCTCTTTCCAGCTTCATTCATTCATTGACATTTTCCAAGTGTTTTTGAAGACTTATACTCTATGTCTTTAATATAAATGCACCTTATCTTCCTACCTTACGCTGTTCCTCACGCTATACCCTCTGTTTAGTATATTCTTCCCAACATCTCTCCCTATACCTCTTTCAAAAACCAATCACTCCTACCTCCAGGCTCATCACATTTACTTTGCTGCCAAGCTAGCTTTTCTAAAATCAGAATATATCACTGTCCTTTTTAAGACCCCTTGGTCCTACAGAATAAAACTTAAGTGTCTTTGCCCGGTATAAACGGCATGCATGCGTAATCTTCCAAACTCACCTTTTTTTTTTTTTTTTTTTTTTTTTTTTTTTAAGATGGAGTTTTGCTCTTGTCACCCAGGCTGGAGTACAATGGCGCGATCTTGGCTCACTGCAACCTCTGCCTCCAGGGTTCAGCGATTCTCCTGCCTCAGCCTCCCAAGTAGCTGAGATTATAGGTGACCCCCAACACATCTGGCTAATTTTTGTATTTTTAGTACAGACGGGGTTTCCCATGTTGGCCAGGCTGGTCTTGAACTCTGTACCTCAGGAGACCTGGCCACCTCAGCTTCCCAAAGTGCTGGGATTACAGGCATGAGCCACCGCACCTGGTCCCAAACTCACTTTCTTTCAACCTTTCAAATACACCAGACCCTGTCTTAATGGACCACCTCCCACTTCCCACACGCACTTTGTATTTTCACCTGGCCATGCCCTTTCCCTAAAATATCCGTACTGTTTTCTTTGCCTTGTGAACTTTCTTTGTCCTTCCAGGGTCAGAATGAGGATGACTCCTGTGCTTATTCTGTTTATATCACTCCCTTCCCGCCACCCCTGATCATACCACAACCGCCGGCACCGGCACCACCACCGCTTCCAGTTAGTGGTGCCATTTTGACTTTGCACCACCATTGCATTCTGACGAAATGCAATATTGACTTTTCATGCAGTGGATAAATGCAAAATCTGAGCTGAAAGCATGAAAGCACCACTTCCAGGTGCTGGTGCTGGTGCTGGTGGTCGTGGTGTTACCAGGGGTGGTGGGAAGGGAGTGATCTCTGGAACCATTACAGACCTATTTTATCCGCAGTGCTTTCTCATAATTTATTACAACTATTTACTATGCAACTCTTCCCTGATAAACAGGAAGCCTTTTGAAAGCAGAGTCCATATCTTCATCTTAATTTTTTATAACTTATTGTGAAGTATTTAAAACACCCAAAAAGAGACACAGAATAACACAACAAAGACCAACCAGTGAGAAAATAAAGCATTACCAATACAATCAAAATGCACCAAGTAAACTTTCCTAACACTGTACTGTGCAGAACTGTGTGGGAGTGTCCCACGGAAGAGATAAGGACACCAATGCCACATGCACTGGAGGGCATAACAAAATGCAATGTCTGACTTTTCATGCAGTGCAGACATGCAAAATCTGAGTTGAAAGCATGAATACAAGGTTTGATTTAGAAGATATCAAACTCCCTACTTGAAGGGCAGTGTGCATGGCCCTAAATTGCACCCTAAGTGGAAGAAGACTGGATTACTCAAAGAACATTATGGTGTACATAAAACCAGTGGTAAGTAACTGTCTCCTTGGCCACCCAAACCATACTTACTCACCTCAGAGTAGTAAACAGTCTGGTGCCTGAGTGCCGTATGTCTCTACTCACCCGCCCACCCATCTACCCATCCATTCATCCATCCACCCATCCAATGGCTAACAATCTATAATGTCCTTTGGAGAGTCAAAGGATGCACCTTACCTCTGAGATGGAACTGGAGAGGAAGGAACTCAGTAGGGAGAAAGAAACCAAAGCTGACAGCTTCCCCTAGGTTTGGTAAGTTGCATTTGCAAATTCTTTTCATAAAGGGAAGTCTGACAGGATCTTTTCATACCGTTACAGGAAGGAAGAAAAAAAACAGATCCTAAACCAAGCCCAGCGATGAGTGGAAATTGACAGAGTTGTGAGAAGCGGGTCTGGAGTGTACAATCTGCAAAGACACAGCTTTACTCTACCAACTTTATTAAGAATCCAGGAAAGAGAGGGGAAGATCTTATTACTATTATCATGATAATCACATTTGCAGATGACACAAAATTGGGAGGTGTTCCTAGCAGCAGTGGAAGGCTGGCACACAATACCAAGCTATGTGGGGATCTTAGCAACAGATGTCAAAAACAACACAATGAGGCACTGGTTGAAAAAATGCAGATGATCTATCTGGGGATGAATAAACTTAAAGAGGAAATTTAACCTGAAGGGGATTCCTGGATGGGAATAATCGAGAAAACAACAAAATAGTGAGCTAGTGGAAGAGCCGCGAGGAGGGAAGGCGAGCACTGCAGCTCAGCCATTCTCTGAGCTGGTAGAATTTTCAGCCACGCACACAGGGGCATCCCAAACCATGGCTAGGAGAGTCTGTCTCAGTGTCAGCAATGAGACCAGACTCGGAACGTTGCAGGCAATTAGGGGTAATGTGATGCCTTGACGCGAATTTAGAAAAGAAAAGAAAAACAAATCAAAGGGAGTGAAATATGAGGAAAAGCACAGGCGATCAAATGAACATAATTTGACTAAATAACAACCTAGGGGACTACGGTAACCATCTACTGAGCATCAAAATCCAAAACGGGGCCTAGAGGTCTACTGGCCTGGGCATTGTTCTGAGAAATATCTAGAGTTGCATCCATTAGAAACTCAATAGAAAGGCAGCATTTTGCATCCATTTAATTGAAGCGGGGTGACTCTGTTGTGGGGAATAAACAGACCTGGGTTCCCAGGAACTATGTATGTCCCAAAACTATTTTTCAAAAGATACAGACAGAGGACCTCTGGGAAGAGCCCAGGACCTACTGCAAGAAGTCCTTGAATCCATGGGCACAAAGTCACTCGCTTGTGCATCTGACAAATGTTTATTGAACAAGTACACTGTCCCCGTACTCTACTTGGCACTGAGTTCAATGTTTTGAATAATTAATATATAAACATATAGTCACAAACTAGATTAGAGAGCCATGAGTGGAAAAAACACAGTATACCAGAAAAGTATTAAAAGGTTTTAAGAAACAGTGTCATAATCCACTCTAGTTTTAAAAAATTTGCAAGTAAACTCTCAATCATTGGATAACATTGTACCTGCAAAGGTTGAAAACTAAAGTCTAACCATGTACATGGTTATATGTGTATATGTGTGTGTATATAAGTCTATGCACATACATATGTTTAAATGCATGTTTCTGCATGTATATATTTTTAAATAACATTTTTTAAGTAAAAAAATGATTTTCTTAAGACAAAAAAGGCATATTTTTACAGCCCTATCTTCTCATGTTCAGAAATTGGAAGTTAGGGGTCTGGGAAGAATATGCTTTCTGCTGAGGCTAAGGGGTTCACTGATCTGTCCTTACAAATTCAGAGCAACATGAGCAAAACCTCAGCTAAAACCCATTTAAGTGTCACGGATTGTGCATGATCTTTGATAAGAATTCCTTATATAGTTGTGCCCAAATTTGTAAGTTATCGGCTGTTCATAGATGCAGTGATTGTCCCAGCTAGCTCTGTTTCCAACCTTTTGGTGTGTCTTTATGTTCATTTGGAGAGTCAGGGCGAAAGACAGGTGATGTAGCACTTCTGTTTTTAATAATTACAGCTTAAAATACCTATTAATTGTAGTTTTTGGTCCTTTAAAGGGACCTGAGGAAGCTACCCAGAATTACAGAAGAGTGTCCACCTAATGAGATAGTCTGGCAGTTTCCTAGTTTTGTATCTTTCAATAGAAATATCTGAAAGTGGTAATCTGACTATTTGATGCAGAGTCTGGGTTTTTCTATAATAAATCCCTTTGCCAAATGCATGACTTGCAGACTTGCTACTGGCAAGAGTGAAGCAAGTGGGTGAGTAAAACTATTTTGATGTGGGAGCATTTTCGGATAGGAGTTTAGTCTTGATGAAAGTGTCTGTGCAGGAATTGGACTCCGAGGGGGGTTACAGTATCTCCCGATGGGACCTGCCACCCGGGTCTGGGCAATAATGTTGGCATTTGAGGTGGCAGGCAGGATGCCTGTCTTCTAATGTATTTGAGTGAGTAGCTGAGCCAGCCAAGGGGAGCTTGGATGATTAAATCAGAAATGGGATTCTTGGTAAACTGAAGACTTTATTTGGGAACCAAAAACCTTAAAAAATAGTCTCTTCATTGCTGAGCTGTGTATTTTCCCTGAAAGTATGTATTTTTCCCCAGCAAAATGTTGTTGCGGGTTATGTTACTGAAGAATGAACAGAAATGACGAAGTGGGGGTGTTACGTGAAAGCATACTGTACCTGTAGCAGATTTAAATTCCAATTCTTTGTTATAACTTTTTAAAAGATTGTGAAAATATCAAAATGTACATGAATCAAGTTTTAATATACTGTATGATGGGTGGATGAGGCTGTCCCTTGTACCATTTGTTTGAATTCTCAGGCATGGTTTGGCAGTGCAAGAACTCTGTAACGTTAACAAATTCAATAAAAAGTAAATATATGGAGGAAAAAAAGAGAAAGGTAAAGCAGGAGCTGTTTTTTGAGAGCTCTATCTTCCCGATGCCACAACCTCAACTCCAAACGTGCCCATCTAACTTTGGACACTGCCTCAGCCTCCCTGGTGTCAGTGATGTCTCTTGACCGCACTCCTACCGTCACGACCTGATGCTTTACAGCCACTGGATCTGAGGCAGGAACCGATCTGGGGAAAGAATCTGCAATCTGGCCTTATGAGGAAAGAAGCCAGGCCAATTGGGTTATTCCTTTGGGGATGTGGAACAGGGATTCTGAGACACTGGGGTGGCTAAGACAAGGGGAACAATGTTAACACTCCAGGGACAGGCCTGGCCATAAGTAAGATCTGCAAGTACAGAAAGAGAGAAAGGAGGACGGAGCTGTGGTCCAGAGAGAAGCAAAGATGAGCTCATCCGCGGTGCCATTTATACAGAGGAGAGTAACTCCCACCTTTCAGTTTCCAATTCCAGAACTTACCACCCCTTTTCCACGGCAATGACCCACAATTTACTGCTCCTTTCCTAGAAAGTTTTAAATAACCCATCCCTCAATTTGCATTAATCCACCCCTTAATTTTCATGTAATTAAAAGTGGGTTTAAGTGGGTATAGACACAGCTGCCAACAGCGCATAAGGTGCTGGCTCTGGGAACAGTGTGGGTTGCCCTGCTCAGCAAGGTAGCAGTAGCATTCAGTGAAAGACTGCTGTGTAAGCTCACCCTTGAATTCTTTCCTGGGCAAAGACAAACTCCCGCTGCCACTGGGCTAAGCCCCAATTTTAGGGCTTACCTGCTCTGCATCAAGTTTAATGCTAATTAATCAACAATATACATTCAATAAGAGTTTTTTTTTTAAAGAGAAACATTCACAAAACAAAGTTATATATTGATAAGTTGACAAAATATTGTGACCAGAGGTGTACAGGACTCTCTAACCCTGTAATTCCCCCGAGAGAAAGGATTCAGTATCTACTAATTCAGTGTTGGTTGTGACTTTATAGACTATAATTGCTGCAAATAGTAATAAGAATAAAATAATAAGAATCAATGTGTGTGTGTGTCTAAAATCTGATTCAAGTTTATACTTTCTTGGACTGCCTGCCAAATGTCTTATTATTTTGTCTTTCCATCCACACCGCAAACTCCTCTAGAACTCACGCCCTGTCGGCAGACAGCTAGGAACACAGTTGGTACACCCAAACTACTGACTCATGAATATATTGGTCAGTTTCAGAACCCACATCAGCCCAGCTACAAGTGTTTCTACTCAAAACACTTGTATAGTTTGATCTACCTATCATTGCTTTCAGTCTTTTCCCTCTGGGTGTGTTGCAGACCTATCCAAATATGGTCTCAATTCAAAACCATTTTTCATTTTATCGGCAAAGGAGAGTGACACAGGCTAGAGAATTCTGTACTGAAACCAAGTTCTTGACTCTGGGTAGAGACAGGTTTACACATGGTACATCTCAGTGGCCACAGACCGTTGGTGCTGGGCAGGTGCCTCTCTGGTGCCCCCGAGAATCATGGCATATACCTCCAGCTCTGATTTTCTGTTGTCTTTGGGCTGACCTTGCAGCCCCAGCTGCCACGGTCTCCTCTGTACCAGAATATTGTTTGTAATAAGACAGAGGTGTCTCAGTAAACAAACAAACGTCTCCTACATTGCACTCTGGGCTCTCACAAGAAGCTACTTTGTTTTTCAGACCTTTAGTTCTGGCCAGCCTTGGATTTATGAATCTGAATCGAGACAGGCTTTTCTACATATGCTTGTTTCAGTTGAGGGACGACAGGAACTTTACATAAAGAAAAGAAATTAGGAGAAGTTAATGAGAACGAGTTTTCGAAAATTACACAATATATATGAAAGAAGGTTCACTCAGGGTCTTTCTGTCTATAGCTCTGCATTTCTGGGCAAATTTCACAGACTTCTCAGAACCCCACTTTCTCTTTCTCCCCAAACCCAAGAGTTTAAACTACATGATAAGAACTTATTGAATGTTTACTATATGGACGCTTTACACACACAATTTTGTTTCATCTTCAAAATACCCTCCTTACTAAGGAGATGCTTGTGTCATTTCTATTTTACATACAACAAAATTGAAATTCAAGGAGTTCTGGCGTGGATGAATGATGAATGCGTCCACAGTTATACAGCTATTGAGTTATGGTTTGAATCCAGGAAACTTGACTTTAGATCCCACTTACGTGACCACTCACCCATACTCCCTGATTAATTTCTAACATCTCCTTCTACTCAAAGATCCTTTGTTCATTTCCTGACATTTTCCCCTTTACCCAACTCAGGTCCCATTTCTAAGACTCTCATTTAAGTTGGAGGTAACGACATGTATAAATCTGAGCAGGAGAAAGGGGAGTAGAAAGAAGAAAAAAAGATAGGAACATCCTGAGTTTAAACTCCCTAATGGCCTTAGAAATTCTACATAATCTGTCCTCCTAATCCAGTTTTAATTATATCAATAAGTAGATGGAGCCTGGACTATTTTTCAAGACAGTGCATAATGTGTGAGTCATCCTTCACGCTACTTCTTGCTTTAAAAAAAATCCTACAAGCACTTATTAGTATGAACAAACCAAACAATTCAATTTTTAAAAAAATAATGCAGCATCCTTATACGAAGATTCAGAGGGATGGTCTGTGAAGTTTAGGAATCCTGCAGGCACAAACTGGGAATTGTCCTGACACTCACAGTCGGCCCAAGCCTCTGACTTCAGTCAAAGGCGCGGAATTGAACCTCCTGTGAAGAAAAGCAGGAGCTTGGGGCTCAGCTGCTTATCAAAATGAGGCACTGCACCCCCCAACCCATGATGCCGGCAAGAGATTAATCCGTGAATCAGAAGCAATTTTAATTTTTAAAAAGTAGGGAATGAAAGACCTGCTTGGAGCAGACGAGCTGCTTAAAACGATGGTGGAACTCGGCATTGGCGAGGCACTGGCCCCTCTCCCATGGCCGGTGACAGTGGCTGACTCCTGTTGGGTCCTGATAGCACATGCCAAGATGAACTTCTGACCATTTTCCACTGCTGAGAGAGGCTCACCGGTAACTAAAATTAGATTGGCTTCTATTCCAAGCCCAGGGTTCCTCCATGGCTGACTTTCTTTTGTGAGAGTCTGTGATGGTGGCTTGTTTGATTTAAAGAAAATCAATGAAGAGTTACATGAGAAGGAAGAAAACAGGAGACCAGGTATTCCCAGGTTAAGATAAAAGTCCAAATAAAGGGCACTGCACATGCTCTCACTCTCTCTTTCTCTTTCCCTCAAAGCAAAAAGAATAAGAAGCTTTTGAGTGTAAAGTGGAAACCGTTTTTGTTGGAGGGGTAGCATTTTCTTCATCTTTCCAGTATAATCTGATAGGCCTAATCCGGTAAAATTGCAGCTACTCTCAATGGAATGACTGACATGGGCTAGAACGGATGAGAAAAATAGATGATCTCAAAAGGCGGCTTTTGGTCCTTGCAGGGCCTGAGATCATTCACACAACATGAACTTGCTTCTGTCTTCTTCCCCTTCCTGGCAATAATAGCGGGTGTGCATGATGAGAAAAAGGCACAGGCACATTGATCCTCCTCCCGCCCTTCACTGGGGAGGGAGACCAAGCTGACCTTGGCCTCTGACCTTGGTGCAACCTCTTGGCTGCACAATTAGGTTAGCTGAAACAGAAAGATTTGCAAGGATAGGATGACATTTCTCTCTAAGCTTGGGTCCGGAAAGCCCAGCCTTTCCAAGAAACCACACCACCTCCCGCTCCCCACCCCGGCTCCTAACATCAGGAACCCACTCCTCCCCCCAGGGCATTTTGCTGAGTCTCCTGAAGCCCCTATTGTGTGTATTATTTATGATCTTGGTGCCTTTTCTTTTCAGGGTATTGGTCCATAATAGTGCCGGCTATGTTATTTATGACGCAAGGAATAACTTAAACCACATTAGGAACCTCAACATTATGGGGACTTTAGAGAGCTACATTTTTCTAGTTATGGTTAAACTACTGCAGTGATAAATCCAGTCGTAAGAGTGCAAGAGGGAATGCACGGGACAGGTGCTCCCCATTAGTCACCGTAAGGAAATGCAGGAACGAACGCGAGCTTACAGATGCTTCGGTGTCTCTCCCGAAGAACAGCTGTGGGAATCTGAAACGGTGAGGGGCAGGGGGCTTCTGAAAGCCAGTAATGAGAAAAGATGGGTATGGCTGGGGTGGAGAGGGAGGGAAGGATCATCTGTAATGTGCAGAGGACAGAGAACCAAAGTGCACAAGTCTGTCTATTTCACACTTGCATCTCACATGAATTCCGTGGGGTCCCTCGTGTCTGTGAGCGAGCTCCACTGCAGACGGGAAAGCAGCCCTCACTGTTAAATCCCACTACCCACTAGGAATAAGGATCTCCTCAGCCGCCATTAGAAGGCGAAGCCAGATTCTCAGAACAGCAGCCGTGGATGTCAGTACTGTGGCAACTTACTCTTTCTCAATTCTGTTTTCTCGTCCATGAAAATCAGGAAGTATTTCCCCTTCTCTCTCCCATGAGAACAGTAGGGAATGTGTTTTTAATTCAGTAAATATTGATTGGGCACATACCAAGGCCGAGCAAGGTGTTAGGCATTGAGATAAAATGGGAGTAAGACATCAAGATAGAGTTTAGTGGGGGAAACAGACCCCAAATAGTATTATTATAACGTGGGGATGTTTAAGATACAAATAGGTAAATGGTATTATCATTGGAGCACAGAGTTGGAGGGTCCCTGCAGGAGATACCAGCGTGAAGTGACCAAACCTGGACCGTGTGTCTGGTCTCAAGGTGGCTTCGGCAACCTCCACATGCTCTCCTGTGTCTGAGAAGCACAGGAAACCTTGATGCCATTCAGAACTTGTGACTCATTGGGACAGAAGTCAGCCTTCAATTTATCTTTATACTCCATCCAGCTTCCTATAAGCAACTTTAAAGCACAGAAATTATTTCAGTAAAAATGCTTAAAGCTCCTTAAGCATACGTTTCAATACCCCAGGTACGAAGAACACACATATACTCTCAGGATTGGCAGATACAGGGAAGACATGGCCTGTTGTTCAGAACGCAATGTACTTCCCAAAATCCTGAACAATCGTCTTGAATGCCTCTGAAATAAAGAGTTCAATGCTTCCCAAAGCAGCCCATTCCACCTTCGCACAGCCCTGGTTATTAGAATCTTCATTGTGTTCATTACCAATAATGGGAACTGAAATGTTACTAGAAATTCATTCATTCATTCATTCATTCATTCAGCAGCTATTAAATACTCACTCTATGCCAGCCATTGTGCTTAGTGCTAAGAATGCAGTAGTAAATATTAACAATATAAAGCAACTTCAACC
Organism: Aotus nancymaae; assembly: GCF_030222135.1. Taxonomy (NCBI): domain Eukaryota; kingdom Metazoa; phylum Chordata; class Mammalia; order Primates; family Aotidae; genus Aotus; species Aotus nancymaae. The sequence goes on along the minus strand of NW_026988443.1, from coordinate 25,256,150 downwards.
AGAGTTCTCAGAGATAACAGTTTTCTAACCTAGCTCCAATTCAGTCTTCTTTGAAGATGATACAACTAAACCTGTTAGGAGATGTGCAACCCAGGTTTTCATGTGGACTCATTCTTTACTCAGCTGATAACAGGGTAGCTCATAATCACAGCAACAAGCAAGACACACATGGACAATGCCTTCATGGGGCATACCATCTAGTTGGTGGGAACAGCCCACCCAACGTGCAAGGTTTTTTGTTTTTTGGTTTTTTTTGAGATGGAGTCTCACTCTGTTGCCAGGCTGGAGTGCAATGGCATGATCTTGACTCACTGCAACCTCCATCTCCCAGGTTCAAGCGATTCTCCTGCCACAGCTTCCTGAGTAGCTGGGATTACCAGTGCCCACCACCACACCCAGCTAATTTTTTTTCTATTTTTTGTAGAGACGGGGTTTCACCATGTTAGCCAGGATGGCCTCGATCTCCTGACCTTGTGATCCACCCACCTTGGCCACCCAAAGTGCTAGGATTACAGGTGTGAGCCACTGTGCCCGGCCAATTCAAGTATTTTAATTGCAGCTTTTTAAGAGCTAGGGGAAGGATAAGTGACCTGGTCTGAATACATAGGCAGATCCAATAGGGCCACAGGAATGCATTATTCATGGATGCTTCCTTCTCATTGAACTTGACTGCTGTAGGGAGTCCTCTGCTCATTATTCTCCTTTGCTTGTCCACAGCTCGACCTACACTTTGGAGGTATTTATGCATTTGCTTAGCTCTGTATCTTTCCCTCTGCACTTTGAGTTCTAGAAGAATATAGACAATATCTGTTTTGTACATCACTGAATCTTCAACTCTTGGTTTTATACAGTACACTGTAAGGCAGATACTATTATGCCCATTATACAAAAGAGAAAACTGAGGCTCAGCCAGAGATGTGGGTGGTGTAGGGGCATTACAAGTTGATCCAGGTCTACCTGATGCCAAAGCCTCACTGTTAACTACTGTGCTTTCCCCTGATGGCATTGGTGAGTCACACTTATTAAGCTGGTACATTTGTTATGACATAGGTGAGGATGATTTAACCAAGATACTAAAACTAATACTGACTTAAGCAAGATAGAAGTCTATTTCTCTCTTACATGGAAGTCTAGGGCAGGTGTAGTGGCCACACGTTTTATTGGCACTTAGGATCCTTCTCTCTTGATGCTTTGTCATCATTAACACATGACTCCCATCACATGATCCCACTTCTACCTGCACCATCACATTCAGCCAGTGGGAAGGGAAAAAAGTAAAGAAGAAGCCTGTCCCTTTCCTTTAAGGACATGACCTGGAAATTGCACATAAATCACTTCCATTCACATTTCATTGGCCAGATTTTAGTCACATGACCACACCTAGCTGCAAGAGAAGCTGAGAAATGTATACTAGGAAGCCATGTACCCAGCTAAAGTTTTTTGTTAAATAGGAAAGACAGAGAGCTATCTCTGAAACCTGGCTTTAGGGATTACAGAGAACTATGGGGGGAAAAGAAAAGTTAAAAAAAAGAGGAGGCAGAAATAGAAACTATTTTAGGTGAGACAAACACTTCAAGGACTCTCTACTCATTCCAGTTTTCTAAGTTCCTTCCCCTGAGGCTTTATTTCTGTAATGGGATCCTTGACTCTCATAAACCCTTCAACTGGAGGATATTACGGTTTCCTGTATTATGGGCCCAGTTCTGTAAGTTATGCCCTTTGGGTTTTGTGAACGAAGGAAGAACACCAAAGGGAGAATGAGTCTATCTTCTGAATGTAGAATTTTGCTTACCAAGAGCGTAACTGATATTTGGGATTATCTTGGTCTTCCAGGGGAAAAAAAGCAGGAAGGAGGATTCCCAAAGCTAGCAGAAGACAAGAAATAACCAAGATCAGAGAGGACCTGAAGGAGATAGAAACATTAAAAACCCTTCAAAACAACAATGAATCCAGGAGCTATTTTTTTTGAAAAAATAAAATGGACCTCTGGCTAGATTAAAAGAGAAGAAGAATCAAATAGTCACAATACAAAATGATAGAGAGGATGCCACCACTGACCCCACAGAAATACAAACAACCATCAGAGAACACTATAACCACCTCTATGAAAATAAACTAGAAAATCTAGAAGAACTTGATAAATTCCTGGACACATAAGCCTGCCCAAGACTGAACCAGAAAGAAATTGAATCCCTGAATAGACCAATGATGAGTTTTGAAATTGAGGCAGTCATAAATAGCCTACCAACCAAGAAAAGCCCAGAACCAGATGGATTTACAGCTGAATTTTACCAGAAGTATGAAGAGGAGCTGGTACCATTTCTTCTGAAACAATTCCAAACAATGGAAAAAGAGGGACTCCTCCCTAACTCATTTTATGATGCCTGCATACCAAAGGAAGAATACCAAAGGGAAGATATTATGGTTTCCTATATTATGGGTCCAAATCTGTAAGTTATGCCCTTTGAGTTTTGTGAACGAAGGAAGAATACCAAAGGGAGAATGAGTCCATTTTCTGAATGCAGAATTTTGCTTACCAAGAGCATAACTGATATTTGAGATTGTCTTGGTCTTACAGCAAAAAAAAAAAAAAAAAGTAGAAAGTGAGATTCCCAAAGCTAGCAGAAGACAAATACCAAAACCTGATACCAAAACCTGACAGAAAAAGAAAACTTCAGGCCAATATGAACATTGATGTAAAAATCCTCAACAAAATACTAGCAAACCGAATCTCTCAGCACATCAAAAAGATTATCCACCATGATCAAGTTGGCTTGATTGCCAGGATGTAAGGCTGGTTCAAGATATGCAAATCAATAAATGTAATTCATTACATAAACTGAACTAAAGACAAAAACCACAGGATTTTCTCAATAGATGCAGAAAAGGCCTTCAATAAAATTTAACATCCCTTCATGTTAAAACTCTAAATAAACTAGGTATTAAAGGAAGATACCTCAAAATAATAAGAGCCATTTATGAAAAATCCATAGCCAGTATCACAGTAAATGGGCAAAAGCTGGAAGCATTCCCTTGAAAACTTGCACAAGACAAGGATGCCCTCCCTTACCACTCCTATTCAACATAGCATTTGGAAGTTCTAGCCAGGATAATCAGGCAAGAGAAAGAAAAAAAGGGCATTCAAGAGGAAAAGAGGAGATCAAATTGTCTCTGCTTGCAGATGACATGATTCTATGTCTAGAAAACCTCATCAGCTTCTTAAGCTGATAAGCAACTTTAGCAAAGCCTCAGGATACAAAATCAATGTGCAAAAACCATAAGCATTCCTATACATCAACAGCAGACAAGCAGAGAGCCAAATCATGAGTGAACTCCCGTTCATAAGTGCTACAAAAAAAGAATAAAACACCTGGGAATACAGCTAACAGGGGAAGTGAAGGACCTCTTCAAGGAGAACTACAAACCACTGCTCAAGGAAATAAGAGAAGACAGATGGAAAAACATTCCATGCTCATGGATAGGAGGAATCAGTATTGTGAAAATGATCATGCTGCCCAAATTAATGTATACATTCAATGCTATTCCCATTAAGCTCCCATTTGCATTCTTCTCAGAATTAGCTAAAACAATTTTAAAATTCATATGGAACCAAAAAAGAGGCTCTATAGCCAAGACAATCCTAAGTAAAAAGAACAAAGCTGGAGGCATCACACTACCTGACTTCAAACTATACTACAAGGCTATAGTAACCAAAACAGTGTAATATTGGTACAAAAATAGACACATAGACCAATGGAAGAGGAAAAAAGAACTGAGAAATAAGACTGCACATCTGCAACCATCTGATCTTTGACAAACCTGACAAAAACAAGTAATGGGGAAAGTATTCCCTATGTAATAAATGATGCTGGGATAACTGGCCAGCCATATGCAGAAAATTAAAACGAGACCCCCTCCTTATGCCTTGTACAAAAATTAACTCAGGACGGATTAAAGACTTAAATGTAAAACTAAAACCATAACAACCCTAGAAGAAAATCTAGGCAATACCATTCAGGACATAGGCAGGGGCAAAAATTTCATGACAAAGATACCAAAAGCAATTGCAACAAAAGCCAAAATTGACAAATGGGATCTAATTAAACTAAAGAGCTTCGGACAGAAAAAGAAACTATCATCAGAGCTAACAGACAGCCTACAGAATGAGGGAAAATTTTTGCAATCTATCCATCTGACAAAGATCAAATATCCAGAATCTACAAGGAATTTAAACAAATTTACAAGAAAAGAAAACACCATTAAAAAGTCGGCAAAGGACATGAACAGACACTTCTTAAAAGATGACTTCTCCAAAGAAGACATTTATGCAGACAACAAACATATGAAAGAAAGCTCGACATCACTGATCATTAGAGAAATGTAAATCAAGACCAAAATGACATACGTTGGTAAGGACAGCCACCCAAAATTTAAGTACTTTAATTACAGCTTTGTTAAGAGCTAGGAGAAGGATAAGCAACCTGGTCTGAATACATAGGCAGATCCAATAGGGTCACAGGGATGCATTATTCAGTGCTGCTTATTAGACTTAAATTATAGATTTAAACGTGATTTAAATTAGACTTAATTAGACTTGCATTAATAGAAATGTAAATTAGTTCAACCATTGTGGAAGACAATGTGGTAATTCCTCAAAGATCTAGCACCAGAAATACCCTTTGACCTGGCAATCCCGTTACTGGGTATATACTCAAAGGAATATAAATTATTCTATTTTAAAGATACCTGCACACATACGTTCATTGCAGCACTATTCACAATAGCAAAGACATGGAATCAACCTAAATACCCATCAATGATAGACTGGATAAAAAAAATGTGGTACACATACATACCATGGAATACTATGCAGCCATAAAAGGAGTGATATCATGTCCTTCACAGGGACATGGATGGAGCTGGAAGCTGTTATCCTCAGCAAACTAACACAGGAACAAAAAACCAAATACTGCATGTTCTCACTTATAAGTGGGAGCTGAACAGTGTGAACACATAGACACAGGGAGGGGAATGACACAGATTGGAGCCTGGTGGGGTGAGGCAGAGGGAGGGAGAGCATCAGGAAAAATAGCTAATACATGCTGGGCTTAATACCTAGGTGACGGGTTGATAGGTGCAGCAAATCATCATGGCACATGCTTACCTATTAACAAACCTGCACATCCTGCACATCTATCCTAGAACTTAAAATATTAATAAAATTTTTTTAAAAAAGAAAGTGGGATTCTTTCCCCTAAATATCTCCCCACTAATGTATTAGAAGTAAAACGTTCCTTAATCTCTTTACCTTGTCTCAAGTTCTCATACATTAAGTCTTTAAAAATTAAGATTTTACAAAAACAAACTAGGAGCTGTCAATGTACAGAACACAGTGTTTAAAAATATAATTTCTTAATTATAAAAAAATTATCCCTCTTTGAAATTGACTTATCATGTATTAAAGGCCTTGGAGAAGGCCGACATCAAGACTTATCAAATCTTTAAAAGTCTGGGGCATTCACAAAATGAAAGCAATTTTGAAAAGCAGAATGTAACAAATGGGCTTGAGTGAGGTGTGTAATTGTAAATCAATTCTAATTAATTTCTTGGTTATTATCTACACGAACCCATTTATGTGAACTCACAAATGATTCTGCCAAGCCGGAAGGAGAGGCAAACTATTCTGAAAGACACTTCTTTTCCAGTTCCCTTCACCATATTTAATAGCTTAAAATAGTAGGGTGGAGTTAAAGGTGAGAATTTGGGGGACCCTGGGCATCTTGGAGCATTGATGAGGTATAGGGGATGTGCCCATAGGTGACACTCAATGAGCCACACCCTCATATAACTCCCTCCCTTTGAGTGGCTGTGGAACCTGTTACCTGCTTCTTATTAACAGAATATAGCAATGATGACAAGATTTTGCAGATATAATTAAAATCTCTCAGCAGGTGGCTTTAAGTTAATCAAAAGACATTATCATAGGTGGGGTTGACCTAATCAGGGAAGTCCTTTTAAAGAGGGTCTTGGGGTCGGAAACTAAGCAGCAAAGATTCTCCCTCTCCCTTGCTGGCTTTGAACAGGCAAGCTGTCATGGATTCTACAGCCAAAAAGAAAGAAATTCTGTGAACAACCAGGGGCGGGGGTTGCGGGGAGGGCTGTGCTTGGAAGCGAATCCATCCCTAGTTGATCCTCCAAATAAGAACTCGGCCCAACCAACACCTTGATCTCCACCTTGTGAGACTCTGAGCAGAGAACCCCGTTCAGCAGGGCCCCAGACTTCTGGCCTACAGAAACTATGAGATCATAAATGGGTATTGTTTTAAGTCACTACGTTTGTGATCATTTGTTACACAGGCACAGAAAACTAACGCACAAGCTGTGCCAGCGTGTCAGCGGACAGAGGGAGAGAGGTGCAGAGCTCTTTGGAAGCAAATCCCAAACCCTGCTCACTTCTCGCCCCCAACGCTTCTGCTCTTTGACATTGCTTGCTGCCATCCTGCCTTCAACCTCAAATCAGGTTTCTGCCTGTGATTCAATCTCTGGCTCCCTATGAGAAATCTTTTTTATATAAAATTAATATATAAATAAATTTGCTCTTGGAGTGATGCAGTGTGGAACAGAACCTGCCAGGCTCTCTAACATCCATAACAAAGGGAAAGACTGCAGACGGGAGGGGGAAGGCACAGCTTTATCCTCCATGGGGAAGCAGAGAATTCATAGTGATCTTATTGTAGATGTAAAATTAGGTCGGGGGCTCTATAAACTGATTAAAGCTCATGCTTCATGCTTCCAAGGAAAAAAAGCCAATGCAAAAGGGAATGATCCCTGGCTCAGGATGAGAAGGAAGGAGAGCCCTCTATGTTCATAGGCAGTGCAGCCATGTAGGATGCTTGGCCAGAATGAAGGTATAGAAAAGGAACCGGCCAGGTGCAGCGGCTCACGCCTGTAATCCCAGCACTTTGGGAGGCTGAGGCAGGCGGATCACGAGGTCAGGAGATAGAGACTGTCCTGGAACATGGAGAAACCCCATCTCTACTAAAATACAAAAAAAAAAAAAAAAAAATTAGCCGGGTGTGGTGGCACATGCCTGTAGTCCCAGCTACTCGGAAAGCTGAGGCAGGGGAATCGCTTGAACCCTTGCTTGAACTCAGGAGGCAGAGGTTGCAGTGAGCCGAGATTGCACCATTGCACTCCCACTTGGCGACAGAGGAAGACTTCATCTCAAAAAAAAAAAAAAAAAAAGTAAAAGAAAAGAAACAACCAAAGAACACATGGGAAATTTTCTAAAAGCAAACAGCAGACAGCCTGTGGAATACTGCCGCAGAGACACAAAGCAGCAATTCAAGGTCCCAGAGTTTAGGACCCTGAGCCACCCTGCTTCTCTCTAAGTTCATCTCCATTTGCAGCTCATAGCCCTTCAGTACCTATGTGTCTTGGATATGACAGGTAGCCAGGTTTTAAGATTCTGTATTGTGCCCTCTAGAAGTCAATGCCTCGCCCGTTCAGGAATTATCTCAATGCTTGGATTGGGATAAACAGTCTACACCGTCTGATCTGAAGATTCTTCTCCCATCCCCACTTTTCTCTAGGGTATTGCCCCAATTTATTTCTTCCTCTTTCCTCTTCCCTGAAATTTCTGGCTTTCATTTCCTTCTTGAAGTTGCTAAAAGGCCACCTCCATTTCCCTTAAATCCTAGCCCTTTCTTCTTGCTCCCAGGATGATGCTTTATAAAACAAAACAAAACGTGGCCTGGCGCGGTGGCTCATGCCTGTAATCCCAGCAATTTGGTAGGCCGAGGTGGGCGGATCATGAGGTCAGGACTTTGAGACCATCCTGGACAACATGGTAAAACCCCGTCTCTACTAAAATACAAAAAATTAGCCGGGCGTGGTGGCATGCGCCTGTAGTCCCAGCTACTCACGAGGGAGGCTGAGGCAGGGGAATTGCTCAAACCGGGAGGCAGAGGTTGCAGTGAGCCCAGATAGTGCCACCGCACTCCAGCCTGGTGACAGAACAAGACTCCATCTCAAAACAAAACTCATTCACATTGATTGATCTGTCTTATTGGTTACTGCAGCAATGAAGTCACTACCCAAGGGTTAAAAAAAAGACAGATTCTCTAAAACAAAAGGGTAGTGGTGGTTTTTGCAATGCTAATGTGTCTGGTTTGAATGGGAAACATTTTGAGTTACTAAAATATCTTTACCTTTTTAAGAATGAATGTATATGGGTAAATATCAACTTGGTGAAGCACACAGTAATTCTGATCTTATATACTGATCTAACTACCTATGGAGAGAATTTCCTGCTTAACGACTTGACTTACACAAGACAGAATAGAGAGAATTGTGAGGCTAGTTAAGGCTGCAGATCACCTGTTGATGGTTCTTGGGCCACATGCCTCAATTTAGACTTTAAATCAAACATCAAGAAAGGATATCGGGTCTTGAATCAGTTACATTTTCATTTCAGTAGTGACCAGAATCATTCAGTTCATTTTTGGTTCCAGGCCAGTTACCGGTCCAAACTAACTCGGGAAAACACTGCCCAAATTCTTTGCTCCAATGCAGAACAGAAAATAGCACGTCTACTTTGAGCTCCATGAAAAATAATGGGCTTAGTTTGGATGTAACTGTGAAAGAAGTTTCAATGCCAAGTCAAGGTGCTCTGTTTTCCTGGATGGAGGTGAACCTAGTTCATGAGTTTCTGCCCCAACCCTTGGCCACACCACTGGCTCTGGCCAGGAGGCTCAGGTAGGAGTCACTGACTCCTGTGACTGAGTTCTACAGATGGTGAGTAGAATAAAGCCTGAGGCTTACTCTCAGTTCATTTCAATACAGTTTCAGCTTTTGGGAATTGGGGAGAAAAGATAAATTAAAGCTCCTGACCTATCTAGTCCCTGGAGCAGAATTTTTTCACACAGATGCATCATATGACATTGAAGAAAAAAGTTCTCTCAATCCCACCCCTTGCCCCCAATAAAATCTGTTACGGAAAAAGCATTCCCTTCCAATGTCACTTTAGTCCCCCACAGTGACAGCATGCATAAAATCCAGTTTTATAAAATTAGCTAAAATAAAACCACGCAGCAACTTTTTCTTAGGTAATGTAACCCCTACCTGTCCTCAAAGGCCTGTTGGCTCCTTGTATCACAATTTTAAGATATTTTAACTGAAAATCTCTTGCTGCTTCTGCTGAAATAAATGGCTCAGCTATATCCCCAGGGTGAATGCCTGTGTATCTCTCATGGGTCTTTCTGGATGTGCTGGATCTTTCTGGGTATCATCAAACTTCTCCATCCAAGAATAAGGGATAGCAGCATCTCTTTGACATCCACAGCCCATTTGTCCTTTGTCAATATCACTTGTGCTTCTGGGGCCACTAATGGATCCTATCCTAGCAAGTACCAATGGGAACGAAGAAGGAACTTAGAAGCTGACAAAATTCAAGAAGAGCTGAAGCTTTGGAGCTAGCTTTGGTGGAGAAAGAATGATGAGGGATGTGGGAGTAAGCAAGGGATGTGTAAGAGGGTGAGTGGAAACGTAACAGTCAGTCCAGCTGTCCGAAGCATCCATCACTCAGGCAGGACTGCAAACCAGAAGTGACATAGGTTCCCAGGAGTTGCCACCACTCCCTGTGCCCAGCTTAGCTGGCACTAAAGGAAGCTCATGGAAAATGGTTTGATCTGAGAAAAGTGAATTAATTCCAAGCCATTCAAAATCATTATCTCAGAGGACTTTCATGGTGGTATTCGATGGATGCAAAGGTAATCACAGTTTTTGCCATTACTTTTTTTTTTTTTTTTTGAGATGGAGTCTTGCTCTGTTGCCCACGCTGGAGTGCAGTGGTGTGATCTCGGCTCACTGCAACCTCCACCTTCCGGGTTCAAGAGATTCTCCTGCCTCAGCCTCCCAAGTAGCTGAGATTACAGGCACATGCCACCATGCCTGGCTACTTTTTGTATTTTTAGTAGAAATGGCATTTCACCACGTTGGCCAGGCTAGTTTCGAACTCCTGACCTCAAGTGATCTGCCCGCCTGGGCCTCCCAAAATGCTGGGATTACAGGCGTGAGCCACCGCGCCTGGACTTTGTCATTATTTTTAATGGCAAAAACCACAATTGACTTTGCACCAACCTAATATATCACTCTGCTTGCCCATAGTAATAATGCTTTATCAAGAATACATTTATGCTCAGCAGAAGTATCTTCTCCTTAAAAGGTAAACTTATTTGGACTTGAAAAAAAAGTGATGAGGACTGCAGGCACCAGAAGCATCATGTTGTGGAGTAGAGAGTAATACATGAGAATCGTAAGATTTGGAGATTATCCTTACCGTTTATTTCTCAGTTTTTCTTGAGCTAAGAACGAATACACACAAAAGAATTCTTACTCTGACCTTTCCAAAACAGAAAAAGAGATGTATAATGGATGGTGATGTAGGTTTATTTTCTTGGAATATTTTCCAGGGCAATTAAGAAAAATATATTACATAGTTCCAAGACTATGACCAGATTCCTGTGGATCTTCCTGCATCCATTCTCTTCTCTTTTGTTTCTTTCAAATCCACTCAGAGGTACTGGGTCTAAGTTCTGCCATTTATGAGCTATGTGATCTAGGATGGGAGACTTATAACCCCTGTGAGACCTATAGTCTCATAAAATCAGCTGATAGCAGTACCCATTTGTACCAGTCAGAGCTCCAGCAGGAGCAGATGGCACTCTCAAAATGATTTGAGGTTGCAACAAAGGGACTGATTATAAAGGTGAGGCAGAGTTTAAGGAAACAAGACCGGATGGAGCATCTCAATGCTGGCAAACTCAGGGAGCTTTTACTCCCTAGATCTGCAGTGGCACAGCACAGGGGTAATTCCTACAACCTTCAAAGAGTAGCCACATGAGAAGTGGATCAGAAAGGATCCAGGGCCCTCGGTCAAAGGGATGCTACCAACCCTTGGCCATTTACTGTGGAATAAACACCCAAACCTTTCCCTCCTCTCACTCTCTAATCCAGTCTTGATCCCAAGACTGTGTTCCTTCTGTCTTGATTATACATTTCAATCCCTTGATGGGACTTTTCTCCCATTTGTCACATCCAGCTGGAAACCAGAAAGCAAAGAGACCCACTAAGAGGGTCCATTCTGGTTGGCCCCCTGGGTACAAAGCAGGGTAAGAAAGGATGGGAGCAGACGTGGAGGCACCAATGGAAAATACAAGAACACTTCAAAAATGGAACTTTTATGTCATCACTCAACGTTACTTTTATATTATTAACCTGTATTTACTGAGCCAAACCCCTCTGATAGTTCTACAATGTATTACCCTTCAAATCTAAGCTAGACCTAAAATCCTATCTTCTGTTCTAAGCTATCACCTCTCAGTAGGAAAACAGAGGTGTTGAGTGTCACCTTCATCCTTCCTGAGACAAACATGAAAATCAATCTCTCTACAGTTTGCCCATAACCTTGTGCTTGTCTGTATTAATACATTCCTGTTGTTTGTCTTTATTTCTGTTTACACGATGTAAATGTTATAGAATCATCAAACTTCAGAAATGGACTTTAGATAACAGATTAAATTAAGGAGACCAACTACTCTTTCATTCCACAGATATTTACTGAGCCTGGATTTTATCATCCATGCCAACTATAAGTGATGAGTAGTGGCGACCTACAGCATTGCATTGAGAGAAACTGAAAGCTGTACTCACACACAATAGGAAACGCGTCTATTGCAGCTGAGGGAAAGGGAGAGTGAACCCACATACCAGAAACTTACTTTATCTTGCCAAACACAAATATGGGATGCTGCGTTAAGTCTGAAATTCAGATAAACAATGAATCATTTTTGGTACAAATATGTATGTCCCATGCCATATTCGGGGCATGTACTTAAAAAAGGATTCACTGTTTATCTGAAATTCGAACTAAACTGGGCATCCTGTATTTTTACTTGCTGAATCTGGCAAGCCTGACCCTGACCTTGGATGAGGTTCTTGGCTGACCTTTCCACTTGGTAGATTGGGAATCTAAGACTTAAAGATATCAAGAAACTTTCCCAACTTGACACAGCTAGTTAAAACAGAATCAGGGCTAGAAGTACTTTCTACTGTCACGTACGGTGTGCCCTCTGACTTAGATCATAAACTTCATGAGGATTTAAGTACATCTGTAAGCCACCTAGCAAACCTTTGCAGGCTGCTGGGCCCCTAACAAGCTCTTTCAGATTGACTGAAAATATGAACTGGAAAATGTCATAATGACATTTCATAATAGTGTTCTGTTAGTTTGTAATGTACAGTATATTACACAAATTCATCAAACGCTTGCAGAATTAATGGCACCATGCTACCATTCTTATTCAAATTTTAATAGGCATGAACATCTATATTTATATGCAGGAGTTCCAGATTAGGCAGTTATTTGGTTTTCTATAAATACAGAAAATCAATGACAATCCAAAAACCTATTACAGCTAAAAAGTGACTTAAAATGTAAAATGGGAATTTCTACCTTTTCAACCATTGAAACTATTTCTTTATTGAAGCTGAAAGATATTTAAAAGGAAAACCATTTTTTTGGCAGAGATTTGTTGATATGTCAACAATCCAGTTATCCTACAAATATATTCAGGGTTCAGGACATGGAAGAATCCTAGGGTGATTGCCCGTAATCCCTATCCCTCTGAGTTGCCCCTTCTTGAACCATTTATTTGGCTCCAGTGGTCAACAGAACTCTCTCCCCAGTGCACAGCTACAGCTCCAAAGGAAAATATGGCTTAGGTGTGTGAATAAAGAAAGTAGTGACATTATATCGTTCATGACAATAGTGTGTTCAGATGTGATGATTGATTACCATCCATGGTAGGCAGAATAATGGTCCCCTAAAGATATCTATACCCTAATCCTGAAATCTATGAAGTGTTACGTTACATGGCAAAGGAGAATTAAGGTGGCAGAAGGAACTGAGTTTGCTAATCTGATGACCCACGATAAGGAGATTATTCTGGATAATTGCGATGGGTTCAGTGTCATCACAAGGGTCCATAAAGTGAAAGAGGGTGACTTAAGAATCAGAGTCAGAGTGATGCAGTGTTAGAAATACTCTGCCAGCCATTGTTGGGTTTGAAGGTGGAAGAGAATCATGAGCCAAATAATGGGGATAGTTACAGGAGCTGGAAAATGAGAAGACACAGATTATCCCTCAGAGCCTGCAGAAAGAAATAGTTTTCACCCAGGAAGACCCATCTTGAACTTCTAAAGTTCAGAATTATAAAATAATAAACATGTGTTGCTTTAAACCACTCTGCTTATGGTAATTTGTTACAATCACCACAGAAATTAGTACACCACCTTTCTAGAATGATCAATTATATGTTAATATCAGTGTCAAACAAAACACTTAGTAATATCACTCTCAAGCATAAGAGTCATAAAAAGTAACTAAGATGGCCTGGGCGCGGTGGCTGATGCCTGTAATCCCAGCACTTTGGGAGGCCGAGGTGGGCGGATCACGAGGTCAAGAAATTGAGACCATCCTGGCCAACATGGTGAAACCCCATCTCTACTAAAAATACAAAAACTAGCTGGGCGTGGTGGTGAGTGCCTGTCGTCCCAGCTACTTGGGAGGCTGAGGCAAGAGAATTGCTTGAACCTGGGAGGTGGAGGTTGCAGTGAGCCGAGATTGCGCCACTGCACTCCAGCCTGGCGCCTGGCGACAGAGCAAGACTCTGTCTCAGAAAAAAAAAAAAAAAGTAACTAAGATATTGAGATGATCAACCAAAATAAACAAGAAAATGGCATTGCTATCTGGAACCAGATAGTAGACATTTTCCAAGGATGAGGTCAAGTAAGTATAAAAGGAAGCCCTCACATTTTCATATAACATCCCCAATGAATTGTCTTCTGCACCCCTTAAGGTAGGCACATTCTGCTTTGAAGATGATCACTCTTGAAGCTAGAATCTGTATCTGATACATATTTCAACTTGTTCCCCGACATAGCTGCTGAGTTTAACACAGAGCCACAGAAAGGACATTTCTATAGAGGACAATAAATATCAAGATGTGTTAAATGGATGGATGGATGGATGGATGGATGAATGGATGGATGGATGGGTCACTTTTCTCCCCTTGCAAGGTAAGACACTGTCATGAAGAAGATGGGACTGGATTCAGGAGTGTGGTCTAGCTTCTAACAAGCTGTGAGATCTTGATCACTAGCTGTGAGATCTTGAGCAAGTCACTTCCTCTCTCTGGGCTTTGGTTTCCTTACTGTGAAAAATACAAGAGGAGCTCTAAAGCTCCTTGGAGCACAAAGGTCAGGGATGCTAGAGATTGGGGTGATGATGGGAAAATTCAGGAGATGATCCATTCAGAAAGTCCTCAGAAAACAGGCAAGGGGTGAATTCAAGCCTTTGGATGATCCCTGCCAATGTAACCACAGCCCTGCTTTGTCTACGTGGATTCAGTAGGGCCACGATGGATCCTGAAACTCTCCAAGTGGTGCTACAGGATCACCTTCCCCTGAAGCAAGAGGTCCTGGTGATGGTGCCCCAACAGCTGGCACCCTGGTCCCTGACTCAGCCTAACTCCTAGAGCAAAGCTGGTCAGAAAAACCAAGCATGCAGACAAGGAGGACATGGACAAATGAGGTCATGCCACATGAAACTTCTAAACTCAGGCCTATGTAAAGCAACTGTCAGTAGAGAATGTTGCTCATTGGCCTGGCTTCAGCAGGTCCAGGGAAATACCAAGCCGGGGTCTTACCTTCTTCTGAGGCTGCACACATGCGTCACAGCCAAAGACAGATTCCAGCACTATCAGACCAATTATTTCACAGGATGTAATGAGTCCCTAGTCTGACGTTCCTTTCATTTCCACGCCTATCTCACTCAATCAGCTTCTGAGTGTAGTGACAGGACTTGGCTTCCTTCCCTACAGAACTGTCCAGTCCTTATTGACTAAAATAATTTTTATTTTATTTTATTTTTCCTAATGGCTACAACATTTTTTCTCTCTTCACTTTAGGCCCCGGCTTCTGGTCCCTGCCATCATGGAAGATGGTGACTAATCCTTTTCTCTCACTGATATGGTTGCCTCCAAAGTATTTATAGACTCTGGTCACTTTCCTCACAGACGCCTTTCTTCTGGGAAGATATAAATTACTTCTTCAGTTGGTCCACTCAAGTTTGTTCTTCCAACATTCATATCATTTTTGCGGCCTTTCTTTTCTTTCCTCTATATTTTATTTTCCTCTTAAACTGTGGGGATGTGAGCCACAGCTAACTTTCCAGATGTGGTTAGAATCTTCTTGGGTGAGGCAGAACCATCCAATTCTCTACCTCCACCCTCTCGCCACAGACCTTTCCTTTGAAAATGGAATTGGCATTGCTGTATTAGTCCGTTTTCACACTGCTGATAAAGACATACCTGAGACTGGGAAATTTACAAAAGAAGAGGTTTCTTGGACTCACAGTTCCACATGGCTGGGGAGGCCTCATAATCATGGTGGAAGGCAAGGAGGAGCAAGTCACATCTTACGTGGATGGCAGCAAGCAAAGAGAGAGCTTGTGCAGAGAAACTCCCCCTTATAAAACCATCAGATCTCCTGAGACTTATCTGCCATCACAAGAACAGCATGGGAAAGACCTGCCCCCATGATTCAATTACCTCCCACTGGGTCCCTTCCACAACATGTGGGAATTCAAGATGAGATTTGGGTGGGGATACAGCTAAACTCTACCACTGTGCATAGATTTGGGTGGGGACACAGCTAAACTCTATCACTGTGCACCCCTCATTTGGCTGGCCATCTACTTTTTGCCTAAGGTATCTTTCAGCTATGTCCATTCTGCAGTTAGCTCATCTTGTTCCCACTTGGATCTTGGCTGTTTGAATCCCTGCCTGAGTACGGAACTGTGGACAGAGAGAGGGCCATCTGGGAAGGCCTCTCTCAGATGGAGATGTACGAGCAAGCATTTGGACACAGTGAGGAAGTAAATCACATGACCCTTAGAGAAAAGGTGAGTGCAAAGGCCCTGGAGTAGGAATGAACTTACTATAAGGTGAATGTGGTTGGAGAGAAGACAGAGGGAGAGTGATTGACTGGGCAAACCCAGGCGTCATGGGGCCTGAAGCTTATGCCATTTGGGGGACCCTCTTTAAGACAGAGAAAATAAAAACATAAATATAAAATCATTTAGGCACATTTCCAAATCCTGGAAAGGGCCTGTGCAGGTGAGAGGCTATGAAACCTATATGCCCTTGCTCCAAACTAAGCTGCCTCCAGCGGAAGAAGATGTCAAGGAGTAGATGGGGACAGATCTAGCAAGGTCTCTGAGACCATGGTAAAGATGGGAAGCCACAGGAGGAAGATTTGAGTAGAGAAGGGCTAGGCTTCGATTTGCACTGGAAAAAAAATGTTTGCTTCTTACTTTCTCTCATGTCTGAATAGGAAATTGACAGGGGAGAGAAAGACAAGAGTAGATGCAGAGAGATCCAGTAGGAGGCAAGAGACAAATGCATTTACACCTGGGTAATGGGTGGTGTAAACTAGAAGTGACAAACAGTAGCTGGGGGTATTCTGAAGGCAGAAGCTGCAGAGCTGCATGTGGCTTTGATGTGGTTGGTAAAAGAATCCTGTGTTTGCAGCCAGAGGAGATGGAGGAGTGGTCGTAATATTTACCAGGATCATTCAGCATCAGGTTTGGGACAAAGAGTCAGGAGTTCCATTTGTCAGCATTTAGTTTAAACTGCTTCTCAGGCATGTAAGCAGAAACTCTGAACAGGGACTTGAATATGCAAACCCAAACCTCAAGGGAAAGAAAGGGATAGCATATAAATTTGAGCTTTAGTTACATGCAGATTATAAATAAAGCCATGGGGTGTGGAAAAAATACCTAGGGGGCAAATGTAGAGGAAGAAGAGAAGTTTAGAGCTCAGAACCAGGGGACTCCAATATTCCCTGGTACAACCCTTTCAAACAGTTGAAAAGACGTCCGATGCAGTGGCTCATGCCTATAAACCCAGCAATTTGGGAGGCCGAGTTAGGAGGATAACTTGAGGCCAGGAGTTCAAGACAAACCTCGGCACCATAGTGAGACCCTGTTTCTACAAAAACATACAAAAATTAGCCAGGCATGGTGGCATGTGCCTGTAGTCCCAGCTACTAGGGAGCCGGGGCAGGAGGAACGCTTGAGCCAGGGACCGCAGTGAACTATGACTGTGCCACCGCTCTCTAGTCTAGTTGATGGAGCAATACACTCTCTCTAAAAAAATATTTTTTTTTTTTGAAACAGAGTCTCGCTCTGTCACCCAGGCTGGAATACAATGGTGCAGTCTTGGCTCACAGCAACCTCTGCCTCCTGGGTTCAAGCGATTCTCCCGCCTCAGCCTCCTGAGTAGCTGGGACTACAGGCGTGCACCACCACACCCAGCTAATTTTTGTATTTTCAGTAGAGATAGGATTTCACCACATTGGCCAGGCTGATCTCGAACTCCTGACCTTATGATCTGCCCGCCTCAACCTCCCAACGTGCTGGGATTACAGCAGTGAGCCGCCAGGCCCAGCCTCATTAATCTCACTTTAATGATTTACTCATGACTCCTTGGTCCAAAAGCTCTCCAAATTCATTTTTGTAATGGGTAAGGGTGGACCTTGTCTATGTGATTATTTGCTGTAGAATCCCCACGGCCTAGCATGGTGCTGGTATAAGCTCATTAGGTACTTGGTGCATGAATGAATGTTGAGAGAAAGGGGATTAGAGCTCATCCCTTTCATGACCCTCATTGCTGCTTTCATGGTCCATGCTAGCTTTAGAACAACCACACCCATGACCCACCAGGATCCCAGCGTTGGGTATTCCTGAGGTATCCAAACAAATACCCATATGTTCTGTTCTTCCTATGTGTAAGCACCTGACTTACCTCCAGACTGAACCTTCATACCACTATATCCATTAATGATGCCAATTCTAAGTAACAAACATGCTTGTTTACACACCCCCACAAAGATGGTGCCATGTGTGAAGGCAATAGTCATGCATCATTTCGTTCCACAGCTTGAGCCATCCATTGCCCAAGGGACAGCTGGGCAACATCGCTGAGCCACAGATGGCAACAGGGTACAATCTCGGTTTATCAGTCACACAATGATGCTTTTCTTAGGGGCAATGGTTTTTCAACTCTGTAGTATTTGGAACTGTGAGTAAGCAGTGCACATAAATGAATGCATTTGCTCCAGAAGTTGTTCTCGGGACTTATTTCAAGACCTGAACCTTGTGTGAATTGCTCCTAATCATACTGAATCTGGAAGTATGTCTTGGACACTCTACCTTCAACATGCATCTTACATCCTCTCACTTCTCCCTGTCTCCATGCCAGGACCCTGGTCTAAGCCCAAATACCATCTTCCTGGACTCTGCTAACAGCCATGGAAATAGTCCCCTGCTTCCACCCTCACCTCCTCTCATTCCATTTTTCAAGTATAGACACAGCTTCAGGGACAAACAAGATTCAAAACGTGAGATTTCCAAAAGTAAATTTTCAAGGTACTCCTATGGGAAAGCGCCGTTGAGAATATCCTTCTCAAGTTTAGCACAGTCCCTCAAGGTAAGCACCTTCAACCCTGCTTTGACTGCAAAGAGTTCTAAAGGTACAACTGAGAGGTCTCCACTTTTCCTTCTTCCTATTAAAAATGGCTCTTAGATGCTTTTATTCTTAGTGAGGCCATCCTATTGAAGCACCAATATAGTTATATAAGCTCATCGTTTCATGCTCTATTCACCTTCTGAATCTTTTAACCCGACCTCCCTCAGCTGAGAAAAGAAATACTATGGGTTTAAATCTATCTGCTATCAGCTGCAGCACGGTAATTCTTACCCTAGGGCCCCAAACTCTCATTTCAGACGGGCTAATCCAAACCTCTTTTGGAGGCAATGCTATTACCTTCACTACCTGGTTTGGCCGTGTGCTGAGCCCCAGTTATATTTAGGCAGTGGAGGGGAAAAATAGGGATATTAACCTCTAACACTGATGAAAATAATAGCCACAATAAAATCGGGATGAAAAATGCAGGGGTAGTAATTATTCGACGCTACCTTACCCCAGAGGAAATAGTTTTCAGATAGAGCCTTAGAAATTTGTAAAAGGCCCCTCCGTTTGTTTGTTGTTGTTTTTTTAATAAGGCAGGTGTAGGTGCTTTCTGGAGACAGAGGGGAGTTTACCAGAACCTCAAACAATGCGCCGTTAAGTGATGGGGCCCAATAGAACCCTGCTCCCCTCCCTCAATTCTGGAGAGGTTGAAAAGAAAGTGACTCTTGGAGCCACTTCCCTTTTCTGATCTATCTGGCAGCAGCCTAGTGTGGAAAATATACTAGGCTATATTTCAAATAACCTAAACCAACTGGCAAAAGGTACTAAATTCTTGCTTTTGTGTCTGGCTCTTAAATTCCTGCAGACCTGACTTAACAGACAAGAGAGGGTCATAAAACTGAACCCGTGAAACAAAAATAGACCTTTCGGGACTTCTCATACACACACAGCAGGGGTGCCAAAATCGCTTTCATTTCTTCATGTTTCAAATCGTGTTGTGCTTCCTCCACATCCTCATGGGTCTGGGCAGGCACGAGGAGCAGGCGTCTTTCTTTGCATAGCGTGTCTATCACTGAAGTGTGCAGGGCTAGGAGAGCTTAAACTGCCAGGGTCCCGTCTTTATGTAAAACAACAACTCCACTTTCCCATAACCTCTCCATTTCCGTAATTAATTTCAGACAGCTAAGACGATATGCCCCGTTCTATGCGCTACGCTAACTGCTGTGGTTTTAAAAAGGCTTTATGCTTTGAGGTGTCCTCTTTCAGAAATCAAATAATTTAGATCTTTAAAAAAAAATACACAAGTGCCTTCTGGCTATCAATGACAGCGAGTAGCAATAATAGAAAATAATAATAGTAAAAATATGCAACCGCGTTAATGCCAGGGACCTGGGGATGCAATAGACAGAAATGAAATTAGAGGGGAAATCATGATATTGCTGAAGTGCTCGAATGCGGGCTCTCATACTAAGACCAGGGGGATTGGGATAAGGTAAAGTTAATTGCATTTCCAGATGACAAACCTCTCACCTCTGAACTGAATGGCTCTTTATAAAAGCTATCAGTAATAAACTGTAAATCTCAGCCATGATTGCAAATAAAGGTCATCCCTTTCATGCTGCCACTTTCCTGGGCCTTATTACATTCCCGTTCACACTTCTTAAGGTGCGCCAGCTGTCCATATAAGCAATCAGTACGGCTTGCTTGCTTTATTTTTTTTTTAAGGGACGACATTATCGGATTTACATCCATGCACATCGTGCACCTGAATTGGGCCAATCCTCTACTCCTGAAAGGAAGGCAACATCCGGAGCTAGGAGCACTCTTCATCTTCTCCCGTGAACGTGAAGGTCTTGCATTCCTCTGTTTTACAACCTAGCATCACCAGGCTTTATAAGAAGGAATACACAGCATCTAACACATCGATCCTCATTGCTGTGGTCCCGCCACAATTTCCCTTTCTCATAGATGCAGGGCAAGGATCCTGTCCCCCACCACTCCCTGGATCAACGAGCCTCCTTTAGGAAGGTGAGTTAAGGGCCGGGCACAGTGGTTCACGCCTGTAATCCCAACATTTTGGGAGGCCGAGGAGGGCAGATCACGAGGTCAGGAGACCAGCCTGGCTAACATGGTGAAATCTCGTCTCTACTAAAAATACAAAAACTTAGCCAGGCATGGTGGTACATGCCTATAGTCTCAGCTACTCGGGAGGTTGAGGCAAGAGAATCACTTGAACCTGGGACGCTGAGGTTACAGTGAGCCAAGATCGTGCCACTGCACTCCAGCTTGGGGATAGAATGAGACTCCGTCTCAAAACAAAACAAACAAACAAAAAAAGTGCAATTAAATCTAATTTAAAACAATAAAGAAAACATGTATTCATTTCATTTCTACCATATACATGACACTGTCCCCAAATCTTTTTTTCTCAGTGCCTCTTTCCAACTGTATCAATGAGACCAATGGCTGATACCCAATGAGTACTTACTCTACGCCAGTTACGGTGCTAAGCACTTAACATCCAGTACCTCATCTAATCTAATCCTCACACCTCCTATGTCTGGGTGACATTTCGTCTTCATCTTGTATGTAAGTGAACTGAGGCTCAGGCGGTTACTTCCTCAGGTTTCTGATGACTGCAAGAAGCAGAACTGGGTTTTTTTGTTTTTTTGGTTTTGTTTTTTTTCCTGTAGCTAAAAGAAGCCCAAAGCATCCTGGAAGGGACTGAGAAAGACGGAATGTCACAAAATGGCAAAGTCAATTTCTGAATGTTAAGCTGACTTCAGAAACTCACTCTGGCTGCAGTGAGCCATGTTCACGCCCTTGCCTTCCAGCCTGGGTGACAGAGTGGGACCCTGTCTCCAGAAATAAAAATGTAAAAAATGAAAATCAAAATCAAATCAAACAAATATTTTTTAAAAGCTCACTCCTAGGAAATAGAGCAGATGCTGAAAATGACCCATGCTGAGGGTAAGAAATGGCTACACCAATAATTCTCATGCAACAACTCTCGTCTAAGAGACAGCACACAAACTACTGCCTTTACTGTTGAAAGAGTGTTTAAAAAGATAAAAAGCATTAGACTTGACTCACAATGAAATCTAGTTCTAAATCTCTTACGACATCCCTTACCATTTGGGCATTTATTCATTTGATCACCATGTGACAAATGAGAAAGCTGCTCTGTGAGATTTTAATTTCTCTATCTGTTAATTACCTTAACTTGCCTACAAAAGTTGTTGTATCAAATGAATGGTGAAAATATTTTGCAAAACAACATATTCTTCAAACACAAGTTTAAAATCACGGTAATTCCCTAAATGCAGCAACGTGTATTAAGCTGCTGTTTTCAGCTGGGTTCTAACTATTTTCCCAAGTCAGACTTAGGAAAAGTCCTAATAGGTGAGAACTACCACAGCAATAAGAAATATTGCTGTATTTGCTTCTTACCCACTCAAAATGACAATCACTTCCCCCGCGTGTGCCTTTGCACGGTGCTAAATGCTAAAAGATTTAGAAAGGCCTGAAATGCCTTGCTGTTACCTTCCAAGAGCTGACAGCTTCTTCTGATGAAAATAAAATGGTAAGATGGTCATGCAGGATTGATGGTTCCAAATGACACGAGCAACCATATCAATCCAAAATATAATGACTAACAATTTGTGCCTGAGCCCAAGAAAAGTCAAGATCACTTCCTATTAGGGAGCATATGGGAAGGCAAATATTAATTATAAAGTTTCTAAATGGAAAATGCACAAATGCGTGGAAAATGAGAAAAGCTAGAACTGTTTTCTCTGAACATCTGAGATTCATCTGCTCTGGAATAAGCCTGTGTGTCCCCAGCCCTGCCCTCGGTGGGGGTGGGGGGTCCAGATGGAAGCCCCACCAGATGGCTACAGAGTGGCGCACAAGAACCCATGTCTTATATTTGGAACACAGAAACCAGCATATGGCTACAGCATTCCTGAGCCTCCCAACATGTGCCAAAATACATCTTGGGAATTCTGGTGGTGATTTTTTTCTTTATCGGCTGAGCTCAAATTCACACTTTCAAAGACCACCAGAGTAAAATCACTAAATACAATAATGCTATGTTGGAATGAAACACAATTCAGTTATAGTAATTACCCAGGAATGAATTTTTCAGTTAGTGATGAATAGAATTCATCTGAGAAAAAGGTAACAATGACCATGATGAAGAAAGAGGAGGAGGTGGTGTGTTTCCTTCTAGAATGGGGCTGAGAAGAAAATCCAAAGAATGAGGTTGCCTATCCTGGGTCCTAAAATCCCACACATTGTTCATGTATTCATTCTCTCATTTACCCTGCCATATGTGCCGTGTGCAAGGTGAAACATTTAAGACCTACAAAGATAGATAAGGCCCTAATCTACTAGGACCTTGCATCGTTCCACAAATGAAAATTCAAGGCAGAGAGGCACGGGTCAACAGTGAAAGCAGAAATGCAGTTACAGTCCTGTTGCACAACAACAAAGATCACCTCTGATGAAACAATGATCCCAACCCTTTCTAAGATGTTTTTTTCTCTTCACCTAACCCAGACCATGACGTCATGACTGGGGTAGCTTCCGCCACCATGGACTCCTTCCTGTAAACCAGCAAAATTCATTGCAGTTGAATTTTTTTTTTTTTTTAAGATGAAGTCTTATTCTGCCACCCAGTCTGGACTGCAGTGGCGTGATCATGGCTCACTGCAACCTCCGACTCCTGTGTTCAAGCATTTCTCATGCCTCAGCCTCCCAAGTAGCTGGAATTACAGGCACGTTCTGCCACGCCCGGCTAATTTTTGTATGTTTAGGAGAGATGGGGTTTTACCATGTTGGCTACACTGGTCTCAAACTCCCAGCCTTAAGTGATCTGCCTGCCTTGGTCTCCCAAAGTGCTGGGATTACAGGCGTGAGCTACCATGCCTGGCCTCATTACAGTTGAATTCTGATGCAGACTCATCACTCTCTGTTAATTTCTTTCCATTTGTGAATAACTTCATATTTTAACAGTGGATATATGTGCAGAGTGCCTGTCACGAAAGTGCAACATAACTGCCAAGTGCTATTACTATTCAGAGGCTGCTTTTTGAGATACCTATTTCCTATTTACAGGGAAGTCCCTGGGTACACATGAAAGGTAATATCAGTTACTCAATAACAATAATGACGAAGAGTTGCATGTAAAAGCTACAGCTTTTGCTTCTTCTATATTAAAAGCTTTAGCAGTGATTATGAAGAACAAAGGAGAAAGGGACTATTTGCTTGGGAAGATGAGGAAATTAATATAATTTGGGGGCTTTCAAGAAAGTAGCAGTGTTCAACCTAGTTACTTTATTTAACACTCCCTGCCCTATTACCTGAGCAGGAGAGCAACACAGCTGCACGAATCTGGAATCACTATGTTTTTTTCACTGAGACCCATGATTCCCAAACTTTAACATTCATCAGAATTTTACCTGAAGAACTTTGTAAGGCCCCAAAGAGTCTGATTAAGCAGCTCGATTATAAGGCTAGAGCCTGAAAATTTACGTTTCTAATAAGTTCCCAGGTCACGTTGCTGTTAGTCCTGCAGTCACACTGCGGGAACCACTGGTGTCGATCACGCTTTGGCCAACTACGGCCCACTGCTTGTTTTTGTAAGTCAAGTTTTATTTGAACACAGCCACACTCACCATTGACACATTGCCTATGACTGTCTCACCCTACAGTGGCAGAGGTCAGTAGCTGCAACAGAGACTCTGTGGCCTCCAAAGTCAGAAATATTTCCTATTGGGTCCTTTACAGAAAAACTGTGCTGACTTTTGGTATAGATGATAGCCAGAGTCATAGGAACTTAGAGCTGGAAGAAACCATCTTGAGCCTCATCCTCTAGTTAATAAACTAGGAAGCATACACTGGAAGTTGAGAGACGTTCAGATTAAAGCCCAGGCAGGGTCCCCATGGCCTAGTGCAGAGTCCTGATCACTACAGAAAGACTCTCTTTGGTCAGGAATCGTGCTTTCAATGCTCAGCTGGCTCTGTACAGAGGTAACCCCACATGGAGCTCCTATCTCCAAATGAGAAATCTAAATCTTGAGACCTATGGAAGGATAAGGGCTTAAGCCTCTGTTTTGCTGGGTAGATGAATCCAAGTGCTGATATATTAGATAGTGACCTACAGGGCTGTGACTTCTAACTTGTTTTTGATAACAGACCCCTTTGGAGAATCTATCAAAAGCTATAAACTTTCTACCCTAGAAATACGTATGACACATGCAAAATTTTACATGCAATGTTAAAGGCCCATTATCCCCAGAAGCCCACTCATGAGCAGCTATTTAAGGTCCCTAATTTAGAGTAGGACTTGAAGGATGCTTCAAGCCTAGCTCTTTTCTGGTGGCAGTTATTCATCTGCCATCCTTCCCCTTTGAGAACATAAATGGTTAAGTGTATGTGACAGAAGCATGGGCTGCTCACTGATTTTCTGTGGCTCCCCTTGGGGTTACATGAGGCCAAATGAATAGGTCTGAAAAGTGGGCTCTGAGCAGGAGTGACAAGCATGACGGCTGAGCAGAAGCATTAAAAGTTGGCACATGACCGTCTGGTTCTGTCCTTTTCTGCAATAAAGGACATCCTGTGTTCCAGGTTGTCTGCTGCAAGATGGCAGACCTGAAAGACTGGGTCCCTGAATCACTACGTGGAGCCGATCCTTATCCAACACTGAGTTGAGTGAAATATGCACGGTATATTAGGAATAAACTGTTGCTGTGTTAAGCTTCTGCAGATTGAGAGTTAATTTGTTATCACAGCATAACCTAATCTACTTCAACTAATACAATAGGTAAAAACTTCAGGATATGTAATTCTATGGGATTCTCTTTTTCCCCCAACTTAGATGCTGGAGCAGCATGGAAATGCTACTTGCCAGAGAGAAAGGGGGGCACTGACAGGGACGCCATGGTGAGCAGCCCACTGCCAGCTTCATTTCTAAGGCACTCATTCTCCAGCTTCCCAGAGAGTTGACTTTGACGGCTTAAAGCTGAGTACCTGGCCAAGGTGAGCCACCCCAGGCACAACCTGCAACCAATGACTAGTTAATGTGGTTATAAAGGCCCAACCCCCATTCTCTAATTAGAGACAAATCTGTGTGGCCAACCCAGCCTCAGAACTCTCTATGGGATCTGCTGAGGCCTCTGCTGCAACTATACCACTGTTGAACGCCTTCCTGTGTCCAATCCCATTTCCTTCACTCCCTTAGTGGTCTTATTCCCCAGTGTATGTCCCCAGAAACCTCCTTCACACAAATCTCCATGTCATGTACTTTCTGGAGAAGCCAATCTAAGGATGACACCTAGGAAAGAATGGGGGCTGAAGGTGGACAACAGTCAAAAATTCTTTGTTTATTTAACCTGGAGAAACCTCAGAGGGAAAGAATTTGTGACCTACAGCATCTGGGACAGTTTCACATTTTATTCTGGGAAACTGATGATTGGTTCACTCAGATCCATATACTTTCTGTCCATTGTCAGACATTGGTAAATCAGTCAACAGAACTGATTGCACATGATAACAACAGCTAACACCATGTACCAGTCACAGTGGCAAGGACTTTATATGGATTACCTCATTTAATCTTTGCAACAATCTCATGTGATAGACCCTATGATCGTCCCATTTTCCAGATGAGGAAACTCAAGTCAGATGACCTGCTCAAGGTCATACAGCTAGTAAGAAGCACTAAAATACATAGAGTTGTCCTCAGCACTGAGTTTCACCTTACCCTGGACTCCACCTGTTTCAGCTAGTAGCATCCATACCAGGCTAATATTGTTCCTAAGAGCAGGAACCTGTCCAACCCCGGGTGTCTTTAGAGAACAAGGAGAGGAGACAGATGGAAAAGCAAGAAAGGGAGTCCCCTAGATGGGATGCCTGCATGAGCACAGCCTCACTGAGAAAATGGTGAGGGCAGCAAATCACAGGAAGATGCCTGGCTCTTTTGGAGAGATGGCGGGCAAAGGAAAGGAGACACGCAAGCATTTGGGCTGTGGAATCATACAGAGCCATGTGATTGAGGATATTACATAACCTCTCTGAACTTCAATTCCCTCATCTATAAAAGGGGAATAAAAGAGAGAACATCTCAGGATGGCAGAAAAGATTAAACGGTAAGTACACGTCAAGTGCTTAACCTACTACACATGCTTAACATCCTTAGCATGTCTACGGCCTGACACCTAGAAAG
Source organism: Aotus nancymaae (assembly GCF_030222135.1). NCBI lineage: Eukaryota > Metazoa > Chordata > Mammalia > Primates > Aotidae > Aotus > Aotus nancymaae. Next base: position 25,229,330 of record NW_026988443.1, on the reverse strand, counting down.
CAATCCCAACACATGAGGATCAGGGATCCCTTCTTTACCCATGACCAAAAAGTTAAAAAGAAAGACTCACTCTTCCAAAATTGTTTCTATATTTTTGGCTGGGCTCTGCGGCTTACGCCTGTAATCCCAACACTTTGGGAGTACAGGGCGGGTGGATCACGAGGTCAAGAGATCGAGACCATCCTGGCCAACATGGTGAAACCCCATCTCTACTAAAAATACAAAAATTAGCTGGGTGTGGTGGCACGTGCCTGTAGTCCCAGCTACTTGGGAGCTGAGGCAGGAGAATTGCTTGAACCCAGGAGGCGGAGGTTGTAGTGAGCTGAGATTGTGCCACTGAACTCCAGCCTGGTGAGAGAGAGAGACTCCATCTCAAAAAAAATATTATTTTGAACAAAATAATACATACACATAGAAAAGCTAAAGAGTCGTGTAAGTCCTCTAACGAGGAACGGCGGTCCTGTGCTTCACCTTCCACCCACTCCTAATTCCTGCTTCCCAGAGGAAACCACTTTCGGCTCTTTTAGTTGTTATCTCTGGTATTTGCCTCCATGTTTCTAACTAATCTGCATTTACTAAAGTTTCCTAATTTTCTCTTAAAATATTGTTTGATTTCAAACTATGGAAAATGAGGATTCACATCTCTTACAATTCCTAAGTACATCATATGTGCACTGAACACACATATCATTGTCATGATATAGTTGTGTAACAGCTTTTAGTTACAATACTGCCTGCTGCGTACATTATAACTGTATTATTAATAAACCTTATTCATATATAAGCCATGTGGTTTATTATAATTACAGTCCTTTTGTACCAACTGTTTGTTTTTCCAAGAGTCAGTAACATCCTTGCTTTTCTGGCTGCTCTGTTTTCTAAGTATCTACCAATTATTTATCCCCAGATTCTTCCACATATACGAATTTTCTGTGAATATATTTAAATACATCAGATAATCTATCCTATACATTCTAGTCATTTTTTGTTTCTTAGAGACATGCAGAGCTCTAGTCTCATTGCTGTAAATTAGACTAGGTTTCTCATAAGCCCTCTGCCCTGCAGTCACTCTGAGATGTCTCTTCACCGTCATCCTGAGAATTCCATTTGCCTCCTTCTGGTAGTCAATCATCTATTCCGCAGATACTTATGGCTTCTTCTTTCAAGTTTCCATCTTTACCAGTATAAAGGTGGGGTGCGGGCAGGGTAAACCCTAGCCCCATGCCTAAGCAGCACTTTGGCTGGGCATTAAGTTCTACATTGGAAACAATTTTTACTCAACATTTATTATCTTCTAATTTCCAGAGCTTCTAGTGGGACAGCTGATGCTATTCATATTGGGTCTTCTCTCCTCTCTGAAAGGTTTAATCCCTGTTTATATGGAATTTCTGCCATATGTACGTACGGCCTGGGTACTTCGTGGCCATTTCTAATCTTGAATGACTTTTTAACTGCATCCTACTCTTACTTCATGGATGCGGCTCTTCCTTTGTGCCTCTGAATGCCTTGATTTTGTTTATATCTTTTCTTCTAACTTTCTGCTCTGCGTCTGTTTCCTCTGAGTTCATTTTTTTGCTTTTTCTTCCCACTGTAATTGTCATAAAGTTTTCCCCAAATGTCTGGATAAACATTTTCTATTGATTTGTATAATAAAATGTGACACATAAAAAAAAAACTGTTGGAAGCTCTGTGTGGTGTTGGTGGTCTCTGTGTTCAGGAAGGGACCTGGTTGTTTCTTTGGGATCTCAGCTGACAGTATCTGTACATCTTTTATCTTAGGCTGGTGAATTTCCTTAGAAAGGAATCCTCTTATCTCCAACCTGGAGGTGATAAGCCTGGCTGAGAAATATCCTCCCAACCAAGTGGGAGTTGGGGCCACCAGGTCTCAGTATTTCATATGCCAACCTCACCTAATGCCGACGTACATGGAATAACATCCCTATTCCATGGGCGCCTGATACCTCAAGTCAGAGACTGTTGAGCCTCTCCAAAGCTCCAGGCTTCTGATGAATTCCGAGAAAGAGGTCTCTGCTTAGAAGACCAGGGTGATGGAGTCCAGAGGATCGGCTGTCTTTTATGCAACTTCCAGCCAGTTGTCTTATTCCTACCTCGTCCCACACCCACACCCACAGAGGCAGCCAACGCCTCCAGTGGTTTAGGTTTTCATGTTCCAGCACCTCAATTCTTAGTGTTGTCTCTTTTGGGCATGTAGCTTCATCTTTCTGTCATCCACCTAAATCAGCTACCATCAGTCCAGCTTCTAGAATTTTACTGACATTTCTGAGGTGCCATCATTTCTTTTTCTATGCTTTTTGTCCTTATGATTATATGCTTTTTCATACTTTAACTGTCATTTTAGTAAGGCTTTGGGAGACAGTAAAGAAACTCATGTGTTCAAGCTGCCATGTTTCTGAGTTACATCTTCTTAGGAGACACTTTTTGGCAAACCATTTCCATCCCATCACTGGGGGTATTTCCTCTCTGGAATGCTAACAAATGATCATCTCTGATTTATCCAGTGCAATATCAGAGGGAAAAGCAACCAGACAGTGTAAACCCTTCAATAAAGCACCAGACACGCTGTGATTAAAATGCACTCAGGAATCTGTATGGTGGGTGCAAGCATGGATCAGCCTCAGCAAGCGGCCCCATGTGTCCCATTTTGGATGACTGAAGAAAATTGATGGCAACAATATAAGTACTGTTCAGATGTTCAGGATGTTCCATGGCAGGCATGTTCTGTGGCTCCTGGTCACATCCTGTCTAAAATCCTCATGCCAGCATTAACAATTTGGGTGAGACCTGGATTCATTAGGTATTCAAGCAGCATTTGTTTAGTCCTAGGAATGAAGGGAAATAAGTTTCATGTAGCTTCATCTTAATGAAAGTTTATTATGTTGTAAATCTGATGTAATTTCGGGGGCTTGCCGCCTTGAATGATGGATGCATTATCTGGCCTAGGAATCATAAGAAGTGACTTCATAATGTACTCACCACAAATCCCAACACTGGATAGGCCTACTCTATAAATTTTCTGCCTAAACACTGTCACTGTTTTCTTAAAGAGAGAGTGTCTGTGTGTGTGTGTGTGTGTGTGTGTGTGTGAGAGAGAGAGAGAGAGAGAGAGAGAGAATGTAGGGGCATGCACGTCATTCTGTCTAGTTTTTGTATCAGCCAGGACCCAGCAGGAAGCAATTCACATGCATTCCAATGGGGTAACTGAAGAGAGTTTAATGAAAGGACTGTTTGCAGAGGTACAAGGTGGGTTTAAGGAAACCCAGAAGGAACACTGGAGCGCTCTGAGAGCTAAAAACAACATGGTGCCCTTACCACCCCTAGATCTGAAGGTGCCACCAGAACCTGGCGAGACCAGTAGCTATAGGAGAAGGCTGCACACAGGACCTGCAGTCTTCAGTAGAGAAGAAAAACCAATTCTGAGTCAGGTAGGGAAGAACCAGAGTAGAATACCACGACCTCACTCTCCTCCCACCTTCCATTCTTCTACTGAGCCCTCTTATTGGACAAACCAAAGTAGAAACTGCATTGCAAAGGAAGGTGGCATTCAGTGGATAAAGGTCATCCCTGGGCACAGAGAGAATAGTAGAGAGGGCAAAACACCCAGCACAGGTTTATATGAGCAATTTTGCATCCTTGGGCTCCTCAGAAGAAACAGAAGTGATGGACTCAGGGTTAGGGGCAGGTGAATACCCATATTATTATACAAAGTGACGTCACAACAGACCTCTCTGGTTACATGCCTCACGTCATTACTCTTGTTTGTTGCACGTCTGCTTTGTCTATTAGGTTGTAAGTTCCGGGAGAGGAGGGGTCATGCTTTTTAGTATCCCCAGCGCAGTACTTAGCACACGGAGAACTGGTAACAACCGAATTGAAAGAAATCACACCAACCACAAATCACCTTAGTTTCTCTATCCACAAAATGGGAATGCGGCGGAAGGGGAAAAGCTATTAAACTTCATGACATAATTGATTTCAAAGGCTATAATCCATAGGTTCAAAACACACTGACATCTGGAATAAAAGTGCTAGAAGGAATTGCAAATATGATGATTATTTTTACTGCTACCATTACAGACATGTCAAAATCAGATCCTATGTATGGGGTGCTTTTAGATCATAGCAGAGGAGCAGATACATAATAAATATGTTGCCAGTCAGCAATCGTACAGTCAAACTATATCCAGTCAACAGAATGTGCTTCTTGGCCTTCAAAAATTTCTCTCTCTCTCTCTCTTTCTAAAACGGACACTCAAGCCCCAGGCTATATAACCACTGAGGTTTTATTATAAAATACATTTCAAAATAATGGTTGCAAGTCCTGCAAGCAGAGAAGAAGATGAAAAAGAAGAAGTAAACAAGCCCTTTTTCTCCTACTAAATGATAAATTAAAAGCAGCACTTTGCTGTTCTGCCTCATTTATTATCGTATTGCACTCTCGCCGCTAGAGTTAAGGTTGTGTCAGCGTTTCCATTATAAACCCCTATTTCCAAGGGTTTATAATTCAGCCATAAAAATTTGCTCCAGGCTGAAACTTGCCATGCAAAAGGCCTCATTGTAGGACCAAATTTAGGGACAAATTTAGAGGAGGGAGAATTGGGTTGGCTGTTCTGAGGTTAAAAATAGTAACAAAAAATTGTCCTAATTGTTGGCACTTCTCGAGAATTCAGAATGTATCCTGGATCTTACAGGGATCTGAAACACCAAAAGGAGATAAAAAGGGAGTGTCATTTTTTTTTTCATTTGTGGAAACAGTCATTACAGGGAAAAAGTGGCACTAGATACAGGTGTCTATTAAAAGCCAACTTATAACACGTATTCCTGCATCTGCAATTTACACATTGCTACTGGCTTACAAAAGTGGGTATCTGTTCTGTGCTTATTTTTTATAAGAACTCTTATAAAATGTGAAGAGGGGGATGCTTATGACTCAGCCACTGAGAGCTCAGCAATTTCAATTTTAAACCTACTTTCTGCCATTTCTCCTCTCTTTTCACCTCAAAGGGTATAATCTTCAAAGTAACTTTCTTTGTTTTACCGCGCCAACTCCGGAGATGTTCTCAGTGCTTTCTGTGGCATCACTTTGCCCTTGTGTACACTTGAGTCCCAAATGTAAGGCTGGTGGCCTTATTCTGGCAACGGTTGCCCATCTTCATGGAAAGTTTATTTTCCTGGCATGTGAAGCTGCATCCTAGACATCATTAGACAGACACTGAGCCATGAGCTGTTGAGTCTTGTGCACCAAAGATGCTCAGCAGAAATTACAAAGCTCATTGGAAAATGAGAAACTCAATTTTGCCTTGGCATCTTCCACCAGTGAGAACTGGAGCAGGCCCACATTCCTCACCGGAGTAGAGCAGTTTCCTGCAGTCAGCAGTTTCAAGTGCAATCCTTGCTGTAATTAGCTTCCTTTCTAACCTCAGTTTTTTTGTTTTGTTTTAGAGACAGGGTCTCATTCGGTTGCCCAGGCTGGAGTGCAGTGGCTTAATCATAGCTCACTGTAACCTCGAACACCTGGACTCAAGTGATCCTTCTGCCTCAGCCTCCCAAGGAGCTGGGACTACAGGCTTGCACCACCACACCGGGCTAATTTTTCTATTTTTTGTAGAGATGGGATCTTGCTGTGTCGCCCAGGCTGATCTCAAATGCCTGGTCTCAAGCAATCCTCCCACTTCAACCTTCCAAAGTGCTGGGATTACAGGCATGAGCCACTGTGCCCAGCCTCAACTTCTCTTTTGACTGGCAGAGTTTTGAGGGTTTAACTCCCAAACTTAAAGCCAAATGCATATAGATCAGTAGTTCTCAAACTGTAGTGTGCATCGGAATTACTCCACCATCAGAGTTTCTGATTCAGTAAGGCTGACCCAGGCCCAGAATTTGCACTTTTTTTTTTGAGGCTAGAGTGCAGTGGCACAATCTTGGCTCACTGCAACCTCCACCTCCCGGGTTCAAGCTATTCTCCTGCCTCAGCCTTCTGAGTAGCTGGGATTACAGGTGTCTGCCAGTGTGCCTGGCTAATGTTTGTATTTTTAATAGAGACGGGGTTTCACCATCTTGGCCAGGCTGGTCTCAAACTCCTGACCTCATGATCCGCCCATCTCGGCCTCCCAAAGTGCTGGGATTACAGGCGTGTGCCACTACGCCCGGCCTAGAATTTGCATTTCTAACAAGTGCCTGGGTAACGTTGATGTTGCAGGTCTGGAGACCGCACTTGGAAACCACTGGTTTAGATCTTTCAAATATGTATCAATGAAAATAAGTGAGTGTTATAGTTCTCTAAATGGCATAGTATTCTCAAGTATTGTCTTCTCCAGGCCTTTCAAAGTATGAAGCCATTCAAGCTTATAGAACCTTTGTAATCATATAATGATTCCTAGTTTACAGATGGGAAAATTAAGAGCAAGAGTTTTGTCTAATGCCAGGCGATAAATCAATGGCAGAGCCAGGATGAAGCATCAAAATTCCAGACTCCTAATTCTACCATCCAGGTGTGTTCTGACCTATGCTGGCCAACTGGCCATTCTTCATAAGATTAAATAACAACATGTGCTGCCCACAGATGACTTTAAATAGCATCACACTGTATTTAATACGCAGCATGAAAACTGACCATTTTTATAGCCATACAGTATAAAGACCTACTTTATATATGCACCCACTTTTATTTCCGCCATTGTAAAGCATGCCTTAAGAAATGTAACATGAATACGGGGGAATGAACTCATTTCCAGGGGTGGCGACCATGTGAGTCCAATGTCACCACCATAAAGCATGCCAAGAGAAGTGCTACAAAAATATCTAGGCAACAATACACACGGTCTTATCTCACGACAGCAACCAAGAAAGGCACTGGCAATGCTAAGTCACAGAAATAATGTGAGATGGAAGAGAAAAAGACGACTGCGGACAGAACAAGAGAGGAAAGTTTTATTAATTCTAAATACGCCCTCCCCATTGGGTTTACGCTCACATTTGTCCTAATAGCTTCCAGATGTTCCGCCGTCCTGTAAGTAGCTACCTAGGATAAAACAGTAGCTTGCCTCCTTTAAGTTAAAAGGGTGAAATCGTGGACCTAAGGGCTGATTTACAGTTTAGTTAAATCAGAGTCCACAGCATGAACGAACGCAGAATGGCAAGTGGTGGGTGAGGGTGAAAACGGTTGTTGGAAAAGCCTGGCGGCTCAAGAGTTAATACCAACCTTTTTCTTTGAAGGCAGCCTTCTGTAGTAGCTAATGAAGGTAATGAAATATGACATGTAGTTTGGCCCTTGACCATACAGAGCAGCCCCCTCCCCTCTCTGCTGCGAACAAAGCCAAAACAGATGTAGCAACTTCTGTATGGTTTGGGGTTGACGTTTGTTACACAGAGCAGGTCACCCTGCACGTTCCCAGAATGTTCGCTTCTGACACAAGCGGCATTATCTGAGAAAGATGCTGCCTTTGTTTGGGAGATGGGGAGAGAAGGGAGGGACGCAGAGAGCAGACAGGGGGACTTCAGCTTATATGAAAATTAAGCCCAATTTCCCTCCTGTTCTTTGCCCTGGTTCTCGGCCCTCCTGTGCCTGCCTATTTCTTCCTTCTGACCCATTGTGCAACAGAAAAACAAACAAACAAAAAAAGCATTCTTTCCTTCAGGGGAAGAAGATGTTGCTTTGCTTCAGCAAGAGAGCTTTCAACCAAGCTGAATTTTGTAGGAAAAAAAAAATCTCTCTGCACATTGGCTGCTAACCAATCTTTGAGATTCAAAGAAAGAGAGTGATACCTAAGGATGGCTTGGATTCTTATTTCTGAAAGCCACCAGTGTTGGTCACGTTAGACAATGAAAAGGAAGCATCTCCTTGGCAAATATCATCATTTTCGGGATTTAATGTCAATATCTGTGCCTGGTACCTTCACGAAAGCCAACATGTCTCCAATGAAAATATGCTTCTTGCAATAAAAAGCACTTTGCCTGACTACGCAGCTTATACTAATTGCAGCTGTGCTGTATCTAGCTCCTTCATTCTTGAGGACTATTTGACTGTGTGCTTCTCCTCTCTGCCAAGGGATCTTATTCAAGTGGCTTTCTTTAAAAAAAAAAAAAAATTTCATCAAGTCTTGGCCTAATATAGCATGTATTCTTTTTTCCCCCAAAAGATCAGACCTTCAGCAAAGTTAGGTTTGGAAAGAAGAGGAAGAGGAGGAGAAGGAGTCCTGACAATTGATAGACTGTTTCAAATGTTATTTATCATTCTCAGCAGAGACACAGACATGTGCCTTTTGAAAGGGGATACTGTACCTTTAACCTTGACTCTGAACGCATTTTTAATTTGGGATGCAAGCTGAGATTCAAAAATGGATAGCCTTTGGGTGGTGGTTGGGGGGAGGGGCGTGGCTGGATTTATTTATGAGTCGTGTGGAAAATTTTGACATCACATACTAGAGCCATTATTCACATGTTACATGACACGAGATTGGCCCTTTTAATGCAGCAACATCACATAAAAAATTTGATTTTGTCCTCTGACAGCAGACTGGTCCTTGCCTGCTCTCCCACCGCCCCTGTGAAATGTAATCTTTTTAGGTTAAAGGCCAAGGGAAAGTGATTGGAGCAGGCTTTCATCAGACCCCAGAAAGCTGGATTTGGAGCCAGCTCCCTCGGTCACCACAAGCTACAGGAAAGTGGGCATCAAGGGCTGGTTATGAAGGAGTGTCTTCCGTGAGGGGACCCCCAGGCCACCCGAGTCCCCCTCCCAGCCCTTCTCCACCACAGCTGCTCCCTGACGGCCAGGTGAGGAAATTGGCAGGGACTCCAAGCCACTCATCAATTTCAATAAACATTCACTTCTGCCGCACATATTAACCCAGGCTTCTGTCCAATCACGCGAAGCCATCTAATCCAATGAGATGCCTAATAAGAACCACCCTAGAGGGTAAAAGACACCCAACACCTTTAGATTGCACGGTCCTTTATTCAAAGCATTCTCGTTCTCACAATTGTGCTTTATAACCATGAGGTGATCCTGAGAGGGGACACAGAGAGTCCCCCTTTGCAAATGACACAACGGAGGCCCTGTAAGAGCAAAACCATTCACATCAAAGGGCTGAACCCAGACCTCAGACTCAAAAACTTTACATCTTTTCTATCTAACCAATTATTCTGTACCTTTTCCTGCATCAGATAGAAGTCTATCAAGGGGTATAGATTAGGTGCTTTTATCTCATTTAAACAGGGTTTACATATTACATAGAAATCTCTACGATCAGACATCCCCCATCCAAACTTTGTGCTTTTCATGTTGGAACAACGCCATGGGGTACAGAAGTTCTCAGTTCATGTTCTGGGTACATGATGGGAGGTGCCTCTGTGTTCATCACCATAAAAAACAGTATCTACAAATCCTGCCTTCACATGCTATTCATAAATACACCCAGGACTGCTTGGCTGTACTTTTATCGGCAACAAAACACTCAGCTCTTGGAGATGAAGCTCAGTGCGTGGAGTAAGTACTGGCTCAAGCAAACACGTGCTTCAAACCGACTCCTCTCAGTGTCACGAGCTGCCAGCCAAGGGAGCAGGAGGACAGAGAGGTCCCAGGGTCAGGCTGCGGTAAGGAGTCTGGGAGGAGGATCAGATATGCTGAGAATCTGGCTCTGATACATATGCCAAGAAAACTCCCTCCAGACTAGAAAGACTGTTCCCATGACTTTGCTTGTCTGGAAATCCCATTGCTTGAATAGAGCAGATTCATTCTCCTCGTTTTGAGAACCCCACTTGCTCAGGCAGCCAAAGCAGGCTGTTTAACAGCTGCTATCGCCATGTTCGGGGCTACGACCTGAGAGGCACAAGAGGAAGCAGGCTGCAAACCAGAGTCAGTCTTCATTGCTTTTTGATGAGCATGGAAATGCAGCCTTGGCTGATGAGAGATGGCAAGAATAGAGAACCTTTCTATCTTATTAGAACCCTGACTGTGCCTAGGAGGAGCAGAATGACGTGAGATTTGTCCTACAGAATCTTGAAGAACAAAGATTGTGGCCACTGCTGTCCAGGTTCCAGAATGACCTGTTCCCTGCTTTGATATTGATCATCAATTCCTTAACAAACCCACATCTGCATTCAGAATTTCAATTCTTTGACAACAGATGTTTAAAAGTGTGAGTTAAGAGGTCCCTCTGGGCATGAGTGAGATACAATTCTGCCTGGACACAGGAGGATGGATTAGATAGCCTCTCCCATTTCCCATTCAATTTTTCCCCTGTGCTGCTGGTATAGGTTGGACCCTATAAAATTGCTGATATTTGAATGCTTTTGATCTATAAAATTGGCAAATCTATAAGGTTCAGCCTAATACAGCTCTGAATTTGGTAAGTAGATGGCTGTAACAAACGGTCATTGTGTGAATCATAGCAAACTGGGGAAGAGCAGAGCTTGGGACATTATTTCCAGTACAAAAATGTGTTATATAATGTTATGATTATATTATATAACAAGTACCTAATTTTCTTTTGCCTCTAAAATACAAAGCATAACTTTTTATTATTCACGCTCAGAGAAAAAATAGTTATTTAAAATAGCACAAAGTATTACCCAACCCATTAAACCTTTTGCACAGCCAGTGCCAATTTAGGGACGAAGATGAGGTCTAAAGGACAGATGCAGAGAGACTCACAAGTATCAAGTCAACAAAACTCTAGACGCCCGAACAGTATGAGAAAATAACGCTGCTGGTAGCAAAGAAATGAACCAATCTTGTCATATTCTCACTGTTTCTTCTTGCAGCCCATCATCCAAGGAAAACAGCCCAGGCAGTGGAAAATTACAGTTTTCCAATAAGAGAGACCAACCGCAGCTTTGTAGTTTTCATTTCAGAAGGAGTACATATGTCATGTCAGAAGAGAAACCCCTGGCAGGATCTAGAAGTCACCCAATGCCATTGAGAGGAAGTGAGGACCTGACAAAGCCATGAGTCTTCGAGGGTCTCGGAAGGCTGTGGTTGCTTCAACATACAGTAGTAATTGGAGAGCAAGGCAGGGCATCGGCAGGTCAAGGTCAGCCAGAGGTCATGGCACTCTGCTGATGTGTTCCTTAATGGTCCAGATAATGCATGCTTGGGAGAGAGAGTGGGACAACGACATAAAGAGATGGCAAAGGGGACCCAAAACTGGCTCACAGCTTGCTCATGAAATCCTGGGGTAAAATAACATTAACCCCTTCCTTGCTGGGGCTGTAACATGTCCAGGATCCCTTGCACTGAAGAGCTTCCAGGTTGAAGAAATGTTACGTGGACAAGAAATGAAGGCTGGGCACCGTGGCTCATGTCTGTAATCCCAACACTTTGGGAGGACAAGGTGGGTGGGTAACCTGAGTTCCAGAAACACTGGTTCCTGAGGGCTGTGGTCCTACAGGAGCAGGTCATGAAACTGCTGTAAATGTGTAACCCGATTCTTTAAAATTCAGAGTAATTTTAGCCTCTCCACTGGCTGCTATATCTTGGATGCTACAACCGGCCTGCATGAACATAGCCTCACTACTTCTTCTTTGTTTTGAGATGGAGTTGTGCTCTTGTCACCCAGGCTGGAGTGCAACAGGGCAATCTCAGCTCACTGCAACCTCTGCCTCCTGTGTTCAAGCCATTCTCCTGCCTCAGCCTCCCAAGTAGCTGGGATTACAGGTGCCTGCCACCATGTCCAGCTAATTTTTGTATTTTTTTTTCAGTAGAAACCAGATTTCACCATGTTGCCTCAAGTGATCCACCTGCCTTGGCTTCCCAAAGTGCTGGGATTACAGGCGTGAACCACCATGCCCAGCCCTTCTGAAGATTTTCAATAAGTATTAGGTATTAATATCACTGTTGTCACTACTATAATGTTCAGACCAATTGTGATTCAGGACTGGGCTTTGGTTTGTTGTGTTACTATTTATTGAAGTAATGAGATGTAAAACATGGTTTCTGCTGGCATTGGAATTCCGCCAGGAAGTGAGAAGGAGGAATCCTCTTTTTAGGGAAGATATTCTTGGTGAGATGCTTGGGGGAAAGGTGAGACCTTGGGGACATGGGTGAGAAGTTAACAAGGTGGGTAGCTAAATTGAAATGCATTTAAAACAGGCTAGAATTTAAGAAGAAGGCTCATGTGAGGGAAAAAAAGGAAAAGAAGAGAGGAGAGACACCCCAAATAATAGGAAACGAGAACCCAAACCATAAAAGGACCCAGATACTGATCTGTAAATTCTCCTGTCTTCACAAAGCTTCAGTGCAGTCTACACACAGGCACACACAGAGACACACACACAGGCACACACAGGCACACACAGGCACACAGACGCACACGCACAGGTGCACACACACACAGACACACACAGGCACACAGTTGCACACACACAGGTGCACACACACAGGCGCACACAAGCGCACACACAGACACACAAGCATACACAGACACACACACAGACACACACAGGCACACAGGCAGATGCACACACACAGGCACACACACACCACAGGCACACACAGAGACACACACACAGGCACACATATACAGGCACACACACAAAGGCACACACACAGGCACACACAGAGACACACATAGTCACACATACAGACGCACACACAGGCACACACAGGCGCACAGGCAGATGCACAAACACAGGCACACAGACACACACACACAGGTGCACACACACAGACACACAGGCACACATAGAGACACACACACAGGCACACACATACAGGCACACACACAAAGGCACACACACAGACGCACACACAGGCACACAGACGCACACGCACAGGTGCACACACACAGACACAGGCACACAGGTGCACACACACAGGCGCACACAGGTGCACACACACACAAGCATACACAGAAGCACACACAGGCACACAAGCGCACACACAGGTGCACACACAGGTGCACACAGAGGCACACACAGGCGCACAGGCACACACACAGGCGCACACACAGGCGCACACAGAGGCACACACAAAGGCACACACACACAGGCACACACAGAGACACACACAGTCACACACACAGATGCACACACAGGCACACAGATGCACACACACAGGTGCACACACACAGGCACACAGGCACACAGGTGCACACACACAGGCGCACACACAGACACACAGGCATACACAGACACACACACAGGCGCACACACACAGGCACACAGGCACACAGGTGCACACACACAGGCACACACACAGGCATACACAGACGCACACACAGGCACACAGACGCACACACACAGGCGCACACACAGGCGCACACACAGGCACACATCTTGTGGGAGTGGTTTATCTAAAGGAAATTCAGGAAGTTGGCTGAGCTCCTCAGCTCTGCTGTACATCACAGACAACAGAAGGATATCAAGACAGTTTCCAACATGAACCAATTCCTCAGAAGCAGAAATGTGGGACCAGGGGCAACCACAGGGTGCTGAAGCCCTCTGGAAATGTGCAGAAGCACCATGAATTTTCACGGGACGTGTTTGGAGCGGGATGGAGCTCAGCCCTCTCACCTAGAGACTTTAGGACACAAAAACTCTGCCTGATGTCTGAGTCATTATACAAATTCTTTGGCCTCTTCAAATGTCCTACTAATATCAAATAATCAGTAACAGACTCCTAGAATACAGCTTTCCTCTCTCCATGCCCCTCAGAGGAAGCTATTCCAAGCACCAAATGTCATCAAAGCTGCCCCTGAACCTGATGTGTCTATTCAGAATTCACAGCGAGGTATAAAAGCAAGCCCTGTCTTCAGCCCTGTGGCAAATGCTGTGCTACTCTGGAGGCACCAACAAGGTGACAGAGGTGAGGTGGGAAGGCGACCCTAAGAGACATTCCACCTCTCTGACTCTCAATCTCCTTATCTATAAAACCGCAATGAGTAACAGCCACTTCAAGAGCTGATACAATGACTAAATATGTAATACCTACAAAAGTGTTTCTGAACACGGGAAGATGCTATATGAGTGTAAATGATGTGTATGTCATTTGAAACTCCAGAGGTGAATTCCCAAGTAGATTCATATTGTGAGAGCGAATGACATCAGGCATTTAGGATGGGCTACATAGCAACCAGACAGCAGAGCTGGAATTGTGGCAGGTTTCTTTGGCCTTTCCTTGCAGGCAGCATCTTCACCCGCAAAGGTGGAGAAGGGAAGGGAGATGCTCGCTTCGCTCGGCGAGCTGGTACCCAGGCACCTTGTGCACCTGTTGCTCGCATCCCGTGGAGATAACAAAGACTCCACACCGAGGTTCCCATGGGAAGAAGAAAACCTTCCCCTGCTTCCCCTCAGGAAGAAAGAGGATGCAGGAAAGAGACTCAATTTGGGCTCCAGTTCTTCTTTAAAACCTCCTGAGCGAAGAGGAAATAGGACAGGATCAACCCCAAAGGCAACCGTCTGTCTTTCTGAAATTGTTTCCAGCTAAGCTGTGAAGGCCGTGGGAGACAAAGAGCATCTCACTCTCCCATCTAAAAGAATCAGAAGTCCCAGGATTGATTTTTGTCTTTCATTACCAAACACACACATAGGATGCACATAACACATGCGAATAACAACAATGACTTAAGGCCAGGTGTAGTGCCCACCCCTGGAATCCCAGCACTTTGGGAGGCTGAGAGGGTGTCCCAAAGGCCAGGAGTTTGAGATTAGCCTGAGCAACATAGCAAGACCCTGTCTCTACCAAAAAAAATTAATTTTTATATCAGAAAATTAATATAAAACAGTTTAATAATTATTTAATGAAATATTGTTTAATAAAAACAATGACTTCTATAGAAATCATCTACAAACATGAAGATTACAACCTCATAAGCCTCAGGCACGTATTTATAAAGGACTGCCATCGTGGTGCAAGACTGCTTTATTTTTGGCCCATAAATTACCATGCTAATTATTTTTTTTAGATGGAGTCTTGCTCTGTCACCCAGGCTGGAGTGCAGTGGTGCGATCTTGACTCACTGCAACCTCCACCTCCCAGGTTCGAGCAATTCTCCTGTCTCAGCCTCCAGAGTATCTGGGACTACAGGCGCCCGCCACCACACCTGGCTAATTTTTGTATTTTTAGTAGAGATGCAGTTTCACCATATTAGTCAAGCTGGTCTCAAGCTCTTGACCGCAGGTGATCCACTCGCCTTGGCCTCCCAAAGAGCTGGGATTACAAGCGTAAGCCACTGCACTGGGCCTACTATTGTAATTTATGTTGTGCTTTTTTTCTTTTTCTTCTTCCTCCTCCTCCTCTTCCTCTTTCCCCCTGTTCTGAAGCTTGTCCATAAATTCTACTCATGCCAGTTAAAGTTAAACTAATGAGACCGCAGCCCCTGGGGCTTTCTCAATTGGCTTCTGAGTCTGACAGCACTGTGGCCGTGTCATCCTCTGAGCTGCCCAATTCCAGCTGCCCCTGGGCATCTGACCCGGAGTCAGCCAGCATCTCCGGGCTAGAGTTCAGACTCCATCTACCACCAAGAGAAAAACAGTGCCCATCCTTCTGTGCAAGACAGGCCACAGGGAAGGGACACTCTGCTTTCTGATGATGATTCCTGACACACTGACTTTGTAAAAGGCCCACGAGCTCATGCATCTCCGTTCTTCGGCCACTTGCCAGCCCTGGTAGTTACAGACGTGAGGCTCCTCCCTTCAGAGTGCAGCAACTATAACCTCCCCGTAATGAGCAAAACCAACAGCAGTGACACTGCCTGGAAATGAATGCTACCACTTAGATTCTAATAAAAGAGAAGTTGGAACAAGCTGTACCAGGTGCCTTCTGTTTGTACTTATATTCAAGTATGGAGCGTATGTTTTTAGTGGAATTGTTAAAAAAGGGATTTGTTTATTTTCATCGGCTGCATCTTTTATCCCCACCGGTAAAACAAAATCTGAGTTACTGACTCAGGCCCCTATCTCTGGTGCCTGAGCAATTCAAACCAGTTCAATACAATCCCACAAATATTTACTGAGCCCCTAACACAGGGAATGACCAATACACATTTTCTGAACGAATAAATGAAACAATACAATCCTCCTTAGGTGGGAGGTGGCTGAAAGGGGTACATATCAAGGTGGCGATCAATCCTGTCCTCTGATAGCTACTGGTCCTCCAAAAGAATTGGTTCTCAACTAATTGTACCAGCCAGGAGGGAGCATAAAGCAGGAAAGAGCAGACTAGATCAGAAAATCAGGGCATATGAATTTGAGTCTTGACACTGCTGCTAATTACTACATTAATTCTGGGCATATTGCTTCATTTCCCTGTGTTTCCATTTCTGCAACCACTCTAAAACAGGTGCAGAAGACCAGACACTCTTCTCGCTCTAAAATGTGGCTCTGAATGACCTTTACAAATTCCAGAAGTGGTCAGCATCCCACTGATACGGTGAGACGTGTGCTGATGGGTCTGCCTGACCCTGTTTTTATTTGTAAATGTGGTCATTGTCGTGTCTGCCGTTGTCATAATTCCACAAAGACTCTTACTGTGCAACAACATGCCTTGTGACTTGGCCACATTCATTTTTCCTTCTCTGCCTCAGTCTCCTTGCCTGAGTTCCTTGTAGCTCTCACATTCTGGCTTTCTCTAACAGCATAGTCCAAAGAAGAGCAGAGAAATGTGTGCAGAGGTCTACACATTTGGATCTCTCCTCACTGTTAGACGAACAGCCCACCTGAAAGCACGCATCCTGAAGTCATCCTTGCTTACGAAGGACAGCACGTTAGTCCTGTCCAGGGAAACGAATGCATCAATGACTGTGGTGATGGGCTGAAGTCCCTAAAGCCCAGGGCTATGGAAACTGTGCTTAACAATATGTTAGATGCAAAATGCATGACATATTTTAATGAAGATGATTCTTTATAAAACGCCTCTCCTGGGATGATAGTGTCCAACTGTCAGAGACATGAGGCGCTTCTGATGACCTCTTCAGGAAAGCAGGGCCCAAGAGGTGACAAAGCAAAGTCCATCAAAGATGTGACTCCACAGGGAAGGGAGGGGCTGGTGAGCCCCATGGCAAACTCTAGATATTTTGCCATGGGTGTTTCCCAGTGTAAGCAACGGCTTGAGATTTTAGGAAATGCTAAATTGTCTGTCGATGACCATGACTTTCAAAGTCTCACTTTGTAGTTCAGAGAATTCCCAATATTTTCTAGCAGAAGCATCCCAGACATTGATGATAAGACACAAGGTTTGTGACTGGCAGGTGAACCTACACTAAACTCAGGGAAGAGAGCGAGAAGCGAGACACTAATACAGGTTGCAGATCTGTCTGGGGTAAGTGACAGCACTAGACTTGAATGTCACACTGTAGCCACGAAGTACTAGACATGGACACTACCCTTTTTTGATAGACACCAGATCTAAAAGGTTGAAGAGGGTTGTTTTCTAAATAAGACCAAAATAACAATGGACATTATTACAATAAGCAGGTATATATATTTTATATTCTTATAATAAATTATCAACAAAGCACTATCATTTCTTTTTGTTTTTGTTTTTAATGGAGCCTCGCTCTATCACTCAGGGTGGAGTACAGTGGTGCGATCTCGACTTACTGCAACCTCCGCCTCCCTGAAACCTCCACCTCTCAGGTTCAAGCGATTCTCTCCTGCCTCAGCCTCCTGAGTAGCTGGGATTACAAGCGCCCACCACTGCGTCCAGATAATTTTTGTGTTTTTAGTAGAGACGGGATTTCAACATGTTGGCTATGGTTAGACAGGCTGGTCTTGAACTCCTGACCCCAGGTGATCCACCTGCCTCGGCCTCCCAAAGTGCTGGTATTACAGGTGTGAGCCAGTGGACCTGGCTAGCATTATAATTTCTAATATGCAAAGCTCCTATTAACCAACAAGAAAGAAGACAACTCAAAACAGGCAAAGGTATGAGTAGAAATTTATAGAACAGGAAATGAAAATAGTCAAGAAATGTACAAAAGGCACCCAACTCCAGAGACAGTCACGTAAATGTCATTAAAGCAACAATGACATCTCAGTGTTGAGGTATGTTCAGTTGAGGTATATTGGCTGTCATTGTTGACAAAACTTAAGACACTGATGATATCTAGTGCTGGGGATAGCGTTAAGAACAAAAGTACTCCCATACATTGCTGAAGGAAATATACATTGCTACAAGAGTTAAAGAAAATAATCAAGCTGTGGTTATTAAAGACCAAAAATTCACTTACCCTTTGACATGATAATCACATTTATGAGAGCTTACTGAACAGAACAGAAGTAAAAGCACAAATATATAAGAAAATATGTAGGCCAGTTGTGGTGGCTCACACCTGTAATCCCAGCACTTTGGGAGGCCGAGGTGGGCAGATCATGAGGTCAAGAGTTCAAGACCAACCTGGCCAACATGACGAAACTCCATCTCTACTAAAAAATACAAAAATTAGCTGGGCATGGTGGTAAGCATTTGTAATCCCAGCTACTCAGGAGGCTGACGCAGGAGAATCGCTTGAACCTAGGAGGCCGAGGTTGCAGTCAGCTGAGATCACACCACTGCACTCCAGCCTGGCAACAGAGTGAGACTCCATCTAAAAACAAAAAAAGAAAAACCAGAAAAGAAGAAAAGAAAAGAAAAGGAAAATATGTAGAAGAATGTTTACTTAAACCTTGAATGTTGTATTTTAAAAATCTTGATTCACCTAAAGCCTTATGAATAGGCAAATGGGTGTCTATATTTTGTTAGACCTATTCTACAATTACTAAAAAGAACAAGACTTAAAAAGATGCTCCCTTATATATTAGTAAGCTTTAAAAAGCCATTTCAGAGTAATAAGCATAATGTCA
Source organism: Aotus nancymaae (assembly GCF_030222135.1). Lineage (NCBI taxonomy): Eukaryota > Metazoa > Chordata > Mammalia > Primates > Aotidae > Aotus > Aotus nancymaae. The sequence continues at coordinate 25,210,538 of NW_026988443.1, read as the reverse complement.
GTTTTATAAAGTAAAATGAAAGGAACAATTTTTCGTGTGTGTGTGCGTGTGTGTGTGTGTCTATGTGAACAAAGATAATAATATAGAAAGATATCCATCAAATTACTAGAAACAGCCAGGCACAGTGGCTCATGCCTGTAACCTTAGCACTCTGGGAGGCCAAAGTTTGTAGATTGCTTGATCCCAGGAGTTTGAGACCAGCTTAGGCACCATAGCAAAACCATGTCTCCTCAAAAAATACAAAAAATAACTGCAAGTCGTGGCACACATCTGTAGTCCCAGCAACCTGGGCTACTTGGGAGGTTGAGGTGGGAGGATCACTTGAGCCTGGGAGGCTGAGGCTGCAGTGAGCCGAGACTGCGCTACCGCATGCCAGCTTGGGTGCCAGAGCAGACCCTGTCTCAAAAAACAAAAACAAAACTAGAAACATAAATTACAAGGGGGAGGAGGAATGAGGAGGATGAGTGGAACATTAGTTACTTTCTGTACACGTACTTATATACAGTGGTATTATTTCACCTACTACAATTAAGGTGTAATAAAGCAGTAACGAAATTAAAATACTGAAAAACAAAAACTACGTAAAGTTCCAGTAAGATCCCTACAGATGGCAAGCCACCCAAGGGTGACCACACAGTGCACAACGGCACCTCTCAATAGGTGATACCCAGTAAATGTTTGTTGAATGAACATTTAGCGTTCAAAAACACTGATTAAATGCAGTTGAAACAGGTGCAATTTCAGGAGCCAAAAAGAGCTTTATCCATACCCTTCTTTCCCTTCTCTATTGCTTAAAAAACAACAGCTTAGTAACCGTAAACTTATTTGATATAATTTACAACCCTCAGAGGCCCATTAGAAGCTTCTAGCATCATGGCAAATATGAGTCTCTTACTGAAAAAATATGTGGATCTTGCACAATGCCTGGTCCCACCTGGGAGAAATGCAGCTGCTTCTATTTCATTTGGGGTGAAAGACTGTGAATACTTCACCTTTCTGACATACTCTAACATCACTGCAAAGTCGCTGGACGTTTTCTCTAAGCACTATGAAATCTTCCATGGCCAAAACACTATACACACACAGTACACACTTACACGGGGGGGGGGGGAGAGAGAGAGAGAGAGAGAGAACGCCATATATTTATTATATGATTATGTTATGGCTTCAATCCTTAAGCAACTGATATACTTAATGTTCATGTATTACCTGCTACTTCTCTGACACAATTTGAGAAAATACCCGAACTATAGCTCTGTCGTTCCACCTGCAAAACATTTTCCTAAATATCTGTTTATATGTTCTGGCACATTTTTATTTTAATTTATTTTTTGAGATGGAGTCTCATTCTTGTTGCCCTGGCTAGAGTGCTATGGTCCAGCCTCAACTCACTACAACCTCCGCCTCCCAGGTTCAAGTGATTCTCCTGCCTCAGCCCCCCGAGTAGCTGGGACTACAGGCACCCTCCACCACACCCGAGTAATTTTTGTATTTTTAGTAGAGACGGGGTTTCACCATGTTGGCCAGGCGGGTCTCCAACTCCTGACCTCAAGTGATCCACTCGCCTCTGCCTCCCAAAGTGCTGGGATTACAGGCATGAGCCACTGTGCCTGGCCAGTCTGGTATATTTTTACATGTCTATCTTTCCATCAAGACTGCCACCTTATAGAAAGTAATGACTGTGATGTTTTCATCTTTGCTCAATCATTGTTCACTAAGTGGATGAATGGGCCAATGGGTGGAAATCACTTATTCATTCACTGATGAAACAAACATGTTAAGCACCTATGATGTACAGGTACTGCTCTAGCAATAAGACACAGCAATGGACAAATAGTCAAAATCCCTGCCCTTCTAGAGCTTATTTTCTAGTGGGGAGGCCACAAAGAAACGCATGTATAATACAATGCTGCGTGGCATGTGAAGAAAAGGATAGCAGAGTAAGGAGACAGAGGGTGATGGGGGCGCTTCTTCCGCTCAGGTGTCATAGAAGGCCTCTCTGAAAAGGTAACTTGCTCAGAGACTTCAGTGAAATGAGGAGACATGTATTAGTCCATTCTCAAGCTGCTCATAAAGACACCTAAAACTGGGTAATCTGTAAAGAAAAGAGGTTTAATTGACTCACAGTTCCATATGACTCAGGAGACCTCAGGAAACTTAACAATCATGGCAGAAGGCACTTCTTCACAGGGTGGCAGGAGTCAGAATGAGTGCCAAGCAAAGGGGAAGGCCCTTATAAAACCATCAGCTCTTGTGAGAACTCACTCACTATCACAAGGACACCAGGGCAGAAATCGCCCCCATGACTCCATTATCTCCACGTGGTCCCGCCCTTGACACATGGGGATTCTTACAATTCAAGGTGAAATATGGGTGGGGACATAGCCAGACCATATCAGAGCACCATCTGGAGTAGAACATTCCAGGCAGAGGCAAGAGCAAATGCCAGGGCCCAGAGAGAGGAACATGACTAGCACAACAGCTGGTGTGAACACAGTGCAGTGAGAGAGCCAGAGACCAGAGATGGAGCCAGAGGAAGATGTGGAAGGCTCTGAAGGCACAGCTTTAGTTTCGCTGAATACAATGTTGGCATCTGGGGCAATATGGGGACTTGTGCAGATACACAGTCAGGTTTTCCCAAGATGGGCAAGCTTAAGGGCAGGGTGGGGACGGGGATTAGTTGTCAGCCAATAACATCGGTTGGTAGGGGGTCATGTACATCAAATGAGCCCCAATATACCATCCCATGCTAAGGTCTCAAGGCCTCCCCATGGGCACTTTGACCTTTACTTCCTCATTGCTTGCCCTTTTTTTAAAATCATCATCTTAACAGACTTTATGCAAAATGCCACACTTTTTAAAAATCGGTGAGGCATGCCACTTTTGGAAAATAAGACCAAGGGGAGCCCTCTCCACCTGCCCAAGCCCTCTCCAGCATTGGCACTGCCCTGACCCTTTTGTGGGGAGTGGTTATATTGGCCCTGAACTAGAAGGAATCCATCATCCCATTAGCAGATCTGAGCCTAGCTCAAGGGAACAGCATTCCATCCAATTCCACCAACCATGTGATGAGGTGAGGAGGATGGAAGAAATGTCACTGAGCTTTTGGTCTAGAAGCAGGTGCAACATGAGCAAAACCATAACTAAAAACAGCTGCAATGGACATGTTTTAGTGGGCACAAAGAAGCACTGTGAATATAGAGAAAAGGAGTGGCCACATCCAGCTGGAGCACCACAGGAGAGGCAGCAGTGACCACTGGCATTCCAGATGTGGGTGCTCTATTTTCATAGAAGTTGCCCCAGAAGCTGAGTTGTATGAATACATCATTTTTCATTCCTATACAAGCCTGTTCTGCCCACGTGTGACACAAGGCCATCTGACTACCAGTGCCTTTTGACTGATTCTCCTCCATTTTCCCCTCTCTTTCCCCCTTTCTTCAGCTCAAGAGCATTCAAATCCACTGATATCCAAATTTAGGAAAATACCAGAGGTATGTTTTAGAAATATCTATAACCATCAAGCTAATTACACCAACATAATCTGTTAAAAACTGCTAAAAACAATCCGTGGTCTTGCTGTGCCTCCCAGGCTGGGGTACAGAAGCATAATCATAGCTCCCTGCAGCCTCCATCTCCTGGGCTCCAGCAATCCTCCTGCCTCAGCACCCCACAAGTAGCTGGGCCAACAGGCACATGCCACCATGCCCAGCTAATTTTTTTTTTTTTTTTTTTGTAGAGGCAGGGTTTCTCCATGTTACCCAGGCCGGTCTTGACCTCCTGCGCTCAAGCAATCCACCCACTTCAGCCTCCAAAAATGCTGGGATTACAGGTGTAAGCCACCACACCCAGCCAAAGTACCAATTTTCTAAGGAAACACACCCCACCTACCCACCCATTCACATGAGACTCCAACATCTTTTTTTTCCCAACATGCATTTTGGGCGGGCATCATACCAGGCCCTGCACTAGGTTACATGCATCAATTGAATCTTACTAGAAATCCCCATGAACTTGGTACCATTATTACCACCATTTTACATTTAAGAATCATTTGCTTCAAGTTACATACATAGAAATGATTTAGGGCTCAAAACTAGGGTTTCAAGTCCATGCTAGGGGGCTTACACTCACAAACCCCAACTCTCAATATTAACCTCTCTAATAAGGGGAGGGGGCAGGGGCAGGAAGACATGGGCACTGAAAAGAGCCTAGTTTCCTTCTTGAGAATCCTCCATGATGAAGGCTTTGGAAGAAAAAGGGAAAAAAAGGTTAAAACCATCTACTGGATCATGAGGGTCTGTTCAGTTTCAAAATGAAACAACTTTTTTGTTAGAATTAGTGAGAAATAAATCTTGTAGGGGAAACTGTTAAATTTCATTTTGGTAGTGAAAGTGATGGTAGTTGAAATTCTTGTTTTATTGCTATTATTGTAAGTAATGCTATCCATGTTGAATAGTTATCAGACAAAAAGAAGAGTTTGTTGTGTTAGAAAGCCAGCCTGTAAGCGTCTGTGAGTGAGGAATCCTTACAGTTCATGTCTCAGGTATGCAGAAGATGGATAAATAAACATAAGGTAAGGCAAGAGACAGACAACCACGCACACTGTCCAGTGTGGACAATGGCGTGCTAGGAGGCATTTGATCAATGTCAGTTGGATGGAATTGAGCTGAATGAATCTGAAGGTGGCATATGTAATGAGATGAGCCTAGGTAAGAGATTTAGGAGCTTGAAGCAGACACCCTTGATTACGTGATATACAACCATTTAAGCATATTAGTTTAGAGGGGAGGGGAAAGATGCAGTGCCTTGAGTTTCCAGAGCCAGAGGAACAACTTAGAAGATAAAAGAATTAAGAGTGAAAAGGGAGCATATAGTATGCAGAGTATATAACCCATAAGGAGAGGAACCTAGCACACTGAGCAGCCTTAGGATAGAAATTGCTGGAAAAAGGAAGCCAGTCCTGAGGACATCCAGAAGTTAAAGAGTCACAGCAAACTACTATGTAGAGAAGCAGCATTTATAACAATTGATTAATGACCCAGTGCTGGATAGATTTTGTTCTATCATCTGCGTTGCTTGGCTTGGGTTTGTTTTTCTAATGCATTTGTAGTAAGCAATAAGTGAAGTGAGTAAGCCATGTTTCCTAAAAGCAGGGGTTGATGGGAAGAGATGCGAGGAGCTACCAAAAAGCAGATTCCTGCTTTCCTTTGCTGTCGGAATGGAGGTGACCCTGCCACAATCCCAAGGTGCAGGTAGAGTTCCCAGGAGGAATTAAAAGGCCTCTTTAAGGCTATTTCTGAGGCAGAAACCACTTTTCAGTGACAAGCATCATCAAAGCTGTAATGCAGGTCAGCTGCACCGGGCAAATGCAGCACACGGTGACGCGGCCACCTCCCTGAAACGGCAATGAAAATGCACCTGACCTAGGGAGGTGCCACTGCGTGGAAACCTGCCCCTTCCTCAGTAGGGAAAAGATGGCCTGACCTGCAGCTTCGTTCGAAGGAGCCCACGTCCCCTCACCTAGGCTGGAGCGGGTCTCGTCATCCACACAGATGCTCCAAAACCCAAGCTGTAGCTGTCACGGATTTATGAGCTTCTCTCCACATGGCTCTGCCGTTTCACAGTGCTGCTTCTCATTGAGCCTACTTCATCATTTAAATTATTAACAGTGAAACTGCATTGACGGGGGGAGTTGGTGTAATATGGGATCCTGAAGACAGTGGGAAGGGTCTGAATACAGTTTCATCTCTCTCATGCGACTCACCCTCACCAGTCTCCAGATCTGGGCTGCTGAATATGCACAGAAGAAACAGAGGGGATTTTTAAGGAAGTTTCTCTTTAGGCTCTACTCATTAATTAGAAAAAAAAAAATAGCTCCAGTACCTAACCTAATCTTGCCTCTAGTTTTCAGAAATCATGAGACCATCAAAAGTCTACTAGGTCCGATAAAAATATCATCCCCACCTGGTCTTCCCTGTGGCCACCTGTTGTTCTTCCTCCTACCTATTTTGACATTTCATTGCTTTGCTTGGTAGCAGTTCAAAGGAATAAAAGCATTTTCTTGCAATCCACACATTGCAGCATCTAACTCCTCAGCCCTTGCAACAAAGAGGAAAATCTAGAATGTGAAAGTTGGTTACATGTATTTTGGCCTTAGGATGAAGTCCTGGCTACTAGATTCTATATCTGAGGCTTAATATTCAGTATTTATTTTCCAGGTTACCCTAAATCCAGGAACAGCCTCCCTGCCACCTCCCCTTCCACTGACCTTGTTAACCCTGGAAAGAAAGTTAAATCTTATGACTCAAACCCAGCCCTGCAAAACTGAAGCTGTAGCTCTCAATCAAACAGTCTACTGCCATTTTTAATAAATCGGATTGTGGATTTATCTTGGTAGTATTTGGGCCCCTGATAAAATGCTCTCTTTCAGGAAAAATCAAAAATTTCCTATTTGCATACAAAATTTACAAATGCACCTTATAAAGATTATTTAACAAGGCCAGTCTTTAACTCTTTGGTTATTTACCTAGATAACCTCTAAGGTTCTTAAATCTAATGATTTCTTTTGTTTGAGATGCGTTTGTCAAGTTCTCACCCTATTGCCAAATTACTTCAGACAATAGCAATATTTAAAGTCTTTATAGCATTTTATAGGGAGTTTATAAAGTACTTTCACACACTCATTATCCTATCTGAGCCTTAATGCAATGCTATGAATTACGGTATTTATTATTCCTGTTGCAAAAGAAGAAATGGAAACTCCAAGAGATTAAGACTTAGCCAAGGCCATTCAACAACAACAACAGCAAAAATGGAAGAGCTTGAATGGTCGGGGAAATCTTAGAAGTGAACTCAAGTCCAGACTCTATTCCTAAATAGCTGTATGGTCTTGAGTAAATCACTCACCATTCTGAGCCTGTCTATCTCTAAAAGGGGTTAATTAACTAGCTCATCACCTCCACGGTCTTCCAAAGCCCTAAAATTCTACTAACCTTTAATACTATATTCTTCCTTTATCTGGGCCTTGTGACTTTGTCCAAAAATAAAAGGACACTACAAACTACACAGGAGGCCTGAGATTAAAAACAATCAGTGTAGGACGCTAAGGAACTCTAAAAATACCAAGATATCAACTGGAAAAAACAAACATTTCATGATCCAAAGCTCAATGCATAGATAGTCACATTACGGTGTGACAGTTCCAGAACTCCCACCCTCTTCTGACATTCTGTTAATACTTTTGTCCCTCTGTTATGATGAAAACCAAGCTAGAATGTGCGTTAGGCTTAGTTTTAGAGACCATGGCTAGCCCTTAGCGTTCTCCTGAATTAGAGCCCTCCATTTGAGACATCTACCTTGCTCTTTTTTCTGGATGATCTAAAAGTGATAGGTACAGCCTCAATTTTCCAGGGCACATGAGTGCCATCATCAGTGGCTAATACCCATGAATGCAAAGTTAATCTTAAGTCCTTTCCCTTTCTTTTCTTTTTTTTTTAATTTGAGACAGAGTCTTTCTCTGTCACCTAGGTTTGAGTGCAACGGTGTGATCTCGGCTCACTGCAACCTCCACCTCCCAGGTTCAAGTGATTCTCCTGCCTCAGCCTCCTGAGTAGCTGGGACTACAGGCACCCACCACCACACCCAGCTAATTTTGATATTTTTAGTAGATATGGGGTTTCACTATGTTTGTCAGGCTGGTCTCGAACTCCTGACCTCATGATTGGCCTGCCTTGGCCTCCCAAAGTGCTGGGATTGCAGGCATGAGCCGCTGCACCTGGCCCCTTCCCTTTCTAATAAGCAGGAGACTACCTATCTCATAATGACTTTGTTCCCTCTGTTGCAATGGTCCCTTTTGGCAGTTCAGTGGTTTGCTGCCATTTGGGAGACATGTCCAATTCCCAAGTCTCACTTAGCTGTGACCATCTCAGAACACAACTCTAGTTGAATGTTTCTATGTCTGGAGACTGTGCTGAGCTTTTAATCTGCATTTTATCTTTGCAACGATTCTCTTACTACCACCATTTGTGGGTGAGAAAACGGAGGCACAAAGAGATTAAATAACCTACCCCCAAGATCATATGACTAATGAGTACTAGAGTCTAGAATTCAAACCCAAACAAGGTGACTCTGAAGCTTGCGGTGGTCTTTACTACCACCATGTTGCCCACTCATTCACTCACCAGGGCAGTGGAGAGATCGTCAAAGGGCCGTGTTCTCCAGGTACAAATTCCCCATCACTGGAAGGATACAAGCATGGGCTGGGCCTCCACTTGGCTTCAAATGCTAAGCTCCCATGGCTGCCAATCTGTCTTCAAACCACTCCCAATTCCCATTCAAATGTTCTGTCTGCTCCTGACATCCTTCCTATGTCCTCCCAGCATAATAAATACCTTTTCTTTCTGTGCTCCCATTACACTGCTTGTACTCCTATATTTACCACAATGTGCTATAGAAATTTTGTTCTTCCTCCTCCAGAAAGTCTTGCAAACTGGCTGCCTTCCCTGACCCCGATCACAGACATGTTTGTTTGCACACTTATTACATTCTAATAAATAGATGGGACGGGGAATCTCTAGTCTGCCACAGTCCCCACCACTCCCTATTGCCCCATCCCTACCAGGTCACACATCTGTACTAGCTGCTTGCCCTCTGATGGAATTGAAGGCTTAACCCTATAAGAACTAGCCCTTTTCTATTATAGACTATGCCTTGTTCATCTCAATATCCTCCTAGCATAGCAGCCTAGCATACTACCAGAAACACAGCTCAGGTGATGTTTGATAAATGAGTAAGTGAATGAATGAAGAGATGAACACACAAAGACTTCCAGGCAGCCAAAAGATCCATTGGGCACAAAGGTGACAGATAAGGCAGCGACTCTTTGGGCAAACTCCCAATATGGGAGCAGCCTTAATCTCTTTATGCCTGTTAACTCTATTTATTAAGCAGATATGATAATACTTACCTACTTCTCACTAGGGCACCACGTGAAATAATTAGCTAATGTCTATAAGGCATTATCTGCACTAAGTGGTAGATATTACTCCTACGATGAATGCTCAGCTTTGGGCCTCCAATGAATCTACTTTAAATAGAGCTGGAAAACTAACCACCAAGACTTATCCAGTCTTTTCTTCTGGTTCTGCAAATATTCAGCTTCCAAACTAGAAACATGTAACACCTTTCTCAGAGCAAACGAATCCCTCCGTCTCATCCCCTCAACCAACTCTATCATCCCTCCCTCCCTCCCTCCCCCAACCCTCATTCTTTTAAGTGAATGTTTGGGCAGGAAGCAAAATGCTCTAATTAGCGAGCCAGGATTCTCAACTGGGTGAATTCCAATGTCAGAGCAGCACACCAGTTCCCCATAGAGGACAGTGACCAACAGTAGGGGCCTTTCTCAATTCTGGGCATGTTTTGTCTCTTGATCTGGGAATTGGTTGCACACGTGAAAATCAACTGAATGACATACTTATCATATGTCTACTTTTCTGTAAGTACATTTCAGTAAAACTGAAAAAAAAAAAGAAAGAAAAAAGAAGTGGCTCATGCAATTCAAAAACCAGTGGGCATTGCGTATCCCTTCCTTCATTAAACCTAGAGACATTTTCCCACTCATAGTAGGATTTTACCAAACACAAGCTCTTTGAAGCAGACACTCCTCAGCAGTCCATTCAATAGCACTCATCAGACAGCTGTAGCTCTTGCACCAAGTCAGAAATCTGCCTTGCCAGCTGTGCCAATGGTCATTAGCATAACCTCCTTCCTTTTCCTGTACCCCAGACCCAGTAAGTCCTCCAATACTCAAGAACTCCTTCCCAGAGCAGAGACACAGATCATGGCTATCAGATGGGTCCCTTGGCAGCTCAGCTCCAGGCAAGATTTGTTCCCTTGTTTGTCTGGAGCTTTGGTTTTAATTTGTAATGTTTGCTTAATCTACAATTAGTTGGGCTGAATTTAATTTAACTCATTGTAGCAATTCATTTCTTTCAATCTCCTGTTATTGGGTATCACTCTTAAGTTGTAAGTGAGTTTGCCTTCCCTAATCATCGTGTAGGAATCTGTTGGCCCAGTTATTTCTCTTTGCAAGTAACATCTGCAATTAAAAATATATATAATTGCAGAGAGAGCTATGTGATGAGAATGCTGAACTGGATCTGTATTTTCCTTTTTTTTTCCATTAGTTTTTATATTGAAATAAAAGTGAAATCAGGCAAAGCGCTGGTAAGGAGTTACTTCCTCTCCCACCCCCACCATTGTCAACTGCCAGATTCTCTTTCTTACTATAAAGCCATAAAGCCAAAATCAAGCACATAGCAACAATTTCTAAAAATTAAAACGCAACAAGACCTCTAGCTTGGCTTATAGCCAGTCGCAGCATTCAGATGGTGGTGATCATTCTAAATTTAGAGGAAGAAGTAATCGTGGGTCTTTCTTCAAGATTTAATTTTAAAATGCTTCACAGGTAGACTTTTGGTAGCGATGCCTTTACATACAAATTGTAAAATACGTGATAGTTATTTTTTAAGGAAGCTTAACAGTCTTTCCTTTTGAGCTTACATAGTTCACAACTGCTTTGGTGTTTTTTTTTGTTTGTTTTTTTTTTTGTTTTGTTTTGTTTTTGATGGAGTTTCGCTCTTGTTGCCCAGCCTGGAGTGCAGTGGTGCGATCTCAGGTCACTGCACTCCACCTCCTGGGTTCAAGTGATTCTCCTGCCTCAGCCTCCTGAGTAGTTGGGATTATAAGAGCCCACCACCATGCCTGACTAATTTTTGTATTTTTAGTAGAGACAGGGTTTCATCATGTTGGCCAGGCTGGTCTCGAACTCCTGACCTCAGGTGATCTGCCCACCTCTGCCTCCCAAAGTGCTGGGATTACAGGCATGAGAGACCATACCCGGCCCAAGTCACAACTTCTTAAAAGTACAGCTCTCATCCCACATATACGGAAACACTAGGATTTATCATGTTGCAATCAAGTCAACTTACTCCAAAATCTCTGAAGAGATTTTTTTAAATCACCATGCTTAAAAGTAGGGTGATAATCACCAATATTAAGGAACATTTCTCCAAATATAATGGGAAATGCTAGATAGTGTGTAACATATGGATATAAACATGTGCAAAGCACTTAACCCAATGCCTGACTTATAGAAGGCACTCAAAAAGTAGTGCCATAATGAGAACAACACCAAGTATAATAGCATCTATTGTTATCATCCAGAATATCTCATCTAGTTTGACTTCTTTGTTTCTGCAATGAAACGAATCATCAGGCCGTGTCTTTTCAAAGCTCACACTTCCAAACAGAGTAGGTGTTCCTTCTGATCAAAGTATACTGGACTGTTTTTCACCAAGGTTGCTGACTCCTGTAGCCAAATCTACCCTTGGTGTAAACTTGAACTTGGCACTAGAAACCCCGAGCAAGATATGGCCCCTAGGAGACCATGAGAAGTGACCTTCCAACATTCAAGCTACAGAGGAAATCTTTCTCTTAATTCTAACTACATTGCACATTATGTCAATTGTGCAGAATTTATCTGGAAAAACCGATAAGAGCCTAAATCTCATCTACTGTTTACTCATTTTCTGTCTATCTTTTTTTTTTTTTTTTATCTTTTTGGAGACAGAGTCTCACTCTGTCTGCCCAGGCTGGCATTCAATGGCACGATCTCTCACTGCAATCTCCGTCTCCCAGGTTCAAGCGATTCTCCTGCCTCAGCCTCTTGAGTAGCTGGGACTACAGGCACATGTCACCATGCCCAGCTAATTTTTTTGTGTGTGGCATTTTTAGTAGAAATGGGGTTTTACCATGTTGGCCAGGCTAGTTTTGAACTCCTAACCTCAGGTGATCTGCTCACCTCAGCCTCCCAAAATGCTGGGATTACAGGCGCGCCACCACACTCGGTCTGTTCACCCATTTTCTAATCTCCAGTGAAACCAACTTCATAAAGGCTGCGGCATTACTTCCAAGACACTTTGATGAAGTTGACATGACCAGGAGACTTAGAGAAAGCTATGACTCTTCAAGTAACTAAAGTGGGTGACCCTGACTATTTTGTGGGCTCAATAGCCATGTCTTCATGTATAAAAATAAAATGCTAGCGACTGTACTGGACAGGAGAGGTCTGAGATATGGAACTAGCTAACCAAGTAGCACCAAATACCCCACAAATTATGTTACCTATACATATACATCTACATATGTGCATTGGTGGAACTAGGTTCTCTCTTTCAGCTCTGTCACTTTACACTGAAGTATCTAACTGATATTCATTTGTGCAGGAGATATTTAAAATCTAATTGTGGAAATGACTGAGTCATGAAACATTAAATAATATACAAGCTACTGAAAGGAAGTATATGAGAAAGGGTTAACTTTGCCATGTGTGTTCATAGGAAGGTGAGTGTGACTTGTATCTGAGTTATGGATCAGCAAACTAGACCCCCGAGCCAAGTCCACACTATCACTTATCTTTATAAATAAAGTTTTATTGGAACACAGCCACTCATTCATGTATGTATCATCTGTGGCTGCTTTCACTCTGCAATTGCAGAAATGAGCGCTTATGATAGACACTTTGTGGCCCACAAAGCTGAAACTATTTACTCTCTGGCCTTGTAAAGAAAAAGGTTGTTCATCCAAAAAAGGCTGAACAAAGAAAAATTTAAAAGAGAGGGAGAGAGAGAAAGAGAGAGTGCTGAATCTTAGGCAGGGGTAGAGACTGAATATGAAAAGAGGCTTTCCAAACAAAGAGAAGGGATTGGGCAATTGAATCGATTCAGAACTGGGCACTAGAGGACCTGACTGGATGGTTTGAAGTAACGAAGATGAACTGGATTGAGAGCAGGCACAAGCCGGAGAACTGTGAACGTCCACACCCAGGTGACTGGACTTGACTGTGGACAGTTGGCCACTAGTGAGGGTTTCTGAGAAGAGAGTTGACAAAATAGATTTAAAGAAACCCAATGAGGTTGCCATTCTGGCACAGTTTGAGCTTCCTAGCATGAGACATCGAAGGTCCCCACATCCCAGGAGCTGTGGGACTAGACATAACGGTTTGAGTGAAGAAGACAGTAGGAAAGATGGAACTATATGACTTGTGATCCTTGGGTTTGGGATGAGGAAGGAGGAGGTGTAATCAGGGCTCGCTTAGGGCTCCCATGCTGGGTGACCACACAGCTGACCACTGTCCAGGCAGCCACATGCATTAGTGCATACGATTTCTTGAGCTGACAGCGAAATGTGTGCCTGAAAGTTTCCTACCGTGACTCAAGTCCAATGCAATTTTAAAGAACAGGGCCAGTGATTTCAGTGACTTATTTCCCACCCCCCTTCTAATCAATGTAATGCATTGACTTATTCGCCATATTTCAGAGAGGGCAAAAAAGCAGCCGTTTGCAACTTCTCAAAGTTGCTCTGACAGGTCAATATCCTGTCATCACTAATCCTGTGAACCTTTTTAAAGACTTCAAGTAAATAGCCAGCTATTATCATCTTTCAGGGAGTTTCTCTACCTATTCTCCTTTTCATGTTACAGACACCCTAATAGCGCGTCTTAAAATCACGGTTCTGACAGGCACATTGTGAAGTTAGGTCAATTCCTCATTTTCCTGCTTGGTCTGCAAAGGAGTTCCCACAGCTTTAGGACCATCCATTTGGTTCCCTTGCAAACAAACAGGCCTGGTGCCCAGGACTCCTCCGTGACAAGGCTCCCCTGCTCCCTGGAGACAAGCAGCATTCCTGTTGCAGAGTGCGGGAAATTGTTCTGGGAACCCTCTGCCCAGATACTCATTAGTACTGCATTAGTCTGTAAACTCCAAAAGAAACGCCTAGTTCACCTCGCTCTTACTTGATGTACTTGAAAGGTCTGGTGAATTTATGGCAGGATAATGTGGAGCCCAGCACCTATTTATGAGTTGATCATTTGTACCGAACCCCCCTCCAAGTGCCAAGGGTTACCATTCAACCACAGCCTGCACTAATGCCACAGGAAGGCCAACAAAGCCAAGTGCATGAAAGTTAAAAGCATTAATAAAAGTGTGACTTATAAATTACTTCATCTTTGTCACCCTTTTTGAAATGGGGTGAGAGAGGCCAGGGTAAATTTATTTTTTAAGTGCTTTCTGAGACCCGAACGGGTCAGGCTTGAAATGCTGTAGTCTATAAATCATTCTTCGCAGATCTGGGGGATGCTGCAGCATCACGACATTAACAAATATTGATTTATCTTATCATTTGCAACTGTTTATAGTATCACAGAGATCCTACTGCATGCAAAAAAGCAAATACTTAGAGGCCATGTAGCTAATTAACATCTCTTGTAAGGGGGAAGAAGGGAAAACCTGGCAGTGGGATTTCAGCTTGTATGGAAGTTTGTGGCAAGGTGATTTTCATCAGCTCAGCTGACATTAACTCAGCCCCCACCCCAATACCATGGAGATGGATGGATTTCACGATAAGCAGTTTGATGTACAAATGGCATATATGAGAGGTCCTGTCCCAACACAGCATCATTATACATGATATCAGCCAAAGATCCTGTGAGGCTCAAACCTAGGAAAGGGTCAGTGGGGATTTCAGACCCCTGACCACTCTGCTAAACTTTGTATCCAATAAGCAGACACATCCACACTCTTCAGAACCTGAGTTCTGATGCAATGAAGGACAATTAACAAAAATGTCTTCAAGGTAAAGGAGACGAAAGTCTGCATTGCACTGGAAAGTGTCCCCAGCTCTGCCGTGCTTTCTTGAACTGCACTTTGGATGTGTTTTCAGACTTACACTGCTCACAATTTGGGCCCTCTCCCAACAGGCAACAAAGAGCTGCAGACTGATTATTCAAAGAATTTCAGGGAGCTCTACAGTTTCATTGAGACAAATGATGACAAAAACACAAATGATGATGAAGAAAACCTGATTGAAACTCCTGACAATGATTAACGCATCTGAACTATGCAGGGGTGAACTCAGGGAAATAATCGTAGATCGGTGCTCTTCTCTGAGAAACACAATGAAGTCGATCTCTGTGTCCAAGCACATCTTCAAGTCTCTCGTGTAGCTGGGTACTCCTTACGTGGAGCGCTGAGATCAGTGGCACACCATGGAGTTGTTGCTATGTAGTCAATTACCAATGGCCCAGCAATGACTGAGATTCCCTTTTTTTTTTCTTTTGAGATGGAGTCTCACTCCGTCACCCAGGCTGGAGTGCAGTGGAACAATCTCAGCTCACTGCAACCTCCACCTCCCGGGTTCAAGTGATTCTCCTGCCTCAGCCTCTCGAGCACCTGGGACTACAGGCATGCACCACCACACCCAGCTAATTTTGGTATTTTTTAGTAGAGACAGGGTTTCACCATATTGGCCAGGCTGGTCTCAAACTCTTAACCTCATAATCCGCTTGCCTCGGCTTCCCAAAATGCTGGGATTATGTGCATGAGCCACCATGCCCTGCCACGAGATTCCCTTTTAATAGTGTGACTGGGAAAGTATCTCCCAATGGCAATGCTGGCCGAGGTCAGAACCAGGATTTCTCAGTCTCAGCGCGATTGACACTTTGGGCTGGATAGCTCCTTGCTGAGGAGTGGGGCGAGGAGTCTTGTACACTGTAGGGTATTTGGCATCATCTCTAGCTTCTACCTACTAGATGCTGGTAGCAACCAGTGTGACAGTCAGAAGTTACAGCAGGCCTAGCCAATTGTCGCTAGGAGTAAAATCTCCCTTTGTTGAAAACCACTGGGTTAGACAAGATAACTCAAAGACTTTCTATCAGGCCTTTCCCACCAGAAAATATTCCTTGGCCACAGACTTTAAGTCTTAGGGTTCTAAATGAACAACCCTGGGCCACTTTGTGCTCTAATACTGAACCATGTGACTCACCACTATGAAGGGAAAGATCAAGAAGAGACTTCCAAGAACTAAAAATTACTGTGTGTAAGACAAGAGGGGAAGGAAGAGAAAAATGAGCCACCATAAGGCAAGTGCAGCATTAGGGAAAGCAGTTCCAGTGATGCAGGACAGGCTCCGTGGGGATAAGGGCACGTAGGTAAGAAGAAAGCACATTCAGAATGTCACCTAGTATAACTCAGTCCAACAAACTCGTGCCAGAGTTGAATCCTTAGACCTCCCCCAGAGTTAAACCAAAAACATCCACTGCCTTCTGGCCAAGTGTGAAGTCTCACTGCGTACCAGCTGTGACAGACCTTATTTTCCAAAGATGGTGGCAGGAACATCTCTCATCCCACCAGCTCTTCTGCAATGTGACCTCGCCATGCCCTTCATAGGAGGTGAGATTTGTTTCTCCACCTCCTTGAATCTGGGCGGCCATGTTGGACCAATGGAACATGGCAGAAGTGACACAGGGCCAGTAGCGGGAGTAACTCTTAACTGGCTGGTGGCTTCTGCTCCCTCTTTCTTGGAATGTCTGCTGATGGGACATTCCCTCTCAGAACCCAGCTGCCACAGTGTGAGATTCACAGTCTACATGGAGAGGCCATGTGGGTGATAGGTTCTGGTCAATTGCACATTGAGTTCCCAGCCAGCCCTATGAGTGAGTCATCTTTGTTACCCAGTCCAGTCAAACCTACACATGACTCCAGCCCCAGCCAACATCTGAATGTAACCCCCTGAGAGACTCCAAGCAAGAACCGCCCTGCTGAGCTCCATCAATTGCAGACTCATGAGAGATATACACTAATAGTTATTTTAAGCCACTAAGCTCTAGGGTACTTGGTTATACAGCAACGTATAACTGGAATACCAACCACACTGATATTTCTATGAAGCTAAAGACAAATGTGTTCTACTACCAAAGTTATTGAGATTTCAATCTTTGGAAGTCTCAATAACTTGGTAGTAGAACACATTTGTCTTTAGATTGAGATTGATCAAAAGGAATTAACAGACATCATCATCACCCTATTTACTGGATGCATGCAACTTTCCATCTGTTACCACATTTCATTCTTGTAGTCAACTTAGGAGACAACTACTATTATCCCCCTTGACAAATCACGGTACATTGGTTATCACATTTCATTCTTGCAGTCACCTTAGAGACAACTACTTTGATCCCTCTTGACAGTTGATGGGACTGAGGTCTAGAAAGTCTAAGTCTCCTTGCCAAGGCAACACAGTCAGGAGGTGGAAAAACACAGATTCAGAAACAGTCTGACACCAAAGCCTTAATTTTACCACTAATCTGTGGACAGTTTTAGCTTGAAGACAGAAGGCATGAAAGCAGAGATGAGTATGTAAAATGTTATGCTCAGGGAACTCTGTCCCGTGACCTCTGATTTCCAGAGTCATATAATCAGCTGTTGTTCTCCTCCATGGACTGGCATAAAGGTCTCTACTGCTTCAAGGAATGTGGCTGGCAGCATCCTGAGGAGGGACATGGACTAGCTACCATCTCTGATGGAATTTCCATAGGGGCACTGGAATGAGAAAACCCCAGGCTTTCAAAGAATGGATCCTTAACCTTCTCAGTATCTCTGCAACTTAGCTATGCCTATGACCTGTTGGATTGCCTTAGGCCAACCACAAACCCTCTAAGCCTCAGAGTTCTCAGCTGTAAACTGGGAATGACCCCTACCCCTCAGGATTGTTATGACAACTTGAGATCATGTATGAAAGTGCTCGGTGTGGTACTGGCACACAGGAGCACCTGAATGTGGTAGCCTGACTAGGACCTGAGTCTGACCTGAATAGTCTGAGGTCTGAGGAGGCTAGATTATGATGTTTACACTTAGCCTCTGTCTAAACATTTGCCTGGAAATTTACAGCCATGTTGAGCACATGCATCCCTCCTGCAGCCTACAGCAGACATATGACTGCAAGGAGACGCTCGTCGGGGTGCTGGCTCAGTGGAAAGGCAAAGACACTGTACTGTGAAATGGACACACATGGGCTGACCTTTAAAGGCACTGCTCACATTCTTCCGAGATGCCCATATAGCCTAACAGCATGTTAGAATGGACACAACCCAAAGACTCCATGTCTGATCATTTCTGATGCTCAGAGGCCCATTCCAAAGGCACCTACCCTCTCTACATTTGCCTTTGAATACAGTTGAGGCACTGCCTTCTCAAAGGACCCCATTCCTGCCCCTTCATGCCATCTTCAGTCACAGAGAAAGACACTCCCCTGGCATCATCAGTGACCAGCACAATAACAAGTCACCAAAATTGTCAAACCGGATCCAATGCCAGCCCAGGTGAGATTTTTTTCCTTCCTGTGTGTGACCTTCTGGCATCTGTTTTCTCTCTGAAGCTCTTTTTTCTTCCTGGGATGAGAACCTAGAATCAGGGCTCTGATTTCCAATGACCAAATCATCTCAGGCTAAAGCTTTGTTCTCTGGAGGCCCAGGAAAGGCATGATAGTTCAGTCACATTAGGTTCTTGCCAGCTAAGAAGCCCAAGTTTCAAAGGAAAAACAGCCATTCATCCCAAATTCACCATGGTCTGACTTTTGTAAAGGCCCTAAAATATAATTAACAACACAATTGCATCTTAACTTGGAATTTTCCACTTGGTGGCTTTTCTCAGGTTGGCGGTCACTGAAAAGGTGCTTTTTGCTATCTTTTTTTTTTAATTTAAACTCAAAGAACACTATAATGCTTTACTCTCAGTTGCTAATGTCCAGTTGAGTTCGGCTCCGCGTAGATACTGAAGGTTCCCCAGTAGAAAGGAATCGTTCTCTGTCATTTATTGTAAAGTGTGTGCCTGGCAGTTGCAACTGAGTTCAATTTGAAAAGAAATCAAATGTTTGGATGAAAGTGACACAATGATGCGGCACGAGGCATCATCCATGCATTTCTAACCTGCCAGAGGAAGCCGCAGCTGGAAGTCTTGTCACTTTCAGATACTAAGAGTAACAAGTTATTAATTTGTATTCCTTAAATAACTTATTGAGTCTACATGTGCCAGCTCTTATACAAAACCCAGAGCCAGGGAGAAGTGAATCAGTGAATGAGTTTGATCATCCAAGCCTTAGTTCATGCATTCATTCTTTCAGCAAATTTTCAATGAGCAACTTACCGTATGTCATCCACTGGGCTATAGGCTAAGTACGTAACAGTAAGCACGTGGAAACCGAATCCCTGCCCTTATGGAGCTTAGAGACCAGTGAAAGGGACAGACATTAATTACCTGATCATAAAAGCAAATAGGAAACTGTATTTGAGCCAAGGTCTGCGAGGTATATGAAGCTTTGAGTACTTATAATGAGGAAATCTTACCAAATCCATAAGGTCAGGAAAAGCTTAAGTAGGCTAAGACCTTACGCCAAAGTAGGAGTTAATTAGGCAGAGAGACATAGGGGGAAGGAGTATGGCAGGCAGAGGAACTAAAAGATGGCCAGAGAGGCCACAGCGGAGGGAAGAAAGAAAAGCCTGATTAGAGAGACAAGATAGAGCCACAGTGCAATCCCCGGGCCCATCCAAGCCTCAAGACAGCATCAGTGACAGATGAAAGGCAACGCAGCCAGACAGAATAAAGCAAGTGCTAAACAAAGGTTCAAACCAATGCGGGAACAGTGGCTGGAACCCCAAGAAAGGCTGCAAGAAAGAGGTCGGCTCTGAACAGAGTCTAGAATAGGGGTTGACAAACTATGGCCCCCAGGCCAGATTCTGCCGCCGCCTGTTTTTGTAAATAAAGCTGTACTGAAACACAGCCACGCCCATGCATTTACGCACTGTCTAGGGCTGCTCTGGCGCCGCAGTGGCAGAATGGAGAGTTGCTACCGAGACCTTCAGGCCCGTAAAACTGAAAATATTCACTCTCTGGCCCTTGACACAAAAGTTTGCTGACTCCTAGTCTAAAAGGATAAGCAGGATTTGAAATCAATGGCACAAGAGGAAAAGTGTGCCAGCGCCTCCTGCCTCTCACGTCTGCGAGAAACACACTGGAGCACGTCTTTCAGGGGATGCTCTGATGGCAAGAGTCGCAGGAGGAAGAGGGTGCGTGGTAGATACTTTCAATGACATCTCAGAAATCACACTAGGCCAGATCTGTTGCATTTAGGCATAGTTTGCTTCACGGAATAGTCACAGTCCAGGAAAGCTGACGGTACCTTGGCATCTCAAGTTGATTCCCTCGGGGAATTATACAGGGATGTGATACGGAAAAGAAACAAAACCACTATGCTCAAATCGGTTTGAAAAATACTGAATAAACGAAATTGAACTGGCTTCACTACTGCAGGACTTATCAGAGCCTTTAATATCCTACTGTGCTTTGGAAATCTCCAAGATAAAGAGAAAGATATGTTGCGTGTCTCAAATTTATTTGATCACAGACTCCTCCTTTTCTAAAGTCCTCTTATCAAGACAGAGTTGCTTGAAGCTAGTGTGAGAAACACTGGTCTGAACTTTTTATAAAACTTTTTTTTCCTTTTTTTAAAATTATACTTTAAGTTCTGGGGTATGTGTGTAGAACATGCAGGTTTGTTACATAGGTATACACGGTGGTTGGCTGCATCCATCATCGAAATTAGGTATTTCTCCTAATGCTATCCCTCCCCTAATCCCCACTCGCTGCTATTCCGCCCCTATCCTCCCCACACCCACCAACGGGTCCCAGTGTGTGATGTTCCCCTCCCTGTGTCCATGTATTCTCATTGTTAAATACCCACTTATGAGTGACAACATGGGGTGTTTGGTTTTCTGTTCTTGTGACAGTTTGCTGAGAATGATGTCTTCCAACTTTATCCGTGTCCCTGCGAAGGACACGAACTCATCCTTTTTATGGCTGCATAATATTCCAAGGTGTATATGTGCCACATTTTCTTTATCCAGCCTATCATTGATGGGCATTTGGGTTGCTTCCAAGTCTTTGCTATTGTGAACAGTGCTGCAATAAACATACGTGTGCATGTGTCTTTATAACAGAATGATTTATAATCCTTTGGGTATATATCCAGTAATGGGATTGCTAGGTCAAATGGAATTTCTATGTCTAGACCCTTGAGAAATCACTACACTGTCTTCCACAATGGTTGAACTAATTTACACTCCCACCAACAGTGTAAAAATGTTCCTATTTCTCCACATCCTCTCCAGCACCTGTTGTCTCCAGATTTTTTAATGATTGCCATTCTAAGTGGCATGAGATGGTATCTCAATGTGGTTTTGATTTGTATTTCTCTAATGACCAGTGATGATGAGCATTTTTGAACAGACACTTCTCAAAAGAAGACATTTATGCAGCAAATCCCCTTTTCTTAATATTCTCCAAAACAATGTCAGAAATGTGTTTTCTTTCAAAATAATTTCAAAATGATCAGCAGAAGCATGGGTTAACTGTGGCAAGCTAGAAACCTGTGCGTACACGGGAGGTGGAACCCCACCCCTCTTAACCTCTGATTCTTCCCACACCAACCCATTTATGTGGATTTTGCGGAGGATTTTATTCCCATTTCTTGTGAAAACTCCCATATCTGAGATGCCCTGGCCCAGTATTTACAGTGACTGGCACGTGCCTCTCTTCTCTTCTGCTAATTGTCAACATTAACAAACTGCACTTGGCTCAAAAATTCTAAATTCAAAGCAGCAGTATATGAGAAATAAATGAATGTTTTTAACTTCTTTGAATAACCTGTCTTATTACATTCCAAATCCTGGCTCCCAAATTTCTTTTAAATTTCGCCAAAGATGCCCTTCCTCCAGTCATTCAATATGCAAATCAACAGTAGCCAGCAAGTTCAAAATCTCAAAGAAATCTGTCACAGAGAAGGCAGCAAACTGTGCTCACTGTTCCCAAGCCCACCACACATCTATGGCAGGGAAGAAATGGATTCAGGTACCAGGCAGACTAGTTAACTAGCTCAAAGACTGACATTATCCTCCAGAATGCAGACATTACATATTTCTCTTCTCCTTTAGACACATTCAAAAGACCCAAGAGAAGGCCAATAACCACTTTCAAAAGCAACTATAAAAATCTTCAAACATCCTAGAGCTTCTCCAGACAGGCAACTCCCAGGATATTCACAGCCCTGGAGAAATGGGCCAAATTTTCCATTCTCAAGGCTAAAGGGATTTGAAAAGGGCAACAGAAAAATCACACCATTGATGGCGAGCATCCCTGAAGGCAAAGTCCTATTTCAGAGTCTGGTACTAACGTCCAGAAGCAGCAGGCCGTGTGTCCACTCCGAAGCTGTCACACTTTGGCAGAGAATCCCTGCAGGATCAGAGCAGCCCTGGGGGCTCTGATGAGAGGTGCTAAATAAGTTAGTGCTATCGTTTATTAGAGCATAAGAAACAGATGGGAATGGGCAAAATGACAGCTGGAAGAGTGAGATTCCAGAAGATGAGTATCTACGGCACTCGGAAGTTCATCTACACGACGCCTATTAACATTCACGGGAATGGCTTTCTTAGCACCAGCTCCGGATTCTGCAGCCTCTCGCAAATTCATTCCTCGGCTTTTTCTCCATCACACAGACAGTTAATCTCATATCTAATTATAAGATAAATGGCAATCCCACAACTTTCTCTTGTAGAACTCTCCCACCGAAAATGATTCTTTTCAACTCATTGCGCCTTGCATCCACAGGAGACTGGGAAGACACGAGAAGGAGCTAGGGGGAGAGAGGATGGGAAAGGGACGGGACCGAGGAAGTTCACCTATGGTGGCCTTCCTTCAGGGACAGGGACAGGCGGTTGGACATCCATGAGTCCTCATCTGGCCAGGGCTGGCCCTCACCTGACTAGAGTTTCATCTGCTTCTTTTTGCATGCTTGAAGCCATTGGTTTTTGACCCAGATGGCAGCAATCCATCAGGGCTGTGCTATCTGCTGAGGTTTCCCAGCCTCCTCACACGTCCTGGAAAGTTCCAGCTCACTGAGGGGCTTATGTCCAAACAACCCCATGTTAATTATAAAAGGAATGGCAACCTAATAGCTTAAGACATGGTCCAAAGACCCATTCCTTAAGACTAGGGATAGAAGACTGAAATGAGCACAAGACATACAGTTGATTCAAGAAGCATCCCTTGATAACTAACTTTTAACAAATGAAATTATTGTAAGCAAGATGAGGCCCTTATTTACGTGTTTTTTTTTTTTAAGAGACAGGGTCTCACTCTGTTGCCCAGTGCAATACTGCAGTCATAGCTCACAGCAGCCTGAACTCCTGGGCTCAAGCAATCCTCCCCCCTCAGCCTCTCAAAATGCTGGGATTACAGGCATAAGCCACCACATTCTTTTTAAAAGCCCTTTAAGGCTTTTATCCAGTGATTTTTTTTTTTTTTTTTACTATTTGCTCACATGCTGGTATATGTTAAATATATATCTACACACACATATCTTGAAAATCTGTCATTTCTTTGAGAAATATCACTAGATTTTTTTTTTCTCACAAATTCTCTTCATCACAGTGGCTGATAAGTGTCAGAAGTTTGGGGAGGATTTCGAAATCATGAGGCAGGCTACATAACAGTATTTTGTTTGCTACATGAATATCTATAGCAGCTTAATACACAGAGAATATAATCCTGCCCAAACTAAACTTTCAGAAGTTCTCAAAAATAGTTGTAGATCAGTTTTATATAGGCTTCTAACAATTATTTCAAAAATGTATTTAGCCTATAATCCCAGCACTTTGAGAGGCTGAAGCAGAAGGATTGCTCAAGGTCAGGAGTTCTAGATCGGCACAGGCAACAGAGCAAGACCTCATCTCTACAAAAAAATCTAAAAGTTAGCTGGGCATGGTGGTACACACCTGTAGTCTTACCTACCTGGGAGGCTGAGGCAAGAGGATTGCTTGAGCTCAGGAGTCTGAGGCTGCAGTGAGCCACGATCATACCACTGCACTCAAGTGTGGGCAGCAGAGCTAGACCCCAGCTTACAAAAATTATTTAGAATCAGTTACTGATTCCTTGCAAGATGGGAAAAGGAATAAAAGCAGGGTTCCTGTCCTCAAGAAAGTCACAGTCTTAATCAAATGGCACATAAAATTTTGCAAAAACACAGGGATGATAATAACAACATCAATACAATATGGTACCTGACATGTGGTTGGTACTGAGTGCCTGCCATGCCAGGTACCATAATGTATGGTGTGTGTGTGATTTCCTGCATTCATGTATATGCGTGTGTATGTGTATATACGTAAGCTCAGTTGCTCTCCCCCAAAATAAATGATGAGGATAGTATGTTTGAAAACGAATAAAAAAATTAAGACTCAGAAAAATTAAATAAATTACACCATGAAGTGCCATGCAGTCTACTGTTGCCCTAGAAAGGAGGAGGGAGAGATGGGTGATGCACTGGAGTCACTCCCATTTCTCTGAAGACCAGGCCAAGGTAAGCATCTACGGGTTAAAGGAAACTCCAGGTTGATGCTGGAATGCCTGGACTGACAGTTTCTCTCATCCACTCCCTTCCCCAGGCACTCACTCTCTGGTCTTTTGCCATGAAACATATTTCTTCATTTCATGGTGTAATGGAGCTCAATAAATAACAAGAGAAACAGTAAGAGGAAGAGATGAAGGTTCATTTCTTTTCTTTTTTTTCTTTGAGATGGAGTCCTGCTCTGTCACCTAGGCTGGAGTGCAGTGGCACGATCTTGGCTCACTGCAACCTCCATTAAATATAAATCAACTTATTTAACACATTCATTTTTTGTGGGGGTGGAAAGAAGGAAACTTTAAAAATGGGATAGATTCAGGACTTGAGTCATTTCTTAAAGAAGTAATAATAACACGTGATCCTCAAAGGTAACTATAGGGTTCAAGCAATTCTCCTGCCTCAGTCTCCCGAGTAACTGGGACTACAGGCACCCGCCACCACGCCCAGCTAATTTTTGTATTTTTAGTAGAGATGGGATTTCACCATATTGGTCAGGCTGGTCTCAAACTCCTGACCTTAGGTGATCCACCCACCTCAGCCTCCCAAAGTGCTGGGATTACAGGCGTAAGCCACCATGCCCGGCCAGTTCATTTCTTTATTAATGAAAAAGGTTAAGATGTAGGATGTAGAGAAAACTGACTGATAAGTAAAGCCCAGATCAAGGTACAGTTTTTCCTGCAGGATCACAGCATATGAAGTGTTCTTGGAGGGATGGTCAGGTCCCAAGAGAAAGAAGCACACAGCCAAGCCAAAACCTCGTTTATTCCTCCCAGATGTTCTGATCAGTTACTCATCTGCTATATGAGAGTTAGGCCAGGAGTTAAACTGGCAGATACTTCCTCACCTGGAAGGAAACATCAGTACTGGGAAAGAAGTGTCTCCCCCAGTGGCGCCTGCCACATATACTTCATTTAACAGTGCATAAATGTGACCTGGGCGAGATTTTGCAGACCGTTTGTAGAACAGGGAAGGACTTGAAGGAGGAGAGCCATAGAGGAAGGTGGCCCTCAGAAGTGACTGAGGTTCTGGTAGCAAAGGTGCAACTCTATGTTATGACTGCCCCAGATACCAAAAACAAAGCAAACAATAACATCTGAAGCAGTTTCTGCAGGGTTGGCAAAGCTGTAAGACAAAGTACTCCCCAAAGAAGTTGCCGGCCGGGCGCAGTGCTCACACCTGTAATCCCAGCACTTTGGGAGGCCAAGGAGGGCAGATCATGAGGACAGGAGATCGAGACCAACCTGGCTGACACAGTATAACCTCGTCTCTACTAAAAATACAAAAAATTAGCCCGACGTGGTGGCACGTGCCTGTAAACCTAGCTACTCGGGAGGCTGAGGCAAGAGAATTGCTTGAACCCAGGAGGCGGAGGTTGCAGTGAGCCGAGATCGCGCCACGGCACTCCAGCCTAGGTGACAGAGCAAGACTGCATCTCAAAAAAAAAAAAAAAAAAAGAGGGTGCCTGTGAGACAGGGAAGTAAATTGAGCTAGAAGTTCCTCTGTCAAGTTTTTCTAAGAGACCTAGAACAGAAACGGAAGGGTCCAGACGTGACGCTCTCTAGCTTTGGGGTAGCTTCTTTTCTAAGCTGATACCCTCCAGGTAGTCAAGAAAGTTATTTTTCTTTCCCCTTTTCCCCATGATCCCTCCTCTTCTTTCCCCAACTTTCCCCACCATCCCTCTTCTGCTTTTTTTTTTTTAGATGGAGTCTCACTCTTGTCATCCAGGCTGAAATGCGATGGCATGATATCGGCTCACTGCAACCTCCACCTCCCAGGTTCAAGTGATTCTCCTGCCCCAGCTTCCGAAGCAGCTGGGATCACAGGCACGTGCCACCACGCCCAGCTAATCTTTGTATTTTTAGTAGAAACTGGGTTTCACTATGTTGCCCAGGCTGGTCTCAAACTCCTGACCTCAGGAGATCCACCTGCCTCGGCCTCCCAAAGTGCTGGGATTACAGGGATGAGTCACCACGCCCAGTCTTTGCTTTCTTTTTTCCCTATCTATTAAGAGAAAAAAGAAAATTATGCTTAAATTTCCTGTTTTTTCCCTTGAAGTAGTCAAGGGTGTTTTTCAACCAGCCTAGTCTTTGAGTAAATGTGCCTTACTCCCTGTTCACTTAACTACTTTTTCCACATCCTGGCTAGGAGCAAGGTATAATTCAAAAGGGCCACAAAAGAAAATGGGCCCATGGAAATGAAAAGAATTGTACTCACTTTGCATGGAAAGGAAAATGGAGGAAAGTGGAATCCTATTTATTTCAAGTACATGAAAGCTTTCATTCAAAGATGAGAAAACCATGTTTTAGGACAGAACAAGAGCGGGGAGATTTAAAATGTAGCACTAGGAACCTTCTTTCACTCTTAGGAGGTTGTCTTGAGTGTCCCCAAGGAAACTGAGGAGGATCTTCTCCACTGCTCCCATTCCACATTGAACCCGTCTGCCGAGGACGAGTCATCTTATTCGATTGCCTGTGTCTGTCTGTAAAGTCTGCTACCACCGGAGACACAAAGCGACTTGAGGATGGCATTTAACCTAATGCCTACACAGGAAAAAAACTGAATATTTATAAGCCGAATCCATTTCAAGTGAGATTCTTAAATACAGAAATGGGTTATTTAACATGTTCATTTTTTGCGGGGGTGGAGAGAAGGAAACTTTAAAAATGGGATAGATTCAGGACTTGAGTCATTTCTTAAAGAAGTAATAATAACAAATGATCCTCAAAGGTAACTATAGTAGTCACTGGAGCTATTGACAAATGTTGAGTACACATTCTAGGCCACGAAGCAGGATCACATTGCCCCATCTACTCTAAAGCGACTGGCTTTAATCAGTGAAATATGACCAGCGTTGACGGGTCACATCCAAGCATCCACAGCTTACCCATCTCTCTTTCGCTGCCTCTGGCATTGTTGATGCCCACCATGGCTTGGATGTGGTTTGTCTCATGTTGAAACTTAACTGCGAATGTAATGTGGTTGGGAGTGGTACCTTCCTTAGGTGATTAGTTTGTTAAGCTAGATTAATGTCTCTCTTAGGACGCTGGGTTAGTTCTTGAGCGAATGGGTTTGTTCCCTTGAGAGGAGGTTGTTATAAACTGAGGTTTCTCTCACCTTCTGCCTCCTTGGCAAGCCTGCTTCCCCTTCTACTTCTTTGCTGTGCTATAACTTGCAGCATGAGACCTTCACCACAAGCCGAGCAGATGCTGACGCCATGGTTCTTGGATTTCCCAGTCTCCAGAATCATGAGCCAAACAAACTTATTTTCTTTAGAAACTACCCAGTCTCTGGCATTCTGCTGCAGCAACACACAATGGACTGAGACAAAGATGGAGTCAGGATGGAGCTTCTGACAGATCAGGTCTAGGAATGACGATGACGAGCTCAGTGCACCATGTGATGGGCTCGATGAGTAAGTTAACAAGTTAGAACCAAACGTGTGTTAGCATCTTTGGAATGGTTGTTTGATCAAGCCTCACTTGCCTGATACAATGTCCCCATAAACCTAAATTTCTATTTAATTTCAAATCTATATAATTTCATCAAAATGTAATTACTGCTCTTTGTCTAACAGGCTGTGATCTTCCACGCCTAAGACCCATTTATATACTTAGGTAAAACCTTGGAAATCCTGGAGACTAAAATGTTGTGGTAAAGAAACAAATCACTTTGAATATGTTAATGGTGTTTTGCTTTTCAAACCTATTCAGCTTTTCTCCAAGAGCTATCCAAGCCCATGCTCCAGAATCACTATGAGCACAAGAATTCTTGGAAGCACATACACACTGGCTGAACTGTATTTCTATTTCCACATTCCTGCTATTTTCAAAGAAAATCTGGTCCTCCTGTCTCAGCAATGATTTAGGGATAGAAGATTGTCCACAAAGCCCCAGTGTCACTGCCACATATGGCTGGACGTGACATGGTTGGCTCATTAGCATTCACATGTCTCCATTTCAACATGACCACTTGACGCTGACTGTTTGTCCCACTAGAAACGTCAGAGAAAGTTGTCAGGTTTTGACTGAACTTGGTAAATGACTACTGTATCTCTAGTGCTCCAAAGTGGCCCAGGAAGCCTTTCTTCCATTAGGACTTAGATGCTGCTTTTCCTGTTTGGGGCTGCTCTGGCCAGAGCTATAACCAATATATACCTTAACTTTGTTTTGGAGTTTTGCGCATTCCATTGAAACAAAACGGCAAGTAAAAGATTTTTTAGATGAGCATATTTCTATCATCTTTAATGGATTCTAATAAAGTTAGGTACATGGGTGGATTGACGAGGAAACGGCTCCTCTTGCCAGCTCAAAAAATGTATAATGCCAGTTTAATTTCTGCATGGTGAAATCAGCTACATGAGGTCTGAATAAGGTCCAGCACATGGAGAACCTCAATAAACCCTAATATAGCTTCCAGATAGCTTAAAAAAAAAAAAACATAAGGACTTTGAAAGTTCTTTGCAAAGAGTAAAGTGTTATTTGAAAGGGGAGTTTTCCCATTTGGGAGTCAGGTATCAACAGGTCTTTTCCAGCCCCACTGAAAAAGAGTTGTTTCCATACATCAAGCTGTACAGAAAGGAAGCAGAAGCATATGTGATTTAGTGAGGTCCCGCAAGTCAACTGCTACTATGTGTGTGTGTGCATGTTTGTGTGTGTGTGTGTGTCCGTACGTGCATGCATGTATGGTGTGTACCAGAAGGTCAGGAATGAATTGGAGTTCTCTGAAGCTTCCTATGATGTTTTATTGGCCTCAAAGGGCAGTTTGGGTAAAAGTCCATGGGAGGAATCTAAAGCTCAAATACCAAGGCAGGGAGATCAAGGAAGATCAGGATGTCAGAGACGGCTAAGGAGGAAACCACAAAGAAATCTGATCAGGAACAGGCAAAGGGGAGCATCCCAGGCAGCTGCCACTAATGTCAGTGAGTACCTGCAGCTCCCCTTACTGAGCTAGCTTGTGTATGTTACATTGGCCTGATTGTACAAAAGCAAAAAAGAGTTAGGTCTTCTTGGGCAATGAATCGAGATTATGCTTTGGAGTATTTGGGTTACATTTTCAGAACCTTTCAGAAGGGAATATGAGCCTATGAAGAGCCAGCAGGTTGGAAGGCAATCCTTGCATTCCCCTACCTAAGCAATCACTATGACGAAAAAGATCAAATCGTCTTGGAAAAACTCGAGTTCAGTGGAAGACGTGTGTACCGTGGACCAGAATAAAATGTTCAAGGAGATTTTAAGTGTCCATCTTTGTGAAGTGATCTTGAGTCCATCATGATAAATTCACAGAATTAAAGTTCTCTTCACTTCCCTGAGTCAAAGAAAGAAGGAAGCGTCCAAAGCACTGAAATGGTTCCTCTGTACCAATGAATTGAGCTGAGAGCTCTCAGCGGGCTAGTTCTAAGGGGACATGCTGCTGCCCTCCCACATGGGAAAGAGCTTCATGACTCCAGCATCCCCACCACCCTAACGCTATCCCTGGGGACTGTGGTCAGTGTATACCAGGCTCTTCCTGCTGGTCTTGCTAGTAACATTTTCCCTGTGTCTGCTCATCTCCATTTCCCGTTTCTGGACCTATCCTCTGTCTCCTCCCATGTTCAATGACTCTCTCAAATTCCATCTTGCACAGGTCAGTTCTCCTGTCCAAGCATCTGGAGTGAACAGGGACCTCATCTTTGTCTCTGCACACCCAGCTCAGGATCCAGCACACAGCAGGCATCCAAGGCATGCCAAACAGATCAGGGAATAAGTGATGTATGACCCTAATGCTAAAGTGAGGCTGCTGGGCTCTAGGGGATGAGGATGAAAGTAGCAGGGAGGTAAGAAGGGGAGAAGGGAAACACCCAAGAGGAGGAAAAGAAAGAGGGGGCAGGAATCCACCCACGTCCTTTTGCTGCTAAAATTCCCCCTTTCCTCAGTCCTAAAAGCCCCCACCACCATCACAGAAAAAGCAGGCAGTGGGAACACCCCTGTAATGGTTCATACATAATCCTCGACTGAAAGTTCCATGACTACTTTACCTTTAAAAAAGGCCTGGATGCTTGTTCCAACCTAATTTCACTCAGGTACACAATGTAATTTTTCCTGGTCCGATCCTCGGGAATTGGCTGGCATTTTCTCAACAACAATTTCCTTTGATATAGAACCTTCCGGTACCATGATCTGATACAGAAGGATTGAATGTTCCCTGTGTTCCAGAGTGTCGGGCTCTATCGCACATTCAAGGACAGAAGCACTTTTTGTCTGTAGCACCTAAAGAGCCTACAGGGCACTGTATGGTTGTGGTTCTTGACAATTCCTTGTCAATTCCCATATGCTCTGAGTGGTCCCACACTACGCAACATACCTATAAGCGGCCTCATATACCACACATTGAGGTAAGGCCACAACAGTATTTTGAAAGTAGTTGACGGACGTGATTTCCATTCCTCCTCCCCATAAAACATGTTCCTTGGCAACCATTTCACTCTTCCAGTTGGGAGGGGGTTGGGGAAGAAGCACCTGGGTAAAGGAAACTGTTCCAAACGACAGGAAGAGGAACGAGAATGCCTATCCCTTCCACCCCAAAGGAACTGGTAGGACACCACGGAAAGCAATCGGAAAGCAGGTGGTGAAAAATGCATGTGCCGACCACCATTCTCCAGGCTGCAGTCCTGGAAGAGGAGAGGTATGTGAAATCAGTTAAAGGGGAATACCCAAGCAGAGAAAAGTCTTCCTTCTCATGAGGCACTCGGAATCAGCAAAGACTCTATCAGAGACTGACTCCCCTCACCCCATACCAACCTGGGGTGCCATGGCAGAGTCAAGTCGGAGAAAAGGCAGAGGCCTTATGAGCCCAGCTTTAGCTTTCCACATCTCCTTCAGCTCCTGTATCACCAGGAAAGTATCTGTTGGTTGCTGGGTATCCTGTGGAAGAGCCCAGAAGTAGCTGATGAGCTGGGGGCGGGTGGGAGTTGAGTGCACAGGAGGGATGAGTGAACCCGAGAGCCACGGACTGCAGGGGAGATGTGGTGGACCAGGAATCATGATACTCAGGCTCCAGGAAGACACCCGGGCTTGGTACTAAGGAGGGGCTGGGTTGGCTGGGAGGTCGGCATGACCAAGCTGAGAGAGAAGAGACCATCATGTCAGAACTGTCAACTTCAGCACAAGTGACAGCAGGACACCTAGCAACCAGGCAGATACAGGATGACGTCACGGCCAAAGAGGGTCCCCAGTGCACAGGCCACTATCTCCCCACCAAGAGCTGAGATCCCTTCACCACCCACCTGGGAGCTCTCTTAGAGAAGAGCAGAAGCAGCAGAAGAAATCTAACAGAATAAAGTTTTACCCCAGAGACCTTTGCATAAGAAGTGGCTTCAATTATTGAATCAGACCAAATTTCATTTTTCCTTGATACTCAGCAGAGTGGAGGCTGCCAGGGAAGACCAGATTTCTCAAGAAACATTTAAAAATACATTTTCTTTGCAGATGAGCACATAGTGTGTACATGTCCAATCCACCGTCATGACCTTTTGTACTTCATATGAAAAACGATTGCAGCTGGGCACAGTGGCTCACGCCTGTAATCCCAGCACTTCAGGAGTCCAAGGCAGGTGGATCACTTGAGGTCAAGAATTCGAGACCAGCCTGACCAACATGGTGAAACCCCATCTCCACATTAAAAAAAAAAAAAAAAAAAAAAAAAAAGCTGGGTGTGGTGGTGCACACCTGTAATCCCAGCTACTTGGGAGGCTGAGGCAAGAGAATCACTTGAATCTGGGAGGCAGAGGCTGCAGTGAGCCAAGATTTCACCACTGCACTCCAGTCTGGGCAACAAAAGTGAAACTCTGTCTCAAAAAAACAAGGAAGAAAGAAAAAGAAAAACAATGATTACAAGACACCTCATCATGGCACTGCTTGACACTTAGTATCACCAGGGGAAATGGGGGCTGAGAAAGGGCAGGTTTTAGGTGAGCTGCAGGTGCCTCCCAGGACCATGGTGGGAAGGAATTACTCCCAGCCTTGAGTTCCTGGAGCTGCTGTTTCAACCTGCTGACTCAGACAGGTAGACCACGCATGACCAGGAACTAGAGGCTTGGTCAGCCTTTTTGCTAGGAGTACAGTCTCCAGCCTATGCCCCATACCTATCCCCACATCTGTCCCCTCTGACTCCACCACAGTGCTCCATCTGGGATGCAGTCAGATGATGGCCATAAGAATGTGTGCATGTGCGTGTGTATATGCAGGACAGTGACAACCAAGGCACCATACTACCAGTAATAGTTTAAATTTTATCACAACAAGAATAAAACTTGCCCCCCACCCTTTTTTTTTTCTTTTTGTGAGACAGAGTCTTGCTCTGTTGCCAAGCTGGAGTGGTGTGATGTCAGCTTGCTGCAACCTCCGCCTCCCAGGTTGAAGAGATTCCCCTGCCTCAGCCTCCCACATAGCTGGGACTACAGGCTCACACCACCACGCCCAGCTAATTTTTAGTATTTTAGTAGAGACGGGTTTCACCATGTTGGCGAGGATGAACTCGATCTCCTGACCTCATGATCTGCCCACCTCAGCCTCCCAAAGTGCTGGGATTACAAGCATGAACCACCGTGCCCGGCCACTTGCCTCTAATTTTATTGCAGCAAGCTAACACTTCCACATGTTCCAGGATAGGGGCTGCCCAACCACCAGCCCCAGTCAGGGTAGATACCTGACTTGGTTTCTCTAAAATGCAGAGGGAGCGGCCCCTTCCCACCGCTGCCACCTCCCATGCCCCAGCTCTTATGGCCCACGGGAGGCATTGCCTGCCCAAATCAGAATTATGTCTTTTCTAACGCTTATTTTTTTTAAATTCTCTGCAAATGGAACCCCTAGTTTATGATGTGTGAATCCACTCTTCAACTCCCGGACACGTTTTCAGCAACACATTATGTACAAAATAAAGGACTGTCTGATTTCTTTTTTCCCTCATTTTGTTATTTGGATTTCTTTTTGTTTTTGCAGAACTTCTCCAGAATAGGTGTCAATTTACTTTGTAAACATTGTGCTTAATTGTTTGCAAGACAGCGGAATAACTGGCATGAAGTGAAGTTATTTTAGACAAGAACGAACAATTTGAATATGGCAGTTAGTGGGGAACGGAGAACAAAGTCTGGAGTTTTATTTAAAGAACAAGTCAATCACGCCAATGGAAAGACAACGCATAGGCTCCTTGCGCGTGCAGAGCTGAAAAGCCCGAAGTTGCACCGTTTTAACACAAAAGGCTGGGTTTTGAACATCGATAAAGGAAATTCAGGAAGAACTGTGGTTCACACACACACACACACAAAAAAAACAAAAAACAAAGCCTTTACCACTAAGGAAAGGGATTGTGTCCTGTGAAACCCAGTACTCAAAGATGACAGTGTCTAGTTTTATAGCGGTGTAGAGAATCAAGAAACTGACATGGAAGTCTTATGCGAACCAACTTAACACATATCCCATCAAATATGTTAAATGCGACAGGCAAGGAAGGAATAGGAAACACTGATAATGCAAGGCAACAGCTCTGCAAAGATGCCTCTGCTCATATAATCTGCCTCCAATCCCCACTTCTCACAGCAAGATACTCTGTATTTTTTCATCTGTGGGTTTACTTAGAATGAGATTCCAAGTCAGCGGTCAGCAAACATTTTCTGTAAAGAGCCAGCCAGTAACTATTTCAGGCTTTGGGGACCACTAGGTCTCCGTCGCAGCTATTCTACTCTGCCTCTGTCACATGACAATAGCCACAGTTTGTAAACAAAGGGCTGTGGTGGTGTTTCAATAAAACTTTATGGGCAGTGAAATCTGGATTTTGTGTGATCTGCACGTGATGAAATATTATTTTTTCAACTATTTAAAAATGTAGAAATCATTCTTAGCTGTCAGGTCATACAAAATTAGGTAGCGGGCTGTGGATTGCCCACTCTTCCTGTATAACCCAGAAACCCTTCAGTGACTAACATGAAATATTACCTGGTGCAGTTCTGAGTGACTGTATTTCCAAACACGTGTTTCAGAAGAGCAGATGCATACAAAGAATACAGAAACGGGAGTGGCAACCACGTGAAATAACAATAAGGTAAGAAAAAAATGAACAAACCATAAAAAGAAAGAGGTACAAAATGCAGTGAAATGTATGGGCCCAGGTCCCAGATATGATGAAGTGATGTGACCGGGGTGGGTGTTGAACACCACAGCTGTTTTGCTACTGGTACTTGGACTTGGTTGAAGGTAGGATTTGACGAAAGTCCCAAATAAGAAAGCATGACCCTGTTCTTGTGAATGGAAGAGGAGACAAGGAAGGAGACAAGGAGATCATGAAAATAATGAAGACATCGAAGGCTAATACTATGGAGACTTTCTATACAACAGAAATTATTCTAAATGCTAAATATACATCACTTAATCCTTATAACAGCCTTTGAGGCATTATTACTAGTCCCATTTTATAGATAAGAAAACTAAGACCCTGAGATGATAAATAACATACTCAAGGGAGGGATGAAGAGATGGAAGGATGGGTGGAGGGATGGAAGGATAGATGGAGGGATGGAGAAATGGGAAGAGGGATGGAGGGATGGATGGAGAGATGGGTGGAAGGATGGGTGAAGGGATGGAGGGATGGGTGGAAGGATGGGCAGAGGGATGGAGGGATGGGTGGAAGGATTGAGGGATGGAAGGATGGGTGGAAGGATAGAGGGATGGAAGGATGGGTAGAGGGATGGAGGGATGGAAGGATGGGTGGAGGGATAGAGGGATGGGTAAAGGGATGGGTAGAGGGAGAAGGGATGGGTGGAGGGATGGAAGGATGGGTAGTGGGATGGAGGGATGGGTGAAGAGATGGTTGGAGGGATGGAGGGATGGGTAGAAGGATGGATGAATGGATGGAAGGATGGGTAGAGGGATGGAAGGATAGGTGGAGGAATAGAAGGATGGGTAGAGGGATGGAGGGATGGGTGGAAGGATAGAGGGATGGAAGGATGGGTGGAGGGATAGAGGGATGGAAGGATGGGTGGAGGGATAGAGGGATGGGTAAAGGGATGGGTAGAGGGAGAAGGGATGGGTGGAGGGATGGAAGGATGGGTAGTGGGATGGAGGGATGGGTGAAGGGATGGTTGGAGGGATGGAGGGATGGGTAGAAGGATGGATGAATGGATGGAAGGATGGATAGAGGGATGGAAGGATAGGTGGAGGAATGAAAGGATGGGTAGAGGGATGGAAGGATGGGTGAAGGGATGAAGGGATGGGCGGAGTGATGGAGGGATGAAGGGATGGGTGGAGTGATGGAGCGATGGAAGGATGGATAGACTGACAGACAGGAAGATAATAGACATAATTGACTAACAGATGATAGAGATAGGGATCAGATAAGTTAGACAGACACGTAGATGGTAGGTAGATGGATAGGTAAATGATAGTAGATGGTAGAGATAGATAATATAGGGATTAGTAGACAGATGATGGGTAGATCGATGGATAGAGAGATGGTAGATGGGTGGATGGGACTGACAGATATAGGTAGGCAGGTAGGTGGATGTTAAGGAAATAAAGAGTAGATGATAGCACTCCAACTCAAAAATGGAGCGCTCAGCCCCACACTCTGGGGCTCTAATGGGCAAGGGACAATTAATGAAAGGCTGCTGGAACACAAAATGAGAGCTAAAGCAGGAAGAGGCGGTAGGTGCTCCTCTTTTTTTATAAGCAACCGTGCAATGACACCCTCTATTCTTCCAGGTTAGCTGGAGTGGAGGTTTCCTGAAGGAGGTGAGTTTGAAGTCGTTTTGGAATCACTGAAGGAACTAAATATTGAAACATGCATGTGACCATAGGAAGCGTGTTTGTGGAGGACCTGGAACTGGGAAAAACAAAGATTCAGAGGGGATTTGAAAGTGTGAAGATGATTTGAAGAGCCAGACGTTTTTTCTCTCAGATCTAACACAGGAGCAGATTTTCAAAAACACAGGTTCTACAAACTGCCTGTCTTTGATATCCAGGAGGAGCTCGTCGGGAATGCAAAGCAGCTAGTACAAGCAGCACCTTCCTTCCTGGGTGGCGAGGCCGGCCCTGTGCACTTAGGGAGTGGATTTTAAACATAAAGAGGCTTGTGTCCGGTTATCCAGGTGGCCAAAGGAATGATAGTAATTCTCACCAAACCACATAAGGAGAAAACATCATCCATCGTCCTCACTTTATAGAAAAAAAAAAAGCAGCTTTAGAAAACCAGATAACTAGCCCTCAATCACTTCTGAGTCAGCAGATCTATTTATTCTCTTCTGATGCTGCATCACTAGAGTGAGGCTTGCCTGCTCCATCAGGATTTTTCCAACATGCATTGTCGTGGATCAAAACCTTACAGCAACTGTCCTTTCTCTCTGAATACTGTCTTTTCTCATTCCATGAAGTAAGGCATGTCTAACTCATATCTGCTTAACTGATTCTGAAAAACATGCCAAAATTCTTCTTTTTTTTCTTTTTGTTAGAGACAGAGTCTCACTCTGCCACCCAGGGTGGAGTGCAGTGGCACAATCTTGGCTCACTGCAGGCTCAAACTCCTGGGCTCACGGGATCACCCTGCCTCAGCCTCCTGAGTCGCTGAACACAGGCATGTGCCAGTCTGCCCAGCTAATGTAGAGACAGAGTCTCATCATGATGCCCAGTCTGGTCTCTAACTTCTGGGCTCAAGCAATCTTCTCGGATAGGCCATCCAAAGTGCTGGGATTACAGGCATGAGCCACCGTGCCTGACCTGCAAAAACTCTTCACTTTGAAAGTACACTGAAATTGTTCTGTACTTGACAGTAGTGGTTACACAGCTGTGTATGTCCATCAACATTCATAGATTTATACACCCATGAGTGAATTTGACTGTATGCAAGTTACATCTCAATTTCAGTAAGTTAAAGGAAAAACAATGAAATATTGAAATTTCTGTCTGGGCATAGAAGGCTTAAGAAACAGGAGTGTCTATCATCTCTGAGGATCTGCCTGACTTTTAGAGGGAAAACGTGAATGAGCCAATTAAAGATCTCACTTCTGGGTGACTGAAAAATCACATTTGAGTTACTGAACTAGTTCTGGTTGGGGACTGGTGAGTTTCACTGTATCAAGCTGTGACTCTGTTTAACCCAAGTATTCCCTCGAGGCCCTTCTTGGCTGTCTCTCTTCAAGCTGCAATTGAGAAGCTTTGCGAGTGGCCCTATAAACACGCTAATGAATGAATGGACAACTAATTACCTTGTAAATATGCATGAATAAGCACAGACCTCAGATGCCTCCGCAGTAAGCCAAATGTCTGGGCGCCCCCTTGCTACTTACTTGTGCAAGAGAAAACGTGGCATTCCTACAGTGGAAGCTCAGGCCTCTCATTCTCAGAGGCAAATCTTCCAACGTGGGGCGGAAGGGTCCTGGCATAGGACACTTTAAAAGACACATTAATAAAAATAGAAGACAAATGTAGCCATGAAGCGTGACCCACTACAAGTTTCTATACCTCCACAAAAGAGGAAACTAATCTCTTGATTAAAATTTCCAGTGAGGAGGCCCTTTTTTTATTTTAAACTTGTTTTTAAA
This sequence comes from Aotus nancymaae, assembly GCF_030222135.1. Classification (NCBI taxonomy): domain Eukaryota; kingdom Metazoa; phylum Chordata; class Mammalia; order Primates; family Aotidae; genus Aotus; species Aotus nancymaae. The sequence goes on along the minus strand of NW_026988443.1, from coordinate 25,172,626 downwards.
CAGTTTTTTTTTTCTCTCCTTTGTTTATACATTGTAGGTCAGAGCGATCCCCTTGGTGCTCAGAGACTGTAGGGCTTTAAAAGCTCTCAAGGGGCCTGGAGCGGTGGTTTATGCCTGTAATCCCAGCACTTTGGGAGCCTGAGATGGGAGGATCACCTGAAGTTAGGAGTTCGAGACCAGCCTGATGAACATGGTGAAACCACGTCTCTACCAAAAATACAAAATTAGCCAGGTGTGGTGGCAGGCGCCTGTAATCTCAGCTACTCAGGAGGCTGAGGCAGGAGAATCGCTTGAACCCAGAAAGCAGAGATTGCAGTGAGCCGAGATTGCACCATTACACTCCAGCCTTGCCAACAAGAGCGTAACTTCGTCTCAAAAAAACAAAAAAGCCCTTGAAGATGACACTGCCTCCTGTCCTAGGAACATGAGCATCAAACTACAAAAGCCATTGTCAAGGGGGGATTTGGTTGGTCCCTGGAAAATGCATTCCTGCCAGAGGCTTGGTGGAGAATGGCACCCTTGGCAGGCATTTGTAGATTTATCCTGGACCAGAAAGAGTCATCCAACTTGTGTGTCAAATCTCTTCAGAGTGTGATTAGCGTCAATCATAATAACTAGCGTGACATCCTGCATCCATCCTTTGGTGACTGAGCCAACTTCAGCAAGTTATTTAGGCTCCTGGATCCTCAGTTTACTCATCTGTCTTATGGGATTAATAAAAGCTACCTGGCAGAGTTGTTAGGAAGATTAAATTCGACAATGTAATAGGAAGGGCCTAGTTCAGTGCCTAGCATATAGTAAGCTATTCCCTTAATCCGCTAACACATAATTTATTTATTTGATAAGTAATAATTTATATGACTTAGTATTTGATAAGTAATATTTATTATTAGTAGTAGTATTAATAAGGCCCAGCAGAAGAGTAAACTACTTTTGTTTCTACAGAGTTTATACCCAAGCTAGTCTAGACATGGGTTTATTTCAGTGTGGGCAACATTTCTGCAAATATCATTTGGAGCTGATCCTAATCTCAGAACGGAGACAAGGACCAGCAGACGCTAGACTCCCTTAGGAGCACTCAGGAGCTTCCTATTTCCAGTCTGATTTTTTTCCACTGGTCTATGCTCAGGCCTGAACCCAGGCAATAAGCTATTATGAAACTAGGGCAATGCTACTTGATGTCTGATAGATAAAAACAAGAGCTGGTGAGTCCTTTACAACAGTGCTTCCCACGGCCTGGCCCACAGAACTGGCACCATGCAAGATACCCCTCAAACGCAACAGTCCCAAAGTCAAGTAAGTTTAAGAAACACTCAGGGCTACATAGTCCAATGGATTCCTTTACTGCGGAATATTTGAGTGCTAGAATTCACTGTGAAGTTCCTATTAACTCCACACCCATGAACATCATATATATTAGGAATATTTTTAAGGCATAAGTTCACGGATATAAAGCATGTTAGATACCATCTAATCTAATCACCTCCTCAGTGCATTCATTCTGTGATAACATCCTGATAAACAATTACCAATTTCCCTGTTGGTGACAGAGCTCAGTACATCACTGCAAAGTAGACTCCGGGTATCATGGTGCTAGAATTATAGGAAAGTTCTTCCTTGTGTTGAAACAGCTTTTGTCTCTTCTCGAGTATCTACTCATATGTGGTTTTTGTCATTTGTACTTTTGTCCTTTCGGTGCAACCCAGCACGCAATTCCGAGCCACATTCCTTCCAGGACTTGAAATTCCCAAGAGTTTTCTTTTGAAGCTAAACGTTTTCTTTGACCGTTCAGTTAATTGGTATTGTTCATTTCCAGACACAATATCGCTCTTGCTAATGACTGTTGAATGTACTCTAGTTTTATCTGTGTCCTTCCAACTATTCCTAGATGTAAACTGAACTCATCATCAGTTTACATATGGAAAGACGGAAAGACGATCACCTCGCCTGCTTTGGAGAGCAAACATCTGTAAACATGGTCAAAGGTCACACTCGCTCCTTAGACAGCCCCCATGGTGTGTGACATCAATTCACATCCTGATGTCGCTTTTACAAGAACTTCTGCTGTGAAGCCACATCTCACAAAACCTGTAGTCATGCAGTTGAACTTTGAATCTAAATACTGGAATTTGAACGACCTATATTGCACCTCACTTCATCTTAACTAAGCTTTCTCCTCTGTTTGGTTTTTCTTTAGAATACTGGCTTTGATAGCCTATGTGTTAGTTCACTCCCATTTTGCATACTGGAAAGTATGATTACTGTTTTTCCATCTAAGTCATTGATTTACGATTTTAAAAAAGAATTACAGGACCTGATTTAAAAATTTAAAAAGGTAACAGCGCCTCCAGGTTGGGAATGATTATGAAATCAGGGCAATTCTCCCAGGTTACCAAAAGTTGCTGATCATGGTTATTCAACAAACTACATTCCACTAAGTCAGGCCACATTTCTTCACTTAGTCTTCAAAGATATAGACGTGAATTTGTCAACATCCTGGATTTGCTAAAATCCAAGCTGTTGCCTTAATCCACTGATACAGCATTCATTCATTCATTCATTCATTTATGAGACAGAGTCTCACTCTGTCTCCCAGGTTAGAGTGCTATGGCACAATCTTGGCTCACTGCAACCTCTGCCTCCCGGGTTCAAATGATTCTCCTGTGTCAGCCTCCCAAGTAGCTAGGATTACAGGCACCCACCACCACGTCCCCCTAATTTTTGTATTTTTAATAGAGATGGGGTTTCACCATGTTGGTTAGACAGGTCTCAAACTCCTGACCTCAGGTGATCCACTCACCTCGGCCTCCCAAAGCACTGGGATTACAGGTATGAGCCACTGCGCCCAGGCAACATTTATTTTTAAAAGGAAGGAAGGGCAGGGAACGTGTAATTTGCCAAGATTTATTTTTTAGTAAACCATGCTGGCTCCTGGAAACCATGGCTTCCTTGGATGAGGATTTACCATCCTGGTGATAAGTAACAAAAGAAGTAAAGCAACGTGCTTTAGACCACGGGTTTGGAGTCAAAAGCCATCTCCATCAGTTACTAATCTACATGCTGTTGAGCAGGTGGGTTAAGTCTTAGTTTCCTCAGCTATAAAAGATTTTTAAAGTAAAAGATAATACATATAAACTGCTTACAGAGTGCTGGGGACAGAGAAAAAGTTTAATACGATGGTTATTATTTTTAAAGTTAGGTTTGCTGGATTGTGGTGGGAAATCAAGATGGCTTCCTTCTGAAAAGTGAATCTGCCTCATGTCTGGTTTCACAGAAACAACTCTGAGATGGGGATTCTTGAGTGAGACTCTCAGGGAAAAGGGAGTGAGAGCTGCAGGATGGGGTGGAGAAAGGAGCAAGTTAGAATGTGGTTTCAGGTGAAGTCTGTTTTCATTACCATGCCATGGGGAGTTCTGGGGCATAAACTGCCTGTCCTGTGTCTGTTCAGGCTTGAGGAAAGGCTTCTGTAGACCCCGTCCCACCCGACCCAAGTCGGTTACGAGTACTGGACACCCAGAGCTGTGGCTTCAGAAATGTAACTCCCAGCACTTCCTGGCAAAGCAGCTCTCTCCACCCAAAGCTTTATGGGGAAGGCTGCAGAAATGAGCAGCAGCTCCTTCAGGGTGAAGGGCACCTAACCAGTAAAAGGGACCCCAGGGGATCTGAGTGGCACGTCCTCACCAGCATCTGCCACGGAGACAAGACAATCATTCCATCAACACCCAGAACCCACCAACAAGGGTGATCTCTGGGGCAAAAGACATAAAACTGCGTGCCACCTCCATTATCTTATCATTTCTTTTTTTTCCCCTCCTTCAAAATTTTCCTCTTATTAAAATATATTGTGATTAAGCACAATTACAAGGGACCACAATATCTTCACTTCCGAGTTATAGTCTGTCTTACCGCTGTCAAAACATGGTTACAAATGATTTTTTTTCTGCAAAGAGCTCAAACATAAAGTACAGAACTCAACACAGAGGGGGGAAATTAATCACTACAACGTGGTACATTAAAGCCTTCAGCGGGGCCCAGCACGTAAGAGAATCAAGAGCCCGCGTGTTCTACCAGAGGTGTGGTCCCATTTTAGATACTCCTAAAGTGGATTTGGGGACAATTCCAACATGAAGTTATAGAAAGAGGGATCCTGGCCAGGTGCGGTGGCTCACGCCTGTAATCCCAGCACTTTGGGAGGCTGAGGTGGGCAAATCACAAGGTCAGGAGTTTGAGACCAGTCTGACCAACATGGTGAAACCCCGTTGCTACTAAAAATACCAAAATTAGCTGGGCATGGTGGCACATGCCTGTGATCCCAGCTACTAGGGAGGCTGAGGCAGGAGAATGGCTTGAATCCAGGAGGCAGAGGTTGTATTGAACTGAGATTGTGCCACTGCACTCCAGCCTGGGCGACAGAGCAAGCAAGCAAGCGGGAGGGAGGGAGGGAGGGGAGGGAAGTAAGATGGCTACAAGAATGAACATACGGAATTAGACTATGAGTTGACTTTTGCTTCTGTGAATTTTGGTATTTTCTCTGATTAAATAGAAAAAAACATGGCAAAATAGTAAGTCTGCTGAAGGTGATGAGATAAAGAAATTTGTCCCCTACCTTCCACAAACACACACATAAAAGAACCAATTATTATATTTCTAGAAGGCAACCTAAGACCTTTGGTCGTCTGTCTAGGACATAAAACACTTCCCATGCTGCACTTGCATCTGGGTTTTTCAACTAGGTTGACCCCAGAGAAAGAGCCACAAGGATGCTACAGGTGAAGGAAGGGCACCTGAACGCAAACTCGAGAGGACGTGTGGTTATTACACAAACAGAACGCAAAGGCTCTTGAGGTTCAATAAGAACTCTAAATCTCCGAGTTTCTACAATCCCAAAACCAGTATTTTTCCAGAGGAGGCACTGGTGTTTCTAATCCAGCGTGGAGCAAAATAAAGACCTTTCATTTTTCTGAGAAATTAACATGAACAGAAGGAAAAACAGCAATTGCCTCCACTGGAATAACAGCCCCTCCTTGCCTGCAGCCATTTGAATTAGAGATTGTTTGCATTAATAAGGCGTTAGCCTTTTTTTTTTTTATTGTCAAATGCCATTCGTTCAATGTCCCACATTTACCCGTGAAATTCAGGGCAATGAAGCTGACAAAATGTAATTTACTTGCACTGAAATGGGCCAGACCCACAATTTGCTCTCCCAGCCTCCCAGGCTGGATTTCACATTCACTGGCCTTCCTGAACTATCAGAGAGGAAACCAACTTCCCCGAGCCACAAACAGCAAGGGCATGGCAGGTGGACAACCCCAGGAGCAGCTGCCCAGGCCCTCAGTAACACGGACTTTTTCCAGAGGAGGAGATGGAACATTCCTATAAACCTGAAACAAATGCCAGAGTTCTTCCTGAGTTAAGAATGAGTTCACCTTTACTGCATGTACCTTATAATTAATGCAACTTTATAGACAAGAGTGAAAAACACAGATTTAGTCATCTCTGAAAAATATAACAAGCTCAGAAAGCATTTACTAGAACACAGGACTGAAAGAACAAAACTAAACTTCCCAAAGAAGCTACATGTGTAAAACGTTTCATCATCATCATGGGGAATTTTTGAAATGGGAGAGAGAGAAAGAAGTCAGGTAACATTCAGCAAAGGTATCCCAAAGTGTGGGTATCTGTGCGAGGTTTTCCGTACAGATAACAGAGCACTGTGCTAAAAATAAAACACACAGTATTGTGTTTTATAAGATCTATGTTCAATGTTGTCTATCACGGCGTTATTTATAATACCAAGAAATCCAGAAGAAAATAAATGCCCAATAAACAGGGAATCGGTTAAATAAATTAAGGTGCATCCATACTGTGGCGCCACTAAAAAAATCAGGTCATAAACATGTACTTAGTACCAAGGAAAAATGTTTCCAATATAACCTTACATTTTAAAAGCAGTTGACAAAGAATTATGTACATTTTGATCTTAATTTTATAACCTATCCAAAAGCTTATATATGCATAGGGAGGACAGGGAAGGATACAACTCTTTAATGTTGGCAGCGACTATGTGTAGGTGGTGGGATTACACTTTATTTTTTATTTTGTGTGCTATTCTATAGTTTAAAAAAAATGTTTCACACTAAACATGTCTTACCTTGATAATAAGAAAAAAGAAACAATAAAAATTTTAAATTGCCTTGTTTTTGAAAAACAAGGTTGAATGCAGTAGCAGTTCTATGGTATTCCAACTGAATTCCTTTAAATAATATCTGTCCCCGAGCCCCACCCCTTGGCAAGGGGGAAAAATACTCTTTCTTAGAGGATTAAAATCAAGGATGAGATTAACGGATATCCTCTGCTCCAAAAGAAAAAAAAATATTTGCCTGCATTTTACATTCATATTTAAAACACATTTTCTTTACCAAAATAAGCCAGCATATGATTTTTAATGGATTTGGAGAAATCCATTTCCAAATGCCTGTAGCATCTGTGAATACTTCATTTAACAATTAGCAGGCTCTTCCTTTTTAGACGGTATTAGAACTGATTTACAGGGTTATAGCATAATCAGGAATGTTCCCACCCTTTGGAAAGCTCTAATCTTATCTTGATCAGTCTGCCCTCTGCCCCCACAGAATAAAAATAATAATGTCTGCAATAGAGACTAAATGGATAGCCCTCAAAGAAAGCTACAACAAACCCAGAAACTCTATAAGGCATACAGAAGAAAACGTTTCCATGCCCCACCGTTGTTTCAACAGAGGTGAGTATAGCTGTGATCAACTGATGAGGAATAAATGTCCAACTTGAAATGAACTCAAGGCCAGAGCTTTTCAGCAGCGACCAATCAGAGAGCGGTACAGAGAACCCGTGTGCGAGATAATTCCTCCAGCAGAAGACAGACAACTCAGCAAGAGCCTTTGCTACCAATTAAAGGTAGTCAATATTGATTATCTGAGGGATTTCCATGCTCAGGAAGCAAATTAGAAACTCAATACCTGAACTATTCCTAAACGCAGTTATCAACTTCAGAGTTTTATCTCATAAAACCAATTCAGCTTAGAGTTTAATTCTATTAAATTAGGGCTTAGAAATAAGATTTGCTCTAGAATGAATGCATCATTAGTTTTAAAATGCAATATACTGAAACCCAAAATGTGCTGTATTACAGTTTGGAGAATAAATGAGTAAAGATGGCATCTAAATGCACTTTTCCCTAAGTATGTTTATCAGCCGAAAAAGTGATTGTTCATAAAGACGCCAAGTCCTTTGGTAGGAGGACACGTCCCTCTCTTTAGCAAAAAGTCACCCACTTGTTCTACTCCTTTGCTACAGTTTCCCCTTTGTTCTTAGACCTCCTGACTACACCACTGAGATTTATAAAAGCAGGGAGGAGAGGAAAAGCTCATCTTCCTCGGTATGTTCTACACCGAAGTCTCATGAGACTTGGGATATGTACTCCAAAGTAAAAGAAGTTAAACCCCAAGAGGAACTGCCCAGTTCTGGGTAAGTTATAACGTGCTACACTAGGGCTTTTGTTCTGCCCTTTTTCAATAGGACAGAGAGTCTGGGAGGATGCTCCTGCTTTGTGATGTCAGGAACAGGGTCCTCTGGATGGTAGAGGCTGATACACATTTTTGACATCTTGCAGAAATCAAAAATATGTCCCTGGGCCAGGTGCAATGGCTCATGCCTTTAATCCCAGCACTTCAGGAGGCCAAGACGGGTGGCTCGCTTGAAGTCAGGAGTTAGAGACCAGCCTGGCCAACATGGCGAAACCCCGCCTCTCTTAAAAATACAAAAATTTGCCGAGCTGGTGGTGCACGCCTGTAGTCCCAGCTATTGGGGAGGCTGAGGCAGGAAAATTGCTTGAACTCAGGAGGCGGAGGTTGCAGTGAGCTGACATCAGGCCACTACACTCCAGTCTGGGCGACAGAGAGAGACTTAAAAAACAAAACAAAAGAAAAGTCCCTAATGAAACCTAGCAAAGAGGCCTTCCCTGCACTGCAATGCCTGTTTCCCCCATGAACACGAGGGTTGGGGCATCCGATACAAGAAAAGCTCCGTAGGTGCAAGTCTAGTAAACAGTGATATTACAAGACTGAAAATCATAAATAAAATACAAACAGGATGAGACCATGTCAAAGAACCCCTGGGAAGACCTGAATATGAAAGATGTACCATTCTCGGCAGAACAGCTGCTGATCTCGATACAGTCTTAGATGCTCGATGACAAGAGGTGATTTCCATCCATAACAATGGCCCGAGCTGAGTTCTTTAGCACTGAAACCACATTTGCCATTTTGAAAGGAAATGATTATGTTTCCATGAATTGCACTGTGTCACACTATATTCTAGGGCCCTGCATAGCGTGATTATGTCTTCATGAAATATTGCCACACATTGTCTCATCCACTGTAAAAGAAAGCCAGTGTTCACAGTGTCTTGTAAATAGATGACATATGGGTTAATCTAGCATTTGCATTTGGGAGGAATAATTCAACATTAAACTCTTCCATATATAAAAACACAAAGCTCTCACAAAAGATGTCCACGGAGCTTCAGTAAATGGAAGGTGATCACAGCGCGGTCTGGTTTTAATACGGGGTTTTCAGGTAGATCATATCATGATGATGGGATTCTCAGCACCATAATAATCCACAGCTTTCAGTACATTATGGGACATGTAAGGTGTGAAGGAGAGGATGATCAGATCTGATTGTGACCAGCTTTTCCTGAATGAACTAACCACATACCAGCTTCCACCCCTCCCTTTTAGCTGTCATCCATTCGTCCTTACATGATTTGTGCAAACCTAATTGATCTATTGGAAAATCAAAACAAAACAATACCTAAGGGGCTACAGGGAGATGGTAAATCCCCATCTTTTCCGTGGGGAAAAGTAGTTGTACAGCTAAATATGAGGAAACATTTCCAAATTTCAGTCCAACATGGGGAATGAGGATCAAAGTTTCCCTAAGGAAAATCTGCAGGTCCCAGTTAAGGATTGATGTCCCCAGTTGGGTAAGTTAAGCTTCTGAAACGTCCCCCAGTTCCTACTTCATAAAAAATGATCAATATAACCAGGCAAAAATGGTAAAAGAATATCGCTAAATTTAAATCTTGTTATTGTTATGTTACCTGGCTGGGGAGTCAGAATAAGCTTAATTTTGTGAATTACAGCCTTGATGACCCATTTCAAACCTCTAATGGGCTCACTTAGGGAAAGAAGGAGCCCTCCCCTGACTCCTGTCTCTGCCTATCAGCCACCTGGTACAGGGGAAAGAGATTCAAATGGAAGTCTGCAGATCGTTAACCGGGTGCGTGACTTTGAGTAAGTCATTTCATTTCCCCATCATCCAGTTTCCCTCATTCTAGAAGAATTGGAGCAGAGGATGTCCAGGTCCAGCCTTGCTCTTGAATTTGGAATTTATAATTCTAACAGCTATTAAAAAGAATAATACCTAGGAATTAAAAAGAGAAGCAACAACAAAAAAGCAAAAACGACCATCGCCGCCGCCACCAAAAGCTAAGAAAGGAGAAATACGCTCTCTCTGAGCAAGAGGAGGGAGAAGTTGACCAAAATCAAAGACAAAACTGCTTCGTATATTAATAAAGCCTAAATATAAAATTCACACCATGTCAGCAAGATGTACTTGGGTTCAGAGCCCTTTTTACAAGGTAGCACAGCACTGTTTATTCGAGAGTGAAGATAACATCCGATGAAGTGAAAGCATCCCACCGTCTGTCTTTTTCATGCGGCAGGGGCCGCCTGTAGACAAACACCAAGAGACAGGAACAGCTAATTTAAAAAATAAATTGCAAAGTCCTGTGGCCCAGTTCAAATTGAGCCTGACAGTGAAGGTCACAGCAACTTTTCACTTTTGTTTAAAGATACTGCCTTGATCACTGCCGGATGTGAGCAAAGACACAATAGCAAAGAAGGACCGCTCTGAAGCGAGATCATCCTAAAGTGCTCCTCCTCCACCTCCAAAAGCTCTCTCCTCTCATTAAGAAAAAAAAAATTGATCAATTACCGAATTCTTAACAGTCTGAAAAACAACAAATATAATTTTCCCCCAAGTATATCGCTAGCAAAAGTAACCAAGCTGTCCCAAGCACAACGGGATCACCGGCCTTTCTGAAGCTTCTCTGTGCTTCGTCATTTCTTGCAACTTTTCAAACTCTTCCATTTTTTTCTGCTTTCCTTGTTTTTCATTCCCTTACTTTTTTTTTTTTTTTTTGGTAATTTTTCTAGTCCCACCAATCACAAGGAGTGGTAAAGCACTTGAGTTTTAAAAAATTGTTCAAACCAGTTGTAAGATTCATTGTCTATAAAGAAAATGACTTTGGTCTCCAACATGTGTTTTCAATACAAATGCATCGCATAAAAAGTAAAAAGACCTCTTGTCTACTATGGCAATTCTCGTGGAGCCATTTTGGTCTTTATAGAAAGATCTCACTTATATCTCAGTAGAAAGGAAAACGTGAAACAAAGCAGACACTTCACCTTCCTCCGGCCTGTTTTGTATTTCTCCCATGCTGTCTCCTAAAGACGCTAGCACTTGATAAAAGTTCAGGCCTTCTCGGTGCACGACTCTGCTTGCCATTCCTTTGGAAGTGATTAAAAACGTTAGCACAGCTTCGCCATAAAAGCCTGAACAACAAGTGTCAGGGACTACTCCCCCCGCCCCCACTCACCGCCTTCTCCACCTTGCACCTTCCCAGGCAAAAGTTCCATACGGGAGGGGAGGTAGCATTCTCTTAGTTCCCTTTGTGTCTGTTGGTTCTCTGATGGAAATAACACTGCTTGAATATTTCTTTGCAAATTTCATTTTTTTTTTTTCTTTTTGGGACAGAGTCTCACTCTTGTCACTCAGGCTGGAGTGCAATGGCATAATCTCCGCTCACTGCAATCTCCACCTCCCAGGTTCAAGTGATTCTCCTGCCTCAGCCTCCTGAGTAGCTGGGATTACAGGTGCCTGCCACCATCCCTGGCTAATTTTTGTACTTTTAGTAGAGATGGGGTTTTGCCATGTTGGCCAGGCTGGTCTTGAACTCCTGAACTCAGGTGATCCACCTGCCTTGGCCTCTCAAAGTACTGGGATTACAGGTGTGAGCTACCATGCTGGGCCTTTTTTATTTATTTTTCTAAGACAGAATCTTGCTAGGTTGCCCAGACAAGAGTGCCATGGTGCAATCTTATCTCACTGCAGCCTTGGCTTTTTGGGCTCAAGCAATTCACCCACCTCAGCCTCCTGAGTAGCTGTGACTACAGGCACATGCCACCATACCTGGCTGATTTTTGTGTGTATGTGTATTTTTCTACAGATAGGGTTTTGCCATGTTGCCCAGGCTGGTCTTGAACTCTTGGGCTCAAGCAATCCATTCACCTCTGTCTTCAAAAATGCTGGGATTACAGGCGTGAGCAACCATGCCCAGCATGTTTTTTCACAAATATTTCTGAAGAATGTCACTCTCAGAATCAAAATTGCCTGCTTAACCACTGAGTTTCTAGGCAATGATTGCTTTAGGAGACAATCTCCAAAGCCAGAGGAGAACCATGCTATTTAATACAACCAAAAAGATGCCAAGGAAATACGGGGAGGTTAGAGTCAGATGACTCTAGGTTTTAAACCTAATTCTATTTCTGTGTACTGTTTGCTTTTCTGTGCCTTTTTCCCTGACCTTAAAAGAGAAGGTACTAATACCTGCCCACCACAATTTAGACGAAATCATTCAGATGGAAGTAACATATTCAAAATGAATTATTTGTATTTGTTGAGAGGACGTTTGAAGTTTTCACATCTCAAAATCTCTGGAAGCTCCTTTCCACATGTTGAAAGTTACCTCTAGTTAACTACCCACCTTCCCAAGGAAGAATCTAAGTTACGTTTCCTAGCTACCCCTGTAATTTAGATTCCTTAGGGAACGAAACCAAGTGCTGAGCATTCATTTTGTGGGCACAGATCACTAGATACCACGTGGTTCTCAAACCAGTAGTTGTGGCACCAGCTTTCTGATCACAGTAAATAAAGGCTGCAGTTCCCACAGCTGGCCTCTTCTGGGGTATGTTTCTAGATCTCTGTCCTAGAAGCTCAATTTGGGCTTCTCATTGATTATAGAAGCTACTTATCCCTTAACAAATCCCCTTTGGCTTCAACTACCTAAAGCGAATTCTGTTGTCTGCAACTAAGAACTCCATCGACTACACATTTGAAAGTTCTTGGTTGCATGCTCGACACGTAGTAAAAATCTATGTCTGTTAACTTACTCTCTGTCACCCCCAACGCTTGTCATTCCATCCTCATTAGCTGGACCAGAGAGGTAGAGAAAGATGTTAAGAGGATGGTTGCTGTGACTCATGCCTGTAATCCTAACACCTTGAGAGGCTGAGGCAGGAGGATCCCTTGAGTCCAGGAGTTCAAGACCAGCCTAGGCAACACAGTAAGACCCCATCTCCACAAAAACATTTTTTAAAGTAGCCAGGTGTGGTGGCACATGCTTGCTTGTCTCAGCTATTTGGGAGGTCGAGGTGGGAGGATCACTAGCACCCAGGAGGTAGAGATTGTAGAGAGCTGTGATCATGCCACTGTACTCCAGCCTGGGCAACAGAGCGAGACCCTGTGCCAAAAGAAAAAAAAAAAGAGAGAGGTGTGAAGGAAGTTACCTATACCAAAATCTCCACCCATTAGCCTGACGTGATACTTACACATCATACAACTTTAGAGTCAGTTCTCATCTCCAGAAGATTCACGGTGATACAAGTGTAACAGATTAATTAGTAGCAGTCCATAGAGGAATGGGGAATTGAAAGTTAAGCTTTACTAGGTAGGCAGTGGGCATAAAGAGGAGGATCATGAACAATGATCCCAGAAGGTAGACCCAGATAGAGGGTGATCCGGAAGGGATCAGGGCTGAAGAGCGTGGACAGTACGCTGCCAAAAGGAAATGCCCCTTCTTTTGCCTAAGACTATGAGATGGCTTATAGAGACCAGAGCCACCATTGTGTCCAAAGGGAGATAGTCTTTACACAGAGCAGAATACATAGAAGGGCAGTTTTCAATCTCAGAAAAAAATCAGAAAGGCAATAGAAGATATACAGAGATGGTGACCAGATGCTTAAATTCTGCCAAGCATCCTCCAAATTTCTAGTTATTTTACACCAGGCTTCCTTCCAGCATGAATCATTGCCTATATCATACGATGGTCACATGTACATATGCCTTAGAGTTTCAGTATACCCTAATAATGCATGGAACTTTTCCACATTCTTTGTGTCTCGCAAAGCACCTAGCCAAGTGTACTGTATATTGTATTCAGGAAGAGCTCAACAGATGTTCTGTGAAAGAATAAGTGCTGAGCCGGGCACAGTGGCTCACGCCTGTAATCCCAGCACTTTGGGAAGCCAAAGCAGGTGGACCACGAGGTCAAGAGTTCAAGACCAGCCTGGCTAACATGGTGAAACCCCATCTCTACTAAAAATACAAAAATTAGCTAGGCGTGGTGGCAAGCACCTGTAATCCCAGCTACTCAGGAGGCTGAGGCAGGAGAACTGCTTGAATCGAGATGCAGGAAGTGGAAGTTGCATTGAGCCAAGATCATGCCACTGCACTCCAGCCTGGGCAACAGAGCAAAACTCCATCTCAGGAAAAAAAAAAAAAAAAAAAAAAAAGAATAAGTGCTGAAATGAAACATGTTCTAATCCATCTTCTTAGTTACTCAATTCTGTTTAATATGCATATAGCGAAATGTTTCTGATAGAAAAATGATCATGTATTTTCTCCAAGAAATACAAGTGCCCATCACTCCCACCTCTCTTCAAAACTTACAAATAATAATTCCAGCTTCAAGTCACAAAGGCAGGGCTTTTTAAATTATGTCACCTCATGCATTTGCCTTATCTAAGCCTTCTAAAAACTTTCCTTTTTCTGGTATGTGTTATATACATACCTAATAGATTACTGGCATGTTTACAATCCATTGCTAGAATTTGCAACTCTGACTTCATGAATTTACACATAACTAATATCAGCAAACACAGAGCAAGGGTCTTCTTTCAGCTTCCAAGTCTAGTTTCCCTTTTTTAATCCCCTGCCCCAAGATGGAGTCTTGATCTGTCCACCTAGGCTGGAGGCAGTGGTGTGATCTCAGCTCACTGAAACCTCCACCTTCTGGGTTCAAGCAATTCTCCAGCCTCAGCCTCCTTGGTAGCTGGGATTACAGTTGCCCACCACCACAGTTGGCTAATTTTTGTATTTTTAGTAGAGAGGGGTTTCACCATGTTGGCCAGGCTGCTCTCGAACTCCTGACCTCATGATTCACCTGATTAGCCTCCCAAAATGCTGGGATTACAGGTGTAAGCCATGGCACCTGGCCCAAGTCTGATTTCTATAACCTCCTCCAGCATGGTTTCTTTATTAACGTAGTCAACATTAATATTTTTGCCCTCAGAGCAATCCTTCATTCACTCAAGGAACAGTCATTAACGATGTCGTGACAAGCACTGTGCTAAATGCCAAAGACACCATGATAAACATAGAGGTTGGAGTGGAACAAACATTCACAAAATACTTGGGGAAAATAAAATAGGTGGGCTGGGCCCGGTGGCTCACGCCTGTAATCCCAACACTTTGGGAGGCTGAGGGAGGAGAATCACTTGAGGTCAGGAGTTTGAGACCAGCTAGGCCAACATGGAGAAACCCCATCTCTACTAAAAATACAATAATTGGCTGGGCATCGTGGCTGGTGCCTGTAGTCCCAGCTACTTGGGAGGTTGAGGCATGAGAATCACTTGAACCTAGGAGGTGTAGATTGCAGTGAGCCAAGATTTTCCCAGGGCACCCCAGCCTGGACAACAGAGTAAGACTCTGTCTCAAACAATCAATCATGAATAAAGAAAATAAGATAGGTAGACTTGACATAGCCTAGCAGGGGAGCCATTAGGTATCCTGATAAAGTAACATTTGAATTGGTGTCATAGACTGTAAATGGCCACATACTCATTGCAGCTCTTCTTATTAAGAGGTGGTAACAATTTCCTGACCCCTTCAATCTGGGTTGGCCTCACAGCTTGTTTTGACCAATACAGTCTGGCAGAGGTAAGCTGACGTGAGTTCTGAGCCTTGCTCTTAAGGGACTTGGCAGCTGCTTCTCTCCTGCTGTTGGAACATCTCTGACATCACATCAACAAGCCCAGTCTAGCTTCTTTACGCACGAGAGATGACATGAAAGACAGGCCTGGGCATCACAGCTGTCACAGCTGAGGTCCTAGAAAAATGAGTCATCACAGTCAATATCAGAGGCGAGCTGTCCTAGATGAACCCCACCAAAACTGTTGACCCACAGATTTGTGAGCAACTTTATGATTGTCGTTCTGGGATGGTTTCTTACGCAGCAAATGCTAACTGATGCAACTGGCAGTTGAGATCTGAAAAATTATAAGTTTAAAAAATGAAAGGCCTGGAATCTATGCAAATAGGCCACGTAGAGGAAACTTCATGATTAAGGTCCTTGAGGCAGAAACATCAGAGAAGCTGGAAGGCGGGTATGGCAAGGGTTTGGGGCGTGTAGGGGGTGGGCATGAGGCACCTCCCTGAAGCCTGCATGCCATGTGTTCACTGAAGAAGCTCTTCATACCCCAGGCTCCTGGAGCCAAGACCCCTCACCTCCCATCTCTCTTCTATTCCAGGTAGCTTCTTGGCTCTGTTCACAATTATGCAATTGCACCTTATTTATTTTCTTCCTCCCACTCACCACCAGTTCTGGGCCGCTGGCACCATGTTCCAGGTCCTGATTTGGGGGAAATCTGAATTGCATCCAGTTGTGTCTTAAATCACGCTACTGTCCTAGGAATGGTTTTGGGAATCCTGTTCTCAATCTCAAAATGCACTTTTTTTGAGTCTCAACCTCCTGGGCTCAGGCGATCCTTCCACCACAGCATACCAAGTAGTTGGCACTATAGGTGTGCACCACCTCGCCAGGTTTTTTTTATTTTTGAGACAGAGTCTCACTCTGTCACCCAGTCTGGAGTGCAGTGGCGCGATCTTGGCTAACTGCAACCTTCACCTCCCAGGTTCAAGTGATTCTCCTTCCTCAGCCTCCCAAGCAGCCGGGATTACAGGCACACGTCACCACACCCAACTAGTTTTTAGATCTTTAGTAGAGATGGGGTTTCACCAAGTTGCCCTGGTGGGTCTTGAACTCCTGGGCTCAAGAGATCTGCTCGCCGCAGCCTCCCAAAGGGCTAGGATTACAGGTGTGAGCCGCCACGCCTGGAAGAACACACTTTTCTCCAAGCAAGACAACTGCCCATCACTCCCACCTCCCCTCGAAACTCACGCAAAGTCCAGCGCTTTTCAAAGAGTTTGGGCCTCAGCGATTTTTGTCTTTCTTCCTTCTCTCATTATTTATTCCAGGCACCAAAAAGGAGAGAGAGAGAGATACAAAGAGATAGAGAGTGAGAGAGGTATTTATTTGTCCTGAATGTATTTGCTCCTTGGTGTGAATTTTTCCTTTAGTAATTATGTTCAAGTTGGGCTTCCCTCAGAAACAGGATTTGATTCAACGGCGTAAGTGCAGGGATTTATTTGGGAGGTAAACGCAGGAAGGACAAGTGAAGGAGCAGGAAAAGGACAGAAAGTAGTGGTGCGCCAGTGAGCCGTTGACAGCTATGGGCATCTCAGCCTTAATCCTGCTGAGGCATCTCTAAGGAAACCGCATAGAAAAGTCTCGGATTGTCCCACCAAGGGCTGGAGAAGTGCGGTTCTTGTCCCCAGACGCCCTTCATGTCGCTTTGGGGTTGCCCCTGAGGGCATTAAATTTCTGTCACCCCATGTCGTCTTGTGCTTGGGCTGGGCTGCGTCCCTGGCCCAGAGAAATCTCATAGATAAGAGACGGAGACCTTGGAGAGAGGCTATAGGCAGCCTGGAACTGCCCACTTCGACTACAGGTGAGCTGAGAGTGGGGCCAGAGGGCTTCGGGACGAGGCATTTACAGCATCTGCCAAGACCCCCTTTGCTGAGGACTCTCTGTGAGCCAACTCCAGCGTCAGATGCCTTGCGTGAGCTATCTCATGCAATGTTCAAACCAACATTTTGACGTTATCATGAGCTCCATCTTATAAATGAGGAAACCGGGTCTCTGGCTCAAGCAAACGGGATACAGCCATATCATGAGCTTGGTTCTGCTTCACTCACCCATGCACCTAGACAACGCGAAGCTTAGTAAGGTGGATTTCTCACCACTTGCAAAGCCGATGCTACCCAGCATCCTGGGAACTACAAAAGGACCACGGATGTGAACTTCACTTAGAGTCAATCACAATCTTATACAAAGCCAAGCAGGGTTTCTCCCTCCTATTTCAGACTTGGTGCTTTCGGTTTGACCACTGAGAATGACGGGCTTAAGGACCAGCATTTTTTCCTCATTTATACTAATCCCCATGGTATTTAACACTTTGCAGCTGTGATAGTTAATAAGTACTTTAATAAGAAGGTATAGTGGACACCTGCCATTTTTCTGGGCATCTGATGTACCCATCCCCCTCCCGAATGCACTCTGATCTCCGTATACAATTGCATCCCCTCCATTAGATTAAGGTGGGTTCAGATGCCTCACTGTCATTTGAGAACCGGCGGCAGCCTGGTCCTTCCCAGAGGTGGGCCCGTGGCATAGCTGGACCAAGCCAATGTCCTCTCAGAGGACTTTGCATCTTGAACACAAGAACAGAGAGAACATGATGAGTCTTTCATCAGAGTGGCAATGGGGGCCATCCAGCCAGGCCATTCTCCCTAGGGTTGGGTGCCAGGCTTCCTTATTCACACCTCCAGCCCTCGGAGCTCCCTTCTCCTGCCCCTCCCCAAACCTGGACTCCTTGTCTCTGGTTGATTCTTTTGGTTTTTCTTCTTTTCCTCCCAATAAATCCCTTTTTGTTGAATAGCTCAAAGTTTGTTTCAACCATGTGTGACAAAGAGCTGTGCAAAACCTGATGGTGAAATCTGTAGCATCCACATCACCCTCTGAAGTCAAGATTTAAACAATTCAGCCAGGCATGGTGGCTCACGCCTGTAATCCCAGCACTTTGGGAGGCCAAGGCAGGCAATCAACTGAGGTCAGAAGTTCGAGACCAGCCTGGCCAACATGGCGAAACCCCATCTCTACTAAAAATACAAAAAAATTAACTGGGCGTGGTGGCACATAATCCCAGCCACTTGGGAGGCTAAGGCAGGAGAATCGCTTGAACCCAGAAGGCAAAGCTTGCAGTGAGCCGAGATTGCACCACTGCATTATCCCAGCCTGGGCAGCAGAGAGGGATTCCGTCTCAGAAAAAAAAAAAAAAAAAGATTTAAACAACGCAACAGTTGCTGAGAGGCATTCCCACAGCTTCCCCCTGCCTTCCTCTGAAAGTTGTATGCAATTGTTCATTTTGCCATGTGAATGCAAAACTTACCAGATCGTAAGGGCAACTCATGACAAACCTAAGCATATTAACTGAAATGTTTTTCACTTAAATATAAAGGATATCCCAGTGCAAACAATACTAAGTGTACACTGAAGGGAAGGGGTTCTTTCTTTTTTTTTTTTTTTTTTTGAGATGGAGTTTCACTCCTGTTGCCCAGGCTGGAGTGCAATGGCATGATCTCGGCTCACTAGAACCTCTGCTCCCAGGTTCAAGTGATTCTCCTGCCTCAGCCTCCCAAGTAGCTAGGACTACAGGTGCCTGCCACGATACCCGGCTAATTTTTGTACTTTTAGTAGGGATGGGGTTGGTCTTGAACTCCTGACCTTGTGATCCGTTCTCCTTGGCCTCCCAAAGTGCAGGGATTCTACCGTGCCTAGCCTCTTTTTTTTTTTTTTTTTTTTTTCAAATGATCAGCTTTTCCTTCTTGTCCTGCATATGCCCAAGCCCCATATTTTTATTCCAGTACTCTGCATGATCAGTTTATCATCTAAACTATTTAAAACCAGCTACTGATCTGCTTTTAAAATAACATTTTTATTCTTTCGCATGACTTCATAATCTTCTTTGTACCATTTCCTTGCCTTGGAACTTGAACCCTGCAAAAATGGTGTATGTTGTCCTATTCAATTTAAATTAGGACGAAAGGGTCCAGCGCTCTAACTGGATTCATCCAGGTCACTGTTCTTTAAGAATATGTCACGTTAACCTCCCCAGTAGCTAGTCATGTTTACAGCACTCTTTTAACAACCTTATCCTGGTCAAAGCACATATAAATTGTACAACTTTGGAAACATAGTTGGTAGCGGAGCTGCAAATTCATAGCAGAGCAAAGTACAGGGTGTTTCAGAAAAGACAGCATTTTAAATACAACTCATGAATAAGCAAACAGCCCCGACCACCCAAATCAACTTGAAGAGTAAACACAGAGGGAATGTTTAGCTAAATTTTCGATGCCATTTGATGAAGGAAAAGGGCTAAAACTTATCAGCTGAGAATGAATTATGTCAATACCACAAACGCTAAGCAACTGCGGAGAACTGTCTTCAAGCAAAAGTTACACAGGCAAAAGGCTAACTGTTTATGCACCACAGATAAAATACGCTCTACTACAAAGGGATTGCCCATGCAAAAGATAACTGGAGAAATGCTTTAGAAAACGCAGGATATACATACATAACTTATTTGTGTATTTGCATGACTGTATTTAAGGATTATCATGGGAAAGAAATAGGCACTTATATATACACTGGGACAGAAAAAAAAAAAACAGGCACATTTTAACTTGTTTCCATCTATAGGTTCTGGTATGTGACCTATGAAGCCCACTACCTCAACATAAAGCAGAGATCTGTGGAGGTGACAGTGTTCATGATGCGTAAGACTCAGAAGCCACAAGGAAACTTGTAATATTTAACCAGGCTTCCTGTTTGTTTAGAGAGAGGTAGTGGTGTCCTGCTTTGAGAAGTTTCTTACAGACAGGGATTAAGTCTCTTACATCTGGAATCTTGGGGCCCTAGGACAGTTCCTGGAACAAAGCAGATGCTCAATAAACATTTATTTCATTCAGTCCAATTCTCCTCTATCTTCTCTCAATGTCCAGCTTCCAACTGGGAATAAAGTTGATTCAATAAAGCTTCTTGAAACTCTAGAAAATAAAACATTTGACTCCTAACTGAGCTATTTTTGAATAGGGATTATATATAGGAAGGTCAAAAGTTCATCTTTTCCATCTCCCTCACTATAAACCTATTTCTGTATCATCTTTAGGGATAAAGTAAGATAGGTCCCTGATAATCAATGTATATACAATCGAGGTTTGCTGTTTGCATTTTGTGCAAACAAAATGAGAGACTCTCCTCATACCACTGGGCATTGGACGAGCCATCCAAGTTATTGTATTTCGTCTCAACTAGCAGGCTGAAGGTGATGGCAGTAACACAGCATTGCCTCCAGCCAATCCCGGGAATCATGACGCGTCCTCCCCAGTGTCGCAGGCCATGCATCCGTTCAGTCCTACGGAGGAAAGACAAGCCTCAAGGAGAGAGAACCGAGAACGAGGGCGGAACGCGGAAAAAGCCAAAGCAGCTTCGCACTAGTCCACGTCCATGCTCAAAACAAGCCTTCCTTTTTTTTTTTAAGGAACTGCGAATAGCCAGACAAGTGCCCATTATGCTTTCTGTATTTCTTGGACAAGACTTAACTAGGAAAATGGCATTTGGAAAGCGTTTGAACGCACACTCCTCTTCCTTTACTCAAAAAGTCACTGAGAGGAAAGTGCATTCTGAAAGTTAACCCCCAGTTCAAATTAGGTTCAAAGTCAATTCAGGACTGTGGAAGTGTTGAAGTTTGTATGGTGCCTGGCAGGCAGCACCTGCTCTCCCCGTATTGGCTAGATCTGAGCACGAACATCAGCAGGTATCAGGCAGCAACTCAAGCGTGGGAGGAAGAAAGACACATAAATACCTCCCTGCTTTCTTCTTAAAACCTTTCCTTATATTTAGATCACCATAAAACCAACAATGACTCAACTGGCATATCTTTTTAATGTGAATCATGTTTTGCATTGACTCAACAATTCACAAGCCAATACCTCTGCCAGAGTCTCATGATCGTATCGTATGTACCAGGGGGCTGTGGATTCCAAGGAAGACGTGCAACAGAGACTTTCGTGGATCACACGGATGAGAATAGGTATTCCAAATCAATAGTGTTTACGAGCTGTAACTGTTTACTTATTGACACAAATTTACGTAAAGCTACTTAGTGGGTCAAGGTTGGCACAGCACGTGGTGCCCAGTTACACTCGTGTTTAGCCGTCCTGTCACGCCCTGGCTGGAAAGGAAGAAATGCTGGAAACTTGTGCACCAGGAATGAGCAGCCTATTAAGATCTGAAAGGCTGTCATCCACACTGAAAGGACTCGCGTCAGCCGCTGAGGATATATTTTAAACCGCCTGTCCGCAAGAAAACTTTAATAATGCAGCCTTGCTCTAATGTCTTGTGAGAGGAGAGGCAATTTTACTTCTTCTATTAACCCAACGTGATTACAATGGCTTATTTCATGGAATATTAAGTTCAAATTTTGCTCCCTGGGAGGACAATAAAAAAAAAAAAAAAAAAAGGGAGAGAGAGTATGTGTGTGCTTATGACTTTGCCCGAAATAGCCACAGGACCACAGCTCCTTGGTGCTTTTAATGCATCCTAGCAGTCATCTCCCATAATTCGCTAATGGTGAAATAAATTAGTGACCAAATAATAACCTGAAAAGATGACATCAAGATGGAAAGCAAATGTTTATCTTTTGCAAAGGACAGCATAACAAAGCTTATGGTAGTGTCTCATCAATCCCTCTTTTTTAAAAAAAAAATCAAGTTCCTATTAGATACCTCTGATGGTAGTTGTTTCACAGTGAGACCGTAGTTAGACTCACTAACAAAATAAATAATACCTTGAAAAGCAACAAGCAATCACAGAGCCACCTGAACTACACAGATGCTTATGGAAATCAAACTGGGCTTCCTCTTAATAATTCCCAATGAGACCCGCTCCCTGAAAATTATTGTGAAGAGTAATTGTACTGATGAAAAATGGCAGGTTCACCATAATGAAGGTCACCTAGGATTTTTTCATAGGTCCAACTATAAGATTTTACACCCAGTTTTGTGATCAATATTCACATTTTGAATTGTTAAGTGAATGATTGGTTGGAATGTGAACCATAATTAGTAACCCAATAATCTGGAAAGCCAATAGGCATTCCTTACTTGGTTCCCAAAAGATGATCAACATTTATTCTTAATGGCTCTCATTCTCCAATGTAGCTGCTGTCTTCCAATCACTCTCCATATAAAAGAAAGGACTTTTTTTTTTTTTTTTGAGACAGTCTTGCATTGTTGCCCAGACTAGAGTGCAGTGGTGTGATCTTGGCTCACTGCAACCTCTGCCTCCCAGGCTCTCAGCCTCCCCACTAGCTGGGATTACAGGTGCCTGCCACCACGCCCAGTTAATTAATTAATTAATTTATTTATTTATTTATTTCTAGCAGAGATGAGGTTTTACCAAGTTGGCCAGGCCAGTCTCAAACTCCTGGCCTCAAGTGATCAGCCTGCCTCAGCCTCTGCTGTGATTACAGGAATGAGCCACTGCCAGGCCAGGAGATCCTTTTTCAGTATCAGGAGACAAAGTTCATTCTCCTTGGGTCTGCATGCCCTCTGAATGGCACATGAATAGTTGGACAGTTATCTTTAAAAAACTTAATTCACACCTTTCAAGGTATGAAACTCTCTCTCCATCCAGGGCTTCCATAAACAAGGTTAATTTCATGGAATGAGAACCATAACTTGCTACTCTGGTGGTAGTAATGGTGGTGGTGGTGGTGACCAAATTAGCCAGGTCTGCAGCCACAAATCTCATTGAAAAGCAATGAGTTAATCAACTACAAAATAAGATTCTTAGATCCATGGAAAACATAAACAGAGAAAATCCTCCCACTCATTTGATATATGTTTCTTTATCCTAAGTAGCATATGAAGCTAAAACGAAGTATCCTGAGCTCACACCAGTGGCTCAGAAATGACACATTACCTTATGGATGTGATTTATCACTGTTTTTACTTTTTACAGCAAACACACACACACACACACACACACACTTACCTTTAACATTTTTATTTGAGAAATGCAAATGGTAAATGGCATCATAATCATAAGGCAACAAACCTAAGGAATGCTGAAAGTTAAATATACATGGATATTGTGCTATGACTCTAGAAAGGAAAAAAAATTGCATATGAATCAAACAATGCTTATTTTTACTCTCTCTTTAGAGGAGTTCCCTGTTTGTGGCTCACGTGACAAAATAATCTGATAAGAGAAGCAAGGCTAAATGGCAAACGGCAAACATCCCCACCTGATGTATTTCCTCAGCCCTGACCTTCAGATAAAAATCGTACAGAAATCTGCAAAAAGCTCCAAATATGCAGCACCGCATGTCTCCACCATTTTCAGACACAACAGTCAGGAGGGGGAAAAAAAGTAAAAAGAAAAAAAAAGAAACAAAGGTATTGCTACTGAAAACAGCCTTTTCTCTTCAATATCTCAGGATTAGGGTCAGACAAATGCAAGAGCTGCCTACGCCATTTCTTTCTCTGTCTGTGAACATTCATGTACAGGCACATATGTAATCTACATATGTGTGTGTCTATCATTTTTATGTGTATGTGTACTCAATATCGAGTGTGTGGGGAGTTCACCTAAGATATATTATATACATACTGTGTGCATATTCAGCAAGAAAAAAGACTTCAAACGGTAAAAATTTATTGCACTGTGAAATTAGCTAAAATTATGACAACTGTAAGAAAAAAAATTATACGGGCAAAATTTGGGTCTGGTGGAAGAATTCTTTGATGTCTGGATTCCAATTTAACCCCCGACTGAGTTCTAAGAATCAAATGAACAAAGTATATCATACACCCCAAGTCTGCCTGTCAGCACTAGTCATCATTTTTTATTTTATTCTTTCCAGCTGCATGTATTTACAAGACTCTGTTCTGACATTTCCTCCCCTCAAAATGTACACACTCACTGCTACGGGCAGTTGCCAAATACATTTGTAAAACAGTTCAGCCCCGTGTTTGTTTATTCATTATGCCTCTCTATCAGTCTCAATAAATATGTATCACCCTAATTTTTTACATTTGCTATTACATCAAACCTTTGTATATTTGACTTACCTGTTTGTGTTTGAATATACACCACCCATGTCTTAAAAATATCTCAAGTACACACTGAACATCAAACTGAATATTCACAACCAAAAATTCACATATATGCTGCCTTACGGTTCAGGATAGATTTAAGGAATTTTTTTAAAGATGAGGATTACAATGACATGGATTTCAAAACATTCCTGGGCATACAAATACTATGGTATTCCTGTTTGCATCTGCAATAGCAATGGCATGTAATTCTGAACATATCCACAAATGGATGTTTTATATACAGAAAGTTGGCAACAGAGGCGGTTGTATATTCACCACACTGAAGAGCAGTGAAGTCTGAACTGCTAGTATATGCTGCATACACAAATAACTTTTCCCGGGTATATGGCTGTTAAGTGAGCTAAGACTCCGAATATATTAAGGCAGTTATAAATGTTTAAAATGTTAATAATAAATCTAGGTTGTTTAAGGAGTATTTCCAAATAACATAAAATATTTAGTTTCCCCCACCCAACCCATAAAAAGATAAGATTTATCACAAAATGTTTGAGGAATAATCAGCCATTTTTGACTAATATATTTTAATATTTATACACATGACACATGCTGAATATAAATGATACATCGTGATTTCCCATAGTGTATGGAATTTATACAATTAACTGCAAGATCCAATGGCTTCAAGGCACGTAAGGTGCAAACACAGTTCCAAGGTTTTGCTGATTATTGTTATAAATCTTATCAAGCATAAAGGCATTAAAGTATATTCTGTTTACACCATTCATTTTAAAATACAGCATATAAAAATATTATTATTTCTTATTAAAAGATTTATATTTTTCTGGCTTTTTTCTTTTATGAGGCAAATTTATTTACCAGTATTCAAAAAATACTTTCTATTTTTCCACTTCCAAATATGTGTTTGAAATATACCCTGAGATTCAATATCAATTTTCTAGTTATTTCTCAAGGGTTATATTTGTTCATAATAATAGCAGCAAACATTCTGGCATTATTCATTTGATTTCTCCAAAGTGCTTAAATTTAAAAAGAATCAAATAACAAAAGCATGATGAACTGGATTGCTTATTTTACACACATCTGATAGCCAGATACATATGTATGCAGTTATGCATGTATATTTCTGGCACACCATTAATCATCAATGACAAAATCAGGTTATCAATCCACCTACACTGAACATTAAATATTTTAATATTCATATAAATGGCATCAAAAATATACACAGGATTTTGCTTTTTAAATTAAGAGACTTTGGTCCTTAATGGAGATATGTTTCACTGAGCCTTTCCATTCCTTCTTAGCCAGAGTAATATTTAAATACACTTGTACATAAAAATCTGCAACAAATTCTACAACACCCCCGCAAACCGTCCAGTGTCTGAATTTTTTAAAAGGAGCTAAAGCCACAGCGTAGGAAATGTGAAATGGAAACATCCCAACGTCTGCATGCGTGATCCTGGGCTGTCCATCCGTTAGTAAAGAGGCACTGAATTCTGCAGCTGCTTATCAAATCAGCTTTATGTTTCTGGAATGAGTTCCTGCTGCTGAGCCTGAATTTGTAGACAGTCATGAAAAAATCTCCTCTAAGACTGATCTAGCTCAAAACAAAACCTCTGGAAAGACACGTAAGTTTTATCACACCCATGTACACCTAGGCAGATAAAGGATATGTTAACACTATGAACATCTGTATGTCTGCAGACACAGGCTAATATATTGAATACATTTACTTGTATTCAGACCATATGCATATTAAATGTCAAGCCTAGGTGTCAATGATAAGATCCACATACAGGGTATATGTTTGTAACGTATCAGTGACATATATTCAATAATTTGTATGTTTACATTAGCTAAAGTACATTATCGCTTTTCTTTTTTGGTTTTTGCTAAAACAAGTCTGGAAATCAAAAGGAAGAAAATACTTAAGTATAGAAATAGATCCTTTTATCAACTCCCCAGTCAGACATGTGGGGTAGGAATTTATTAGCATGGGCTTTTTTCCCCTACTCATTTGTTAAACCAGAATGCTGGAAAGAACTAGAAAAGACTGCGTTTTTCTTACTTTTCTCAACCTTGTAAAACAAACCCCTAGAAGAGGTCTAGAACGAGCTTTGTTTCTTTCTTCAAATGGGTCTCATGTCCTCTCTCCGCCACCCTCACACACAGACACAAAACCCACCGTGTGGATTCACGGTCCACATCTGGCTCCCTTGCAGAGTTGTACATTTGCAAGTACATCTTAAATATTGTGAAGCCAATTTGGACTTACTAAGAAATCTATGATACAAGTGAGAAATCATGCTAAATATGAGCCCTGGTAACTTCATTTTTAATGATGACTTTCAAAAAAATAAAAAAAAGAAAGTAAACAAGGTAAGGGAGAGAGATCAGCAGGGTGAATGTAAAAACTGTTAATCTTA
Source organism: Aotus nancymaae (assembly GCF_030222135.1). Classification (NCBI taxonomy): domain Eukaryota; kingdom Metazoa; phylum Chordata; class Mammalia; order Primates; family Aotidae; genus Aotus; species Aotus nancymaae. The sequence goes on along the minus strand of NW_026988443.1, from coordinate 25,145,997 downwards.
AATTTCTACAAACCCAAGTGTCAGAGTAAGCATGTATGGTGCATCAAGCATAACAAAAAGAAACGAGGTGGTTGGGGGGGGGGGTCCCAGGCACTTGCTTTCTTGAATCCCTCTGAATACATTTCACAATTCATCAGTTTTTGTCTTTCCTGCCACGAATGAGGACAATCAGACCAGACACCCATTAGATTTTTCATGCAATTTTTTTTTCTTGTTCATGACATGTTGGCAGGGAGGATGGCAATTCTGAAATCTTACCAAATGAGAAAAATGTCAGAAGCTGAACTGACAGCTAGTGGTTACTATGGTGATTGGTGATATTGAAAAAATAAAATAAAATAACACTCAGTTAATTCAAAAGGAATCAAGTTGGGTATTTTTAAGCCAGTTGATACAGATGAAAACTTAATCCTGATATTGGGACATTATCTTTTTGAGCTAACAGCCAAAGACACCATTTAGCTTAAATAATAACTAAATACACAGCTCATAATCTTGTGATTAAAAATAATAGAAAGAAACGGTATTGATAAATGGAAGTCAAATATTATTACCAAATGACTATCAGGGAAATACAGAGTATACTCAGTGGAAAGAGGATTTTGTTCGAGGGAAAAAAATTTTAAGTTTTAGCAAAATATTTTTTAAAAGAGAACATGGAAGGCTCACAGATTAAAAGGATTCTTTAGGGACAACTCAGATTCTATTAAAACACACACAAAGACACACACAAACATGGTGTCTTCATCTTTGAACTTCAGCTCCCCCTAAAAATGAAAACCCATTTTGATTCTAATAGCTATTATATTCAATCTCTTTATTTTAAAAAAGATATTTAACAGAGAAAGTGTCATCATGAGATTTTCAGAAATATACATACATATATATCTTCTCCACATCATCATTTCTCTTTTCGGTTGAAATCTAGTGTAATATTCTGACTACTTAAAGTGAGGGACCCTCACTTTATACTAAGCAAAATAATAGTAACAATAAAGTACATATTGGCACCTTTTTCTAACACCAGGCAATGACAACTCTTGCTGGTTCAATTGATTAGTGCTATTATTTTTAGGTTGAAGGGTTTGAAATGAAGGAAACAGAATACCACGAAAATCATATGTATAATTCACCAAAAATTATGCAATTGCTTGTCCCACAGGTAATACACGTGAAACTGAGAGGTGATTATTTTTTGTAAAGAGAGTTGGAAACAGTTTAAATAAAGAAGATGCAAAGTTTGTTAGGGGTTCAGCCAAGAAGAACTCATTGTATCTGAAAAATCTGTGACACAGAATAAAACTTTTTTAAATCTTCTCTTCACAATGACACTAAAATGCTATAAGCATAATGGATTAATATGAAAAGTAGGCTTAGGAAGATCAGAGACAGCAATCATTTTGAAACAGTGTAGTCTGAAAACACCCATGCTTGCATATTTTATCCATATGCCATACTCCCAGATCTAGTCTATATTTTTTTTCATTTGATATAGGGATATTAAATTATCTACTGTTTCTTTTTTTTTTCCTTAAGTCAAATCTTTTGAGAGTTACAGGTAACTAGCGAAAACAAGATTCTTATTTATAACCTCAAGCTAGTATTTAATGCAAGAGGGAGGGGGGACATTATCAAGGAAGCTGCTCAGGAGAAAGAAAAAAAAAATTAAGTCTTATTGGTTCAAAGAAGCTGTTCTCCACTGAACAGACTACAATGCCATCTACTGGAAAAGCGAAGTTCAATTTCACTCGAAACAGCAAAGCTGCTTTAAAAGGCTGATAGATGTAACCGGAAAGACGTCCAGTCCTACACCCTGCACTGTTCAAAAAAGATAAGAAATATAGATATTGTTGTTGAAACATCAGTTCCTATTATAGATCATTATGCTCTTCCTCTGAGATATCCTCCCAGCATTTTGCTTCTTAATTTCCAGCGAAAGCCTCTCTTTTTTAGCTTCTTCCAACTACTCTTGAGAACCCAAGTTAACAACACCCAGAAAAATAATCACCAGCAGCGAGCGACCTTGGGGTCCTTTTCTGCAATCTTTAGCTTGTGATTTTTCACAAGCAGTTTGTGTTAGCATTCGCTCTGCAAAAGGTTTTTTTTTTTTTTTCCTAAATCCCTAAATTCACAATAGGAAAGACTAACATCGTCGTCAGGAGCAGGTGGGGGAAAAAAAAAAAAAGCAGACACAGATCAAGCCCCTGGCTTCATAAGCACAAAGTCTCTTTTTATATGTTCTTATGCGGTATGGGATGGAGAATCTAAGGTCCCTTTTAAGAATAAGAATTCACCGAGGTTTTGCAAGCCGTTCCCACATTTCCACTGGCGTGTCCTTTGCTCGTCTGCACGATTCCCTTTCATTCTGGTTGGTTCACCCTGTGATTTTCAAAAGTGAGAAACGGGAAGGAGGTAGGGTCACCATTTCCTGCTCTCTAGATGAAGCGATTCCAGTTAAGGCAGGCAATATTTAAGAACCAAGAAGGGACTATCGCCATAATTAAATAAGAATTTGTGTTCACTAGTACTAGCCAAAAGAGAGTAAGTTCCTGGCTAAAAGCTGCTGCCAATATTTTCCATGTATAGGTATAAGCGTAAGTAAACAGCAGGGACTCTCAGCCTCCACAGTGTTGATATTTGGGGACACATAATTACTGTAGGATGGTGAGCAGTGTCCCTAGCTTCTTCTCACCACGTGCCATTGGCACACCTGTGCGCGCGCGCGCGCGCACACACACACACACACACACACACACAGTTATAGCAATCAACAAGGTCTCCAGACACTGCCAGATGTCCCCTGGGGAAGAAGGGGAGCAAAATTACCACCTACTGATAACAACTGTTATAGGATCCTAATTTCAATTTTATATACATTAGCTCTCACGAGTCTCTATCGGGCTTTGATTCATGGTGATATGTGAAACAACATTTTTAAAGGAAATAAGAACATGGTTGAATTGGTGTGAATGGGAGAGTAACAATCTCCATTCTATAAATTTTTTTACTTCAGGTCTGATCAGGGTTCCTGACCTTTCCAAAGGCCTCCCTTGAAAGTTCTCCTGGGGGAACGAAAGAGAGAGGTTGCTCATGGATGGTCACTGTCGGATATGCCCCCAGAAGCAAGGGAAAAATTTTGCCATCAAAATGAAATCTTCAGGCAAGCAGAGAGGTTTAGATGGGGGATGGGAGAGAGGGCTAGGGAGCTATTTTATTCCAAGTGTATAAATTAAGGGGCTTCAATATTCAAAGGCAAATAATAAACTGAAAAATAGGTCATCTTTAAATAGGAACTCTTTTTTCCCTATAACGGGAAGTCTGAACAGGAAAGTATAACATTTTAATTTCTGAATTTGATGTAATTTGAAACTTCACTGTGGAACTTTAAACAATTATCACTCTGTAAGAAAAGATATGATTGGGAGAAAAGAAGAGAAGGCAGAGTTTGGGGAGACATAGGCCTTACACTCAAGAGGGCCGGTGAAATTAAAATTGTAGTCAGTTTCAGGCTTAGAGCAGTGTAGCTCTGTATTAACCTGAAATGCTTCTGTCTAGGAGTGAAACCTCTCATGTCCCACCCAAAAGGTGTGTGCAGTCTCCATTTAAAAGTCTCTAACAGAACACAAAATCATTTTGCAGTAACTCATCCACTGTGTTCGATGTGCCGGGTCTATATCTTTCTGTTGATTTTTACCATCTACCTAGAATATCAAATTTTGCTTGTGGGAAGTTTTCAGTTGGATAGTAATCTTTCCAAAACACATTGAAAAATGTAAACGACATCTGTCTCTGCACCCCTTGATTACCAACCCTTTGATGATGCAGGCAAGAACAATGGGAACACATTTTTAACAACTGACATTTTCTAATATTCTGAAATCTTACTTTTCCATGTCACAGGCAAAGGGTATGTGGGATTGGGAAGGAATTGAATACAAAGGACAACATCCGCTCTTCAAATATGCAGTCCCTGGTAGCACCTTCTGTGAAACTGGTGGCTTTTGTGGAGTGTTTCTTTCTTTAAATGAGCTGGACCACACATACTCACTCATTCAGAATAAGTCTATAGATGAACTGTCTCTGTATTTTTAAAGAAAGTCGGCTTGTGCGGTCTGCTGATATCTCAGAGAAACAAGGAACCATTTTCACATAATGGATGGGGCTGCAGTGCAGAGCAGACAAGCTCCCCCACCGGAAAGAATTTGGTCTGTCACGACATGCAAGAGAATTCTCTTAATGTTTCTGTAACAAGTTTCCCCAAACTAAGCTGGATTTCCAGTGCAGCATTCACAGATTATATCATATTGGACCCAGGAAGGTTTGCTGGTAATGAACACACACACACACACACACACACACACACACACTTCCCACTCTGCCAATGGTTACTACTACTCTAAGCAGGCCCTTGGAGTCCAAAGAGAAAGTGGCTATAGCTACATTGTTCCATTTTTATCTGCTTAGGAAATATTGATGTTGTTAACCACAATTTTAACTATCAGCATCTTGATATATTCTGGATATTTACTAGGGCTCCCATTACTTAGTTGGTGCCTTTTAAAAATATATGTGCATGTGTGTGTGTGTACACATATATATTTTTTAGATAGAGGATCAGATACATGTGTGTATATGTGTGTGTGTGTATACATATAGTTAAAAAAAGAAGCTGGCTATTATCTGTTTAGATTGTCCGAAGTGTGTACCTAAAGGATTTTCTTTCTGTTCTCGGCAGGTATTACCTGAGCAGCTTCCCCTAAAATCACCAGCACCTGGTGACCTGGTCCACGGCTCCCCTCCAGTTTCCCCGCCTTTGCCTTTACATAGAAGGATTTCTGTGCACAAAACGCTTGTGGAATCTGCCATCTCTTAGTCTCTTAACTTTTATCGTCAGTTGCTAAATTAGCTAATGATTAATTAGTTAATGTTTTCAAAGTACTTCGAAGATGAAAAGCACCGCTAAGTGCTAAGTGTAAAACAGCATTAGTAATTCCACTCGGCAAAGACTAATTAGCTTTTAAAAAAATGTTCCCCCCAAACTGATCAATAATGTTTCTGGTATTACAGTAGGAGTGTTTGTCCCACAGATCAGTAAGACTCACCTCACGTTTTAAGGCTTTTATGCCCCGAGACATGCAGAAATCCCAACTGAGGTTTATTGCTTGGTAACCTCTTGGCTTTCAATGTGGCTGGAGTTGGACTAGTGATGTCATCTATACAAAACGCAACATTTTTGCTGTCAAAAAAGCTTTAAAGGATTATTTAACAAAGCTAAAAGTAAAGAACTAAACTCTAGGAAAGTGGTACAGAAACATGATCAGTGAACTTATATTTAAGAAGAATTAAGCTTTTAAAGTTTTTTTTTTCCATCTCTAAAAAGCTCTTTAACGGTGGTTCTCCAGGTGGCCTCTGAATTTATTGTGAGATTTCACTTTGATGGCTATGAGTCCTCATGGGGACTATTATGTCAATAATTTCCACAGCAACATTTTATTCCAGGTACAGAAATGACTTAGAAGATAGAGCCAGGGTCTGGAAATTCCAGGATCCTACTTTAAATTGCCCATACCAACTACGATTGAATGAAAAAAAGATAGCTTTCACCCATTTCCCCTTTCCAGCCAGATTCACACAGATCTTTTTTTAAGCTTCTTGGGTGCCAAGAATCCCGAAAAAACTACTCAAAAAAGTTCAGCATTTTGTTTATTCCATCCACTTCCAAAGACTTAAACAATGTAAAATTAATGGGAATCACAAAGCCAAAACAGGCAATTTTGCAAGAGGAAGCTTGTCGGTCATTTGTTCCCTTGGTACAAACATCCTTGTCCCTGCTGTCTACCAGTGGGCCTTGGTTATAAACACTGGAGATTTGTTTTTGTTTTGTTTTGTTTTTTTGTTTTGTGTTAATGCCTGAGATGATTATTTTTTAGCAAGTTAAAAAAATAGTCTTTCCCATCAAAACAAAACAAAACAAAAAACAACAACTACATGATTTCTATTAGCTTAAGGCTGGGATTTTTATGGTTTTTTTTTTTTTTTTTTTTGGTGGTTGTTTTTCTTTTTTAAGGTGGGCCATTTTAGAATGATATTAAGATGCTGATTTTTGAGAACATCAAGAAAATACTATTAACATGTCACTCAAAATATGCCCTATTAATACAGGAAACTCTACATACATAACAAACTGCAGAGACAACTCAGCTTAGAACATACAAAGTTCAGCTAAACAAAAGGAATTTGACGTGTGGCAGTGTATGTTCTCTGTGTATTCTGTGACTCCAGGAATGAGTTTAGCTGGAGCGCAAACACAGTAGCACATAAGCCATATGTATATGTGTATATATGAATATATATTTAAAACGTGGACATGATATATACATACAATCGCATACACGCACAATGCAACCACAGCAATCCGATGCTAAAGATAACGACATGTGCACACATTCCCAGAACTTAACGTTTCTTACCAACCTCAGTATCAGCCTTTCTTCTGTGTACAAAAATGTATCTGCCAGAAAAGCAAGGTAAAAATCACTTGAAAATAAACCAGAAAAAAAAAAGCACGTTTTGGAAAAGTGTGGCCAGCTGCTAAATGATTCCTTTGCGATTTCCTAAGTGAATATTTAAAAAAAATAGACACCTGAAATAATTTGCACATAGCTACCACCCAGCTCTTATAAAAACTAAAGATGAGCAGGGTTTAGAAGGACGAGGTGGTCAAGTCAAGGGCAGCTCTTACTGCCGAGGTCTCTATAAGTGACTGGGACACAAAATATAGGAAAAGAGAAGGGGACAAACTTGGGGAAAGCTACAATTTTGATTGGAAGGAGAAGTTACTTTGAAATTTCAAGGATTATTTGAAATTCTTATCTAAATCAAGTTCCCTTCAGAATTTCTTTTTCTTATAATTGAACAAGTGTTAAACTGTATCAGGCTGTCACAGCTGTCCCAATACATGAACCACACATACAGTAACAGCTTTCGTTACACATTTTTGTGAAGTAGTTTCCAGCCCACTGTGATCAGAGCTTGCATATTTTTTTACTCCTCACATATGGAAAATAAACTCAACGTTTTAGATTATTTTTCTCATCATGTATCAGGCCTGTATGGTTTCTGGAAGACAAAGGGGCAATTATGATTTTATACCTCCTGATCTCAATACAACACCTTGTTTTATTTTTGTTTATTAGTCTCAGTGTTTTGGTTTAAAAAAAATGGTTATGTGGGGTCAATAAAGAAGACTTGAAAAACTGCAGCTTAATCAAATTATCATCCATGGACTAAATGCTAAAGCAATTTTTTCCACTTTCAAAACATCTTTATGACAACATATCAAATACCCAAATATTAAAGGAGTGTGGAGTCATGCCATATTACATGGTTGGAGCTGTTAGCAAAATAAACACGGAAAAATCACACAGTTTAGACTTTTAATTAAATTGTTTGTTTCGGATTCAAAAGCACTTGTGCACTCGGCCCTGAGTACCAGAGGCGTTTCCAACCACAGGTGACTGTTCCCAAAATGACCACGGTTCACAGCTTCCGTGATTGTTTCAGAAAGAATCTGTATTTGCAAAACACAGAAATTCCAAAATACCTTTATTTAAACCGGAATAAATAGACTATGCTTCAGAAACACTCTACAAAGAATAAGAATCTTTCAGCCTAAGTAAAAATGACTGTGTTTATCTGAATAGTTTTTGAATTAAATATCCACATGCTATTGTTTCAGAAACAATAAAAGTAATGATAGTCATCTATTGTTTATGGTCCTCCTCCCAGAATTAGACCTTCATTAGCTGCAAATGCCTTATCTTTTCCAAATCAGCAGAAGGCACATGTTACCTAAATTTTCCCTCCTGTTGTTCAAGCCCTCTAAATTAGTAGATTCGAAATTAGCCAGTTACAGCAATGCTTTTCGCTTTAAATTTTAATAATAAACAGAGACATCTCCTTTCTTTCCCCCACCCAGACCCTCCCTCTTTTCTGAAAACTGAAGGCTGCTGCTGAAAGGATTGAAAATCTGGAAAGAGTTTGGGGTGGACTGGCCAACCCCCTTTCATTTCCTTCAGATGTTTACAATCTAGCACCTTCCTGAAGACAAAGATGGGGAAAAAACCTATTTTTCCCTTTGACTGAAGGGTGAGACAGGGGGGTATTAAAAACTGATCAATGTAATTTTTTCTCAGAAGTATTTGCACATCTGTGAAAAAATGCACTTTATTTTTTTAAAAACTTTTTATATGACATTCATGATTATAGCCTGATCTGGAGAATTACTCAAATATAAAATTAAATGTTCAAAAACTAGCTGCGCTGTGGATGGCTGAGCTTATCCCAGCTGTGCATTATACTTATATAATTCTATTAGAAGTATCAAAATGAGCCTTTCTAGATCTCACTGACTCTCTGAAAAGGGGAAGTAGTGTTTTCCAAGAAAGTGTGATGCTCGACTTCTTTCTGTTTGTTTCATTTTTCCGTGGATAAGCATCCAGGGGTCTAAAGATGCTCCCACCAAACTGTTCAAAAACAGTAACAAAAAAGGTGACGTGAGAAGGGATCCCGAATAATAAAAACGGTGTGCAAAGTAGATTGTGTTTATTATCACAGGGTTTAGGAAAATCTGTGACTTAAAAGAAGGTTACAAAACTTAAAAGTAAATTCTGCCATTGCAGTGAAATTGCTGGAGATACAATATGAGCCATCTGTAATTCCCCTTCACTGGCCGGTTAAACACTGCAAGTCACTTTCACTCCCAGACCCTGATGTGCCAACCCCCATCAAAAAACAGTAAGTGCCCCACTGACTGAGGGAAATTTGCCCTCCAAATGTACAGTTTATAAAAACAAACTCTCCCTGACCAAATGTTAGAGCAAAGTTTTCCTTTCCATCCATCTGCCTGTATACTGTCACCTCTGAATACATCTGCCTATAGGAGGAATTCAACGTAATATTCATCAAATTCAAATTCATCCTGAACCTTACACAATCCATTCAAGGTAACAAATCGTCAATGACTTTTTAAAATAATTGGAGCCCAGAAAATAAAAGACTATAAGATCTGTTTGAAGTTACAGATTGAAACCCACACCTCAAATTTTGTTACTCTACACATACCTTTTTTTTTTTTTTAAATAAAATGCATTTCTAAAGCATTTATTATAAATTAAACATTTAAAAATAAACCAGAATTCGTTTATGGATTAATACTGTCAAATTCTTAAGGAAGAAGAAAAACACAATTCCCATTATTTGAGGGCGCCAATTAATAGTCAGATGACCTCCAAAAAGCTTACATTCGAATGAAAGGGATCTACAGTTACCATTTGTAAAAACGGGAGCAAAATCAGGGCGAAGATATTGTTTCTGCTGCCTAAGACAGACGGACTTCAATAACACTTAACAGAATGATACACATAATAATCTCAGAAAGCACTTCTTATGCCTCATCCATCATGCCGAGGAGAAAATGAAGCCTTCGACAGCATTAGGAATTATTCTAGATCTTGTCAGTAATTCGCAGCTCCTCTGTAGTATCACAACACAAATGTGCATGTGAGCGACACTGACCATTAATCTAGAGAGTTTTTTCGCCTCACAATGGCGTGCGGAGAATGTATCAATTGTTTCGTGGAGAAATGGGACATGCAAAGCCACACTAAATGAAACAAGAAAAATCGGGATGATGTATGGGGAGATAAACAGTGTATTAAGAAATCAAAATGTTTTCTATCACTGTGAAAGAAATGAACACAGTGTCCTTAGAACCTGGAATAGGTGAATTGGAAACTACCATTGTCCTGGCTGAAGGACCAGTCTGTCACTGATTAAAAGTTTCTATGAAGTTGCAACATACTGTCCACATCCTTAAGTAATAAGCCCTTAGGTGATGAGAAAATGATGGGTTTCCCCTCCTTTCCGGAAGAGACATGCGAAGGATCCACCTTCTGCCTTCTGCCTTCAGTCAAAAATCAAAACGGTCACCTGCGTTGCTTGTTTCACTCACTGTAAAGTTCTCCTAGCTCTCATTTCAAAAAAATGAGGTTGGGGGATGCTAAAGATTAATAAGATTGGGGGATACTAAGGATTAATAAATGCTAAAGATTATAAAATAAATTAATAAGATCTCAGCTTATTCACAGAGACCTCCGGCTTCGACAGTGTGTCGGCGGCAAAACAAATTTCAACTCCCCAGCCCTTGAGAGAAAACAAATGAGAGATTTTGGCAGCATCTTCCTCGGAATGAACTCTAGTCTTAATCGCATGGTGACCATTCTAAAATGGCCTGTGCACCAAAGAAAAAGGTGTATAAATATTTGCAAAACAAACTCTTAAAACATTCCTCTGCGTCTACTCCAAATCGATTTCTATACATGTTCTATAAAGATGAAAGCTAACTGGATGTCTGGTTTATGATAGATTAAAATGGTTTAACTTCCAAAACGATGTACTCCACACAAATGTGTTTCTATGAAGTTCTGTGAACTACACCGCAGCAACAACAACAAAAAGCAGGCTCTTGTCAGATGGAATGAAGCGAACGCTTCTTTACAGTAGATGAATTGGATCGAGGCCAGGAAGAAAGCAAAAAAAAAAAAAAAAAAAAAAAATACACAGGTGAGAAAATGTAAACGCAAACTAATAAATAATAAGCTTAAAGTTTCCTAAAGTAACACACATGCTTTCCTTTGTTAATAAAGTATGCTGGGTAACTTACAACAGGCCAGAAAACGACTTAGAAATAATTCGTGTTCAGCATACACAGATTTCTCATTTTCAACTCTCAAAATAGGACATATTTAAAAAAAAAAAAACTTTTATACCTCTTTGGAACAACAAGCAAATTTCAAGAGAAGATATAAGTGCTAAGTACGCAACTTAGGTTGGGCTATTTGACCCACCCCCAGCTGGGAGGAACAGATTATTATTCACAAGTAACACGCTCAACAGCCAGATAAACACAGCTCCCAGGAAGTGGATGCTGCTAGGGCTCCTCCCTTCCATCTGCATCAGCCCACCTCAGTCTTCCTCTCCCCAACACAAGCTATAAAGCTCAAATGTCACCAGGAGCATCACCGAGGCCTGGCAATGGACAGGTATTTATACTGAATAATGCTCACGTCAGGAATGAGTAAAACCTGGTTTAAAATGGAGGTTTTCACAAAATAATGAAGAGGAAATGTCATGCTAGCAGCGGTCACGGCATAAATTGTGCTCATTCATTCATTACCATTTTTCCCTCCCTGTCCCCCCACGGAAACATAATTTTTATTTTTCAACTCTACATGCTTGCGAGAGAATATGGCTTTTGCCATAGTTGTTGCTCTCTCAAAGCTCAAGATGAGAGACACAGATGATTTGTAAAGGTTAAAAAAAAAAAAAAAAAACTTATAATCATAAAGATGGGAGTGGGAACACATTTCTTCTAGATTTCAATTCGAGGAGAAAAGGTAAACAGGATTTCCCAAACAAAATTACCTGGAGCTTTAACTTTAACTTTTATCTAATTGAACTACAGAGAAAATATCAGCTAAAAATGTCACCTGCTCCGCGGTAAATACACTGCTCATACCACAGGAGCTGGAGGAGGGAAAAGAAAAATGTTTACGTTTCAATTGTTCAGATGCCATTCTGAAAAGGATCACAAAAGTATACTCAAGAAGATACTTCTGTGGGGAGTTTTCTGGGTGGATGTCTGTGCTGAAGGCTGTGATATGGGGGCTAATTGTAAGCAGAAACAATTCAAGGAGGCTGGGGTACACCTTGGAGCTCTAGTTAAGGTGCAGACAGATTTCAGGCTGAAAAACAAAACCAGGAAGGATCCCATTCCCCCAACCACCGCCCAAAAAAAATCCTGTAAACCTCTGCTGTCTGGCAGCAAGCCCGCATACTCTCCAGAGCTGAGATAAAGACCCAATCTGCTCATCAAACACCTCCGGGCTCCACCATCTAATAGAAACAAATTGGCAATGACTGCCCAAGCTAGTAACACAGGCCCACTGATTTGTAGATTGATACGGATGCCTAATGATCCCCTTGGGCAGATCAATAGTAACAATCCTTACCCCTGCCTTTCTTCTTTATTGGCATAGAAGACTAAGGCAAGGAGAAAGCAGGTCTCAGAAGAGGCCACAGTGCTACCTGGGGACAGATCGAGAATAAGGATACAGGTGTGGCTATGCAGGAAGGAAGCCTCGCCAGACCCGCACTCCAGAACTTTCCACCGTCTCGATTCATTCCATGTTTTTGGCAGGCAAAGGGTGTAAGAATGGGACACGATATGCTTTTCTATTAATAGTATCCGTGCACAGCGTTCAATGAGACCCAGCCTAGAGTCAGCACAGCTGCCTTCATCTGGGAAGGGGAAGAGAAAGATGCAAGCGCCAATGCGTCTCCAAGAAGATGAACTTGGTGGACAGAAAATGCCAACCATGTGATGACAGGGAATGAAAAAAGGCGAACGAACATCGGGTGTTGCATCTTAGGAAAACTTAGGGCGGTGGAACAAATCTGAAGTACCTATGATCAAAGACAGGCAATAATGATTGGCATTGTTTTAAATAGCATAAAAAGGAGGCAGGTGGATTTATGCGCTGTTGCCTGAACGTGCTTAAAACACCCACTGCCTCCCGGCCCCCAGTGGAAGGGTTAATTCTCACACACAGGAGCTATTCTCTGTGCCGCCCTCGCCCTTCTCCTGAGTGCAGGTTTTCCTGAAGTTGACAGCACTCATGCGTCTACTGACTCTTCTCCTCTCTGTAGGCCAATCCCACCCCCGCCCCCAGAGCCACAGCTTATTTTCCATTTGTGTATTATTCTTGTGAATAAAATTATCCAATTAGGAAATCCATTTAAAGTCCTTAACAATAACAGGGAAAAACTAATGGAGTTGCTTTGGATTTTCTTTTTCAATAAATTAATGTTAGTGATGTTCTGTGGATTCTTAAGTGCTCATTTATATCATCAGGGTTATTGCACACATAACAATTAGTCCTAAATTTCTATACTGATTTGTCTATACTCTAGGAAGTCCATCCTCCCAAAGAAGCAGTAGACAAGACTCATATCAGAAGACAACTTACTGGCAGACAGCACAAATCTGACTTCTAAAAGAAAGCAAGCTACGACATCTAAAAACCTTTGTACTTTGTTGTTATATTTTTTTCTTCTTGTAACTCTGAGAGTGTAAAAATCCCCCCCAAAAACCTCTCCCTTCTTCCCCTTTTACAACGACTCTGTGCACATTTGCAGGTGTTGCATACAAAATAGCCAAAAGCGGGGGCGGTGAATGTTCCATTTTTACTCCAGCATTCAGACCTGCAACTAGCCGCCTGAGAATTTGCTTTGTTCAGCAATCAGTCTGGTTTGGTTTTGTTATTAAAGCGAGATAACACTGAATGCCAGAGATGAAACTGCGTTTTCTTTATTGTCAACGGTTGAAACCTTTGCCACCCCACCCATCCAGTGAAAGATTCTGTTTTTTAATTTTTTTGTCATAATGAAAATGTTTTTAATCTGGTCCCCTCTTTTTTTCTCTTGCATACTCAAACACAGAACTGAAGCTACAATGAAAAGCCTTGGTATCCCAGCCCACTGTGTAATATCACAAATTAGTCATCTTCTCTTTCCTGTACGTTACATCGTCCTATTTAAAGAAAAGCAAACGTGGAGCGGTGTTAAATTTTGACAGTAAAGGGTTTGCACTGATGGACCAAATAATCACGTGCGCTAGAGCTCCGGCACTGACCACTTAAAATTCAAATTTCACACTAACGATAAGTGTAATCATCGCAATCAGCATCACCACCACCACCACCATCACCATCATCACAATAAAGAGATGCATTCTGTGAGCTGGTGACATCAATCAACTGTGTGGTGCAGATCAGAAGCGGCGCTCCCCTCTCCCTCTCTCTCACTCCGTCTGTCTTGCTGGCTTCCCCCCACCCCACCTCCCGCTCCCCCACCCACCTCACCCCAGCTCAGAGAAATGATCACATTTAATTCATTGCATCATTATGTCATCTCCATACTAATCTCTGCCCTCACACCTCTGCCACTTTGACATGCAAATGAGCTAGAAAAAAGCCACACATTAATATAAAAAAGTCACAGCAATCATGTCATGATTTCCTGCCTCTCAGCCCCACAACACTCCCTCCAATCCCCACCTCTCCCCCCAGCTCTCTTTCCAGCACGCTGTGCTGGTGATCACAAGAAACAACAGCAATCTGTTGAAGATCAGAAGCTAAGACAGGGAGGTGGGGAGAAAGATACACACATACACGTGTCAGCAACGCGGCCCAGGCAGTCCTATTTGCATATTCACATGAGTTCCGTTCTCAGATTGCTTAAGCAGGGAAGAAGTTAGGTAGCTCCCCCACCCTCCTACCCTCCCCGATCCATAAAGAAACAGCTACTGAGAAGGAAGGAGAGGGTGAGAGAGGGGGAGAGAGGACATATGAATGTAAAGGGAAAGAGAGAGAATATGAAAAGGGAGGGGGCATGGAGAGAGAGAGAGAGACACACGCAAAGAGACAGAAGGAAGAAAAGAAAAGAGAAGAAAAGAAAAGAAAAGCTGTCCACATCTACCTTACCTCAGCTAGCTTGCTTTCTGTTGCTCTTAAAGGGAATTCCCTGTGGTTCCTTTAGAATTTTTGAGAACCATCCTTCAGGGTTTTTAGTTCTCTCTCTCTCTCTCTCTCTCTCCCCCTCTCTCACTCTCTCTCTCTTCCTCCTCCTCTTTCTGTGTTGTGACTGGGTTTATAAAAAAAAAAATAAAAAAGACAACTCCATGTTAAGCTAGCAGTCAAGGAAGCATCATGAAGTCCAGGGCTACAGGGGGAGGGAAGAAAGGAGGAGGGTCACAGCTTAATGCTTTACAAAGGAGAACCTGGAGTCTCTGTTTTAAAACATCCTCCTCACATGCAATGACGGACAAAGACAAAAAAAATATGTACTTATATGTATACACAGAGACATATGTATGTTTTCACCAGTAACCCAGATGTCAAAAATGTGAAGATTGTGGTGCGAGCAAATGTAGAAAAATTATGAGTCATTCTGAAAACCCCATTGCGCATCCACTTTGCGGCTCCCTGATTGCAGAGGGGGCCAGGCAGTTAGCTAGGGGCTTTATTTGCTGAATCACATTTGTGGCAATACCTGGGTAATAAGGGACTGACTCGAGATGGGGTTTCAGCTACTGCAATGCATTTCCCAGTTTTGATCAGTTTTCGCCAGTACTTTCGTGGTAATGAAAATGTGTGAACATGTCCACGAATTTTCTGGCTTTCTTTTTCTTGCAACAATTTAAAAAAAAAAGAAAGAAAGAAAAAGAAAAATTGCAATTAAATAGATATATGCAAGCGGATGTCACAAATAATAGCTCTTTCTATTTCTTATGAAGTGCACTTGGTATGGATTTAAAACATAGACTGATTGGTGCAAAATGCACCTTATTTTCTAGTGGCCTACTGTATAATATTATCCTAATTGACTTTATTAGCTCTGGTGAAATGTTACTGTCCCTCCAAGGAACCTGCCTTGGAAGACAAGCAAGATACTGCAGCCCTGATGAACAGCAGCTGATTCGAAGAAATTAAGTGATGGTCCGTTAAGTGAAAGGAATAAAAACATTTTCCAACTACAATGAATGGAATGGAGTTTAATTCCATTTCTCAACCTGTTCATTTCAACTAGCAAAGACACAAAGACAACTGATGTCCTAAGAAACTTTAATGGAATATAATTCTAAAACCTGGCCGGAGGGATACATTTACAAACTGGTTTTGAATTCTAAACTTGAATGATAGGAAGCATGTTTTACTGTAAAAGAGGGAAGAAAAGCATTTGTCTGGTAAAGTTATATGCTCCTTAAAATTTATGTAAGTGGACATTAAATAACTAATATGGGCATTCTAAAAAGCACAGTAATTAGAAGAGCAATGTGAAAATAGGAATGACAGCATCCATATGTACCCAGCACAAAGATCTAAACGCGGCTCATTATTTAAATCACAGCACATATCAGAGAGAGTACACCATCATATAGCTACAATTGACCTTGCAGGGGAAAGAAGGAAGGAAGGGAAGAAGGGAGGGAGGGAGGGAGGGAGGAAGGGAGGGAGGGAGGGAGGGGTTAAAAAGATGTTCCCCTTTACACTAATAAAGAACTTGGGGGTCAGTTGCTGAGGGTGGGTTGAGGAAATGCCAAAATAAAAATTGTTTCTTTATTTGAAACAGAACTCTTGGCAGACACACATTAGAAAAATTAATTTCTTTATGTCTCTCAGAGAAACTATGAGAAGAGAGATGTTTTGTATTCAAGACCTGAATTCCAAGAGGAGGGGAAAAGGTAATTTTAAGAATCTGACCCTAAGTGCATGAGTCATAGCTCAGTACCCAAAATTGATGAAAAGTATGTATGACAAGACTCATCAATGAGTCCCTGAAATAAAGAGAAAGAGAAAATAACCAAAACATTAGACCCGGGAACATTATATTTCAATATTATCATATGAATTAAATGTAATCCTTGAAGCGACTAGTCCCTGGGGTCACATACTAGGCCTTTCCCCACTACCCCACCCCCGCCTTTTTTTTTTTTTTTTTAATAGAGGTCATCCAGGCTGAAAAGAAAAACCCAAATGAAAAGCATCTTCAGTGTGCTTATAACATGAGCTGCAAGGGGTCAGCCAGCGTCTTGTATGGCCTCATAAAAAATACATAACCAGACAGCCTAATAGTATTTCTTTGCATTCATTTTTGGATGGAGAATGGGGGTTGGGGCTGGGGAGGAGAACGGGTTGATGTTGGTAGCTATGATGGGAAAGGGAAAAAAACAAAGACAGCAGAAAAAATGTGTTTAAAAAGAGGATAGTTAGATCATCTTTTTCTTTTGTGAAAATATTAAGCACATATTAAGCACAATTCTAAACTGCAATTGATTTATACTATTCTATTGATTTACACAATTCGAAAACGTGATCGATCTCAATTTTTTAAGACAGGAAGAGGTGTATCTATGGGTATCTCTCTGCCCCATTTCCCTTGGCTAATCAAGTGAACTGGAAGCTTCGCCATGCTGGGCCTCTCCCAGTTCATGTTTTTAGGACTGTAAACACTCACTTAAATACAGATGTATAAATGACACTTATTTTTGGATGATTTCTAAAACTGAAAAAAAAAGAAGGAAAAATATTGCTAGGGTTTCTGATTCCACTCAACACAGAGGATGTAGAGAGACATATCACAGGGGGAGAAGACAGAGCAGCTAGAGAAAGAGAGAAGGGGGAGAGAGAGGAAGAGAGGAGAGACAGAATAACAACTGGACAACAAATAAAAATAAATAGCTCTAAATGCTGGGGAGATGCGAGTAGCACTAAATATATTCCTTCCCCTCCCCCTCACTTCTTTGCTCCCAAATATAGCCCAGAGATGAGTGACCCTACTGGGAAAGATGGAGGCAGAGAGGTGACCCCTCGCTAACCAGCCTGTTAGAACTAATAAGGTGTTCTCCTAAGCCACTCCACTGACATTAGGGCAGTGCGGAGATCACTCTCTTTGTTACTGCCTACCCTCAGCTTGAAATTTACTACCCCGTTGCATTATTAAAGAGACAGCTCACATTCTTCAGATTTGGTGAAGATAAATAACTCCGCATTATTTTTATTTAAATGTTATGTTTGTACTCTAGTTCAGATATTAAAAACCTACGATTTTACAACACAGCCACGTGAATAATCTGTCATGGGTGACTCCCACTGAGATAGAAGCAAGGCAAGAACAGAAGCCTGGTTTTACCTTTCTCTATTCTCTTTTCTCTCCCCACCCTCCTCACTCCATTTGTGGGTCAAAGAACAGGAAACAGTCTTCAGAGGTGCTCGATATGGGTACTAAGTTCAGCATGGCACTGTGTTATTCCAGGATGGGCATCATCTGTACCTTTTTCATGAATAAAACTATAACTAACCCAGTTTCCCACTTAAAACTTTATGGCTCTTGGCCTGGTGCAGTGGCTTACACCTGTAATCCCAGCACTTTGGGAGGCCAAGGCAGGCAGATCATGAGGTCAGGAATTCGAGACCAGCCTGGCCAACGTGGTGAAACCCCCCTTTCTACTAAAAATACAAAAATGAGCCAGGTGTGGTGATGCACACCTGTAGTCCTTGCTACTCAGAAGACTGAGGCATGAGAATCACTTGAACCCGGGAGTGGAGGCTGCAGTGAGCTGAGATGGCACCACTGCACTCCAGCCTGGACAACAGAGCAAGACATCGTCTCAAAAAGAAAGAGAGAACTTTAAAGGGTCTTGACCTTGCAAAGGGGCATAAATTTTTAAGGGTTTCACATAATATTTTTTAAGGATGTGCTTTAATCTTCCCATGATAATTTAGTTTGCTTGAGGAGCTTGATGTTAGCAGGTCCTAAAGGGATGGAAGACAGGAGATACCCTCAGGAACCCAGTCCCCGAAAATGTAGCCCTGAGATGCTTGCCTCATGACAGAGCCCAAGAGCACATGTGTGTAATTAAGATTTGAGGCAAAAGTCTTACGATAAATGGCTTTAATCAATAGCAAAATCAATAAATACAGGCTGAATGAACAGTCGTCAATGATCAATCAATTGAAGACGTCCAAGGATCCTTTCATTACAGACACAGAAAGCAATCATGACGAAAGCAACTTTAGAAATGGACACATATCTTGAATGAATTCTACCAGACCTACAGAGATCACATCCTATCAAAGACTCTATTTAATCTTGTCTAAAAGTGCAGTAATAGTTTAAACAAATTAGTCCATAGTGTTTTAGAGAAATTGTGTCTATGCTGAATATCCACTTAGGGCACGCTCCAAGTTCTTTCATTATTTTGTAAACTCATTCTGGCAATGACTTGCCTCCAATAAATGGTTAACTAGTTCAGGTCCAACACCCTTCGTTACCAAGTGATTTCCATGGAATAGGTATTTGCTGTGATTGGGCTTAAACATAAATAATTACCATTAGAATATCAGTTTATCATAAAGGAAGGCACATTAAGAATCAACATCTTCAAGAGACACCAGGGAAATAAATGGACAGGCTTCGCTCTGCTGAATGACAGCTTTCAAACACAGTATATGTTGTTGAGTGAATTAATTTATGAGTTACCAGTTAAAAAGCAGAACCAGGACTACTGTGCTTGCTTTGTGCTGGGCATAGTACCACTATATAATCACACACAGGCAGAGGCCAAGATGCAAGATGGAATATATTGTTAAGATATTCAAATGGTGCTCCTAGGAAGGTCCTGAGCTGTGGCCTGGCTCAGCCATTAAGGCTTGATGTGAACTTCTGAATATCATTTAACATCTCTTGGCTCTATTTTCTTTGGACATAAAATGAATAAAATGGGCCAGGCGCCGTGGCTCACGCCTGTAATCCCAGCACTTTGGGAGGCCGAGACAGGCAGATCATGAGGTCAAGAGATCGAGACCATCCTGGGCAATATGGTGAAACCCCGTCTCTACTAAAAAATACAAAAAAATTAGCTGGGTGTGGTGGCGCGCGCCTGTCGCCCTAGCTACTCAGGAGGCTGAGGCAGGAGAATTGCTTGAACCCAGGAGGTGGAGATTGCAGTGAGCTGAGGTTGCACCACTGCACTCCAGCCTGGCACCTGGTGACAGAGCAAGACTCTGTCTCAAAAAAAAAAAAAATGAATAAAATGTGGAACTCTTGTCGATAACATGGTTCCACTTCTTTGTAAGATAAATAAATGAAATAATAATTGAAATACCCTTTCCTTTCAAAATCGAAGAATTCAAGAGCCTCCCAGCCTATGTGGAATGAGCATGAGGTCAGTGGTGATGAGAGGTGTGTGTCCTGGACCCTCCATCAGCCCCATGGGTCTTCAACCATTAACTGGCCATCAGTTATCTTATTCCTTGTCATGTGGAGTACAGTACATAATCATTATTAACCTTTGGTTAATACCAGAAGCTGAAAACTAAAGTAGGGTGCATATTGAAATGAATGGCCAGGCACAGTGGCTCAGGGAGGTCAAGATGGGAGGATGGCTTGAGCCTAGGAGTTTGAGACCAGCCTGGACAAACAGCAAGTCTTTGTCTCTACAAAATAAAATAAAAATAGCCGGGCATAGTAGCACTTGTGCCTGTAGTCCTAGCTACTCAGGAGGCTCAGGCATGAGGATCATTTGAGCCCAGGAGTTTGAGACTGCAGTGAGCAATGATCATGCCACTGCACTCCAGCCTGAGCAACAGAGCAAGACCTTGCCTATAAAAAAAAGAAACAAATAAAGAAATGAAGCTTCATGGGCAGAGTAAAATAGTAAGAATTGTGCCAAATTGCTTCCAGATGTACATAGGAGACATGTATCTGACCAAAATTCTTATGTATCAACATACCACTCTATCACTTGAAAAACATTAAAATGAACTATATATATGTATACATATGTACATACACACAAACAACCCACAAAATTGTATTTAATTTGGCTTTCACTAGGACTTTTCATCAATATGATTTCTTTAGAGAAAGGAAACCCCATATTGCCCTGATTACATTGTTTAAGGCACAAATACAAAAAAAAAATTATACCAGAATATCTGAGAATTTCAGATATCACATCATGTAAGCAATTTTTGCCTTTTTATACTAATCCACATTTCAATTCCAAAATGACATATGAAAATAATGTCACATTCTCTATTTTTTTTAACAATTCACACTTTTTCCCTTTATAATGTCTTTTAGGTCAATTTTTAAAGTATTTTTTACTCGTTAACTTTAAAAAGGCAGTATCTGTTTACAAATGCTGTCATTAATGACTGTGCTAAAATCAAATTATGGTTCAATTCTTAATAATGTACTAATCCAAGATAAAATACTTTTCACTTAAAATTACCTTTTCACACCATGCAAAAATGATGAACTGATTTTTAAAATTCCTAAGAGGGTTGACAAGATTATAAATTACTATGAAAATGGTCTATGGGTCAAAAAAGGTTGGGAAATGCTGATCTCTGAGGTCTACTTTAGCTCTAAAATGCTATATTTTAAATGAGACACCTCTGACTTTTCTAAATTAGTGGAAAGTAAACTTACAGAGACTGCTAAACCCCTCATCTCTCACACTAGATACTTCCAATTCACCTGAATACAGCATACCAAGCCTAAACATTTCAACAGATAAAAATCTGGAAATGGGAAAAATAGATACATGCATTTAAAATGTGAATGTATCCACTGTGTCTTATACTTCCACGTGACCTATTTGCTGGGTTAGTAATTTACTTTATCCAACAAGCCATTTGAGCTTAAAACTTTGGAAGACTGTAGCCTACACACACTGTCATACACTGGTAACCAGCTAGATTTAAAACATGCCTCAATTTCTAACCAAAGTTTTCAGTAACATCATTCAAGTCACCAAGAATATATATATGTGTGTGTGTGTGTGTGTATATATATATATATATATATATGTATATATATATATATATATATGTGTATATATATATATATATATATATATTTTTTTTTTTTTTTTGGGGGGGGACGGAGTCTCGCTCTGTCATGAAGGCTGGTATGCAGTGGCTCGATCTCAGTTCACGCAACCTCTGCCTCCCAGGTTCAAGCAATTCCCCTGTGTCAGTCTCCCAAGTAGCTGGGATTACAGGTGTACGCCGTCATGCCCTACTAATTTTTTGTATTTTAGTAGAGACAGTGTTTCATCATGTTGCCCAGGCTGGTCTCAAACTCCTGAGCTCAGGCAATCTACCCACCTCGGACTCCCAAAGTGCTGAGATTACAGGCATGAGCCACTTCGCCTGGCCTCAAGTCACCAAGAATATACTTTTAAAGAATCGAGCCAGTGACAGAAGCAAGAAAAGAAACAAGATCTCAAGACATCCACATCTCTGGACTTAAGGATCAGAGGAGAAGGGATAAGATTGCTGCCTTACTAACAGGGGTCACTTAGTTCTTTTTGGGATAGTTTGATCTTAAATTAATATCTATCCAGGATGTAAGTTACAAAAAAGTAGATTATAATTGGTCCTGGACTTTAGAGGGGTGGCAATATTTTTCTGTAGCATCAGATAGAAAATGTTTTAGGGTTTGCAAGCCATACAGTCTTCATCACAACTTTTCAATGATTTTCATAATGAAACAGCAGCCACAGAATATATATAATCCACTGAGCATGGCTGTGTTCTAATAAAACTTTCTTTACAAAACCAGGTGGCAGGCAGGACTTTGCCTACAGTTTGTTGATCCAAATCTATAACTTTATAAATAATGCAATTGAAAGAGCAATAATGGATGGAGATGTCCAATAGAAATGAAAGAATTAAGGCCAGGCACGGTGGCTCACACCTGTAATCCCAGCACTTTGGGAGGTCAAGGTGGGCAGATCATGAGGACAGGAGTTCAAGATCAGCCTGGCCAACATGGTGAAATCCAGACTCTACTAAAAATACAAAAATTAGCTAGGCGTGGTAGCACACGCCTATAGTCCCAGATACTCAGGAGGCTGAGGCAAGAGAATCCCTTGAATCAGGGAGGTGGAGGATGCAGTGAGCTGAGATGATGCCACTGCACTCCAGTCTGGGCGACAGAGCAAGACTCCGTCTCAAAAAAAAGAAAAAAGAAAGAATAAGAGAATCTTAATAATTCCAAACACATACATTTTAAATTTTCCTTTGACTCAGATCTGTGGCCTGTATGTAGTATGATATCAAAGTATATGCACATCAGTTTCACCCTTTCAAAGTGCAGTAAACTGACAACTAACTCCCTGAAGAGGCAGATCAGGTCAAATTAGTCCCGTTTTATAGACATGGGAATTGAGGCTCAGAGACTCTGACTTCTCGAAGACTTCTGAGATCATACATAGGTGGCAGAGCTAGCTCTGTCCTATGGTTCTCAGGCACTTTCGTTTGCCCCTTCAAATAAAATTACTATTTAAACACACATACATGCAGAATTTGTTTTCAAGACAAACCAGTGCCATAGAGTAAACATTTACTAACAGAATTAGGGTATTTGTGAGAAGCTTAGAAAACAACTAAATTAGCAGTAAAATTACCTAAGTTATGAAATACCAATTCTGACCAGGCACAGTTGCTCACAACTGTAATCCCAGCACTTTGGGAGGCCAAGGTGGGTGGATCACCTGAGGTCAGGAGTTTGAGACCAGCGTGGCTAACAGGGTGAAACCCCATCTCTACTAAAAATATAAAAATTAGCCAGGTGTGGTGGCAGGCACCTGTAATCCCAGCTACTTGGGAGCCTGAGGCAGGAGAATCGCTTGAACCCAGAAGGCAGAGGTAGCAGTGAGCCAAAATCGTGCCATTGCACTCCAGCCTAGGTGACAGAGCGAGACTCCACCCCCCCAAAAAAAGTACCAATTGACATATTTGGATAGTGTTTCACCACTGAAGTTTCTTTTACTGAGCTAGATAATTTGCAGTTATCTCAGTTTTTAAATGTTTGGGAATCACTACCCTTTGTAACAAAGATGTCTAGATATCTATGGTTCAGGTTTTGCTTTTGTTTTTTTTTTTTTTGAAAAATCAACTCTATATATGGTCAGAATAGCAGATACATCCATTTTGCAGTGAAACTTCCTTCCATTTAAGTTCTCTTTATCTCTGCCTTTCAGTACATTCCTTCAAAAACACCTTTACGTGCTACACTCAAGTTTCACAAACTTGAAAAATCCAAACACAACATAGTCATGCCCTGTTTACCATGATATTCATGTGGAATTCTTCACACTATAAAACAAAATTTCGTTTGTGGTGTAATACTTATCAATTGAGAGCCATTTTCACAGAATATGATGTCGCTTCTTAAGTCATGTAACAAATCGAGCTTTTGATTTGACATCATGAAAATGACAGTGTAGTAGATGAATGTGTTCCCCTAATAGTCTGCATCTAATGAGAACAAAGCAAAGGCTGACTTGATACATAATGACAAGGCCTTGCCAAATGACTTTCTAGGACATTGTAGGTTTCATAGAAGGTAAAATGGAGGAACACTAAATCCTCACATGGAATGCACCAGTTCAGAGAAGCTGAATTCCAAAGGTACCCTATGGTGAGGGTACCATAGCAGTCCCAATGTAATATTCCCATTTAAAATTAATCCTGAGACTCCCATCTTTATCCATAAGAATTTACCACAATTCATTTTCAATATATGTGCAAGATAATAGTGAGCAAGTTTTCATTAAAGCACTTTTTTTTTATTTTTTCAATACTGTATTCTGAGTTGCATTATTAAATTGATCAGCTCAAAATGATGGATCAGTGATTTGCAATGAATTCAGGGTGTAAAAGGAAAAATAACCATGATAATTAAAATCATTAAAGTGGGAATCCCATCAGGCTCAGAATCCAAAGAATCAACTTACATAAAATATCAAATAAGCAAGTGTATTTTTCTACTATTAAATCTACCATCAGTGCTGTATTTCAGCAAAACATCACATAGAACATTAAATTAATGTTGTTAATTTAAACTTTATGGTTTTTATAGTAAATTTATATAGTAATCTGTAAATTTAGTTTAGTTTTATAGGTGTATAAAAGCTATATACATAGAAAATTAATGCCTAACTCTATGTTTGTACAAATTTAAAGAATATGCCATGTGAAATGGCTAAAAATAATTTCCATTAATACTAGGAGTCCAAGAGAATGTCTTTCTTGAGAATTTTTTTTTTTAGAAAGACCACCTTAACAAAAACCAAATTTGGTTCTTTAAGAGAAGAACTGGGAATGTTCAGCCCCTTCCAACCTGAACATCTGGTTGGAGAACACATTCTCCAATGATTTGACATCATTCTCCAATGTGTTCTCCAACCAGAGCTGGAATGGAAGCGGAGACAGCCAGAGCTCATGGAGGCTGCTTAATTGAAGGTTATCCTCAGCGTGATGTGAGCTGTCCTGGTACAGGTCTAAGCAACCCCAAACCCTTCCCCTTGTATCCCTCTGCCCCCAAGGATCCCATTTGCCTACTTCAGATTTGAAAAATTATCTAATTGTGATGATTAACATTAACTATGTCAACCTGATTGGACTGAAAGATGCAAAGTATTGTCTCTGGGTGTATCTGGGTGTCTCTGGGTGCTGCCAGAAGAGATTAACGTTACAGTCAGTGAACTGGGGGAGGAAGACCCACCCTCCTGAAGACCTGCCCACAGTGTGGGTGGGCACCATCCAATCAGCAGCCAGCGCAGCTAGAAAAAGCAAGCAGAGGCCAGGCGGGGTGGCTCACGTCTGTAATCCTAGCACTTTGGGAGGCTGAGGCGGGTGGATTTCCTAAGCTCAGGAGTTCGAGACCTGCGTAGGCAACACGGTGAAACCCCATCTCTACTAAAATACAAAAGAAATTAGCTGGGCGTGGTGACATACGCCTGTAGTCCCAGCTACTCCGGAGGCTGAGGCAGGAGAATTGCCTGATCCTGGGAGGCAGAGGTTGCAGTGAGCCGAGATCACACACCACTGCACTCCAGCCTGAGCAACAGAGCAAGACTGTCTTTTAAAAAAAACAGATTCCAATTTCTTTGGCTCTTGGACTCTTCGACTTACATCAGTGGTTTGCCAGGGGCTCCTGGGCCTTTGGCCAGAGGCTGCAGGCTGCACTCTTGGCTCTCCCACTTTTGAGGTTTGGGGACTTGGACTGAGCCACTACCAGCTTCCTTGCTTCTTAACTTGCAGTCGGCCTACGTAGGACTTCACGTTGTGATCATCAGTCAGTTCTCCTTAATCAACTCCCTTTCACATATACATATAACCTATTAGTTCTGTGCCTCTAGAGACCCTGACTGATAATGCTAATAATAACTTAGATACCATTGTAAGAGATTTTCTTACTGTGACCATCTTTTGCAAGTATCTTGAAACACACTCCTTTGCCTCCAAATTTATTTATATCTCTTGTAATAAGATTTCCAGAAAAATAAGGTGAAATTAGAAATTGCTCTGTCCCTTAAACTCAGTTCAATGCAATTTAATATATACCGGTACTGACTATGTAAAAGACGTTTACTAAGCATTAAAGAGAGCGGGGTGAATTAAGTAATAGTCTCTGCAGCAAAATGCAGAAACTATTTCACAGAGGTCACATTTCAGCCTCCATCCAGCGACTGTTAGGATATTTCAAGTTACCCAAGGGGAAAAAGAGTAGTTTTTGAATTTGGTGGTATGAGTAGTCACCCATGAAGCTAAGGGTCCAGGGCACACTCCTCTCATCACCAATGACCTCACACTCATTCCACATAGACATTTTACAGTCAAGGAAAAGCTACCTGAAACCTGATAAAAAAAAAAAAAAAAAAGGCAGGATGTTTGCAGAGAGCAAACGAATGAACGCCATGCTTACTGAGCAGGGTAACAGTTGAAAACACTGGGCCTGAGTTCTGTATTTCGTAAAGCTGCAGGATCCAAACGCTTCTCACTAGCAACCAACCAAAGACATTTGGGATGAGTCATGAGTATATATCACTCATCCAAGGTTGGGAATTTCTTGTGATTGACTGACACTCCATCCTGCCTCACTAAAAGTATTTCTATTAGGCCAGGCATGGTAGACAAGGTAGACAAATACTATGGGTAGTGGTGGTTGTTTTTGAGGCAGGCTCTTGCTCTGTTGCCCAGACTGGAGTGCAGTGGTGTGATCATGGCTCACTGCGGCCTCAGCTCGCCAGGCTCATGTAGCCTCTTAAGTAGCTGGGAATACAGGCACATGGCACCACACCCATCAAACTGTATTTTTTTGTGAAATGAGATCTTACTAGATTGCTAAGTCTGGTCTTGAACTCCTAAGCTGAAGCAATCCTCCTGCTTCAGCCTCCCAAAGTTTCAGGATTACAGGCATGAGCCACAGCACTCAGCGGCTTTATAAAAAAAATAAAATCTTAATGATAACATTGGGTGTTTATGATCATTTAACTGTTCTACACAAGTTGCATGTATTATCTCACTTAATCTTTACAGCGAAGTTGAGGTAAGCTTAATTATCTCCATTTAAAAATGCACAAATTGATCGCCACATCAACAGCAGCATCTACTGTTTTTTTGATTTTTCGACTATGGCCATTCTTGCAGGAGGAGGATGGAATAGCATTGCGGTTTTGATTTGCACTTTGCTGATCATTGTGATGTTGAGCATTTTTTCCTATGTTTGTTGGCCATTGTATATCTGCTTTTGGGAATTGTCTATTCATGTCCTTAGCCCACTTTCAGATGGGATTGTTTTTTTCTTACTGATTTGAGTTCGTGGTAGATTCTGGATATGAGTTCTTTGGCAGATGTATAGATTGTGAAGATTTCCTCCCACTCTGTGGGTTGTCTGTTTACTCTGCTGACTGCTCCTTTTGTGGTGTAAAAGCTCTTTAGTTTAATTAAGTCCCAGCTATTTGTCTTTGTTTATACGGCATTTGCTATTGGGTTCTTGGTCATGAAATCCTTGCCTAAGCCAATGTCTAAAAGGATTTTTCCAATGTTATCTTCTGGAATTTTTAACAGTTTCAGGTTATACTTATATCTAAGTCCTTAATCCATCTTGAGTTGATTACTGCTGGTGGGAAAGTAAATTAGTGCAGTCACTATGGAAAACAGTGTGGAGGTTCCTTACAGAACTAAAAGGAGAACTACCATTTGATCCAGCAATCCCACAACTGGGTATCTATCCAGAGGGAAAAAAGCCATTATACGAGAAAGATACTTGCACATGGATGTTTATAGCAGCACAATTGCAACTGCAAAATCATGGAACCAACCCAGATGCCCATCAATCGACAAGTGGATAAAGAAACTGTGGGGTGTTTGTGTGTGTATATATATATGTATGTGTGTGTGTATATATATGTATATGTGTGTGTGTGTGTATATATGTGTATATGTGTGTGTGTATATATATGTGTACATGTATGTGTGTGTATATATGTGTGTGTGTATATACATATATATGTATATACATACACACACACATAGATACATATACATATACACGCACACATATATATACACATACACACACACACACACACACACACACACAATGGAGTACTACTCAGCCATAAAAAAGAATAAATTAACAGCATTGGCAAGCAACATGGATGAGACTGAAGACTATTATTCTAAGTGATGTAACTCAGGAATGGAAAACCAAACATCATGTGTCCTCACTGATATGTGGGAGCTAAGTTATGAGGACACAAAGGCTTAAGAATGAAACACACCCAAGAAATTAAGTTATAAGACTACACTGTGACTTTTTAGGCCAAAAATAAATGAATCTTGGCAATTATCAACATGCTTGATATTTCGTATGTAATGAAAAACATTTTAAAAGCAAGTTCAACCCAAATACCTTCCCTTGCAGTGTAAAACAGCCTGTCCTCAATGTTCCCATATCCAGGACACTACCTCATACATTAACTCAACCTTGTATAGATGGAGATGACAGAGAGTCATCTTCTTTGACACCTTCAGAATTCTCAAGCAGAGAATGAAGATGGCTTCATATGTTCATTAATTAGAAGGTTGGCAGAAGTGTAAACCTATCACTTTTCTCTCCTCAACACAGTCAGGGACGTTTTTCTTTTCTTATCTCATGAGAACTCCCTTGGTCCGATTAATTCTTCAGCATTCTACTCTACACGAGGTGCGTACATGTGAGTTTTGAATGGTAAAAAAATACAATAAAATCTTCGTCAACAGTACAAGGACAGTAAAGGACATAAATGACACTTTCATGTAAGGCATGAGCCCCCTTTTTAAAAAAATCTTTCCTCACATACTATGTACAGTGTCTTTTATACATACACAATGTCTTGCAAAAACTCATACGCACAAGACAAATACTATAAAACGTAACTTTCTAAATGTACATGGGCAACCCAGAGGTCTATGGTCTATATGTGTAATTCAGAACACTTTAATCCCTTGATCAATTTTCAGGTTTTGTTTTGTTTTGTTTTGTTTTTGAGACAGGGTATCACTCTATTCCCCAGGCTGGAGTACAATGGCACAATCTCAGCTCACTGCAACCTCAACCTCCTCGGTTCAAGTGATCCTCCTATCTCGGACTACTGAATAGCTAGGACTGCAGGTGTGTGCCACTGTACTCACTAATTTTTTTAATTTTCTGTAGAGATGGGGTCTCACTAGGTTGCCCAGGTTAGTCTCAAACTCCTGGGCTCAAGCTATCCGCCCACCTCAGCCCCACAAAGTGCTCCGATTACAGGGGTGAACCACCATGCCTGGCCTTCAATACTTTAAAATAGATTATTCTCAGAAAGGTTTACTTTAAAAAATTCTCCAATGCCTATAATCCCAGCACTTTGGGAGGCCATGGCGGGAGGATCACAAGGTCAGGGGTCCAAGATCAGCCTCACCAACATGGTAAACCCTGTCTCTACTAAAATTATGAAAATTAGCCAGGCGTGGTGGCACGCACCTGTAATCCCAGCTACTTAGGAGGGTGAGGTAGGAGAATCATTTGAACCTGGGAGGCAGAGGTTGCAGTGAGCTGAGATCGTACCACTGCACTCCAGCCTGGGCAACAGAGCAAGACTCTATCTTAAAAAAAAAAAAAAAATCTGATATTTTGGCAAGGCCACATTTAAGCCATCTCAGACAAGTATAAAAACCATGGTTGTGGTTTCAAGACTTCCAGGAAAAGTCATTTATGTTAGCCATTCATTTGCTAGTGTCATTTTAACAATTATTTCTGATACTTAGCCTGAATCTCTCATATTATAAATCATATAAATGTTCTGTTCTTTCTTTTTTTAGTGGACAAGAATTAGCATTAAATGGGAGGTAGACTCTTAGTCTTCTAAAAAGCTATATCTAATTAGAAGCTGTTTAGTGCCTATCATTTACCTAACATTTAAACTGTTTAAAAGAGATGTGATAAGCAGGGCACGGTGGCTAACGTCTGTAAGCCCAGAACTTCGGGAGGTTGAAGTGGATGGATCACTTGAGGTCAGGGGTTTGAGACCAGCCTCACCAACATGGTCTTTACTAAAATTACAAAAATTAGCCAAGAGTGGTGGAAGGCACCTGTAGTCCCAGCTACTCTGGATGCTGAGGCAGGAGAATCCCTTGATCCCGGGAGGCAAAGTTTGCAGTGAACTGAGATCATGCCATTACACACCAGCCTGGGCAACAGAGCAAGTCTCCATCTCAAAAAATAAAATAAAATAAAACAGTTATAAAAGCTATCACAATAATTTCTAACATTCAGATGTACTGAGTCATAATCACCTATCATAGTCTAAAAATTGACCAAAAATCTCAGAGAACCTCTACCAAACACTCTTCAGGGACGGGACCAAGATACAATATCCCCCGTTTAGGAAAGTATCACGTATACCTGATGGAGCCTACATTCATCAAAGTAAGCGCTGTCGCTACTCCAACCCTAGAGTAGATGGCATCACACAGCAGTTTTACCAGAACATTGGCCTCAAGCTGTTACAAACCAAGAAATCATATGTAGATTACTCACCTGAGTGAGTCTCTGCAGCCCCAGGACTGCAGGGAAATATACCAATTCTGGCATGAAGTTAATTCACTACTTCACGGCTCTCCTGCCAGGTAGTTTCCTTGGCCTTCCTAACGTTCTATTGATTTCCATTTATTTAAGTTGCTTAATTCTAAGGTGTATCTTGAAATGGACACTTCATTGGTTTTTATTTTCACTGGTTTCCACAGCACCTCCTCAAACTGTGGCACAGAATCAAGTAACTTAAAGACCTGACTATGGCTGATCAGACTCTCATTCTAAAACTGAAAGCTCCTGTTAAACACCCCTGAAAACAAAGTCATTGCCTCTTCATTTTCCTGGATCATGGTATATGTAGAATGGTGACTTATTAAATATTAAACTTTGGATAAAACATCAAGATGCTCACTTCTACATCAAAACTTCTGTGCCTGTAAAATGTCACCACCACATCTTCCTCACCCCCCATTCTCTTTCTTTGCATTTTGATATGGACAAAATGAAACTGGGATCATTCTATTTCTGGTGCAATGACTGCTACCAAAATTATCTAACCCATTCTAAACCCTTTTCTTCCAAGTGCTGCCATCTAATTTGTCAACCCCCCTACTGGAACCACAGCATATGGGAAACAGATGGAATCAAGCATAGTTGAGTAGGAATAGAAAAGATATTTCAGGCCAGGAGTGGTGGTTCACACCTGTAATCCCAGGGCTTTGGGAGGCTGAGGAGGGCAGATCACCTGAGGGCAAGAGTTCGAGATCAGCCTGACCAACATGGAAAAACCCCATCTCTACTAAAAATACAAAATTAGCTGGGCGTGGTGGTGCCTGCCTGTAATCCCAGGTACTTGGGAGGCTGAGGCAGGGGAATTGCTTGAACCAAGGAGACAAAGGTTGTGGTGAGCCAAGATCATGCCATTGCATTCCAGCCTGGGCAACAAGAGTGAAACTCCATCTTTAAAAAAAGAAAGAAAGAAAGAAAGAAAAGAACAGATATTTCAATGGCAAGAACTAGAATAAGAAAGAAACCTGGGTGGAAACTGAAGTCAAATATCCACAGAGGGGAAGAGCTGAGAGTTAGAGGAGAACCAAAATCAGAGAATGAATGGGAAAGACACAGAAGCAGGATACGGAAGCAGCTATACCAAGAGACATGAGATACTATGGTCATTTATCATGGCCACTCAACTTGATAATTTCCAAAAATAAAATTTTATCTTAATACACAGATGGTTCCATGTGTGGGTTCTTCAAATGAAGGTATCTTAACCTGAACAGTTAAACCTTAATAGGAATACTGATGAGCCTCAGAGACTCTAAGAGTCCTCTGAATTACTTTGCAAAATGAAGGGTGTGTGTAGGGGGCTATACACAGCTTTTATCAGATTCTCAAAGGAAACCATGGCCCCCAAAACTCAAGAACCACTAACTGCTCTAGAGGATAAAGCCACTGTTACAGCCATCTTCCCCTGGCAAGGGAGAAGCAACACAGTGACTGCCCTGAGTGATTTCCCCTGCAGCTTTCCTTATGGGTCAGGGGACTGACTTGAATTACAGGTCACCAAGTGTGATGGGCACTCATGCCCATTTTCACTAGGATCAAAGCTTCCCCTCAACTACCCATGGTAAACACAACACAAACAGACGTATTCAGGGATATTTTAATAAAAATGTCCTCTATAGGGTTGTGGCAGGGCATTTTACAGTCAAGGAAAAGCTACCTGAAATCTGATACAAAGGCAGAATGTTCACGGAGAAGAACGAATGCACGTCATGCTCACTGAGCAGGGTAACAATTAAAAACACTGGGCATGAGGTCTGTATTTTGTAAAACTGTGGGATCCAAACACTTCTCACTAGCAGCCAACCAAAGACATTGGGAATGAGTAATGAGTATATGCTACTCATTCCAAGGTTGGGAATTTCTCGTAACTGACCAACATTCCATCATACCTCTCTAGAAGTATTCCTGTTAGACCAGGCGTGGCAGACACGGCGTTGGTTCCCTTGGGTTGTACCTGCTGTTGCTTCTTTATCTTCCCTGACCATAAATAGAACTTTGCCCAGTGGATCTGTCAGCTAAACAAATGTCCATCATCAACAATTTACCATTACTAACACCCATCACCCACGCACATACACACACACATCTACCTAGAGACAAAAACACGCATTCAGTCAAAGGTTTCAAAAACCAGATGCAGATACTGAAAATGGCACATTTTACAAAACCAACTAGGTTAGGATTCAGTTTAATGGTGAGCCCTGGAGTCATACAATTCTTTTGTGTTCTATTGAAAGTACTGAAGTTCTCTTTAAAAATTCACTTTGTTTTTTTGTTTGTTTCTGAAATGGGGTCTCACTCTGTCCCCCAGGCTGGAGTGCAATGGTGCGATCTTGGCTCACTGCAGCATCCACCTCCCAGGTTCAAACGATTCTCCTGCCTGAGCCTCCTGAGAAGCTGAGATTACAGGCATATGTCAACATCCCTGGCTAATTTTTGTATTTTTAGTAGAGACGGGGGTTGCACCATGTTGGCCAGGCTGGTCTAGAACTCCTGACCTCAAGTGATCCACCCACCTCAGCCTCCCGAGTGCCAGGATTACAGGTGTGAGCCACTGCGCCTGGCCAAAACTCACTTTGTATTACTTTACAACATATTTTCTGATAAAACCCCATTGGACAGTAGGGTATGTACACAGTAATTGTATAGATCCATCAGCTGCTTTGCATGCTGAACTAGACTAGTTTTCAACACCACTGGAGCCCTTTCCGAAGTATGTGCTCATTTTACATGCCTAGATCTTTCGAAATGTTTGAACAAGAGATTAAGTCGTGTATTTCACATTCCCACCAACTTGAAATATTCATATGAAGATAAGGTGGGTATGAGATGTCCAGGAGTTCTCATCAGAAAATATTTGATGACATCATGAACACTCTGCTAACCTTCAGGTAATTCCTCCCAGGCTTTAAAAACGGAGAAGACTGAAGCTTCGCCCACGTAGAAATACAGATGAAAACCAGCAGGCTTCCGGCCAGCAAAACAAATCTGAATCACACATGTAAGTATTTTCATTTGGGCTAAAAATCTTTCAATTTCGATTTTCTACATTTGAATTTTACTTGAACAGAAACTCAACTAAGCTAAATTTGGATACAGGTTGCCAGACTCAAAACACAAAGGGCAGGGCTGAATCTAACTGTCTATTTTTATCTTAGAAAAATTTTGCCTGTGATTTGTTTTCATTTAATTCAGATAATGTTATTTTTATCTTGATACTTTCATTTATTATTTCTATGTCATGTTTTATCTTTGCAGAGAAAAACTAGTAACAACTGAGAGACAGTACCCTTTTTAGAGGTTTGGGAATTTTCAAACATTCATCATTTTTCTCTATTTTATGTAGCCAATTATTGCCCAGATTCCTTTGAAATTTCATTTTCTGTAAGAAGTTTAGTTTCAAATTATTTTCCAAATGGATCTGGATTTTTTCTTTCATGTTTGTCATCCACAAGATTTATTTACTTATTCATTTATAAAGCTTCATAACTAGCCTGAGGAATTCTTAATATTGGCTTCAACAGACACATTTTTATTCATTAGCAGGATCCAAAAATACCTTTTCATATTTACTTCTGGAACCTTCAAACGGGTCCTTCCTTTTATTATTTCTTTGTAGCTTCAATTGTTTTCAACTCTTGGAGAAAAAATATTTTTTTTCCACTTTGAGAATTCAAATGAGAATATTTCAGTGATTTAAAATCGACTCACTCATGCAATGTAAAAACTATAAATGTCATATCTAATGGTCACAAGTAGAACTATCCAAGGACTCATGGCAAGAATCCTCCAAAGTTGTTAGTTGGGGGGGTGGGGGGTGGGCGGGCAGTGGCTTGCCTTTGCTCTGCCTTAATATCCTCACTTCTAATGAAGTCACATAGCAGAATTTTTTTTTTTTTTTTTTTTTTTTTTTTTTTTTTTGAGATAGAGTCTTGGTCTGTCGCCAGGCTGGAGTGCAGTGGTGCAATCTCGGCTCACTGCAACCTCCGCCTCCTGGGTTCAAGCGATTCTTAGGCCTCAGTCTCCCGAGTAGCTGGGACCACAGACACGTGCCACCATGCCCGGCTATTTTTTTGTATTTTCAGTAGAGACGGGGTTTCACCGTGTTGGCCAGGAAGAATGGTTTTTATTTTAACAACAACCAGTGTCATTCATGCTAAGGACTGACCCATCTTCAAGTAGGAAATCCTTTCATATAGCATTTTGCATGTGGTAGATGAGCTCAATTGAAAAGTAGACACAACCACCAAAAAATGTACGAAACCGCTTTTCACATACCAACATAGAAATTAAGAGGTGGGAAGGAGGAGAGAAGAAATGAGAATGGTGTGGAATAGAGGAAGAAAAAACTGGGCAACGTGGCAGAAGACTGAAGCCATTAGAGAGCAAGTCAAACATTTCCGGTGTTTACTGAGCAAAAATCTTCCCAGAATTCATGCATGTCCCATTCATTATTGAGTTGCATCACTAAAAGGTTAAAAAAATCATTTCTGAAGTTGCTTACACATGTCTTCTATGAGTGGTTTGGAGGAAAACAGAGGCAAGGCTGACGGAAGTCATTTTCCGAAATGCAGAAAAGAAGAAAGAAAAGGCTGGGTAGAGTGCAGTTAATGTGGGAACCAGGAACTCTCTGGAACAAGCTCCTAGAGCTGGAAAGAGCCACAAGAACACAAGTCCCAGAATTAACTGCATTTTTGGTGGGGACTCTGGGTTTCCTGGAGGATGTGCTGTTGAGCCATCCATTTAAATCTCAAAGGACAAAATAACTGATCAAATCCGTTGACATCTGGGTAACCTCGAAGTCCTCATGTTAGTCAACTTCTCTGCTAGGCTAACCTCCATCAACAACTTCTTCACTACAGCAAAGGAACCGCAACTGACGTCATGTCAGAAGGTCAGTTTTGAATTGTGTACTTGCCTCCTATGCACACATGAATTTCTTTCTTTCCCCAGATTTTTACACTTTTTAATTTCTCATTTGACACAGTGGGGAAAAAGAAGGGGGAAAAAAAGCTTGATTCGTGTTGCCTTTGGTAAAGGCAATCATTGATGGTGTCCTTGAACGGATAAACATTCCAGTTACCATGACCCAAAGGAAGCTCAAGTTGGCCACAAACCCAGGCTCCTGCCCGGCTCCCCAGTTACTAAACTGAGATCATGAGGAGGGAAACGGTGATGGATAGCCAGCTTCAGACCCTAGTATATGCCCACCCCTGCCGGAATGCTGCAAAACCCAGTATTTCTTTTTAATCAATCTCTAGACAGAATTAAACCCTGGCTTATAGCTGAAAATGAGAAATAAATTTATTGTGCTTTCTGTCCCATGTATTTCCTAGTCCTTCTTGCTTATAATAATATGGAGATAAAGATTCATTGTGTGTGTAAAATTGGTTTTCCAACAAATTCTGTTGCTCTTAAAATAAAAATAAGATTCCCAGGGTAAGGAAAAAAAAAAAACGAATGTGCAAAAGAAAACAACCAAAGCAGGCAGGAAGTAATAGAGGAAAGAAAACAAAGAGAAAGGACCATTGGAAAACAACGTGCGTTACGTGGCTACTTTTCCCCTTGAACTGAGAGAGTCTGATGCGTTTAAATTGTGCTGTGACTCCCTTCTGGATAAAACCGTGGAGGAGAGACACGGTTGTGTGCCTGGCCTTCTCTCCAGGCAGCTTCCTTGGAAGCTGAGAATGTCAGACAGTCTGAAGTAGGAAATGGGAGAGCGTGTGTGAGAAGCAATCTTAAGAATAGCTGAATGGGCTGGCCGCACTTGCACGATTCCTGGATGGCAAAGGAGGTCTGTAAAAGATGCCAGACTGTTATGTGGCCGCTGGCAGACTCTGGTCTAAAACTGGAACATTGAGAGTTTCAGGGGGCAGGCTTGGATACATACCAAGCTTGAACAGAGTAAGAGTGACTATCTTTTTACCAATATAGCCAGCTTACGGGAAGCTAGCAAGAGAAAAAAAAAGTGTGTATAAACAGGTAACCAATGGCCATTTGGCAGAGGCAGCCCTAGATTCCTAAAAAGCGTATTTGGAGCTCTGCCTATGGCTTCTACTTATTTGTTCATATATATATATATATGAACCTAACTGCCTATCCATCTACCGGCCTATCTGCCTGCCTGCTTACCTGCCTTAATACCTACCTGCCTGCCTGCTTTTCTGCCTCCTACCTGCCTATGTACCTACGCGTCTATCTACCTACCTGTCTACCTGCTTATCTACCTACATGCCTATCCATCTACCTGCCTATCTGCCTACCTACCTTAACACCTACCTACCTGCCTGCCTCTCTGCCTCCTACCTGCCTGTCTACCTGCCTACCTATCTACCTATCTGTCTACCTGCCTTAATACCTACCTACATGCCTGCCTGCCTGCCTTTCTGCCTATCTGCCTGTCTATCTATCTACTTGCCTTATTATCTACCTACCTGCTTACCTGCCTGCCTGCCTGCCTATGGACTAGAAAAAAATCCCAACGCACTGCCAAAGCTTTAATGCCTTTTCTACCTTTACTTGGCTTAGAGCAGAGGTGAATTAAATGGCAAATCGTTGAGACATAAAACTGTATCTACAGTGTGTACTCTCTCAGACCCATCTTAATTTGCTTTAGGCTGAAGTACTCTAGTACCAAATACACGACTTTCCTGTGAATCCCAGTAATCGCTGAAGGCAGGCAAGGCCATAAATATTTGTGGCTTTGGGAAAGCCGTAAGTAGACTCTACTGGTCTTCTCCTTTACTGGAACATATCAAGGTAGAAAGTACATAGTACTGGAAAACAGAAAAACTTCCAGGGCGGTAAAGACACGGCATCCCACAGGCTGGCTTCAAGGGTCACTTTTCATTTCCTGTCACTTCCTCCCCTCTAAATCTCTCTGCTCACGTGGACAAAGAGTGTTTCCGCCAAGTGAGTGGGGCTCTGATGTGGGGGTCTGCAGATTTTAGGAGGGGCAACTGCCCCCAACATTATTCTCAATCTTTGTGTGCACGTGCCTCTTTCTGGACTCCTAAAGAAGTTGATGTCCCAAGAAATGTTCAGAAACCACATCTGCCAGTCACAGAGGACCTTTATTGTATGATTCCATTTACAGCACGTGCCCAGAGGCGGCAAATCCACAGATACAGAAAGTAGAATGGGTGTAACCTATAGGGATGGGAAACGGGATGGGTGGTTGGGAGGGAATGGGAAGTACTGCTAATGGGTATGAGATTTCTTTTTGCTGGGTGAAGAAAATGTCTAAAACTGATTGTGATCATGGTTGCACAACTCTGGATATACCAGAAACCACTGAATTGTGCACTTTAAATGGGTGAATTATGTGGTATGTGAATTATATCTCAATAAGCTGTTATTTTAAAAGAAAAAATAAATCTATAAAACCCTGACCCACCAGAACTACACACTTAGCCCTTCCTGAGCAAACAGCAACACCCAGGGGCTCATAAGACCCTGAAATGACAAAGAAGGTGGCAAGGATCACAAGTGTAAGATTTCCCTTATTTATCAATGCAAACGTCGGAAAGAAGGAGACTTATTTGGGTCTTCAGTGACTTTGGTTTGCATTTTTCTCCATAGCAATTGGGCCAAATATTGCACTAACTGAGTATTTCATGCATCAAGTTAGTGGACACCTCTGGAAAAGAATGCAGTCGCAAAGTACATTGAGGAAATCCCGTGCGTCAGTAGTTAACTGGACAACTAGCATCAGCTTCTCTGATTCTTTTTCTTCTAGTTACCAAACCCTTCATCAGTTAAAGCCAATGAGTTTTTAACATCCAAAGACAGAAACGAGGTTATAACACTCACATAGAGATAATTCTTAAAGGGAATATACTTAGCCACATTTTTAGTATACAATGCCCTCCTTCCCTCGTCAGAAATAGTGCAACATTATCGTGCAGAATATCATTTTTATTAAGGCTGAGGTACGTGTTACAAGTGGTGCAATACCCTTCATGCCATGTTTTCCCATGTGGACAAAATTTATTTGGAGTTTGCCTGCTGGAGGAAATTTAAATACCAGTAAATTGATGGTGATTTAAAAAAATAAATACTTATAAACGTTTTTTTTTTAACTAAGTATTACTGACAGAAACCTTAAAATCCAGGGATCTAATTCTCTGGAAGTAGCCATGAGGAGAGGAATTTTAGCAAAAACTTCACAATGAAACTCATAGTACAAGACTCACTTTCCAGCCCAATGAAGAGACAGGGGTGGGGGAGGGAGGGAGCATGACTTTTAAAAGCTAGCAATCTGGCAGGAAGTTGAATGAATTTTCCCTCCTCCTTTAGGAATAGAGGCAGGACAAAAGACAGGGTTCTCACAGCAATTTTCATTTTTCAGTCATTCGCAGGAAAGCCCAACCAGTGTGATTAACATTCAGCCATCTGTCTGAACACAAAAGCCTTCAACATGCAACATTTAAGTTCTACAGATAGCTTTAATGTGCTATCAATTAAACAAGTTTTCATTCCACTGTAGTTTTTGGACTTAAATCTGATATTTATTGGGGTGGGAGAAGATGAGAAGAAAGAGTGGGAAGAGAGAATCTGAATTACGACTTTATCAGACCCAAGTTAAATGTCATCAGGTTACAACTCTGCAGAATTGACTCCCTGGGTCGCTGGGAGACCAAAGGAAGCCAAGATTGACAATGTACAGATTCAAATGCATTTTCTTCATTATCAACCACACAAAAAGAAGAGCTATAATAAGGGACACATGTAAACTTTATATACACACATATCTTGCTGGTTGGAGAAAGCTGCCTGCTAAGTAATTTATCCTGAAATAATTCCTTTCAAATGCAAAAAAAAAAAAAAAAAGAGAGAGAGAGAGGAAAAAAAAGAAAAAAAATGCAGCCAGGTTTTACTGTCCCAGCGAGGGTATGACAGCAACAATTTACAATTTCCCTCCATCTCATCCTCTCCTCCTCCCTCCTCTGGCTCTCTACTCACCATCCATTCTCCATTTCCTGACAACTTCTCATCACGTTAGTTCATGCCTAATCTAAAATGGTGGTGTGTGAAGGAATTTAAAAAAAAAAAAAAAAAAAGATAGAGAAAGGAAAAGAGAGACAATATGATTAAGAGGAAGACAGGAGAAAGAGAAAGATTGAGAGAGACAGAGAGAATGTCAACACGCAAGTGTGGCATTTGCCTATTTAAATTCAATCCTGCAGCCCTGGTCGAGCTGTGCAATAGATGGGCTGCGTTATGAATTTCTGATCAGACAATGAGAGGTTATGAGAGGACGTAATCCCATTGAGAAAGCGTTTTCTTCCAAGCAGGGGCAACTGATACCTACCCTGGAGAGACAGCTCCCTGCTTTGCCCTCTATGTGTATATAAGTATGTGTGAAAACATACATAAATTTCCGCCTTTCTTTAAAAAAAAAAAGTCAAAATAAGGATTTTATGATGCTAAATGCGCAGCAATAATGGACAGTCACCTGCATCTGAAACAGAAGTGTTCCTTGGCAAATCAGACTCACTCACCTAATAGGCTGCATTTTTTTGTTTTGTTTTGTTTTGAACCTGATTAGAATTCTCTCCTTTGCTCGTCTCATTTTTGTACCTATATTTGTGATCTAAAAAAAAAGTGAAAAGATTGAAAACAACCAACAACACTGGTGTTTAGAGTATATTCTATGGTTTGCTTCCCTTTCAATATTTTGTTTTTACCTAAAAAACTCACACACATACAATGGATAATATATTTCATGTACAGTACTCAAAGGAAGAAACCAAGTCAAAGTTCTTTTTTAAAAATTTCCACACATGCAAAACAATACTTTCAATTGCTTTAGGGAGTAATTATAGGCAGTTAATTACTCTAGCTGTAGTTAAGCATTACACTAACCAAGAGGTTTGTAGGTTAATTGAAACTTGTGTAATAGAGACAGGGTATTAAGTATCCAAGTCAGGATTTTGCAACAGCTCTTGGCTACTGTGTGGTAAAAAGTTAGGAACGGTCAGTCTAGGATCAGGGGCTGCTGAAGCAAGTATATGAGCCTCCCTGCGCCAGATGCAGACACACACAAGAGACCAGTACCAATTTACAAGCAGAGAAAGAAGCTACTCTGAGTTCTATGAATGTCATGGAAAGAATAACACACAGGAGAGGAGTTTATCAATAAAAGAAGGGAAAGCTTAATATGTACAAATTGTCATCACATTTAAGGCAGTTGGACTTCATCCCTATCCTGTTTCAAGTGACATCACAAGGAGTGAGCAGCATCTTACTACGGTCTTCTTTTTCTTCTTTTGCCAGCAGGCATCCCAGGACCTGATGGAAATTCACAGCCAAAGGAGTGGTACCGGTCTCCGTTTTACATAATGTTCTTACCGCAGGGACTCGCTGGAGGCAGAATACAGCATCCTATTTCACCCAGAGTCCTCTAAGCCAGTTTTTTGTTTGTTTGGGGGAAGAGGGGAAGGGGGGTTGTTTAAAACAACATTTCTTTCAAGATTTAGGGAGTTTTTTTCTTCTCCTTATAAGTGCGCTAATTCTTAATTATGATCTACAAGAACAAAATTGCAAAAGCCTATCAGTACCATTCTGCCTTTTGAAATGCCATGTTTTCTTACATTCAAATTCTGTTGCACGTACATGTCAGGGTAACTTCCGTTCTCTTTACCCTCTAAGCTGTAATAGATCCATTAAGCAAGTGTGGATATGGGCATGGGTAGTGGGATGGGGGGGAATCATCTGAAAGTGCAAATTATTTACCTGATTTAGATTCATTAAAGTCAGGCATGCCGTCTGCATTTCACCATCTTTTTAAAATGGGGAACTTGCCCTGAAAGAATATTATGTAAATCTTTCTGTCACAGATTAGTGCCTCTATACATGACTTCCACAATGCGCATCTGCCTTCTGTGCAAGCTTATTACACACACACACACAGTTTCCAATTTTTAAGCTCCTGTCCTGCCCATTCTCCTCCTTCCCTCAACACTCATTATGGGAAAATTACCTTGAACAGGACACTACTGGTTGCCTTCCATTCTATTTACATAATTGCTGTTTTGCTGCTTTTACTTTTCATAAGTGGAAATTTTGTTCCCCAAAGGAATAGCATCGATGTTGAAGTGACAAAATGGAGTTTCCACTCGGGGTGGCAAATGGAGAGGAGCTTCTAGAAACATGTTCAGGAGGACTCTGTGCTCACCAGCACACGAATTGTTTTTGATGATTACAGGCAGAGGTTTTCATGATGGTGGCAACCCACTGGAAAAAATTCCTCAGCCAGGGATGGTAAGCTTCCGAGAACCACAAAAATAGCTGTGCTAGGACCGATGCCTCCTTAGTGTTTAATGCAGCACGGTGCCAAATCTGAGATGAACTAATTGGCTATAATTAACATCAACATTTTATATATATATGTATGTGTGTGTGTATATATATATATATATATATATATATATATATATATATATGAATAAATAGAAAACTACTTTTTGAAAGAAGAAACCTTTATGAGAAAGCAAATTTCGAAAGAAGCAACTTCGTAGCTTCCATGTTCACATTCTAGTTGCTATGATTTCCATATTAGGTACTATAAGAAAAATAAAAAGTACGTAAGATACACTCATGCATTTTTTAACCCTGAAATATATTACATATACAGAAAAGCACAAAATACCTATGTTCAGAATGGATGTGTGTAATGAGCTCTCTTTCTGGTTTTAACTTGTACTACCCTGATTACCAGTAGGGGTAAGCACTTTTTTCACAGGTTTATTGGCCAGTTGGGTTTGTCTTTTTGTGAAGGGTCTATTGGATTTTGTCTTTTTCTTATTCATTTGCCAGAATTCTTTATATTTTCTGGATACCACTTATTTGTCACTTAAATGTGTTGTAAATATCTTTCCCCATGAGATGGTTTTACTTCTCACTCTCTTTATGGTATCTTATGACAAATGTAAGTTATTAATTTTAACGTCATTCTATTTATTATATTTATCCCTTACGGTTAGTGTTTTTGTGCCTTGTTTAAGAAAATTTCGCCTATCCTGAGGTCATGAAGATGTTCTCCTAAATTATCTTCTAAAAGCTTTATTGCTTTGTCTATTACATGTTTAGGGCTTTATTCCACTTGGAATTGATTATTTTGTATACTGTAAGCTAGAGGTCTCATTTCATTTCTTTTTTTATATAGATCACCAATTGTCCTACTGTCATTTACTAAAAGTTCTCTCCTTAGTATCAAATGCATATACATCGGTTGGTCTAGTTCTGTTTTCTATTCTGTTCCATTGGCCTGTTTATACCCATACCATTTCTGCATTTGTATCAATGTAGTCCAGTGGTATGTCTTGATCTGGTAAGAAAGTTCCCGATCATATTTTCTTTTAAAAGCTTCTTGGCAACACTTCATCCTTTGCATTTCTACCGACGTTTCCTTTTTCAATTTGGAATTCTGATTGAGACTGCATTAAACCTGTGGATCAGTTTTGGGAGAATTGCTATCGTTCATGAATATGCCATATTTCCCCATATATTCAGATCCTCTTGAAAGTTGTTCAATAAAGTTTAATTTTCAGATGACAGGCTTTATACAACTTTGATTAGACTTATTCCTAGGTTCTATATATTTTTTATACTCTTAGAAATGGTATATACATATTAAAATTTATTTTCTATTTGTTGCTTATAGTGATGCAGTTTATTTTTCTATATTGATTATGTTTTCGACAGCCTTGCTAAGTCTTTACTAATTTAATCAATTTTTCAATTGATTCTTTTGGATTTTCCATGTTCACAATAGAATCATTATGAAGAATGGCAGTTTCATTTCTTCCTCTATGATCCTGTACCTTTTATTTCTTTTTCCTGCCTTGTCACACTGGCTAGGACCTCCAGTGCTGTGGTGAATCAAGTGATGACAGATACACATTTAACTTTTTATCTGATCTCAAAGGGAAAGTCTTTTACGGTTTAGCCACTAAGAATGATTTTTTTGCAGGTTTTTCTTAGATATTAGTTTTCAGATAACAGATGTTTCTTTTTATTCCTAGTTTGCTAAAAACTCTTATATTGGCTATAATAAATTTCATCAAATTCTTTTTCTATAACTATTTAAATTATTATATGTTTTTCTCCTTTAAGCAATAATGTATGATGAATTATATATTCACTGATTTTCTAATATTAAATCAACATTGCATGCCAGGAACTAGGCCAGGTCATAAAATAGTGTCCTTTATATAACTTGTGAGCTTTGGCTTGCTAGCATCTTGTTTTTGATTTTGCTCCTGTGTTTCTGAGACAGATAGGCCATCATTTTTCCTTCTTCACACAATCCTTGTTGGGTCTTGCTATCAAGGTTATGCTAGCCTCCTACCGTGAGTTAGATGACATCTTCAACACTTTGCAATTGGAATTAGGAAACTGAAGACAGAAGATCAGTGGTACCTTGATTTTTTTTTTTTTTTTTTTTTTGAGATGGACCCTCACTCTGTTGCCCAGGCTGGAGTTCAGTGTCACCATCTTGGCTCACTGCAACCTCCGCTTTTCGGGTTCAAGTGATTATACTGCCTCAGCCACCCAGTAGCTGGTACTACAGGCACACACAACAACACCTGGATAATATTTTGTGTTTTTAGTAGAGACAGGGTTTCGCCACGTTGCCCAGGCTGGTCTCAAACTCCCAATTTCAGTTATCCTCCCACCTTGGCCTCTGAAAGCGCAGGGATTACAGGCATGAGCCAACATGCCCTGATCCCTTGATTATTTCAATCCAATTTCCCCTCCCTGCTTATTCTTCCTACCTGAATTAGTCAAGATTCACTCAGAAAACAGAAACTATACCAGTTAACATAACAGAAAATTTCATGTAAAGAACCGTTAACTGAGTGGAAAGAACTGTTAACCAGTTAACTGAAAAGAGAAAGAATCCTAATATTTCACGTAAGTGCCAATCACCCCAGGACTTGGAGAATAAAGAGAAGAGGCTGGAATTA
Organism: Aotus nancymaae; assembly: GCF_030222135.1. Classification (NCBI taxonomy): domain Eukaryota; kingdom Metazoa; phylum Chordata; class Mammalia; order Primates; family Aotidae; genus Aotus; species Aotus nancymaae. The sequence continues at coordinate 25,101,418 of NW_026988443.1, read as the reverse complement.
TTCAAACTAAGGGTTTTGGAGAAGGAGCCCAACTCAGGGCTCTGAGGAGGGAGTGCTGGGTGGCTGGCACTGGTCCACCTGAATGCAACATGATGAAGCTGGTTCTGAAGATGTCTAGGAAGCCTCAAATCGGATTCCACCACCACTGTAGGAAGAAACTTCCACAGACAGGGTGGCAAAATGATGCTGGAATGATGCTCACAGGAAATAAAAAAAAGAAGCTGATGGGAAATCCACAAAAAAGCAGAGCATAAGAGCATGACATTTTTTTCTCTCCACCTTTCAGTATCCTTCTAGTGGACCTTATTGGCAAAGCTTAATAGGGAGCCTGCTGGCCAAGCAAAGATGGAGGTTGTAGGACTCTAGCCCCCAGAATTACCAGAGCAGGGTTTGAAAGGTTGGTTTTGGAGCTGAAAGACAATGGCTTAATAAATCACCCAATACTAAAAATGGTGAATCACAAGTGACGCTTGCCAGAGAAGACAAACATTTTCTCACCAATGATGGGATCCACCTCTACCACCTAGAAACTTACAACAGTGCTGAGAATCTGGATGATTAATCCATTGTGTCACATGAGCTCATGCAAACCAATGGATGCTTTAGTCAACAGAAAATTAGCAAACATGATGCATTCAGAGGCACAAAAATACTTGCCCTCTCTTGCTGCTGGGTACTGAAACCACCATGTGTGAAGTCATGGGTTAGCCTCCTGGACAATGAGACCATGTGGAAAGAGGTCCCATTAGACTCAGTATTTCCAGGCATTCCACCTGAGGCCACAGACATGTAGGGCCATCCAGCCCCAATCAAGCCAGCAGAGACCACAGGAATTGCCCAGTTAATTTAACTCACAAAAGTATAAGAAACAATAAGTGTTCATCGTTTTATATTACTAAGTTGTGAGGTCGTTTCTTACGCATCAAAATCTACCTGATACCATATATTCCATGTATTAATCAAGAGCTGCTCAGTACTCCACTCAGTGGATGTAAATGAAGTAACATCAACATCAATCAAACCAGGTTCCTACTCTTACTCTACAAGTTGACGGAGCATCTTATGCTTCTTTCAAAGCCCCTTACTCAGAAGAACATCTGAGAGGATTCAAAGGGAGAGCCTCACATGTGCTTACAAACTATCATAGTGTCCTACCATCACCATCATCACCATACAGCACCTGATGTGTTTTGCACTGGCTTGCAAGCTTGCAAAGCTACTTGGGTGAATATCACTGTTGTCACTCGGAGTTCGCTATGAGGAAGCAAATACCTGAGATAAGGGGACTTTCTCCAGGTACTCCCAAAGTTGCCACCTCTGAGTGTTTAGAGCATACTCTGAGATTTCCCTTTCCCCAACTCTACAGTGTACTTTTGCACCTAGGTATAAATGAATATAGATTCCTGGAGACACAGATTCTCAGTATCTCATTGAAATACCACCTTCAACTTCTGTTTAGCAACTCTAAAAAAAGAGGACATGTCTTCAAATTAACAAGCATCCGTTTTCTAGGACAGCGCTGTTTCAACCAACTTACAAATAGAGATGTCTCTAGGATGCACTCTGCACACACTACAGAATCAACATTAAGTTACCCAACGGGATTTCCCACATGCCAGACCAGTGGAAATTATTAATAGACCATGGTCTTTTTAATAATTAAGGACAAATGGTGAGATTTTATTTGGCATATGAAATTTAAAATACTATCTGTTTCTCTAATATCATGTCTTTTTTACTAAGCTGTGTTTTTCGTAATAATATGATTGTGATAACTGATGCTGCTATTTCTGCCTTTTAACATACCTCTTGGTAAAACTAAGAAGTTGAGCTCTATGTTTATCTCCCCATTTTTTTCCAGGAACATACAATCAAAAACTGTCTAGGAAACACCAATACAGAATGATTCAACTAGTGGGAGGCTGTGGACAAACATATCTTTGTTTGTATTTAGTCTGTTCAGGTGGATACTTCTAGAAAAAAAAAATAGTATCAGCATCTAAGTGTCCTTCTCTTGCAAAATAGAAAACTGTGTTCCAACGTGACATAACATTCCCGCCCCAGGGGACTTAGGGCCAAAAGAAAACCTCTAGGAATGATGGCTCAGCTTTGAGCTAAACAAATGGAAAGAATATTGTCTTTTCTCTATGGAGTGGTTCACGTAACACAGAGCACTAGATCTGTTTCATTCAATACTGATGCATTAGCCAGGGACAAGTAAGAAAAGAGCAACACTCTAGGAATTTCAAACAGAAGAACTTAATACAGGGAATTGATTATACAGCTTTCAACAGGATGGAGTGAGTAAAAAGGTAGTGAGGTAACCCAAAGACTAGCAACTAACTAGACAATGCAACTATCATGCCTAGAGCTGGAAAGCAGAGGTGGTTGTATTACCAAAGCCCAGAAGTGCAGTAGAGTGCTAAACTTCAGTGCTGGGACTATGAGGAGTACCTAACTAAAACTGAGACTGTCGGGTGTTACTGAGATCAAGGAAAAGGCTCCAGGCAGCATGTTCTAGAAACTGCCCTCCCCTCTAAAAAAAACACGCGGCTTTCTACAGCTGCCCACTCTGGCTGGACAAATGTCAATAGAAGCTGGAAATGAAAAAAAAAAAAAAAAAAGTAGCTCTTAACTACATTCTGTCTTCCAGTCTCTCCCCAGTCACCAATTGGTAGATCTAACTAGAAACCAGGCAACAGAGAAATTTGGGAAAAGTCACTTGCAAGGTCCTGGCCACCCTGACCATATGTAATCACAGAACACAGAAGGGTGAGAATGAGGGTTGAAAGCTTTGAGAGCTACGTAGCAAATCACTGACAAAGTTGCAAATTAAGTTATGATTGACACACAAAAAGACGTACATATTTAACATATACATATCTATGAGTTTGCAGTAAGTATACACCAGTGAAACTATCACCACAATTAATGCCATAAACATATCTAGCACCTTCAAAAGTTTCAACTTTTTTTTTATTGATCTATAATTTTCTTCTTATTATTTTTTGGAGTTGGGACACTGTCTTCAGATCTGATATCAGGTGCTACCAGTTTGATAGAATGAGTTGGCAAGACTGGCAAATGCACCCTCCTTTTCTATTCTCTGTATGATGATGCAGAATTGGAGTTAATTCTTCAAACATTGAGTAGAATTGTATAGTAAAACTATCAGGGCCAGATTTCCTTTTTCCAAGGTTTTAAATTATGAATGCAATTTTCTTAAGAGTTAAAGAACTACTCAAATTATCAGTTTCATGGTGAGTTTTAGTAGTTTCTTATTGAATTTATGTATAAAGAGTTATCTGTAATACTTCCTTATTCTTCTTTTGATGTCTATGGCATCTAGTTATATGTTTTATTCCTGATATTAGTAATTTGTGTATTCTCTTTTTTCCTTTATCATTATTGCTAGAGGTTTGCTAATGTTATTGATCTTTTCAATAAACCCGCTCTTTACTGATTTTCTCTATTTTACTATTATTTATTTCAATGATTTCTGCTGATATCTTTATTATTTTCTTCCTTCTATTTACTTGATTTTTGTTTTCTATTTTTTATTTCAATGATTTCTGCTGCTATCTATATTATTTTCTTCTATTTACTTGATTTTTATTTTCTAGTTTATTGAGGTGGGAGTTAAAATTATTGATTTGAAATTTTTTCCTCTTTTTCAGTATAAGCATTTGTGCTATAACTTTTCCTCTCAGCATTGCCTTTGTGCCACAGTTTTGACATGGTATATTTTTAGTTTCATTTGATTCCATGGGTTTTTTTTTGTTTTGTTTTGTTTTTTACTTTTTCTTGAGACTTCCTGTTTGACTAATGGATTTACAAATATGTTTTTTAGTTTCTATCTATCTGGAGATTTTCATTACCTTTCTATTACTGATTTCTTGTTTGATTCAATTGTATTCAGAGAACACTATTATTTCAATTCTTTTAAATTTGTTGAGATTTGTGTTATGGCCTAAGATATGGTCTATCTTGGCATATGTTCCTTGAGTACTTGAATGTGTTTTCTACTATTATTACATGGAGTGTTCTATAACATCAATCAATTCCTGATAGTGGTTTTGTTGCTTTCTTTTATTAATATATCTTTGCCCATCTTCTGTATAGTTGCTCTATTAATTGTTGAGAGAGGGGTGAAGTCTCCAACTATAATTGTGGATATGTCTATTTCCCCTTTCAATTCTATCAGTTTTTGCTTGACAATTTGCAGCTATGTTGTTTGGTATATATACATATAGGATTACTATATCTTCACGGCAGATTGACCTTTTTATCATTATGTAATGTGACCCTCTGTCTCTGAATTTTACTTGCCCTACAATCTACTTTACCTGATATTAATTTACCCACTCTTACTCTCTTTTGATTAATTTTTACATAGTATATCTTTTTTCATCCTTTTACTTTCAACCTATCTATATCATCTGTGAATGAGTTTCTTTTAGAGCACATATAATTGGACAATGTGGTTTTTTAAAAATCAACTCTGCCAATCTCTGTCTTTTTACTGGTGTACTCAGACTATTCACACTTACTTAATGTAATTATTGATATGTTAAGAGCTAAATCCGACATTTTATTTTTTGTTTTCTGATTGTTTTATCTGGGTTATGTTTTCTTTTACCTGCCTTCCTGTGAGTTACTTGAATAATTTTCAGACCTTATATTTTATTTCTTTTTAGTTTGTGTTCTTGGTTAGTGTATCTGCTGGGACAGCTCTCAGTATATGCTGTAGGTATTAAACTGTATAAAAATAATTTATCACAGTCTACTGATAGTAACATTAGTATGTTTAATGATGTTTAGAAACCTTATGTTGTTTATATCACCCCTATAGCCTCTCCATTTGTTAAAAAATATCCCTACACACACTGAGACATATTGGACAGGGCTATTATTTTGTTTTTGTTTCAAATATCACACTTAGTTTAGAAAACTCAAGACATTAAAATCTGTTGTTATTTCCTCCTTCCTGATATTCCAAAATTCCTTCTTTTTCATTTCCTTTCTATTTAAAAAAATTATTTTATCCATTCTGTTAGGATAGGTCTGCTGGCAACAAGTTTCATTAGCTTTTCTTTGTCTGAAACTGTCTTGATTTTCTCCTTCACTCTTGAAGGATATTTTCAGTGGAAATAGAATTGGAGCTGACTACTCTTTATTTTCAGGTCTTGAAAAATCTCAAGCTACTTCATTCTGTGCTCCATAGGTTTTGATGAAAAAAAACTTGTAATTTGAATTGTTTTTTCCATAAATAATGTCTTGTTTCCTCTTTGACTTATAGTTTTCAAAAGTTCAACAATGACGTGTATTGATGTGGATGTATTTGGGTTTCTACTGCCCAGGGTTCACTCAGCTTCTTGTGTCTATAGGTTCATGTCTTTTGCCAAATCTGGGGAACTTTCAGCTATTATATATTTGAATTCTTTTTCAGCCTCATCTTTATTCTCTTCTCCTTCTGGGACTGCAATGACCTGAACGTTGTATCTTTTGTTATAGTCGCATATATCCCTTTATTTTCTTTCCAGTCTCTCTCTTCTCTGTTGTTCAGGTTGATTAATTTCTATTGCTCTATTTTCAGAATCACTGATTATTTCCTTTCTTCTCTTCGTTCTGCAAGTGGCCCATCCATCGAGTTTTAATTTCCATTACTGTATTTTTCAGTTCTAAAGCTTTTGTTTCTTCTTTATATGTTTTCATTCTGTCCTGAGGCTTTCTTTGCTGAGACTGTCTCCACTTTCATTTGTTTCAAGCATGTTCATAATTGCTTGCTGAAGTATTTTGAGGATGGCTGCTTCAGATAAATCTAACCTCCCTGTCATCTCAGTGGTGGTGTCTGTTGATTGTCTTTTCTCATTTAAATTGAGATCTTCCTGGTTATAATAAGTACTTCCTTATTGTAATAAGTACTGTTTTTTTAATACCTGAACATTTTGGATATTGTAAGACTTCGGGTCTTATTGAAATGTCATTTAAATTGAGATCTTCCTGGTTATAATAAGTACTTCCTTATTATAATAAGTACTGTTTTTTTAATACCTGAACATTTTGGATATTTTAAGACTTTGGGTCTTATTGAAATCTGTTTTAACAGGCCTCTTCTGACACCATTCCAGCAGGGTAAGGGGGCATGCTATCTCATTACTGCAGATGACGGAGAAGTCCAGCTTCTCTACTCTACCTCCACTGACATTCAGAGAATTTCTTGTTACTGTTGGGAGTGAATAAAAGTTAAGATTTCCCACTAGGCTTCCAATGACATCACCCTGCCTGGGAGAGGATGGGACCCTCTCATTTCTTCCCACATGGCCTCCACTGACACCTTGTTACTGCTGAGCACTCATGGAAATCCTGACTCTCCTCTACACCTCCTCTGACACAATCACAGTGAGGAGTGAGGAGTCCAAGCTCCCCACATGGTCTTCACTAATGGGAATGGTGAACTGGGGAAGGACTGGGGACACCCCATTAGAGCCTGGCCAAGATGGAAGCATGTTTTCTACTCGGACTTTGCTGGTGGGGCACGGGATAAGACCAGAGTTCTTTTGTGATGTTTGGCTAGAGTACAGCAGATACTATCTGTCACAGGTTGAATTGTGTTATCCCCAAACTCACATGTCGAAATCCTAACCCCTAGTACTTTAGAACGTGACTTAATATGGAGATAGAGTCTTTACAGAAGTAATCAGTTAAAATGAGGTCATGAGAGTTGGCCCTAGTCCAACATAACTGACATCCTTATAAACAGAGGAAATTTGGACCCAGACATGCCTGGAGGAAAGATGGTGTGAAAAGACATAAGCAGAAGACAGGCATCTATAAGGCACGGAGAGATCTGGGACAGATCCTTTCCTCACAACCCTGAGAAGTAACAAACCTGCCAACGCCATGACGTTGCAAGACATCCAGCCTCCAGAACCGACAACAAACTTCTGTAGTTTATCAGTCCATAGGACTTTGTTACAGCAGCTCTAGCGAACTAACACCCTGACTCAAAGTTTTCCATCTTGCTAGGCTGTCCTTTCCCTAATCCTCTGGCTGGAGAGCAAAGGCTTTTCCTGGGTCCTTTTTCATGTGTGCTCACTGGAATTTCCAGGTTGCCAGCTTCTCTGATACCCAGTCTAGGATATATGGAAAGCAGAAAACACCCAGGAGACTCATAACTGTGCCCTTTCTTGGATCCCAAGGTCTCTACCTAGTCTACCTTCTTCTTTCCACCTTTATAACAGAAAGAAACCGTCTTCCCATGTTTGTTTTATATGCCTAGGTATTTTAGCTGTACTTAGTGGGATGAATAGTTTAAAATATGACTATTTCATCTTTCCAGAAGTGGAAGTTCACATTGTGCTGATTATTATTATTATTATTATTATTATTATTTGAGACAGTCTCTCGCTCTGTTGCCCAGGCTGGAGTACAGTGGGATGATCTAGGCTCACTGCAATCTCTGCCTCTCAGATTCAAGTGATTCTCCTGCCTCAGCCTCCTGAGTAGCCAGGATTACAGGCACATGCCACTGTGCCTGGCTAATTTTTCACTTTTAGTAGAGGCAGAGTTTCACCATGTTGGCCAGGCTGGTCTTGAAGCCCTGACCTCAGGTAATCTGCCTGCCTTGGCCTCCCAAAGTGCTGAGATTACAGGCATGAGCCACCATGCCCGGCCGGCAATGTGCTTTTAATGTCTGGTTAATGTGAAAACTATTCCAAAACTGTAATGACCTGAGAGAAACAAACTCCAGATCAATAAGAAGACCTTTAAGGATACTAAAGCTATTCGAATTTTTTTCTTGGTGAAAATAATGAGGAATATGCGAATCCCATGTCACAAGATGAAAACAAGATTTAGGGGAAGTCATTAATTATATAAACTATTCTTTCTCTTCAATCCTTGAATCCTACTACTAAAAATGTCTCATACTTATTCTGTACTATTTTTCAGATTACAAAACCATTTTATCTCTGTCTCAATTGAGTTCACAGATCCATGAAGTAGATGGAAACGTTATTCCCAATTTACAGGTGAGACTTGGTAAGGTTGCAGAGTTGCCTAAAGTCACAAGGCCACTAAGAAAAGAAAACAGGACTCAAACCCATGTCTTCTGACATCAAAGCCAGAACAGTTTCCATTCTACCAACAAAACCACTCTTGCTTGTAATAGTGGCCAAAAGTTCCCACATTGTCAAGTATAACAGGCTTGACCACGATCCCCTAAAGCTTTCTAAAACCTTCATAATCACTCTGGGAAGAGTTATGGTATCTTTCTCCTCTGGTTTCACATTTCTTAAATTCAGTAAAAACCCATGATAGCTATTTGTTGCCCAGACTATTCTAGATAATCCAAAGTAATGGTTTTCAACATGTATTGCACAGAGTCGTAAGGTGCCTTGGTGTCTACCATAAGAATCGGATATGGGGCTCAGGGCCTCTCTCTCCTGCTTAGCCATAAAGTCTCTGCTTATATCTGTTTCATATATTGAATTTCCTTACAGGATTTGATTTGAAAAACTAAGACTGAAATAATATCGAGTCTTCAGTTGCCTACCAGGAGGGCTGATCTGTTCACTTAAGAGCAGTCCTTTCTGGAATAGGAGACAGAGCTTGCACTTGGCTAGCTTGATGAAGATAGCAATATCAGTAATAAATAAAGTGGTCTACTATTGGCTCTTCTGGTTTGCCTTGACAAGAGATCCCCAAAGTATTTATCCCATCCAATACGTGTATGTTGAACATAAACACTGGAAAGGTTTCTACGATAGTGTATAGAAAAGCTCAGGTTAAACTCCATCCTGTCAGGAAGCTTACAATCTAATAGGAAGACAGAGCACGCATCCAAACAGCAGTAACAAAAGGAAGAATAAGATGCATAAGAAATGTAAACAATGACTGTCAGAGCTAGCTTACTGGGAAAATCATTGTAAAGGTAATAACTGCTATTTATTAAAAATCGGCCAGGCGCAGTGGCTCATACCTGTAATCCCAGCACTTTGGGAGGCTGAAGTGGACAGATTACCTGAGGTCAGGAGTTTGAGACCAGCCTGGCCAACATGGTGAAACCCCATCTCTACTAAAAATACAAAACTTAGCCAGGCATGGTGGTGGGCACCTGTAGTCCCAGCTACTTGGGAGGCTGAGGCAGAATTGCTTGAACCTGGGAAGTGGAAGTTGCAGTGAGCTGAGATCACGCCACTGCACTCCAGCCTGGAAGACAAAGCAAGACTCCATATCAGAAAGAAAAAGAAGGAATGAAGGAAGGAATGAGACAAGGAAGGAAGGAAGGAAGGAAGGAAGGAAGGAAGGAAGGAAGGAAAATCTACCTTGACCCGGTTGTTCTACATCCATTAGCTCAAGTTTTCATAAGAATTTTGCAAAGTAGAAGTCACTATCCCCATTTACAGATACAGAGGTTTAGAGGGGTTAAGTAACTTTCTCAGGGCCACATAGGTAACACGCAGTAAAACCAGGAGTTGATTCAGGTATATTAGATACAAAACCCTGTGGCCCCCAAAGGCCTGCATAACGAGGAGAAAAGTCATCATAAGGACATGGGGGTGTCTCATGGAACCTGAAGGGTATAAGGCTGGTAGGTTCAGAAAGGAATTGAAATGAGGAAGAGGAACATGGTAACAGGAGGCAGAGGTTACAGTGAGCCAAGATCGTGCCACGGCACTCCAGCCTGGGTGACAGAGTGAGGCTCCGTCTCAAAAAAAAAAAAAAAAAAAAAATGACATACATGTGGCCAAACATATGAAAAATAAAAAGCTCGAACATCACTGATCATTAGAGAAATGCAAATCAAAACCACGATGAGATACCATCTCACGTCAGTTAGGATAGCTATTATCAAAGTCAAAAAAACAACAGATGCTGGCAAAGTCATGGAGAAAAAGAAATGCTTTACACTGTTGGTGTGAGTGTAAATTAGTCCAACCATTATAGAAGACAGTGTGGTGATTCCTTGAAGACCTAGAAACAAAAAAACCATTCGACCCAGCAATCCCATTACTGGGCATATACCCAAAGGAATATAAATCATTCTATTATAAAGATACATGCACACATATGTTCACTGCAGCACTATTCACAACAGCAAAGAGATGGAGTCAATCTAAATGGCTATCAATGATAGACTGGATAAAGAAAATGTAGTACATATACACCATGGAATACTATGCAGTCATAACAACAAGCGTGATCATGTCCTTTGGAGGGACATGGATGGAGCCAGAAGCAGTTATCCTCAGCAAACTAATACAGGAAGAGAAAACCAAATACCACATATTCTCACTTACAAGTGGGAGCTGAATGACAAGACGATAAGGACACATGCAGTGGAGGAACAACACACACTGGGGTCTGTCAAAGAGTGGGGAGTGGGAGGAGAGAGAGTGTCTGAAAGAATAGTTAATGGTTGCTGGGCTTAATACCTAGGTGATGGGATGATCTGTGCAGCAAACCACCTTGGCACATACTTATCCATGTAACAAACCTGTACGTTCTGCACATATACCTCTGAACTTAAAATAAAAGCTGGACATTTAAAAAAATATTACATTTGTGGGCCAGGTGTGGTGGCTCATGCCTGTAATCCCAGCACTTTGGGAGGCCAAGGTGGGCAGATCACGAGGTCAAGAGATCGAGATCATCTTGGCCAACGTGGTGAAACCCCATCTCTACTAAAAATACAAAAATTAGCTGGGTATCGTGACACGTGCCTGTAGTCTCTGCTACTTGGAAGGCTGAGGCAGAATTGCTTGAACCCAGGAAGCAGAGGTTGTAGTGAGCCAAGATCACACCACTGCACTCTAGCCTGGTGACAGAGTGAGACTCAGTCTCCAAAAAAAAAAAAAAATCTGCATTGGTTTTTAAGTTACATTGAAAAAACAATTGTGATTCTAATTGAGATTGTACTGAACTCAAAGATCAAGTTAAATATTTTTTTAAACTCAAAGATCAAGTTAAATATTTTTTTAAAATCTTTAAAATACTGACTTTTTAAATCCAAGGACCACACTTCCATTTGTCAATGTCTTTTTCAGTATGTTTCAGTAAAACATGATAATTCTCCTACCAAAAAAAATATGCCCTTCAAGAGGAAGGAAAATAACCCCAAAAAGGAGGCTTGAGATACAAAATAAACAGTAAGCAAATAAAAGGAAACATGCATGTAAATGCATGCAAACAAATAATATCTATAAAAATAGTCATACTGATGATGATGTATAATTTGTGGTACTAACAACAAAAGGTAGAATTTAACATTGACTTGGAGAGTAGATTAAGATAGTATTTAACTACACAAATAGACAATAGCAACAACGAAGTGCAATCAGTCAGAAAATAAGGAAGGAAGGAAAAAGGAACAAGGAAATAGCAAGAGAAATATAAAACATAAGACAACAGAAATATAACCAAGTATACCGTTATTTTTAAAAAACTGAATCCAAGATGTTAATCATTAACAATGAGTAGATATTTTTAAGGATATTTGGGGAAAATCAACATCTAGAGGCTTCCAGCCATGTAGAATGCTTATTATCAGACTTGTCCTTCCCTCCACTCTATACAACTAGACACTGAGTAGAACACAGGAAGCACTGACATAACGATGGGAAAAAAAAACATATGATCAGCTCAATGTGAAAAAAAAATCTGACAAAATGCAACACCCTTTCCAGATAAAAACATTCAACAAACTCTGAATATGAGACAACTATCTCAACATAATAAAGATCATGTATGAAAAGCTCACAGCTAACATCATACTCGATGAAATAGTGAAATTATTTCCTCTAAGATCAGGACCAAGATGAGGATATTCACTTTTGCCACTTCTCTTCAACATAGTAATAGAAGTGTTTTGTTGAGTATGAGAAGTCCTAGCCAGAGCAACTGAGCAAGAAAAAATATAAAAAATAAAAGGCATCCAAATTGGAAAGGAAGTAAAATTATCCCTGCTTGCAGACAACATGATCTTATATGTAGAAAACCCTAAAGATTACACACGTGCCCATGTGCTTACACACACAAACTGTTAGAACTAGTTAACTTCAAAGTTGCAGGATATAACATCAACATACGAACATCAGCTGTGTTTCTATAAACTAACAGTTGAATGATCAGAAAAGGAAACTAAGAAAACAATTTTATTTACAGTAGCATCAAAATGAAAAAAATACTTAGGAATGAATATAAACAAGGATGGAGAGGACTTGTACACTGAAAACTCAAAGGCACTGCTGAAAGAAATTAAAGAATACATGGGAAGTCATCCTGTGTTCATGGAGTGGAAGATTTAATATTGTTAAAACAATCTACAGAGTCAATGTATTTCCTACCAAAATCCCAATGGCATTTTTTTTTTTCAGAAATACAAAAAGCCACCTAAAATTTATACTCAGGGAGGGTCTCAAAGACCCAGAATAGCCAAAACGATCTTAAAAAAGAAGAGCAACATTGGAGGTCTCACACTTCCTGATTTCAAAACTTATTAAAGAGCTACAGTTATCAAAACAGTGTGATATTGGCATAAAGAGACACCTAGACAAATGAGATAGAATAGAATGCTCAGAAATAAACTCTTGCATATGAAATCAAATAATTTTTGGCAAGGGTGCTAAGTCCATTCAATGGTGAAAGAATAGCTTTTTCAACAAATGATGTTAGAAAAACTAGAAATCTACATCCAAAAAAGTTAATTTAGTACATTACCTTACAACATGTACAAAATTCAAAATGAATTAAAGACCTAATTATAAGACCTAAAATTGTAAAACTCTTAGAAGAAAACAGAAAGGAAAACCTTCGTAAAATTGGAATTGGTAATGATTAAATATAACAAAAGCACAAGCAACTAAAATCAAGGTAGATAAATTGGACCATATCAAAATTTAAAACATCTGTACAAAGGACACAACAGAGTGAAATAAAACCTACCAAATGGAAGAAAATATTTACAAATCATCAATATGTTAAGGAGTTAATATCCAGAATAAAGAACTCTATAACTTCACAACAACAAAAATAACCACACGACTTGAGTTTTAAATGGGCAAAGGACTTAAATAGACATTTCTCCAAAGAAGATACACACTTATATGAAAAGACATCCAATATTATAAATCATTAGGGAATGCAAATCAAAACCACAATGAGTTATTACCTTACACCCATTGGAATGGCTACTATCAAAAAGAATATGAAAAATTTACAACTCTTGTGCACTGTTAGTGGAAGTGTAAAACAGTGAAGCCACTATGGTAGACGGTATGGCAGTTCCTCAAAAAAATAGAGATAGCATATGATCCAGCAATTCCAGTTCCGGATATATATCTAAAAGAACTGAAAGTACAATCTGAAAGAGACGTTTGTCATCCATGTTCACAGCAGCATTATTTATAACAGCTAAAAGTGGAAGCACCCAAGTATCAGAAGAACCAAGTCAATGGATGAATGGATAAACGAAACATGGTCTATACATACAATGGAGTATTAATCAGCCTTAAAAAGGGAAACTCTGACATATGCTATGACATGAATGAAACCTATAAAACTGTCACAAAAAGACAAATACTATATGATTCTACGTATATGAGGTATTTAGAGTAATTAAATTAATTGAAGCAAAAAGTAGAACGGCAGTTGCCAGAGGTAGGCAGGAGGAAGAAAGGGAGAGTTAACATCTTATGGGTATGGACTTTCAGTTTCACAGGAGAAAGGAGTTCTGGAGACTGAGCCACAGCAATGTGACTATACATACTAATACTAAACTGCACATTTAAATGGCTAAGACGGTACATTTTATATTATGTATATTTTTACCAAAACTATTTTTTAAAAATATGAAACTCTCCTCTACTGCTAGTATGAATGTTAAATAGTGCCACCATTTTAGGAAGAAAGAACATGTTCAGCATTATCCAGTAAAGCTGGTGTCCAAACTCTATGACGTAGGAACTTATTTCTGCATATGCCTTAGAGAAACCCTGGCGTATGTGACCAAAAGACATGTACAAGAATATTTTTCTATATAACAAAAAAATCCAAATGCCTATTAACAGTAGAAAGGATAAATTGCCTTCTGTTAAGAAAATGGAATAACATACAGCAATTAACTTGAGTGAATTAATAGCTGCATGCAGCAACATTAATGAATCTCAAAAATATATTGTTAAACAAAAAGTGAGGCAATTTATGGAAGAATACGCGCCATGTAATTCTATTTATATTAAGTACAAAAAAAATGCAAAAAAATGTGTTTAAAAACACATTCCTTAATTTTTCCTTTTTTTGAGATGGAGTTTTGCTCTTGTTTACATTGTTTATGGATACATATATGTACTGTAAAAATGTATATAAAATCAAAGAAAGAATTAGCAGAGGATACTGGCCACCTCCAGGGGACAGGGCAGAGGGTACGCACATAAACAAAATGAAGACATGGGTATTTGTTGTATTACTCCTATTTAAGTTGCACACATACATAATTTCATATTCTTTTATATGCATAACATGTTTTACAGTTTTAACAACTGCTCCTTTAGTACTTGATGGTGTATGATAGCTCTAGTACACAAAGTTATGTTCCTGATGTTGCCCCAAAATTAAGAACTTTGAGATTAGACAAGTAATTATTTAAGATACAATCCCTGCTCTAAAAGAGTTCATGATGGGTAACAAACAGATGCCCTTTAACTATAATAAAGCATAAGAATTAAAATAGACAAAGAAACTAGCGTAGTTACTGATCTTTAATAGAAGATACACAATACATATTTGAGTGATTTATTGAGGAAAGCTTCTTGGAGGAGATGTCTCATATGGCTTTGAAATGGTGATGGGATTCTCTTGTTGATTTTAATGAACACATGCATAAATGACACTTTGTAAGTTTCCTAGAGCCTTGCTATTCTAATGTGGTCATGGACGGGCTATATTAGCATCATTTGGGAATTTATTAAAAACATAATCAGATTCTGCATTTTCATAACATACCCAGGTGATCCACACACACCTTAAATTTGAAAAGTGCTGCTTTATGGTATATTTATGTTATATTTAAACAGAAACAGCCATCTAAATTTTTTTCTCAAGAATGCCTAAAGTGTGCATTTTGCTGCCTTGTCTCTGTGATTTGATTACATTTTATTTATATATACATATATGCTTTACTGAATGTATTATGTTATTACACACACATATACATATACATTATGGAAATATACTATCCCAGTTTTGGCTCCCAGATTCAAACCCTTCCTCCCCACCCTACTTCCATAAACTTTTCATAGTCTGGATGACCATGAATTTCATTCCTTATTGTTTAAAAGAACACATTCCCTAATTCTTTTTTTTTTTTTTTTCTGAGACAGAGTTTCGCTCTTGTTGTCCAGGCTGGAGTGCAATGGCGCAACCTCAGCTCACTGCAACCTCCGCCTCCCGGGTTCAAGGCAATTCTCCTGCCTCAGCCCCCCGAGTAGCTGGGATTAGAGGCGTGTGCCACCACACCCAGCTAATTTTGTATTTTCAGTAGAGACAGGGTTTCTCCAGGTTGGTCAGGCTGGTCTCGAACTCCCGACCACGGTGATCCACCCACCTCAGCCTCACAAAGGGCTGAGATTACAGCAGTGAGCCACTGCGCCTGCCAGCACATTCCCTAATTCTATAGAACATAGCCATACACTGCTTACACATAGGAATATGTTCTGAGGAATTAGTCATTAGGCAATTTCATCATTGTGTGAACATGTACTTCTACAAGCCTAGATGGTATAGCCTGCTACACACCTAGGATATATGGTACAGTCTACTGTCCCTATACTATAAACCTGTTCAGTGTGTCACTATACTGAGGTGCAGATACTCTCTGAGCTGCCTTAGAGAGTTTAGAGAGTATCCAATTCAGTATCCTACTGAATTCTATAGGCAACTGTAAAATAATTGTATTTGCTTATCTAAACATAGCAAAGGTAATGCACTAATTACGACTTCAGGATGGCTAAGATACCACCAGGTGACAGGAATTTTTTAGTTCTCATGTAATCTTATGGAACCGCCATCACATATCCAGTCTGTTGCTGAAGGAAAGATCATGTGGCACATGATTACACACAAGAAAGTGTCGTCTGAGAATTTACTCAGAAGTGGCTGGAATATCTCCTCTACAGATCAATCAATTCATTAATTTTTTTCACTTATTAAATGTGACATGTCACAGACCAATTCCAAGCTCTAGGAAAGCAACAGTGAAAAAGACCGACAGTGTCCCTGCCCTCGTAGAGCTGGCGTTTGGATGGAGAATGAAATGCAAAACAAAGTATTATTATATTAATGTTTTATTCAATATGAAGGCAATATTTCAAAACTTAACTTGGCTGAGTTTTCAAAACAGAAAGTTAATAGGTTTGTAGATTTCTGTCTGACATGAGCTCATAGGATCACAGAACCTTGGAGCCAAAAGGTACCTTAGAGGGTATCCAATTCAACAGCTTATTTACACCTGATACTTTGAGATGTTAAAAAGCTGGACTGGGGTCCAAATTTTGTGAAATTATTATAAGGTTCATTTATTTAGCTTATTAACTGTATATATTAAAAGTCACGTTCAGCAGGATTTCAAATCATAGCATTAGGAACATTCCAAGAGAATGTGTTTATTTCTTGTTCTTTTCTCTCAAGGAAACCGATTACACTAACTTTGAGTTACTTATATGCACAGCTAGCACTGAACAGATTTAATAAATATAAATTTGGAAACACAACCAAAAGCCAAAGTTTGAAAGAAACATTAAAGAACACAGAAGGCTCTTTTGAACTGTCAAATCATAAAGAGGAAACGTGGTTTTGTTAATTTAAAGTATGGTTCTTTGGGTACATACCCAGTAACGGGATTGCTGGCTCAAATGGTGTCTCTGGTTCTAGATCATGGACACAGGGAGGGGAACATCACACACCGAGGTCCATCAGGGCGTGAAGGAAAAGGGAGGGAGAGCATTAGGACAAATACCTAATGCACTCGGAGCTTAAAACCTAGATGGCGGGTTGACAGGCACACGTATACCTATGTAACAAACCTACATATTCAGCACATGTATCCCAGAACCTAAAGTAAAATTTTTAAAAATTCCAAAAAAGAATACTGTGAAGAAAATAAAATAAAGTATGGCTCTTTAAGCTGAGCTGTTTTGACTTCATTTCAGCATCTCTTTGTTTTTATTGAGCGACTACTGACTATTTGCATTAGAAAATCAGACCTTAATAGGGAGAAAAACAGCCTTGAAACACAAACTAAGTAAGATTTCCTGGGTCACAGGTTAAATTCATCACATACAAGTTCAAGTTTTGTGGGTAAGATTCATTCAAAAGACCGGATGGTGTTTTGACATCATAAATATACGAATTTCCACCTCATAACCCAAGTCATTCCCAGCACCTATTTATCGGTTTCTACATAATGCATCCCGTTCTTTTCCCTAAGGTGAAATTCCTTAGGAGGAGCAAAGGAAGCAAAGTTACTCTCACACAGAAGTTATGCTCTGGCATTTCTTTTACTCATTCATCACAAAAAAGCCACAGTATTCTGATTTTAAGTTTTCCATTAACGAGAATCTTACATTTTTGCTTTTCACATCACATGAAACAGAGAAAATGTTGAAATAATAATAAACCTCCAACCTTCAAAACAAAAGGTTTTTCCATCAGTTTGCAGAAATTTTGGCATAGCCAAAATTATTAGGTTCCCCAGGAACAGCGAACTATCCTATTTTCCTGTGGTTTCTGAAAATATTTATTCCCCTGGTTGGGAAGTACTCAACCCTTGCCATTTTTCTTGGGAAGAACTCATTATATAATAAAGTATTTATCTTTTCCTCAGAGCTGGCCTCCCAAGAAATAAAGAAAACATGCAGAACACTTTGAAATGATGGTGAAGCACATTTTAAGAGGAAAAAGAAAAAAAAAAAAGAACAGATTCTGAGAACATTAGTCTGACTCCAAAAGAGAGAAACACTTGTAATCAATTTTCTTTTCATTAATGCAATAAATGCCGCTTGCACTTTGTGTGCCTAAAGAGAACCATTCTGAGATAAAGGACGTCTCCCCAACCTTTTATACCGACCCGGTGGTTTCCCAAATTTAATATGCATGAAGAGCGCACGTGAGCCCTCTTAAATCCAAGAACCAAACCCTGCCTGTGCAATAAATCTCACCACTACTCCACTATTAGACAGGGGATTAAAACTAATCTAGCAATCCCCAAACCAAGCACTGAGTGGATTAAAATGCAAAACGCATGGGAGTAGGAAGATGCTTAATGCTAAATAACAAACATTTCAATCACAGAAATCATTTTTATCTTCTTGTTTATGCTAAGTAGATACTATTAGACTTAATATCTGTATTAACACAAGTGGAGAAAAGAAATAGTATTACTAAGACCCAAGTACTTTAATGCCTTAGAATAGCTGGCCCAAAAAAACAAACAAAAATGAGCTTAATAAAAGGACTACACTGTGATCTTTAGATTAATTGTTTACTCCTTTAAGGTCAACTCAACGATGCTTGACCTTCCTATTTTTCCTTTAAGCCAATGCAGTACACAATTTAAAGGTTGAATCAAGACAAAAGAGTTTCCAGGGTTCCAAGCCTGAAACCGGAGCAGGCTCTCTCTGAGTAATGCCTCTGTAATATTTAACTCAGCAAATGCCTTAAGCAGTATCTTCTTGACCAAATTCTCACAGCGCATAATAGGAGAGTCCCTGTTGCAGTGAACCCAGAAGATGCCCTTATGAGGCCTGCACCCCGTAAAGCTGTAGCTGATTGCAAACGTAGGAAAGTGAACATGTGCAGGCTCTCGTTAGCACTGTCTATCCAAAGAACATAAGACACACACACATCTGGCATCTCCTAACGGCTGTGGAACCCATTATACACAAAACCAATGACTTTGCTCCAACTGCAATCCATATAATGCTGGAAGGAAATCCATAAAGTTTTATCTGAAATACTGTTGTACCTTTCAACTCTGTCATCTTCCTCAATTTTCCACTTCTGGGTTCTGTTATACCCTCTCTCAGACATCTGTGTTTCAACTTGAATCCCTCCCTGGGCCCTTCCCCACCCCCACTTCCCTACAAAACACTCCTCAAGTCTCCCCTCCTGTACCATGCTATGCGATTCCTACCAAGTCAGGCTCAGTCTTTCTTACGTAAAACAATTGCTACAAGTGGTTATAACACTGACATGGAGGTTGGTCCTGGGACACTTACCTCATCCCCAGCATTTGTTTCCAAACACACAATCTAGGTGAAAAGTTAGACTACTATACGTAAGTGCAGTATAAAATGGAAGGTACGTATACAACTCTTGGACTGGCCTAGGTATTTATAAATTGTTCTCAGTCCTCAGTGTTGGTATTCATTTCATTTCCTCTCAACCAATTCCTCATGGTTCAGAAAGCTTTACACATTACACAGGAGTAAGAGGAGTTACGAATTAAAACTAGGAGTTATAAAATAGGAATAGGAAGATCTCTGATTTCAAGCATTATGACACTTAAGTTTCTGCAGTGAAATAGCTAAGTCACCTCATATTTGTAACAAAACACAGAAGTTGAGATTCGATGTAATGTGACTTCCTCAAAAAATCATGTTTTGTCATCTTTCTGTGTGTGTGTGTATAGTGTGTGTGTGTGTGTGTGTGTGTGTGTGTATATATATATATATATTTTTTTTTTTTGAGACAGTTTCACTCTTGTTGCCCAGGCTGGAGTGCAAAGGCGCCATCTCAGCTCACTGCAACCTCCACCTCCCAGGTTCAAGTGATTCTCCTGCCTCAGCCTCCCAATCTTTCTAGATTTTAAAGGGCCATAGAATTACTATATCTTAGGGAAACAATAAAACAATAAGCTGGGCACTGGGAAATTCTTCAAGCATGGCTCAGTCAAGATGATGTGGACTTTCATTTATGAGGACAGTTTTGTAAAAACATTCCAATGTTTCTAGTTTTCTAGTGTATCTGTCTCATCAGCAAAGATCACCGATGAAGTCCAAGGAATCTTCAGAAATCACCCCAACCCCTCAAGCAAATGGACTATTGAAAAAGCAGCTGATTTTGTGGAAGGAGTTCCCAAATCCCAATCAGTTGGCCAGGGCTGTTCCATGATGAAATTTTCACCAGTCTTCACCAAGTTACCACAAAGCGAAATTTGTTAAACATGCAGACGATAATTGTTTATTCTAAGATTAACTCCTTCCTATACTTTCAGTATTCAAATCTCTTTTATGAAGTGATGATTACAATGAGTGACAGTTGATTTATTTTCTGTTTGCTTTCTGGGTTTTGCTTTTTCACTGGGACACATCTTCCTTGGAAAAATTTCAATGGGCAACATTTTGAAATTTAATGATCCATGAAGCCCAAATTGCTAGGACTTTGTAGAATAAGAAAAAATGTTCTAGGGACGAAGTTTTCATCTTTCTTTCCAAATACGAACCCATCTCACTGGTCTAGTAATCAGATGAGAGGTTAAGAATAAATTGTTGTGTTGGCTTAGTTTTAGCTAACTTGGATTTAATAATCAAGAACAATTACCACGACAGAATCCAGTTTTCTCATCGAGATCCTGACTGATTGATTAGTCAGCTCATGAAGGGATTGATTCTGTGATACAAATAGAGAGAATGGAAAAAAGGTATGGAATCCGAGTACATAAATCTCCACACACAACAATTTTGAAAATGTAGGCCTGTCATTACTGATCATCAAGTTCCCCATCTTCTTGTTTCCACCTTCCTCATTGTTGCTTTGAGAGCTGGAAGCCTACCTACCTTCCTGAGGTTGGCAATGTCTGGCTTCTGAAGGTTTATAGAATTTCTCCACGTTCCCATCTGCCTGCTGTGAATTTCACTGCACACACACTGCTGCTGACCTCATGTATCACGGATCTAGAAAATATCCGCTAGAAACTCAAATGCCTATTTCTCATCTTTGTGTGATTTTTGCAGGAATGTGTACGTGTGTGTGAGCTTACGATGCTGTTTATAAGAAGGTATCATTCATCACTTAGAAGGCACGTAGTAGTTTATTTTCAGGATCCTCCGAAAAGCTGGGAAAATCTCATCTCCATTATTTTTAGGCACTGTCACCGTCTCTCAAGACATCGGTTTTAATATGGTATCACACCAAAAATGATGGCAGTGTAGCAATTTTGGGCCAATGAACGGGCATCCTTTATCATTGCCTGGTGTACCAAGTCATCTGAAGCAAGGGCAGTCAATGCCTATAGGCATTCCTTGTTGAAATTCCAATTAGAAAGCAAAATAAAGGACAATTGTACAGACTGTTCAAAGTTGGACGATGCCAAATAATACAGAGAGAAAGAATGTCAGATGGCTTTTTGGATCTCTGGAGTATTCCAGATGATACTCTACTTGCAATATGTTTTGAACCCCTAGGAAAGACGATTTCTATTACCATTGAAGATATAGGTTAAAAAAAATCAAAGAAAAAGGCATTATACAGAACTGGTCTTAACAAATACTTATTGGCCCCCATCACCATGCCAAAAATGACATCCCAGTATCAATCAGGATGATCAGAAAGGACAGCTGGAATATGTGGCTCTTTGACATGGATTTTAATCAGATGTCCCCAGAACTCGGTGCTCATGAATCACAGAACTGAAAATGATCCCCAGCCATTACAGAATTCATTCGCTTCCCTCTGAGAGGAGCAGCACAGAAAGCACTGAAATGAAACCACCTGGCCTTTTCTTTCAAATGCCCTGAGAATGTGCCACAACTCTGCTTTCATCCTGTATCCCAATGTTTCACTCCTCTTGCTGGCAGAAGAGAATTCTCCCCACACATGGATGTCTAACCTAAATCCTTCATGCTGCAATTTACGTCCATTCCCTTTGTTCAAAATGACTGTGTCTTCTCACACCTGCTCCCCATTAGGTGACTATTACATACTTCTGGGTAATCATTCTAGAGGAGAGAAAGGCATAAACTACTGCAGCTGAGGGTAGTAGCATATTTTCCATGCAGATGTGTGAGTCATCATCAAATTGTGAAATCTTTGTGAGTAGCAGCACATGGGAAAGATTGCCTTTTGCCAGCTCTTCTCCGATTAAATGTTATAAGGAAATAGTCAACAGAAGTGGAGTTAGAAACAGAGTATCACTGGACCTACACACACACACACACACAATTTATGGGCTTTCCTTGGAATGAAACAAAAATTTATAAGCTGCTAAGTGCCTTCTGTTCTAAGCACTACTGAGTTTCTGATGCTTGGATACCATGTATGCTTCTATCTAAGGCAGGCTATAGTTATGGGTGCATGAAACCAGTCTAACTTGCTAATTCTGCTAAAACTCAAACCTGTCATTCGGTTGTTTTATGTCATATGGTCAGAACAACCAGTAAGTGGTATGCTTCATAGGTTAACTATTTTGAAATAATTTAGATACAGCCTTGAGTAGAAAACTATATGGCTCTGCTTCCTGAGACCATAGGGAAGTAGTGTTATCTAATACATTTCTCACTAACGCACTGTGTGCCTAGATGATCCACATCTTAGAAACTCCCAATATGTGTCAGATTGACAGCATTAGTACCACCGTGAAGCATGTTAGAAATAGAGTCCCTGCCAGGCGCGGTGGCTCACTCCTGCAATCCTAGCACTTTGGGAGGCCGAGGAGACTGGATCACGAGGTCAGGGGATCGAGATCATCCTGGCCAACATGCTGAAACCCTGTCTCTACTAAAAATACAAAAATTAGCTGGGTGTGGTGGCACGCACCTGCAGTACCAGCTACTCAAGACACTGAGGCAGAAGAATTGCTTGAACCCAGGAGGCAGAGACTGCAGTGAGCCGAGATCATGCCACTGCACTCCAGCCTGGTGACAGAGCGAGACTCTGTCTCAAAGTAGAAAAAAAAGAAATAGAATCCCAAGTCTCGCCTCCAGACTGCTGCATCTTAACAAAATCCCTAGGCACCTCACGAACACATTTATTTGAGAAGCACTGACCTCCTTCACTCCTCAAAGCCTCTATTTCCTCATCTACAAAATGAGTATCGGCCAGTTGTGATGGCTCATACCTGTAATCCCAATACTTTGGGAGGCTGAGGCGGGAGGACCACTTAAGGTCAGGAGTTTGAGACCAGCCTGGCCAATATGGCAAAACCCTGTCTCTACTAAAAATACAAAAATTAGCCAGGCGTGGTAGTAGCAACTGTAATCCCAGCTACTCGGGAGGCTGAGGCAGGGAAATTGCTTGAAACTAGAAGGCAGAGGTGGCAGTGAGCCAAGATCATGACACTGCACTCCAGCCTGGGTAACAACAGTGAAACTCCATCTCAAAAAAATAATAATAACACAAAAATTAGCTGGGTGTGGTGGTACACGCCTGTAATTCCAGCTACTCAGGAGGCTGAGACACAAGAATCGCTTGAACCTGCGAGGTCAAGGTTGCAGTGAGCCATAATTGCACCCCTGCACCACAGCCTGGGCGACAGAGTGTGACTCTGTCTCAAAAATAAAACAAAATGGGTATCAACAGACACCTGTTACTTGCTTCAGAGCAAAGGAGGATTAATGTCAGGGTTTTTTCTCCCTCTCCCAGGAATAGTCTCTACATAAACACAACATGGGGGCGTCATTTCATTTGCTGGCACAGGCAATGGCTGAATATTTTTTGGAAGAAGAGCCAGGACTCCTTCCTAGATAATACATCTGTCCTTCATCCAAACTTCCCTTCATGGCCTGATGGCTCCACAAAGCAGCAGAGCCATTCAAGCAACTGCCTTTGGAGAAACACCCAAGCCTGATCCCAATGAAAACAGCTCCCCTGCTCCCTGTCTTGGCTGTCAAACACAAACGCTCTGCGGGTTAAGTCAGCCCAGCTGGATGTCTGCTGCTGAGCCATCTGCAGAACAACTTGCAGACCAGTAGCTGGACTCTGGCTAAGACAAAAGACAGGGGGAAGCTGGGGGAGAAAGGCCACAGCCTAACTCCAGGGACTTTCTCTCTCATTCCTTCCTTGTTTAATTCCTTCCCTCGGAAGGGACAAGAATGGAAGAAACAGATGAGGACTTCATGCAGCTAGAATGCTCTTGGGGCAGTCAGGCAAAACCCTAGCCAGATGCTCAAGAAATGCTACAGAGGATTCACATCACACCTACACCCCAAAAGCCAAGTCGGAGGGACAGAAAGGGGCAGCCCCAATAGCATGAAAATTCAGAAATCAAGAGGGCACTGAGGCCGGGCACGGTGGCTCACACCTGTAATCCCAGCACTTTGGAAGGCCAAGGCGGGCGGTTCACTTGGGTCAGGAGTCTGAGACCAGCCTGGCCAACATGGTGAAACCCCGGCTCTATTAAAAATACAAAAACTTAGCTGGGCACAGTGTCAGACACATGTAATCCCAGCTACTCGGGAGGCTGAGGCATGAGAATCGCTTGCACCTGGGAGGCAGAGGTTGCAGTGAGCCAAGATCACACCGCTGCACTCCAGCCTGGGCAATAGAGTGAAACTCAGTCTCAAAAAAAAAAAAAAAGGTCACTGAATCACTCTCTCCACTCATAATCCCAATCCCTCCCCCAGGTTTGTGCAGATACTAGACAATAAACCTTTTAGACTTACCGAGAAACAAAAACAGACTGAGCCCTTGACCTCCCAGTTACCAGTTCTTCTACATCTAAAGACCTGGGTTAGAGAGAACACATGATTTCTCTGCCAGAGAGGCAGTGGTAGACTCAGTCTCTTTAGGTTGAAATGGCCTGAATAGCAACATCAAAAATGTTAGATCAGTCATACTGACTTTGGAACCACATAGACAAGATACTGTGAATATGCCATTTGATTCCATTAGTGGGTAACAAAGGCAACCCTAAATACAAGTAAGGTTGGAGGAGACTAATGTTGAATTCTGAGTGTACACACACACACACACACACACACACACACACACACATAACACAGACCAGGTTTCTAGAGGTGCCACAGTTGTTCCGTTCAAGCCACAGAACGGTCCTTAGCATGCTAACCTGCAGACTAACAGCCGCCCAGATTCCCTCTCAGCCTGATCCCACTTCATTTATCCTCTTGACCTCCTTACCTCTTACTCTTTCCTTTTCCCTCCTTCATTTTATCCTTCAGATTTCAAGATTTAAGAGGGGGCAGCTTTGAGAAAATGAACTGCTACAATCAACAACCAAAACATCAGCAATAAAAGGCTGGAGATGAAAGGAAAGCACCCTCAAACAAAATTATCTGAAGAACTTCAGTGAAAGCAACTACTTCCGGTCCAATGGGTTTTTTAAATAGACAAAATGTTGTGTATTTATTGTGTACAACATGTTGTTTTGAAATACATATTCTTTGCAGAATGACTCAGCTAAGCTAACATATGTATTACCTCACATACCATTTGTGTGGTGAGAGTACCTAAAATCTCTCAGCAATTTTCAAAATATGATACATTATTATTAATATAGTCACCACGTTGTACAATACATCTCTTGAACTTATTCCTCCTAAAATTTTATATTCTTTGACCATCTCTCCAACCTCCAAGCAGGCACCATTCTACACTCTATTTTATCAGTTCAATTTTTTTTTTTTTTTTATGGAGTCTCACTCTGTTGCCAGGCTGGAGTGCAGTGGTGTGATCTCAGCTCACTGCAAGCTCCACCTCCTGGGTTCAAGAGATTCTCCTGCCTCAACTTCCCAAGTAGCTGGGTCTACAGATGCCCACCACCATGCCTGGCTAATTTTTTGTATTTTTAGTAGGACCTTGTTAGCCAGGTTGGTCTCAAACTCCTGGCCTCAGGTGATCTGTCTGCCTCAGCCTCCCAAAGTGCTGGGATTACAGGTGTGAACCACCACACCCGGCCATGAGTTTGACTTTTGTTGTTGTTGTTGTTGTTAGATATGTAAGTGAGGTACTGAGGTATTTGTCTTCCAGGTTCGTCCATGTTGTCACAAATCACAGGATTTCTTTTGTTTTTAAACCTGAATACTATTCCGTTGTGTGCATATATATACACCATACTTCCTGGATCCATTCACCCACCAATGAACACTTAGTTTGATTCCACGTTGTGGCTACTGTGAATAATCCTGCAACGAACATGGAAGTGCCCATCTCTCTTCCATGTATTGATTTCATTTCCTTTGGATATACACCCAGTAGTGGGATTGCTGGATCATACAGTAGCTCTGTTTGAAATGTTTTGAGAAACTTGCATACTGCTTTCCATAGTGACTGTGCTAATTTAGATTCCCATCGACAGTTCCAGCACAACATTTCCTTTTTCCCCCCACACCAGGACAGAAATCAAGACACAAAAGGAGAGAAAGATGGATAGAAGAGATGCTTTCCCTTTCCTCCCTCATTAAACCATGGCAGCCTCCATACATGGGAAGAAGATGGGATTTGAGTGTTCTATGATGTTTCAGACACACACTGAAAATTACATAGTTAAAATAAAGATCAGAGTGGATGCTACCATTTCTGCCTGGAGCTTATCATTAAAGCAGCACTGGGGGAAGAGTTCTCTCTCAAGGATCCGAAGTCATTGAGGTAGGTCTGATGGCCTACTATGTCCTATTACTTGTTGCCTCTAGGTTGGGAATTGCCATGTGGTTTAGGTGCCTTAAGATTCTTCCAGCATGAGCTGTTAGAAGCTGCTCCTTGGGATTTGCTCTGTTTTCTTCCTGGTGCCAAATACCTTCCTCAGCCTCCAACCTCTCACTCCAGGCAGCACATCCTGTCTTTGGACAGCCCGCCATGTTTGTGTCTGCCATCCAATAGTCGCAGGCCATCTTCCCTCCGGCTCCCAACAACCTGGGAGGCTTGTTCAGGAGACAGAAACAGAGGCTCAGCAAGGTTAGTAACGTTGCTCTCAGTCACAGAAACAATTAAGGGGAGAGTCGGGATACCTATACTTCCAAGTTCAGCTGGCTCCAAAGCCCGTCTTCCAAGCCCCCAATGCTATCTCCTTAAAAGGACAGAAGGTTCTCCCTTCATCAGGAGCTCATTCATTCATTTCTTTCCCCGAGGGCCTCCATGTGCCAGCCTGGAGTTGGGCATGCTGCACAATCTCACCCTGGTCTCCTGGAGATAACGTTTCCTCCTTGCCATCATAGAGTAGGCAGGAAAATATGATGCTTACAAGAAAGTGTTTTGATGGGGGTGAGGGGAAAGCTTGGATCTGAATCTTGTCACCTACATATTTACTGTAGGATCTGCACTACACTTCCTCATACCTGTTTCCACACCCTTCAAGTTGGCATAATAAAATTCTATTACATGATAAGATACAAAAATATATCATGTAAATAAGTTTTGATTCTAAACATAGAATCTGAAACAGTGCCTCGCACAAAGAATATATATACACTTAATAAATAAAAACTACCCTCCTTCTCCCCCAGGATTGTTACGATAGAAATTTATCATCAGGGAACAAGGAAAAAAGACCACACCACAGTTCAAGGTGCCACTCAAAGCATAACGCTCAGGCCACTGCCTATTTGGTTTCTACATTGGGTCTGCCCCACCCACCTTCAGCTTTCACTGGACTAAAGACAAAAAGGGTCTAATGCATTCCTGGCGGTTTTTCAAAGCATGGCAGAAGTGAGTCGGGTTTATAAGATTAATTCTTTTCACTCTAGGCAGTGGGTCAAATCAGAACCTTCACTCAACCAACTCAGTGGATAATCTCCTTTTATTACTTTCAATCAAACTAAGTGTCTGCAATCTGTACAATGGCCACCAATTTAGTGGGAAAAAAATAATTTGTAGAGCACGATTATAAAAAGATGAGATAGAACACAAGGTCTAGACAGGATAAGCATCCTGTGAGTTTGTTCCTATCTCATCGCATAGAAAGCTTCTATGGCCCAAACTGCATTAGGGACATACAGCTGTTCTGCTAAGCTAAAAATCAAAGAAAGAAATAGACATTGTTCACAGATCAGTTTCTTATTTAAATAAGAGAAACAGCCTATTGGTTAAACTCATATCCTTTGTCACACTCACATGGAGCGCGATCCATCGCTCGTACAAGTTTAACATGAAAAGGTTTCATTGTGTAAAAACCAGAAGCTTCTTTTAAAAGATAATAAAATTCTAGTTACACAACTGGACAACATCACAAAACTGTCTGGATTGTGGAAACCGCTCTCTTCCGGTGACGGATAATAAGGCATGGGGTTTTGCTTGCTTTGATTAATTTCAGAATATTGCAGAGAACCCGCATAATCCCTAAGATAGCAAAGGAGAGAAGGAGAAGCAACGGGCAATGATAAAAGCACAGTAATGGAGCGGGAGCTGTGTTTCCTCTGCTGTAGGAAAGCTGCCCCCAGCCCCCACCAAAAAGAGAAACCAATTTCATTTGGGCAAGTACGAACCACAATAAGAGTCGACGTACAAAAATGTCCTTTGGCTCTGGGGCTTAAATTATATGTACCGAGGCTGAGCAATGCAAAACAAAAACTATGAGATGTCTCCACGACTGTGATCAGATATATAACATAGCCAGAAAATGCACATTTCCCTTTTTTCAAATCACAGCAGCCATTATTTATACAAGTACTGAATATGGAAAAGGCTCTGACAAATTTACAGTGGTGTTTGGATGGATGAGGATGGCGGATGATGGATGAGGGAGACAGAGGATTCCCTTATTAAAGCATCAAATTCTTCCCTAAATATCAAATAGACATCTTAGCCACAACTGCACTGCTTCATGCTCAAAATTACATCAACCAACCATGTTAAATGTTTTTCTTTAATAGGAAAAGGCAGGATTTTCTCCTAATAAATATTGTTAATTTGGACCATGGCATTAAGTACCTTTCCTTTTTTGCATAATGTGGACTTCAAAGTGTATGCCTGTCAAACAAGAATAAATGTGACAATTCACAAATATAAATGAAAGCCAGCAAAAAACTGAGTAGCAATCTCAAGCATGCTATTTTGTTCTAAAATTTTAGTAAATAATTTCAGTAGATATCATTTTCCAAATGTATTTTTGGTGTCTTTTTGACAAGACAGAAGCTCTGAAGGGGAGGAAACTCACCATTCACTGTATAATTTTTTTTAATCCTGTGCCCAGATTTTAAAATATACAGAATGTTAGAAGCACTGCAGCGCCCACTAGTGGACACGTTAAAATCACAGCTGCATCCTGTCATTCAATGAAAACCAGTCCAAGGGCATTCACCATAGTGGAGTGAAAAACAGGAAGAAAGAGTATAAAATAAAAAGCATCTGCTTTAAAATCCATTTACGTGACCATTCACTTCTTATTTTATCTTTGCAATGATAACAGAGGCATGCACAAAGAGAAAAAACTTTCTTCTGTGAGGCTCAACTTTTCTATCATTTGATCCTATTGTAACCTCAGTGGTACACAGAGATGTATCTGGCAGTGCTGAAGATACTTTTTAAATTAATAAAATGCTCCGTGTTTAATAAATCTTGCCCCGGAAGGAGTTAGGATATAACATTTAAAGGTTCGTCTCAATAAAAAGAAGTCCCTCTTTACAAATTCTAACCAATCCTATTCCAGTCAAGTTATCCCTTGTTACCTGGGGTGCCCCCTTGCTCTGCAGTGTCCTTTAATAGTAACAGATCCTGTCTACTCACACCCTGTAATGACATCACTAGAAAAAAATCTTTGAGCATAAGCACAATGTACATGTAATCCAACAGCAATCTGATTGTAATTTACCAGGCAACAATGCTTACACATTGCGAGTGTTACTAATTCCTTTTTTAAAAAATGAAAAACAAGCCTCATTTTGTATTCTAATATTTCTGCTTAGAAACAACGGTGATTAAGTCCCATAAAAAATATATTTGACAGATAAGCCAAAAGTTACTACTTTAACTTGATTTCTAAGTAATTCGTAGATTTTTAAGCAGTTATATGAAGTCTGTTTTAAAAGAAATAGGAGATAAGACATTTATAAAACATCATCCATAAAACTGTAAAACAACAAAACATTCCTAATTCAGTTGACCCAAGACATCTTATTTAGCATGAGTGTGTTAAAAGAACTAACACAAGCCATGTGAAACGAAGGCTATAATTGTTTTTAAGATTCTAGAAGTACATAGAACTTAGACTAGATATTTTATTCTGACACATGTGAACTGGAGATATTACAGTTTATCAGCAAAATGTCTGGGCTTTACTGCTCATTTTATCTGATAAAGCATCTTAATGGGCCTAATTTGCATTTTGAAGAAATGAGGAAACATTGTCACGATCAATGACCCTCCCCAGAATTCATTCCTTTGAGAGACGGTGTAACAAGGTCTAGTCCCTGCCTTGTTACACCTTCTCTCAAAGGTCCCTGCCCCAGCAGCTGTCAAATCCATCAGAAGCCCACAATAAGGTACCATTCTACTATAATAAACAGTATCATGGGGCAGTGGGGAAAGGAGGGGAAATAAGAAAGTGGTCAAAGGGATTGGGAAACCTTTTATGAAAATTAGTTGAGTGTGGCGGCATGCACCTGTAGTCCCAGCTATTCAGGAGGCTGAGGCAGGAGAATCACTTCAACCCAGGAGGCTGAGGCTGCAGTGAGCCGAGATTACACCACTGCTCTCCAGCTTAGACAACAGAGCGAGACTCCAACTCAAAAAAAAAAAAAAAAAAAAAAAAAAAAAAAAAAAAACCTAGCATGATCACTTCTCCCTCAGCTCTGTAAGAGGAGGGAGAACAGTGATCTTGTGATTCTGGAAAATTCAATAGGGGGCAGGTGGGCGGCATGGAGCCTCCTCCCCTTTGCCTTGCCTTTGTATTTTGTTCTTGGTTCAAACCAATTAACTAGTCAAACATTTTCTTGGGCTGTTTCTGGTAGGGAATAAGGGCATGGAGATAACAAAATACATATGAG
Organism: Aotus nancymaae; assembly: GCF_030222135.1. Lineage (NCBI taxonomy): Eukaryota > Metazoa > Chordata > Mammalia > Primates > Aotidae > Aotus > Aotus nancymaae. Next base: position 25,070,486 of record NW_026988443.1, on the reverse strand, counting down.
GGTGAAATGGGAGAGAGAAAGTCAGTCTATCTCTTAACAGCATTCCCCAAATTCCCAAAATGCCATTCCCAACTACAATTGGAGTTATTTGAAGAAACAAAAACAGGCAGTAAATAAACGATGATAAATACCAAGAAATTAGTCTTCCTACCTCCAGGAAGAAGTCCAACAGGGCTTCTATGAAATGAATGAAATTTTGCCTTGGCACCGGGCTACAATATCAGCATCAAAAATAGGACACTGTTACTTTAAAAAAAAAACTACCTCTCCTGTTTCAATGGTTTAAATTACCTGAATGTGTTTGCAATTGGTGGCAGCTGCTTGGCTAATGTATGGTACAGATTTTTGTATACACTTAAGGGATTTTTTTTAAAACTAATCAGAGAATTCCCACCAACACCACTCTCTGTGCTTTAGCTAACCTCTGTTTTCAAACCCTCCATTAAGAATGTATCTTCTTGGGATGTCTTCTTGTACTGTAATTCTTTCCGTACTGTATATAATCTTTATCAAGATTGTTCTTCACGTTGCCTTTTATGAAATCTGCACCTACAGATTTCAATAGGTATTCCTCAGAAAATGAGGGAGTTCAATGGACAGGTGAGTTTGGAAGTTATTTGCTTAAACAGTTTGTTTACTACAGGTAAGAGCTTTGAATACAAAAATAGATGCTGTCCACCTCCAACAGGTCAGACAGGATGTGCCCTTGGACTTTCATTTCAAAAGCACAGATTGGAAAATATCAACTTGAATCCATATAGGTCAATACCACGGTAATAGTAACACTAATGGTGGTAACAGAGCAGCAAGCAAGCCCCAAAGAGCACAGCACTAGCACTGTTCTCAGCACTTTACTGATTTTACCTCTGAATCCTCACAATCAGTGGCTGTGAGGTTCCCTACAAATGAAGAATCTGAGTTCCCCGACTACTGTGTGGTGGAGATGAGATTTCAACCCAAGCCCATCTGGAGACTATGTTCCGAAACACATAGAACAGGAAGAAACTGGGCTCAGGAAATAATTGCACGCTCACAATTGCCAGGTTTCTTCTCCAGACCTACTGCCTATGTCTTAGCCTCCAACTTCTAGTCCTCTATTGCACTCTTGTGTGAGCAGCTGGACTCCAGCAGAAAGCCATAAGTGACAGCTGACCAGAAGCAGCATTGAGGACCCCACTTCCATGGTGCCTTCATCCAGGGCAAGCAGAACGGAACATGGATAAGGGAGGATCCTTGCTGGGCTTAAGGATCTGGTGGGAATGGAAGGAACCAGTGTGTACTTCCAGAAAAGCATATTTGACTGATCCCCACATGCAGTTGCTGGAAGAGAAAGTCTTTAAGGTCCAGTGAAAGACTTGAAGACATGGAGAGCTGTATTTTGCTCATGGATGGCGAGATTCTATTTCAAGATGGAAATGCACCTTCAAATAATCTATTAATTAATTATAATACCAATCAAAGCTCCAATAGGGCATTTCTTAGCAACTGGTTAGCAAATTCTAATATTTATATAGAAGCAAAGAGTAAAGAAGAGTCAAGGTAATTTTTAGAAAGAAATAATAAGGGAGATGGTCTTTTCTTCTTACCTCACTAGATATCAAGACTTACTAGAAAGCTATAATAATTACACCCACCCAATATTAGCATAAGGCTAAATATGCAAAGCTTAGAATAGTTCCAGAGACACGTGGGAACCTGTTACATAACAGAACTACACTGCAAATCAATGGGAGAAATTGTGGACTATTCAACTACTGGTACTGGCACAATCAACTACCCATGTACAAGAGTAGAAAATTAGATCACTTTCTTTCAAAATGCAAAAAATGAGTTGTATGTAGATTAAAATTTAAACATGAAGAAGCAAGATAATCCAACATGAAGAATCATCCAACATGGTAAGACAGGGTTTCACCACATTGCCCAGGCTGGTCTTGAACTCCTGGGCTCAAGCAATATGCCCACCTCGGCCTCCCAAAGTGCTGGGATTACAGGCATGAGCCACTGCAGCCAGCCTAAGAATTTTTTAAGCTAGACACAGAAAGTACAAACCATCTTGGTTGCACTAAAATGTAAACTTTTGTATGACAAAACACACCATAAACAAAGTGAAAAGACAAGCTACAGATCAGATGAAGACATTTGCCACACATATGGTTAACACAGTATTGTGATCCAGAATGTATGAAGAATTCCTACACATTTATAAGAAAGAAATACTTGATAGAAAAAAATGGGCAAAGCAAATGAATAGGCAATTCACAAGTCCACATGAGCAGTTAATTTATGAAAAGAAATTCAAACTCACTAGTAATCACAAATTAAAAGAAAATTAAAAGAAAAAGAAAATGCCATTTAAGCCCATCAGGTTGTTTTAAAGAAAAGTAAGTATGCCTAATAAGATCAAGTGTCTGTAAGGAAGGAGGAAATTTGAACTTTTATATACTAGAACTTTGCGGGGGGAAATTGGGGGAGCATTGGCAATTCCTATAAAACTAGTTTCTTTATTCAGTGGAATACTATACAGCCGATAAAATAAACTATTTCTAAAAATGTAAGCATGGATAAATCCTCAAAATGCTGAACAATTACACATATTTATGCACATTGAAAACATGAAAAAACATGTATTATTTCTAGATATATACATTGGTATCAAGAATCAAAACACACTTGGGAATGAGAGAGACAAAATTAGAATAGTAGGAAGTTCTAGCAGGGACGGGGGAATTTGGATGTCTGTAATGCACTATATTTTTAAGTAAAGCAATAAAAATTACAAAGGTCTGTAAAAGCTGGGTGGTAGTGATACTGCATGATATCTAAAGCTAAGTTATAAATGGAAACATAGCTTCTGCTTGGCCTTCCATCTCAGGTACTCACCCTTGGGATCCAGCTGCCATGTTGGGAGGAAGCCAAACACCACAAGAAGAGGCCATATGTAGAGGTTCAGGCCGCAACCCCAGCTGAGGTCCCAACCAACAGCCAGCATCAACCACCAGACATGTGAATGAGCAAGCCTTCAGAAGATTCCAGCCCCAACCTTCCAGCCATCCCAACTGATGGATGAGTGTTCCCAGAAAGCCCGGCCCAAACTGTAGATGCATGAGCAAACTAAATGTTACCATTATTTTAAGCCCCCTAAATATCAGGATATTTTATTTCATAGTCAGAGATGGCCAGGACAGTGCTCCTAAACCATTATTATTATCCATTATTATTGTCAGCAACGTCATGTGTGAAAACAGGAAGGAAAGACCACCTTAGAATTCTCCAGAATTTAGAAATCTTAGTGTTACCTTCATGGCTTTGATACAGCCTATACCAGTGAAGTGCTACCTAATATTTCTTCTTAGAACAACTCACTTTTTAAAAAAAATATTTTTAATAAAATTAATCTTCAGAAAAAAGTGTTAATGTCAATTATACTTGTCTAACATTTTCTTAAATACTATTAACTATTATAATTTCCAATTTTAGTAACTGCATTTTAATACATCAATATTTAAATAAGTCTTGTCATGTATTAAACTAAATATTCAATGGTTAAAATTTAAAATAATGTTTGCCTACAAGCAAGTCAAAATCATCTTGAATCACCATGGACTAGATGATAGCAAAGGACAGGATTCATTCACCTCCAAAATTCTACGGAACATATCTTTATTAAATCATTCTGTTACAATCTTCCCCGGGTAAATATGTTTTACCTTTATAAACTGCTTTAATCAAGAAGCATACTTTCTGGGTATAACAAGGCAGTCAGTGGCAGCAAGACTGCAAGGGAGGAAGAAGGTTTTGGAGGTGGCCTCAGGGCAAGAAATGAGTCATAATCCCTTGTCCTCCCAATGTCAGGAACTAGCCCAGCAACTGGAGGACATGGATTTTCTCCCCAGGAAACAGGGTTTCTCCACCACAGCACTACTGACATTTTTGGACCAGATAATTCTCCATGCAAGAGTGGATGGGTGCTGTCCCACGCACTGCAGGATGTTCAGCAGCATCCCTGGTCTCTACCGACTAGATACCAACTGTATTTCCTTTCTCTCAGCTATGAAAACCAAAGTGTCCATAGTCAGGAAGCAAAAACAGTTCCTCCTTGAGAATCAATGACTTAGAATATAATTGGAGGGGTGTTCCAGAGCTCCACGCCTGTCCCTGCCCTCAGTAGGTACAAGAAAAATTTTTGATGATGATGATGATGATAATGACTTTATCTTTCTTTCCTTCTTTAAGGACAACTTCAGTCTTTTTTCTAAAATAAAAGCCAGTGATAATGTTTAAACTGTATCTTGTGTTATCAGCTCTTTTCTCTTTTTTTCACTTAGCCCTTGGTTAATAAACAGAGCAAGAAAATAACTGCTGGATGACAGGCAGATCTTTCCACAATTGCATACAAAATCTGCATGTGTATCCCATCCACCATCAATGATTCACTGTAGATTGAAGGAAGCATAGCAAGGCATGTGGGCCCCTTGCCGTCCTTATCTTAATTTGCCATACATTGGCTCTGTTATTTGATGGAACTTTTGATGGCAAATGGAGTTTCATGGCTACAATTAAGTAATATTTTTCAAAGGAGATTGGAATAACCACTTCCAAAGGTACAGGCACCTCCTTGAAATTGTGTATTCAAGGGGAAAATTGGAAATGACATTTAATAAGAGAAGATCATGCCTCAAAAAAAAAAAAAAAAAAAAAAAAAAAAAAAAGCCTCGTTCAGAATTGACAGACCCAGGGTCTGGGCTATCCAAAGTGCTGAACACTGCCATCCCAGGAGGTTGAAACAGTCAGGGCAGCAAAATCTGCTGACCTCAATATCCCGCAGCTTAGTAGCGACCCACTACCTGTAGGAAGATGTCAGTGATACTAAGAGCCAGCATTCACTGGGTACTTCACATGAGCCGGACACGATATCAAACACTTCACCTGCACTGTCGCTTAGAATCTTCACCGCCCCATGAGTAGATACGGCCATCATCCCCTTTCCACAGATTAGAAACTGAGGCTTAATGCGCTTAAGTAACTTGTCCATGATCACAAGTCTAATAAGTTATAGAGCCAGTTATTATATTTGCATATATATACATGCACACATACATGTACAGACACATACAAATACATACATAGCCATAGATGTAATGTTGACCTACATCAGCAAGTAAAAAAAATGTCTCTGTTCCTAGACCAGGGGTCAGCAACATTTTTCTGTAAAGTGCTGCATTAGTAAATATTTTAAGCTTAGTGGGTCATGTGGTCTCTGTTGCAATTATTCAACTATCGTGTGTCTGCATGTAGATACATGCACATACTGCAAAAGTAGCAAGGACAACACAAAAACGAACAAGGAAGACTGTTTCAATAAAACTTTATTTACAAAAATGGGCAAGGGGCTAGATTTGGCCCACAGATGGTAGCTTCCCCACCCTTGTCCTAGACCAAGTGTGCCACAGATCAGAATCACTTGGGATATATATATATATATTGCAGATTCCTGGGCCATATTCCAGAACCACTGAATCACAACCCACTTCTATTTTAACAAGTCCCCTGAGTAATTTGTGGACAAACAAACCTTTGAGGACCACTGTTCTAGGCCGTTTTTCCCCTGTCCCCATTAAAGCTGTCCTTTCAGCTCTCAAAGATAGAACACCACTTGATGGACAAGCAAGCCAAGTGATACAAACCAAGAAAGGAAAATTGGCTGCTTGTCACAGCTCACCATCTTTATCAAGATGTCAAAATCTTCACCTGTGACCACAATTCTCCTAGCTGGAAGATATCCTTTAGTTTTACTGATAGAAAAATCTCATAAATCAGAAAAAACGCTTTTGCTCCTAGTGGAATCACACTGATCTTTTAATCAACTTGTTGCACACAAACACACACACAAAAGACAGTTTTGCCCTGTGCATACCTCGTTTTAAATCTGAAAATTCAGTCATGCTAAAATGGCTTTCATGTTATTGAGGGGAAATGGAACACAGGGTCTTCAGAAATAAGAGGGATGGAACAATATGTGAATTTGTACAGAATTCGCCAGTACACATGCTGCCTGCTTCATGAATACATGAATGCAACTCGTTTTATCTTTTCTTGTTTCAGAACTAAAGGTATTCACATAAATCTGGATCTCCTTTTCTCTGGGGAATTAAGGCTGGCACCATCACTCTGTGCCTTTACCTATATCAGCATGGGAGAGAAAAGGCCAACCCTTCGTTGTCTTGTGACAAAGGACTGAAAAAAGTGAACAGGAGTGGAGAGAAATGAATACTAAGGCACATGCTGTAATAGAGCTGACCAGGTCGCCATCCACCTGGGATAACACCCCTCTCCAGCTGGCAGGCACCAGTGATCTGGTTTCAGTCGCCAGCACCCCAAACTTATTAACTCACTCTGATCTTCTCTCTAATGCCAGGAGCCTCCCCCACCCCACCTTGTATCATAAGACTTTAGTTTATAGACCCCTTTGCTTCATCTCACTTTTTATACCTTCCCTCTGATCCTACTCCACCAATGACCCAAATGCCTCCAAGGCACAACCCTGCCAGTGGCGATGGCAGTCCCCCTCTGAATGCTGCGCACAGCTGGGATGTCCAGGCCTGGTTGTAAAGCCTGACTCAGTCCCACCACCAGGGTCCCAGGGGACTGAAACGTGTCTACATATCAAACAGCAGTTGGCTTCTACTGCTTCCTTTTTTTCTCCCACTACTTTGTATCCCATGGCCACCACGGTTATTTTGAAAGCATATTTTAGAGCTGGGTGATGACATTTAAATAAAGTAATCTCAATGAGGAGTTAGGGATTAATAAAAATGTAGCAGAGGGCCCACAAGGTAGCACAATTGTAACAATTGGGGTTAAACTAGCACTGAGCTCATGATGCATTTTTATGTAAGTGAATCATGTCTTGCGTCTACACTGGCAAGTAAAGTGGGCCCTTCAGAGTTTAACGGAACCTGATCTTGGCTGTGTGTAATCATGAGTCAGTTAATTAACCTCTGTAGTACCAGACCATTTGACCTCGAAGGTTCCTTTCAACTCTAAAATTCTAAGTTCAGGTCAAGTCTATTTTAGTAGGCACACATCGCTTACAACTGGCTTTTTATGGTGAGTTTCCAAAACATTTTTTTAAGGAAAGAAATGCTAAAATGGATATGGACCAAGAAATTTGGGGGGATATTTTAGCAAGAGGAGCTACATTATCACATCTTTTACAAAACCGGATCTTTAAAGTTATTCCAAATTGCAGCCTCTCTTACAAGCTTAATTTTCATTGATAATGATTTTTTTTAATAGACCTTGTAATTTTTACCAAATGCTTCCAGACAAAATGGAATCTTTTTCCTAAAATTAAGAGGTGTAGTGATAAAATAAGTGAAGATCTTTAGAGAATTGTTATAGGCAATGCTGACGACCCAAGCTATCTGATTTTCCTAAAATCAGGGCTGTCAGCCCTTGGGACACAGTAGCAAAGCCACCAGAGATTTTGTGAGTATAAATAAATGCAGAATCATTATTCATTGTCACAGAGGGCCTTACTATATTCACTGTATTCCAACTGTGTAATAAAATACGGTATTATTTTTAAAAGGCAATAGAGAAAAATCAATAATAAGTCAAGAAGTATTTACAGAATACCTACCAACAGCACTGTGTTAGATGTGGGGGTGAGTATAAGACTTGGGCTTTGTCCTCAAGAAGCTTATGATTTAGTTGGAAACTCCTACCAAACATCGCAAGAGCCTACACTATCAAACATTGTGCAATTTTGTAGACACAGCTCCAAACTAATTTTACAAGTAAGGAAATCAAAAGCAAATCTTCCTGCTTTGCAGATTTGGCTAAAATCCTTTATTTTAGCCCCATAGAGAGTCTCTTCCATTGCACAGCTTCAAGTATCTGCATTTAAAAAGAGGATTCTGTGGCTAAACCTACGGCTAGCTGCAAAACCTATGACTAGCTACAAAAATAAGTGAGAATACTGCCAGATGCAAATATTCAGTACTAAAAAGTAACTCAGCTGACCCAAAGGTCATCGTTAAAATATCAGATTTAGCCCGTATATGAATGGTAACACAACATAGGAGAGACAAAAAACAATGATGATCCTGTCACTAGTCTTCTAAACTTACAGGTTTTAACATTCTTAGAATTCAAACTTACTGGCGCATTTAAACATAGCTATATTATTTGATCCTTTATTATTTTATAATACCTTGTGATTTCTGTTGGTAACTTTTCTGTTTCCATAAGCCTTAGATTTACAAGTAAATTTAACACATTGTAACAAGAATATCTTAAGTAGTAACTAATAACTATTTGGTGCTTTGGGGAACATTCTCTTACAGAAACTTCAAAACAAACCTGTGATGTATCATTACGCAGGTTACCGGAAGAATCCACAGAAGTAAAAGCTAATGTTTATGGAGCGAGTGCCCTGTTTTAAACCTGCACTGTCCAGGACAGTAACCACAGCCCCACGTGGATATTTACGTTTCTTTTTTAAAGTTTTTTTAATTTTTATTTTTTGAGACAAGGTTTCACTCTTATCAGCTAGGCTGGAGTGCAGTGATGACGATCACAGCTCACCATAGCCTCTACCACCTGGACTCAAGCAATTCTCCCACCTCAATTTCCAGAGTAGCTGGGACCACGGGCCTGTGCCACCACACCTGGTTAATTTATTATTATTATTTGTAGAGACAAAGGTCTCACTATATTGCCTAACATAGTGAGAGTATATTATATTCAGACTCCTGGCCTTAAGCAGTCTTCCCATCTTGACCTCCCAAAGTGCTGGGATTACAGGCATGAGCCACCACACCTGCCCTAAATTTAATTTTCTATTAATTAAAAGTAAACAAAATTAAAACTTCCGTTTCTCAATCACATCAGCCACATCTTGAGTGCTCAACAGTCACATGTGGCATGTAGCAACCATACTGAGAGATAAAAGACATTCCCATGACTGCAGAAAGCTTGACTGGACAGTGGTATTCTAACTACTCTACAAAGCGCTCTACATGCATTATCTCATTCGACTGTCCCAACAATTGTCTCAAGAAGAAGGTACTATTATTAGTAGTACTATTATTCATATTATTAGTGCTATTATAATTATCACTTTACAGATGAATCAAGTTAAGTGCAGTGCCTTGGTCAAAGTGACAGTGGGGCAGAGATTCCGAGTCTAACTATCCCAGTTCCGCTCAAGAGTTTCCTGCAATGACAGAAAGAGTCCATATCTGCCATGTCTAAGATGGGCACCACCAGCACCATGTGGCTACTGACCACTTGAAATGTAGGAGGCATGACTAAGGGACTGGAAGTTTGATACTTTTCATTAATTTAAATATCAGTAGCCACATGGGGCTACTGGCAACCACCGTGAGAAGCTTGGATCTAGCCCCTTTTCCAACCCTCCACCCCCACTGTATCCAAGGCACTGGCCATCTCATCGTTCCTACTAGTGACATCAGAGGAAAGACGAGACAAAAGAAAAAAGAATGAGCCCTGTTCAAACCATAGCTTGGCAAAAGATTCCCTGGAGCTGAGCTTTCTCTTTGGTTTCAGTGCCTAAGGCAATCTTTGCTAGGAGGGGTGGGATTAAATCTAGCATGAGGCCTGGAACAGGGGCTCATGCCTATCACACCAGCACTTTGGGAGGCCAAGGTGGGAGGATCACTTGAACCCAGGTGTTTGAGACCAACCTGGACCTGGGCAACATAGCAAGATCCCATCTCTCAACAAAAAAGGCTAGGCATGATGGAGTGTGCCTGAAGTCATAGCTACATGGACGGCTGAGGCAAGAGGATCACTTGAGCCCAGAAGTTTGAGGTTGTAACGAACTATAATTGTACCAAGGCACTCTAGCCTGGATGATAGAGCAAGACCTTGTCTCAAAAAAACAAAATCTAGCATGGAATCTCTTTTCAATATTTCCTCAATATTCTGGAATTACCTGTTTGCATGAGAGCTGATAGACGTGCACGTGGCCTATGTTTTCCATGAAATTCAAGTGTTACAGAGCAACCAGATGAATTACAACAGAGTTCAGGCCACGCGTGCTCAGAGGATGAGGCCAGGGGAGCTGCAAGCCAGACACACAACTCCACGGTGGTTTCAGCAGGAAAGGCGAGATGCGCTAGTCTCAGTTCTGAGGGTTCTGTCCCCTGCAACTTGAAACCTTTGCTTTCTTACGTTTTAAGGTATCTAGAGCTACCTATTTGAGTTCCCTTGGGTCATCTGTTCTGGTATCAGCTTTTTATCTGCTTGACATTTCACACAGATCTTCTAGAAAACCTTTCCATGGAATATTTAACAAGAAGAGGAAGAAAGCTCAAAAGTTTCCATTTACAGAATAATTGCACGTTGATGGAAGCCTGGGAGTATTTCCTCCTCCAAGTTTTATGATGGGATTGTGATTTTAACTATCCCTCCTAACAGATATTCTGTCTCTATTCAGCAAAGGCCATTCTAGAAATTCATATTAAACTCTAATAATAGCTTATACTCTTTGAGGCTGAAAAAACAGAGTGGTAGCTGGTAGAACTGAGAGACACGGGAAGCTCTGCAATGCCTTGTATTTTTGAGACGGAGTCTCGCCCTGTAGCCCAGGCTGGAGGGCAGTGGCATGATCTCGGCTCACTGCAACCTCTGCCTCCTGGTTTCAAGCAAGTCTCCTGCCCAGCTTTCCAAGTAGCTGGGATTTGAGTAGCTGCGATTACAGGCACCTGCCACAATGCCCAGTTAATTTTTGTAATTTTAGTAGAAATGAGGTTTCACCATCTTGGTCGGGCTAGTATCGAACTCCTGATCTCATGATCTGGCCTCCTCAGCCTCCCAAAGTGCTGGGATTACAGGCATGAGCCACTGCGCCCAGCCGGCAGCTCTGTAACATCAAAGGGAATCTGCTCCTGTCTGTCTAGCTTCCTCTTGTTTCCCTCCTCAGCCGAATTAGCCACCAACATGAATGTTAGAAGTGAAAATGACAGCCATCATTTACAATTTCAAGCATAATAACGTGAAAATAATCCAAGAGCTCATTCCAGACATTTGGGACACTACCAGTGGCTATGATGGATCCAAGCTTTGGAAGAACAGGTCGCCTTTGCCTCACAGCCTTGGCATAAACTCCATCCTGATTTAGCCAATTCTGAATAAGCATAGCAACATCTTACAAACCTACCTCACTTCTAAATCAAGAATACCCTCTGAAAGCCAAGATTAGAACAGTTAAATACAGTGACCTAGCTTGTACAATGTATGTCTAAGTTGAACAGATCAGGGAGAAAAAATATAAAAGCTTCTTCTCCAATCCTACCAGCCTATTACTTTTCAATAGATGCATACACACACAAAGGGTTTCTGAATGTAGGAAAACAAGTTTATAATTACATAATTATGCAGACACACCACAATTTTTCTTTTATGTTACCTTTATCTTTAAAAGGCAACAGACAGGGCTGTACTAAAAAGCAATAAAGCATGGGTAATTTAATACCAAATTACATCCATATTGAAAAGTTTACATGCAGTTGAGAGCAGACAGAGGTCAGGTTTTCAACAGGACTGTCTTTAATTGTGGCCATCAGTTTTAGCAATCCCAATCTCCGGATCAAAGACAGATATAATGGGCTTTCTCAATGCTGAATAGTGAAAGCAGACAGCAGGAATGGCGCTATCTGGCACCCAAAGGTCATAAAAAAAAATTACCAGAAAGGGAATGTGTCTCATTGTAAAATTATATATCCAAGATAAAAAAATTTTTAAAAAAAAATCATAGTCCCTTGCCTAGTTTCCAATTAGCTACTTGTAGAGAAGATTTTTTTTCTAGGGAGGAGGGTCACTTCATCACAGGTGCAAGGTTTTCCCTGCTTTACTTCTAATAAATATGCAACCTTTGCATAATTTTGTTTTTTTTGAGACCAAATCTCGCTCTGTCGCCCAGGCTAGAGTGCAGTGGCACGATCTTGGCTTACTGCCACCTCCACCTCCCTGATTCAAGTGATTCTCCTGCCTCAGCCTCCTGAGTAGCTGGGATTACAGTTGTGTCCCACCACGCCCGGCTAATTTTTGTATTTTTAGTAGATACAAGGTTTTACCATGTTGGTCAGGCTGGTCTTGAACTCCTGATCTCAGGTGATTCACCTGCCTCATCCTCCTAAAGTGCTGGGATTACAGGTGTGAGCCACCGTGCCCAGCCAAATAAATCCGTATTAATTTTTTTTTCAGTTGCTTTCAATCATGATTTTCTCCAACATGTACAGCAATCCTTCTTTCTTTTAGGAAGGGTAAGTGAGCTGAGACAGAGTTTTTTCTTCCCCCTTTCCTTCCCCACCCCAAATCAAATGAGGAGTAAATTATCAGCAAATCAGACAGAAACAAGTTTCCTGGATCTGCAGATTTATTCTCTAAATGAAGCAATTTCATCTCTGCTGGCTCTGAGGTGGGGGTGCTGGCATGGGAGGGGGGATTTTAAGTAGCCAGGGGGGACCAGAACAGGGATGCCGGCTGGTGAAGCAACCCCACGCTTACGTGCACAGACCGCTCAAATCTGCACCAAGAGACTACTTGAGAGAATCCATCTTTTTTCACTTAACAAGATACAAAATATAAAACACATTTGCCTCTTATTAAACCTCCGCTGTAAGTGGTTCCAGGTCCACCATTTTTAAAGAGAGGAGAGGGGAGCTGAGACCCCCTTGGGAATTTCAGCAGAGTGACTGGAGATGAGGCACAGGCTGTGAGCCTTTATTACTTTAATTTTATTTTTTTTTTCTAAAAGCACAGAAGGAATAACATTTTAAATCATTAGTGTTTGCTTCAAGTAGTTATTTCTTCCAACTGTAAGAATCTCTGCTCCCAGCCTCCCTTCCCATTAGCACCCCTCCCAGATGCTGCACAGAACTGCCCTGATGAAATTTCCCTCCACGGTGCAAATCTGGAAGGTGCTTTTAAAAAAATTCAGGTTCTGAATTGAGGCAGCCACAGAAGAAACTGTAATCACAGTTTTTCCTTGAAGCACTTGGAGAATAAGGCTCTTGTATTTGTGGCCCCTGAGACTGAAAGCTAACTATGTCATCTCAAAATTACTTCAGTGGCAGCAGTTACTGTTATGATAGAACACGATCTTCTCTGTTAAAAAACAGAGTTCTTAGTAGTTCCCATTCAACTCAAAATGCTTTGTGTGAGTGACATGCGGAGCACTTTTAAGTGGTAAAGTGCAAAACCTAAATTTTTTTTAGAAATGGCATGAAATCAGCCACCTTATTTAATTTAAGATGATTTATAGTTTCTATCAAGGGAGCAGCAAAAGGTGAAGAAATTTGCAAAACCAGGAAAAGAATCTCAATGCTGTGCTTCTCAAGTTCAGAATGGCAGGAGGCCGTATGCAGGCACAGACTTTTTTTTGTTTTTTAATGTTCAGTGTCCCCTTTCACGATCTGGTTGTTGGTTTGCGGCTCGTGACCCAACTATATAAAATGAATCGCTGATTATTTCTGCATTTCAACTTTGCTCTGCCAAGAGAGAGATCCTACTTGAGGCAAGGTTAGTTTCATCGTCTACAAAGAGCATGTGACCAGGAAGGCCATTAGTGATGCTGCACAGTGAAGGTGTCCCTTTCAACTACATTTCCTGTGATATATAAAGGACCTACAAACCGAGCCGGGATTCTAGAACAGGTCATCGGGACGGATGCGCTGTGTCCTTTTGGCCAGCAATAATCACATGCAATAACCAAAAGCGCAGTGTAGTTGTCTTGCACACTCATTAAGATTTAACTAATGCAGTCTGTGCTTGCTACACTCCCCAAACCACCAGGCTGATGCACAATATGCCTCCTGCACCACTGTCACTCAGCTTCAACGCCATGACAGAGGGAGGTGATGGATGGCTCCCCGCTGGCCTGCACATTCTCATCAGCATTGGAGCTTACCTGTTGGGCACCAACAGGGCACCCGGCACCATCCAACATGCCCCTGCAGTCATCGGGCCGGAAGTGAGGCATACCTTCTCTCTACCACACAGAGAATGGCGGCCATTCCTGTTGCAAGCAGAGCAGGAGTTAATAAAAAGCGCCAAGCATGGGTACAGATACCAGACCTCATGCTTGCACAATGTGTGGAAATAAACAATTGTAATTATTGAGAGTACACAAGGGAAAGGGGAAATAGTTTCTTGCAACAGAAAGAAGAGTAACTCTGTATTACGATTTCACAGAGTTGAAGGGGAATGGAATTCAAGAGCAAACAGCCAAGAAAGCTGCTCAGGACAAAGTGGCCAGTGCCATAAATGTCGCGGATGGGGATCAATAGCCCGCCTTTGCCCAGAGACCCCCCCCCAGTTCCTAATTGGATAGGATGGGAGGGATGGCCAAACCCTGTCCACTGGATAAACACTTTTTTGTTTGTTTGTTTTAAGCATTCATTTCACGTTTAAATGACTTGGGAAATTTAAGAGAAATCCAGTCTTGAGAAGCTTAATAATGCAGAATACAGACTTATAATTTCACATGATTACTGACTCCATGGGCTCCACGATACCTGCATTTCTTCATGTTCTGAACAGAAAGAGATAATGAAGAACCAGCGTGCAGTGATATCAACGAACAAGATCTAGTGACTATGATGAGGACGTGGTTTAAACATAAAATACAATCAAGACAATGAATCAAAGGCAAATGACTCTGGCAAGCTGGCGGTAGGCTGAGGACTCATTTCAGAGAACTCAGCACTGAGTTTGTGGTTCCTGTCTCGGTAGGAGACCCTGCCAGGTTCATCATGGCCTTCGGTAAGAATGTCCACACTGGGATCTGCACTATGTCTGAATCTTAACAACAACAATACTAGTAACTTATAACAGCTAATGCTTAGTATGCCTGTCAAACGCTTCATATTATCTCACTGAATTCTCAAATAACCCTGTCAGACCAGTATAATCTTTATGCTTCTCTCACAAAGATACAGCAAAAGCTCTGATACCATCTGGAGATTTCAAAGACCTCTGTTAAACCTGAACTGATACAAATGAGGTCAACCCATCTCCGCTATTTAGAGCAAAGAAAAACTCAATCTAAATTTATCCCAAAACCTGGCAGACGTTTGTGACACCACTGACTTCCGTGCTCTCCACGTCCAGTCCATCACCAAATTCCATTAATGCTACCTCTAAAGCAAGGTTTCTCAACTTCTTTAAAAGACTGCAAAGAGTAGAGGGAATGAAACAATACAGATAAATGCAGATATTTGGTAATATTTTTAAAAATTTTGGCAAGGTGTGGTGGCTCATGCCTGTAATCCCAGCACTTTGGGAGACCAAGGCAGATGGATCACTTCACGAGGTCAAGGGATCGAGACCATCTTGGCTATCACAATGAAATCGCGTCTCCTAAAAATACAAAAAAAAAAAAAAAAAAATTAGCCGGACATGGTGGCATACACCTGTAGTCCCAGCTACTCGGGAGGCTGATGCAGGAGAATTGCTTGAACCCAGAGACGGAGGTTATAGTCAGCCAAGATGGCACCACTGCACTCCAGCATAGGCGACAGAGCAAGACTCTGCCTGAAAAAAAAATTTTTTAGATCAATAAAACCAAAAGGTGTTTCAATGGATATTCTGTAGGTTAGTCAGGTGATGTAGCTACCTTAGTCCAGCTTGGCTGCACTTTGGGGTAAGCTGGTGAATCAGCTGAGGCCTAATGGTCTTACTCATATGTCTGATGGTTGCAGCTTGGGGTCCCAGCTGAGACTGCCGGTCTCTGCTCCACATGATCGCTCATCCTCCAGCCTGGGCTCCTTTGTATGGTGGCCTCAGAGTTCCAAAGAGCATCCAGAGAGGGAAAAGCTTAAACATCCAAGCACTTTTCAAGCCTCTGCCTGTGTCACATTTGCTGTTGCATCATTGAATAAAGCAAGTCAACACTTAAATCCAGAGCCAGTATGGGTATGATGATGGGAGGTGGGAATATTACTGAAACCATCTACCACAGCCACACCAAGTAACCATACCACTGGTTCTGCCTCCCCCGATAGCTATTTGTGTGTGTGTGTGGGGGGGGGGGTAGTTAAGATCTCTGACAGTCAGTTATGATCTTTGCCACCAGATCATAACTGTTGCTTGAGTCTAGCCACATTAGAATTAACTGTGGTAGGTATTCGACAATGGAGAGTATGGAAAAACAAAACAAAATTAGAAAGAACTAGAATTTTTAACTTGCTACAGCATTTTCAAGGAAAGGATGCTGAGTCCAGTGAACAAGAGAAATTGGACCCATAAGTGAAAAATTCAAAGACTCATGGCTGCAAGCCATAAATAAATCTGATACCTCTTTTTGAGGAAGGCTATACTGGCTCCAACTCTGAAAACCTTAAGGATGAGAAACAGAACTATCTGTCCTGGATGGTGTAGGTGTTAGTCTACTTCAGTGTCAAAGGGCTAAGCAAAATACTTTCTCCTTGGCCTTCAATCTGAGAGCAAAAGGAAGCCTAACCTTTTCAGTAGAAATAGGTATGATGGCCAAGTCAACCATGCCAACTGCAATAGCCAAAGGATGCTTTTGTTTACCCTGCATATTAACTGGACTTTCCAACTTCAGCTCCAATTGTATGTTAACATGGCGTTGAAAACTGGCTATATGTAGCTAATGTAAAAACTTCTGTATCTATTCAAAGAGGAGGCTGCTGAGGATCCAATTTCCTTTTACAAATACCAATGTTTAAGGTCAAGTGCAAGCAGAGAGCTCAGAACTATTGGTATTCACTGATGATGTTCAATGAAGACAATTTGGAAGGTGAATTTAAGGAATTTTATCAGGAGTTTTCATTGAACCGTAGTAATTCACCCATCTTTACTCATTACATTGATTATCAACTATCTCGAATATAGTTTTTTTCCCTCTAGTGCTGTCAAATAGTCTATTAATGGCCTTTATACAGAACACCTGTGACATCAAGTGGCCAGCATACATCTATGTCTCCTCAAGGTCCCATCAAAATGGAATCCAGGTTCAATTTTCTCTAAGTAGAAAACTAGACAGATCCTTGAGTCACCATCAATGGTTTTCTCAACCAAGAAAGAGGGTAACATGATGTTAGAAATTTTTCCCAAAAATTATTTCAATGGTCAAAAAAAGAAAAAAATTCTACTGTGCTCAAAGCAGCAGCTAATTTGGAGCATACATTTTTCTGGCAGATTTTACATCAGAAAGCTTTGAATTTAAATATAAAAAGCCAGGATTTGTTTTCTAGACAAAATGCAATTCTAAAATGTCATGCAAATTTCTTTTTGAAGGACCCAATGCAAACATTTTGAGAAGAGCTCTCAATATGCACACGGCTTTGGGGAAACCATGTGTAAAATACTATTTTGCCTGAGGCAAACTATCTCCCACATTTGTTAAGGAAGAAAATAATAGCCAATATTCTGTATGACCGTTGATGGTATGAATGGTTTTTAGCTGCATGGTTCTACAATACATTGTCAGCTGCTTTTCTGGGAGTTCTGAAAAATCATAGGATCCACAAACCGTGCATTAGAGCATGCCTATTTTTAATATGTGCCCTCAAGCACCTAGTATAGAACTAAGCATCCTAGGGACACTCAGATACTTACTCACTAACGACCACGTTTACCAATACATCCTCCCCACAGCCTCCTTCTGCTGCTTTCCCTATGCTGCGATGAAGCGATCTTTCCTTCATTTCCTTCTTCCCTGATGTACCCACACTCAATAATTTGCTACCTCCCCCACATGTTGAAGTCGTGGATTCATTGCTATTGCTTTCTGTTCCACCACCTCATTTTCTCGATTCCTTTCTTTCATTCTTTGGCATATGCACAGGTAACAACGGTATTAAACACTGGACACAGGCTGTCTAGCTGTTCAACACAACCTCTGCAGTGACCGAAACACTTCATAGCTCCACTATCCCGCATGGCTGCCACCAGGTACAGGTGACTACTGAGCCCCTGAAATGTGGCTGGGGTGACTGTTAGAGAAGGTGGTTAGGTAGACATGAAAGCGCAGGAGAAAGTCTCCCCACACCCCAGGAATGTCAGGTAACCATCAGGAGACGGTCAGGCAGTTGCTAAGCTGTCTCTCTAAAATAATAATTGGTCACAGACAGCAACAGGGAAAGGCAGTCTCCCGATAGATAGAAAACACCTGAAGCTGGTGATCAGCAACCTCCAGATACCACCTCAGGAGTTAGGCGAGTGGACTGAAGCATGCACACTAAGAGGCAAAACGGCAGAGTTTGACTGGCATATGACCTTCCTGTAGGAACACTCAACTGGTAAGGGAAAAATGCCCCAGATGAACAGGTGCACAACTTGGGTAAACACACTGAGTGTGCTCCCCACCCAAGCGCTGGCAGATCCCTGTGTTTGCAAACAGTCCACCCCAAGGGAAGAATCGGGGGAGAAGATTTGTAGAACAGTCCATCCCAAAGGAAGAACTGGGGGAGAAGGGATAAAAATGTGGGAATTCCCAGATTTGTAGAACGGTCCACCTAGATTTGTATTTCTGGGTGAATTTCCAGATTTGTATCCCTTCTCCTTCAAGTCTTCCCTTGGGGTGGACTGTTTGCACACACAGGGGCCTGCCGGCACTTGGGAGGGGAGCACACCCAGTGTGTTTACCCAAGTTGTGCACATGTTCATTTGGAGCATTTTTCCCTCACCAGTTGAGTGTTCCTAGAGGAAGGTCATATACCAGTCAAACTCTGCCGTTGTATTCATGCCAATGTATAAACACCCCAAGTCAAGGACTCAACAGCACGCTTGGCTCTCTCAAGTTGCCTGCTTGGCCCTCCTCCAAGTGTACGTTACTTCCTTTTGTTCCTGCTCTAAAACTTTTTGATAAACTCTCACTCCTGCTCAAACTTGCCTTGGTCTCTCACTCTGCCTTACACGCCTCGGATAAATTCTTTCCATCAAGGAGACAAGATTATATTGCTACATATGGATTTGCCACTACCAACATGGCCAAGGAAATGATTTTTGAATTTCATTTCAACCTAATTAACAAATTCAAACAGTCATACGTGGCTAATGGCACACCATACTGGACAGCATGAATTTATAGTTTCGGATTAAGAATTTCTAGAAGTTAACATTGATGGTAGCAAGAGAATTAGATTGGAGACTCTGCTCTGCTTTTCTCTGTATGCCCCTGGGCTGGCCACTTAGCACCTGTGATACCAGCCTCCTCAGCTATAAAATGGCAATAATAAAATATGCTTATATGGTTATTGTGATTCAAGAAATGAATTTTGTAACATGGCCACATATAGCAACTGAGAAATAAAAGTACTGTGCTTTCCTTTTTTGTAAATGAGATTCAGAAAAAAGATGTTTTCCAGAGTAATTGTAATAATGACATGAGATCATGAATATATTTATAAGCCACAAAGCATTAAATATGATATACTGTTAATTTCCTTAGCTGGAAAAAAGTTTAAGGTACATTTTTAATTTTCTTCAATCACCATTACTATCTTTTTTTTTTTTTTTTTTTTTTTTGAGACAGAGTCTAACTCTGTCGCCAGGCTGGAGTGCAGGGGCACAATCTCGGCTCACTGCAACCTCCGCCTCCTGGGTTCAAGCAATTCTCCTGCCTCAGCCTCCCGAGTAGCTGGGACTACAGGCGTGCGCCACCACACCCAGCTAATTTTTGTATTTTTAGTAGAGATGGGGTTTCACCACGTTGGCCAGGATGGTTTCGATCTCTTGACCTTGTGATTCACCTGCCTCGGCCACCATTACTATCTTAAGTCTTTCTATTCTTTCTAGAATTTTGGCTTCTTCTTTAAACTCAAACGTATATACTCCCAAAAATTTTAGTGTGTTGCCTCTGCCAGACACACCATGAACCTGGTGTCTCCAGCCCTCCACTGCATTCATTTCACCTCCTCACATTCTGCTTCTCTGACCTTCCTGTGAGTTTAAGCACCTACATGTACTAGAACTTTCTCAGCCATGTAGAGAGACACCATCTCAAAGCAATTCATTCAGTGCCAAAAATGATGGCAGCAAGATTTCCCAGAACTTGTCTATTAGTGTACAAAAAATTAGCGTACTGTCTCCCCATGTATGCCTAGTGTTCCATTACTGGAACGCTAAGCATGTGGGAGTTATTTATATCCTACTGCTCAAGGTCATTGCCAAAGTCTGATTGCAAAAATTCAAAAAATTGAAACCTCAGGCATCAATGGGTTAATCCTCATTTTTTCCATCTGCTGATATAAATGCTTCCCCTATTCTTTTTCAAAACTCAGTTTTCTTGAGTGAAAAAAATGGAGCTTCTGAGGTGGACCTCTTAGAAGAAGATGGTAATAAGCGTATTTTTAAAGCAACTTGGGAAATGTGGAAAGACTTCTGCAAATGGGTCTGCCCACATATAAAGAAAACCTTCATTCTGAATGTGGAAAATGCCCTGCCTAAGGCAGGGAATAAATATTCTTATTGTCTCATTCAGCTTAAAGATAGGTAACCATTGATGAAATAGAAAGCCCACCAAGGCAAAGAAAACTATCAAAGATAAAATATGAAACAAATATGGCAAAATGATAAGCTCAGATAAATCTGATTTTAAAACATAAGAGTTTATGATCCCTTAAACATTTTGGCACATTAGAAGTATTTCACAATTAAAAAGTAGACACATTTATAATGCATAGCTTCTCCCTGTTCTCTCAGAGAATTTGCTCTACATAATAAAGTAAAAAGAATCTTGATTCTTCATTTATCCCCTGGCAGTTTGAAAGGGAAGGGTGATTAAAAGTGGGCTGGATACTTTACACTTATTAAGAGGCATCAAAAGAACGGAAAACAACAAATGTTGGTGACGATGTAAAGAGACTGGAATCCTTGTGTATTGCTGGTGGAAAGGTTAAATGGCACAACCACTACGGAAAACAGTAGTTCCCTAAAAAGTTAAACATAGAAATGCCATATGATCCAGTAATTCTACTTCTAGGTATATACCCAAAATAATTGAAAACAGGAACTCAAACAGGTCATTGTATGCTAATGTTCATAGCAACATTATTTACAACAGCCAAAATGTGAAAACAACCTAAATGTCCATCAATGATAAGTCAACAAAATGTGGCATATACATTCAATTATAAAAGGGAATGAAATTCTGACATGTACTACAACATGGATAAACCTTGAAAACATTATGCTACATGAAATAAGCCAGGCACAAAAGGATGTTATACAATTCTAGAACCAGATACCTAGCATAGGCAAATTCACAGAGATAGAAAATATAGTCGTGGTTACCAGGAGCAGAAGATGGGAAGAATGAGGAGTTACTGTTTAATGGGTATGAAATTTTTGCTTGGAATCGTGGAAAAGTTGGATACTGGTTATGGTTGCCTAGCACTATGAATGTCTTTATTGTCACAGAATTTTACCCTTAAAACCAGTTAACATTGTACATTTTATGTTATCTGTATTTTACCACAATTTTTGAAAATCAATACTCAGGAAAGAAAAAAAGAACTGAGAGAGAGGCCTCTCTCCCTCTTTGGGAATCCTAGAATGGAGAAAAAAAAATACGAATGAAGGAACTGATAAAGAGAGAGATAGTGACCAGCAGCAAGCCAGCAACACGCCTGGGCTTACAGTGAAAAACATTCGGTGCCAAATCTCAGGCAACATGTAAACATTTACAAAGAGTGAATATCACTCTAGAATTCCAACTATTCCCTAATGTGCAATGTAATCACTCTCCCTGACCCTCAAACCTCGACTAAGTCAGCCACACACAGCAGTCATGTTCCTCTGGTGATGCAGAATGAAAGGAGAGAAACAATGCCAAGAAAATATACAAAGTGGAGGTAGGAACTAAGGATAGAAACTAGACTGAGATGCCCAGGAAATTTTGAGAATTAACATTGAGTGTACAACCTCAAAAATCCTCAGGAAACTAGAATGGACCTGTATTAGTCCATTTTCACACTGCTGATAAAGACATACCTGAGACTGGGAAATTTACATAAGAAAGAGGTGAAATTGGACTTACAGTGCCATGTGGCTGGAGAAGCCTCACAATCGGGCTGGAAGGCAAGGAGGAGCAAGCCATGGCTTACACGGATGGCAGCAGGCAAAGAGAAAGTTTGTGCAGGGAAACTCCCATTTTTAAAACCATCAGATCTCATGAGACTCATTCACTATCATGAGGAGAGCACAGTAAAGACCTGCCCCCATAATTTAATTTCCTCCCACCAGGCCCCTCCTACAACACATGGGAATTCAATATGAGATTTGGGTGGGGACACAGCCAAACCATATCAAGGCATAAGATTTGAAACAGACACAAATTAAGATTTAAGTACAATTCCAGGCAATAAGACAATGACAGAACAGTAGGACTGAGTGAAGCAGGTGTCTGGCAAGCCCAGGCAATGAATAAACATCAAAACATCCATACAAAATGAGTGAGATAAAGCAGAGATAGTAGCAGACTCAAGGTACTCAAAATTGAGAGAATTTGCTTGTTCTTATATAAAATAAATTATTATTAATCTCAATCTCAAGTCAAGAGTTATGCCCAAGGTAGAAAACAGACAAACAGGAGACTCTAGCTGAGGTGAAAAATACTTTTTTTAAAGAAAAAGTTACCCACTTGGCAGAAAGATCTCAGCCACTAGATCTTTGTGCTAAGCTATGGGCCTTGGAAACAGAGAACTTGGTGGAGAATCATTGAAAGGAAGCTGATAGTTCTATGATACAAGCAAGCTGCCAGAGCAGCAAAAAGTTTAATAGAACCAGAGAAGAGAAGAGGTCTCTTAGGATCACATCAACTCTGGAGAATGAGAAGTGTATGTGCACGCCCTAAGCTACATCAGCTCAGGGGCAATCAGAGCCAGGCATGAGGCAGTACTTTTGAAAGTACTCTCCAAACTGCACACAGACTCATCAGCTAGGAAAGGAGTCTCACCAGCACATGGGCTTAAACACAACCTCTGACCAAACACCGAATGAACAATCATCTACTGTAAACCAGGGACAATCCCTAAGTAGCCAGGCTAAAGGACTTTTTTTTTAAGGGATGAGGAAAGGTGAGTCCTAGCAAAGCCATCAGAGAACACACACTACAAGAGAAATAAGACTTTGCAGATTTATTTCAGCAAGTCACTAAACAAATAAACAAATAGCCAAGTAAACAACAGCAAGAACCCCCAAGAGGAAGGAATCAATACCCAAATTTGCTCCATTATCTGATCTTCTCCTCCCAAAAATTATGAGACATGCAAAGAAATAAGGAGGTGTTATCCATACACATGGGGAGAAAATCAGGAAGTAAAATTGGTTTTCAAATGTCCCAGATGATAGACTATGCAAAGACTTCAAAACAGCTTTTATGAATATGTATGAAAATTACAAGAAACCAATCTTAAAGAATTGTAAGAAGGTAAGATGACAATGACTCATAAAATGGAGAATATCAATAAAGAGATAAAAACCATTATATCACACTTGTAATCCCAGCATTTTGGGAGGCTGAGGCCGGTGAATCACGAGGTCAAGAGTTCAAGATCAGCATAGCTAAGATGGTGAAACCCTGTCTCTACTAAAAATAGAAAATAATTAGCCAGGCATGGTGGTAGGTGCCTATAATCCCAGCTATTCAAGGGGCTAAGGCAGAGAATTGCTTGATCTCAGGAGGTGGAGGTCACAGTGAACTGAGATCACACCACTGCACTCCAGCCTGAGTGAAAGAGCAAGACTCCATCTAAAACAATAATAATGAAATATTTACTAGAGGGGCTCAAGAGGGGCTGGAAGAAGAAAAAATCTGCAAACTTTAAGAGATATTAATAGAGATTATGCAATGTGATGACCAGAGGAAATAAATGAATAAAAATAAAAAGAACTTCAGAGAAATGTAGGATACCATTAAGTGCACCAATATACACATCATGGACTACCAGACGGAGAGGTGTGAAGAGAACAGAAAAAATATTCAAAGAAATAATAGCTGAAAACTTCTTATATTTTGTTCTGATATTTTTCATTTTTAGGTGACATATTATACTTGTATATACTTATGGGATTCAGAATGATATATCAATACATGTATACAATGCATATTAAGCAAATCCAGGGTAATTAGCATATCACATCAAACATTTATCATTTCTGTTATGAACATTCAAAAGTCTCTCCTCTTTCTGAAAAATATATTAAATTATTGTTAGTCATACTGACTGTACAGTGCCACAGAACCCTTGAACTTATTCCTTCTGTCTATTTGTAACTTGTAACTATTATCCAACCTTTCTTTATTCTCTCCTCCCCCAACCCTTCCAGCCTCTAATAACCACAATTCTACACTATACTTCTATGAACTAAATTTTCTTTTAGCTCCCACTTATAAGAATATGCAGTATTGGAGCTCCAGTGGCGCAATCGGTTAGCGCGCGGTACTTATATGGCAGTACAAGAAGAATATGCAGTATTTATCTTTCTGACTTATTTCACTAAACATGTCCTCCATTTTCATCTATTTTGCCATAAATGATAGGATTTCATGCTTTTTTATGACTGAATAGTATTCTCTTGTGTATATATGCCAAATTTTTTCACCCATTAATCTGTTGGATATTTAGGTTGATTCCCTATCGTGACTAGTATGAATAGTGCTACAATAAACACAGGGGTGCAAGTGTCACTTTGATACACTGATTTCCTTTCTTTTGGACAAATACCCAGTAGTGAGATTGCTAAATTTTATGGTAGTTCCATTTTTAATTTTTTGAGATACCTCTATACTGTTTCCCACAATAGCTATACTACTTTACATTCCTACCAACAGTATATAAAACTTTCCTTTTCTCCACATCCTTGCCAGCATTTGTTATTTTTTCATCTTTAAGATGACAGCCATTCTAACTGGGGTGAGATGATTATCTCACTGAGGTTTTGATTTGCATTTCCCTGATGAAAGGTAGTGTTAAGTATTTTGGCTATTTGCATGTCTTCTTTTGAGAAATGTCTATTTAGATACTTTTCCTATTTTAAATCAAATTATTTAGAAAACTTCTCAAATTTGAAAAAAAACCCACATCAATCTATACACAAAGAATCTCAACAAACTCTAAGTAGGATCAACTTAAAGAGGTCCAAGCCAGACATATAATCAAAATATTGAAATCCAATGATTAAAAAAAAATCTTTAAAGCACAAGAGAAAAACAACTCCTCATGAACAAGGGAATCTTAATATGATTAAGACCTGACTTCTTGTGAGAAACGGTGGAGGCAGAAGGCAATAAGATGACATTCAAGTGACTAAAAGTACAAAAACTGTCAACCAAGAATCTTATAACCAGCAAAACTATACTTTAAAAATAAAGATGAGAAATATTCCCAGATGAACAAAAATGGAAATAATTTGCTGCCAGTAGGCCTGCCATACAAGGAATACTAAAAGAAGTTCTTTAGGCTACTAGCAAATGACTGACATCAGAAACAAATTCAAAATAAAATAAAAAATAAAAAATTGAATGCCAGTAAAGGTAACTACATAGGTAATTGGAAAAGACAATTTAATTCTGTCTTTCTTGTCTTAACTGATTTTAAAAGCAACTGCAAGAAGTAAATACATAATTGTATAGTTGATCCTGTAACATAAAAATAACAGCACAAAGGAAACAGGTAGGAAGACTTTATACTGGAGTAAGAAAATAATATCAGATGGTAATTCAAATCTACATTACAAAGTAAAGAGAAGCAGGAGTAAATAAAAAAATTATCATAAAAAGCTCCATAAATACAATCTTGCCCTCCTTCCTTCTCTCAGTTTCTTTAAAGGACATACAATGTAGTGTTGCGTTAATAACATGTACAAATTTAATATGTATAATAATGGCACAGAAAGGAGAAAATGTTCCAAATAAAGAAAAGTTTTTAGAGTTCATTGAAACAAATTCAGAATAAATCTGAAGTAGATTCTGATAAGATGTTTGATTGTAAACCATGTAGCATATACAAAGTAACTCAAGAAACAATTTGAAAGTCTTTAATAGAATTAAAATGTTGTAGTAGAAAATATCTAATAGTTAAAAAGAACACATGGAAGAATACAGAATACAATACATTAGGCATACAGAAAAACAAAAAAGCAAATGGTAGATGTAATTTCAATGATCCAAACAGACTGAAGCTAGATAACAGAAAAACATATATCATACAAATAACAACAATAAAAGAGATGCAATATGGAATAGCTACCTTAAGATCAAATCAAACTGACTTTAAAAACAAAAAAATTACTGCAGATAAATAGGGATATTTTATGGATATTAAAGGGCCAAGCCATCAGGAATGTGTAGCAATCATAAACATGTGTGCCTAACAATAAAGCCCCAAAATACATGAAGCAAAGTCTTCAATTTTACAAAATTAAAGGGAAAAATGGACAGTTCAACAACAATAGAGAGAATCTTCAATATCTCATTTTCATTTATGCAAAGAAGATCAACAAGGAAATAGATATTTGAACAACACCATAAACCACCTAACAGACTCCTATGGAACATTTCACCCAATAGCAGTCAAATTCACATTCTTCTCAAGTACATATGAAACATTTTCCAAGATAAACAATATGCTAGGCTATAAAATGAATCTCAATACATTTTAAAATATTGAAATAATACAAAGTATGTTCTCTGACCATAATGGAATCACATTAAATCAGTAACAAGGAAATCTGGAAAATTCCAAATATATGGACATTAAACAGCATACTCCTAAACAGCCAATAGGTTAAAGAAGAAATCACAAGGAAAATTAGACACTACTTTGAAACAAATGAAAACAAAGACACAACATACCAAAATTTATAGGATGCTGTTAAAGCAGAAAGAAATTTATGATGTAACTACTCATATTATAAAATAAAATAGATCTCAAAGCAGTAACCTACGCTTCCAATTAAGAAACTGAAAAAAGAGGAGCAAACTACTTTGGGAGGCTGAGAAGGGTGGATCACCTGAGGTCAGAAGTTTGAGACCAGCATGGTCAACATGGCAAAACCCTGTCTCTACTAAAAATACAAAAATTAGCCAGGTGTGGTAGTGGGTACCTGTAATCCCAGCTACTCGGGAGGCTGAGGCAGGACAATCACTTGAACCTGGCGGCGGTGAGTGGCTGGGGGGGGCAGTTGCCGTGAGAAAATAATGAAGACTAGACTAGAGACAGATAATAAAATAATAGAGAAAATCAAGACAGCCAAAACGTGTTTATTTGAAAAGATTTTAAAAATTAACTTTCAGCTAGACTGGCCAAGAAAAAAAGGAAGACACAAATTATTAAGATCAGAATGACAGAATGCATATTGCTACCAATCTTAAATAAATAAATTTTTCTGTATTTTAAGGGAATACTATGAACAGCTGCATGCCAAAAAATTAGATAATTTAGACAAGATGGACAAAGTCATAGAAAGACACCAATTACCAAAAATGATTGAAAAAAAAATAGAATATCTGAATAGACCTATAGAAAGTAGACATCAAATTAGCAATTTTACAACTTCCCACAAATAAGGCCCAGGCCCACATGGTTTTATTGATGAATTCTACCAAACACTCAAGAAAGATTTAGTACCTATTCTTCACAAACTCTTCAAAAAAGAGGAGGGAACACATTTTCACCAACTGTATGAGGCCAGTATTACCGTGACACCAAAACAAAAGATACAACAAGAAAACAAACCACAGACCAACATCCTCTATGACTGTAGACACAAAAATCTTCAACAAAATGCAGCTGGCCCTCCATATCCATGGGTTCAGCAACTATGGACTTAACCAATCGCAGATCAAAAATATCCCCCCAAATTAAAATTAACACAACAATAAAAAATAACATAAATTAGGCCAGGTGCAGCGGCTCACACCTATAATCCCAGCACTTTGGGAGATCAAAGTGAGTAGACTGCTGGAGCCCAGGAGTTTGAGACCAGACTGGGCAACATGCTGAAACCTCACTTCTACAAAAAAAAAAAAAAAAAAACCTCACAAAAATTAGCCAGGCATGGTGGCATATGCTTGTAGTCCCAGCTACTCGGAAGGTTAAGGCAGAAAGATCACCTGAGCCCTTTGGGGCGGTCAAAGATGCAGCGAGCCATTATCACACCTGACTTATCCAGCCTGGGTGACAGAGTGAACTATCTGAGGCTGGGTAACTTAAAAGAAAAGAGGTTTAATTAGCTCACGGTTCAGCAGACTGTACAGGTTCTGGGGAGGGCTCAGGAAAGTTACAATCATGGCAGAAGGCAAAGGAGAAGCAGGCAACATCTTACGTGGCCAGAGCAGGAGGACGAGAACAAAGGAGGAGTGCTACACACTTTGAAACAACCAGATCTCATGATAACTCACTATCACAAGAACAGCAAGGGGGAAATCTGCCTCCACAATACAATCACCTCCCACCAGGCCTCTTCTCCAACACTGGGGATTGCAATTCAACACGAGATTTGGTCGGGGACACAAATCCAAACCATGTCAGCATCTGACAAAGGTCTAATATCCAGAATCTATAAGAAACTTAAACAACTCAACAAGCAAAACACAAATGACCCCATAAAAAAGTAGGCAAAGGACATGAATAGACACTTCTTAAAAGAAGACATATAAGCAGCCAACAAATATATTAAAAAATGCTCAACATCACTAATCATTAGAGAAATGCAAATCAAAACCACAATGAGATACCACCTCACACCAGTCAGAATGGCTATTATTAAAAAGTCAAAAAGTCACAGGTGCTGGTGAGGTTGCAGAGAAAAGGGAACATTTAGACACTGCTGGTAGGAGTTCAGCCATTGTGAAAAGCAGTCTGAAGATTTCTCGAAGAACTTAAAACAGAATTACCATTCAACCCAGTAATCCCATTACTGGGGTGTATACCCAAAGGAAAATAAATCCTTCTACAAAAAATACACATGCACTTATATGTTCATCACAGCAATATTGACAGTAACAAAGACATGGAATCAATCTAAATGCCCATCAATGGTAGATTAGGTAAAGAAAATGTGGTACATATCTACTACAGCCATAAAAAAAAAAAATGAATGAAATTATGTCCTTTGCAGCAACATGAATGCAGCTGGAGGACATTATCCTAAGTGAATTAATGCAGGAACAGAAAACAAAATATTGCACGTTCTCACTTATAAGTGGGAACTACACATTGGGTACACAGGGACATGAGGATGGGGAAAATGGACACTGGGGACTACTGGTGGGGGATAGGGTGAAAGGAGCAAGGATTGTAAAACCACCTGCTCACTATCTGAATGACAAAATCATTCATACCCAAACTTCAGCATCATGTAGTATACCCATATAACAAACCTGCACATGTACTATCTGAATCTAAAAGTTAAAGTTACTATTATTATTATTATTATTATTATTATTATTATTATTATTATTTGAGACAGAGTCTTGCTCTGCTCAGGCTGGAATGCAGTGACGCAATCTCGGCTCACTGCAACCTCCGCCTCCCAGGTTCAGGCGATTCTCCTGCCTCAGCGATTCTCCTAACCACCCATCCACCTGAGAGGCACAAGCTTTTGGCTTCTCTCTTTTTTTTTTTTCTGAGAGGAGCACAGGTAAGCCAGAAGAAGTTAAACTTAGAGTTTTTCCATTGTGCCATTTCTCTTTGCCTGGATAGGAGTTAGATTACACCTGCAGGCATGTGCCACCACTCCCAGCTAATTTTTGTATTTTTAGTAGAGACAGGGTTTCACCATGTCGGCCAGGATGGTCTCAATCTCTTGACCTCATGATCTGCCCACTTCGGCCTCCCAAAGTGCTGGGATTGCCGGCATGAGCCACTGCACCTGGACAAAAGTTGAAATTATTAAAAAATTAAATAAAAGTAAAGTATACAGAAGAATGCACGTAGGCTATATGCCAATAATATAACATTTTACACAAGGATCTTGAGCATCTGCAGATTTTGGGATCCATGGGGAGTTCTAGAACAAATCCTCCACAGATGCTGACAGACAACTGTACTAGCAAACCTATTAGATTGGCGCAAAAATAAAATTGTGTTTTTTGTCAAAATAATTCAGCAATATATAAAAAGAAATATGTACTATAACCGAATGGAATTTACCCTAGGAATACAAGGTTGTTTTAACATCTAAAAAATCAACGTAATATACCACATTATCAGAATAAAGGGCAAATATAATCATCTCAATAGATGCAGAAAAAGCATTTGACAAAAATCCAACACCCTTTCATGATAAGAACAAACTAGGAATAGAGGGGGCTTATTCAACCTGATAAAGGTTATCTACAAAAATCCACAGCTAACACTGTACTTAATGGTAAAAGACCAAATGTTTTTCCTATAAAAGCAGAACAAGACGAGGATATCCTTTCTCACCACTTCTATTCAACATTGTACAGGGCATTCTAGCCAGAGCAATTAGGCAAGAAAAGAAATAAAAGGCATTGTAGACTGAAAGGAAGAGGTGAAACTATATAGAGAAAATCCTAAAAAATACACAGAAAATTATCAGCATTAATAAAGAACTTCAACAAGGTTGCAGGGTACACGGTAAATATTAACAAACCAATTGTAGTTCCATACATTTGAAATGAAAGTTGCAAAAATGAAATTAAGAAAATAATTCCATTTACAATAGCATCAAAAGAATAAAATACTTAAGAATCAATTTAACAGAAGAAATGTAAAACGCATAGACTACAAACTAGAAAATATTGCTAAAAGAAATATTTTTTTCTTTTTCTTTAAGAGACACAGTCTCACTCAGACACTCAGGCTGGAGTGCAGTGGCACCATCATGGCTTACTACAGCCTTGACCTCCCAGGCTCAAGAGATCCTCCCACTTCAGCCTCCCAAGTAGCTGGGACTACAGGTACATGTACCCATGCCCCGCTAATTTTGAAACAGAAAATTTCCCTTGACCCCTCTGTGGGCCTCGTGACAGGGATGCCTTGCTTACTCAGCCTAGAGCTCTCAATCCCTCCCAGGAGGGAGAGCAGTCAGGTGAGTGGGCGCAGGAGCCAGAGTGAGCACTTTTGGGCACGGACGGGAGCAAAATTTCATGCAGGTCCCATACCAGCATCTAAGGGGGCATATCCATGACCCTGGAAGCCCCAGAGGGCACGTGTTAGAGTGCTCTTTTAGTTTTGCTATCCACAGATAGCTTAGGTGTTTAAGAGCTCAGTGGACTGACCCTCTGCCTCCTCGTGAGGACAGAGGGTCAGTGTGATAGCTTTATGTATCCTGAGCTTTCTGTATCCCAAGCTCTTGTCCAACGTCCAGGAAAAATCAGGTTGTACAAACAAATTGATGTTCACGATTGAACAAATCGTTAAGATGGCAATGTTAACCAAATTAAGGTACATATTCAATATGATCCTTATCAAAATCTGAGCTGGTTTTTCACAGAAATTGATAAGTTGGTCCTAAAAATGCTATGCAAGAGCAAGGGATCCAAAATTGTGAAAACAACCTTGGAAAAGAAAAAGTTCCTATTTTTTATTACCTGCTCGCTTCCTAATTTCAAATCTTACAATGTTCTAGTAATCAAGATACCATGATACTGATAAAAAACAGACATGTAGATCAACGGAATAAAATGGAGCATTTAGAAATAAACCGACATTTATGGTCAATTGACTTTTGACAAGTGCCAAATAAAATGGTCTCTCAATAAATGCTGCTGGGACAATTGGATAGCCAAACCAAAAACACCCAGAAAGGGGGCTGGGCACGGTGGCTCATGCCTATAATCCAGCACTTTGGGTGGCCGAGGCGGGAGGACCACCTGAGGTCAGGAGTTTGAGACCAGCCTGACCAACACAGAGAAACCCCGTCTCCACTAAAAATACAAAATCAGCCGGGTATGGTGGCACAGAGGCTGAGGCAGGAGAATCATATGGACCTGGGAGGCAGAGGTTGCAGTGAGCTAAGATCATGCTATTGCACTCCAGCCTGGGCAATAAGAGTGAAATTCCATTTAAAAAAAAAAAAAAAAGACTCAGAAAGGATCATAGACCTAAATGTAACAGCTAAAACTATTTAAAAATAAAAAATGCTTAGAAGAAAATGTAAGAGCAAATTTTCATGATCTTGGATTGGGTGAAATTTTCTTGGACACAGGAAGAAAAACACAAGTAATGAATTTTTTTTAAATAGACAAACTGGACTACATTAAAATGCAAAATTGTGCTAAAAATGATACCATCAAGAAAGTGAAGAGACAAGCCATACAATGGGAGAAAATATTAGCAAATAACATATCTGATAAGGGCTTGTATCTAGCCTACATAAAGAACTGTTGTAACTCAGTAACTAAAAGGCGGCCCAATTTTTAAAACGGGCGGAGGATCTGAATAGACATTTCTCTAATGAAGATACACAAACGGCCAATAAACACATTAAATAATGCTCACTATGATTAAGGGAAATTCTAATCAAAACCAAAATTAGAAGCCATTTTACACCCACTAGGACGGCCATAATCAAAATGACCATAGTAAGTGATGGGGAACGTGTGGAAAACGTGGTACCCTCATGCCTTGCTAGGGAGAATATAAAATGGTACACCCACTGTGGGGAACAATTTTGTAGTTCCTCAAAGGTTATAATACAAAGTTACCAAATGATCCTGAAATTCTACTCCTAGGTATATATTCAAGAGAAATGAAAACATTTCTATTATTCTCTCCAACTTTGCCTCCTAACGTGTTATCTCATAGTCAAAAGACACGGTCTTGACATGGCTTCCATATTCCAGGAAAAAAGAAGGTCAAAGTAAAAGAACAAACTTCAAAACATGCTTACTAGTTAAGTATGCCACTTTTTTTTTCCAGGAAAACAAGAGGTTTACCAGAAACTTCTGTGTGTTCACTGAGTAGAATGTCTGTCCTATGGTCACCCTTGGATAAAGATGACTATGGGAAAGGGTGTGGGTTCAGACCGGGGCAACCATCCAACACTGTCTACCACCATAACTCATTTATGCATCGCTTTATTTAGCACTGTCTTATACAGATTTACTTCACCACTGGACCTTACAAATTTACATATAGTTAGGCTTAGGTGACACCCATGCGTGGGGTAGGGTTTCAGATATCATCTGGTCTAACATGCCCCACCTCATGATGAGCAGGGCATCATTCACGTTTCACTTGAACAATTTACAAATCACCATTTCATCAGGTAGTCCATCTTGGCCATTGACAGCTATAATTACAAAAGTTCCCCTTTGGCCAAGCACGGTGGCTCATGCCTGTAATACCAACACTTTGGGAGGCACAGGAGGGTGGATCACGAGATCAAGAGATTGAGACCATCCTGGCCCGTCTCTACTGAAAACATAAAAAGTAGCTGGGTGTGGTGGCATGCGCCTGTAATCCCAGCTACTTGGGAGGCTGAGGCAGGAGAATCACTTGAACTCAGGAGGCGGAGATTGTAGTGAGCCAAGATCGTGCCAATGCACTCCAGCCTGGTGACAGAGCGAGACTCCATCTCAAAAATAAAAATACATTTTAAAAACCCCACACAAACAAAAGTTCCTCTTTATACAAGCTATATCTAACACCATGTGGGTTCAATTACCAAAAATATTAGTAGTTAAAGGATGTAAGTAATTAAGACACAGTATATCTCATTTAAACCTTGGAACAGCTATTTAAACTGATAAATAGGCATCATTCATCTCATTTACCCAAGTAGGAACCTGAGCCTCAGCAAATTTAAGAGACTTTAATCCAGACTGTGCAATACTGACTCTAGGTCAACTTCTTTCCATGAGACAGCACTTCACATATTTCAAACAGGGGTTCTTAAGTAGTTGGGGTTCATCAAACAACGCATGGATCAGTTTCAGATGGTCCATGAAGTTCTGAAAATTATATTCAATATTACATATGTGAGCCTGTTTTGTTTTGTTTTGTTTTGTTTTGTTGAGATAGAGTCTCACTCTGTTACCAAGCTGGAGTGCAGTGGCACGATCTCGGCTCACTGCAACCTCTGCTTACCCGGTTCAAGTGATTCTCCTGCCTCAGCCTCCTGAGTAGCTGAGGTTACAGGTGCGCACCACCATGCCCAGCTAACTTTTGTATTTTTAGTAGAGATGGGGTTTCACCATGTTGGCCAGGATGGTCTTGATCTCTTGACCTCGTGATCTGCTTACCTTGGCCTCCCAAAGTGCTAGGGTTACCAGTGTGAGACACCGTGCCTGGCTGAGCCTGTTTTCATAGAGGCTCTAAAAGAATCTGTGACTGACCAACGAGTTAACAACAATTGATGGAAAGATGATGATGAAGCACTTCTTCCTGGAGTTTTTACCTCCCAGATGAAACATCTCTAGTTTCTCTAGTCATGCCTCTTGATTTCCCCTAGGCAGTTAGTTACAGGGTGTTAGTAATTAAGACATAGTCCTATCTCATTTAAACCTTGGAACAGCTATTTAAACAGATAAACCCCACTCAGATGTGTTCTTCCTCATTGTATCAAGTGAGAGTCACCTGAAAGTCACAATCAATTCCTTGCAATCTCCCATCCTACCTGCATTTTAACACAAAAGCTGCCCATTTTTCTTTTTGGTGTATACTAATTCATATGCACTTCTTCATCTCAGCTACCATGACCATTTCCAGCCCGGGCTCACGTAGTCTCTTCATTGCCCCCTTCCTGGCCCACCTTTCTTCAGCCATCTTCATGTGGGAGCCAACAGGCTTTCTAAATTATTAAGCAGATCACATCACTCTCTTGCTTGAAAACCCTCAGTGGCTTCCCATGACACTGAGTAAATTTCGGCCTCCCACCCATAGCACAAACCTTGAGTGGTATGACCCAAGCCTTCCTCTGTGATGCTACCTCACTCTCCCTTCTGCCCTCCTTTATTGCATTAGAGTGACAGCAGTCTGCTTTCAGTCCCTAGGGCATGGCAAATTTCTTCCCATCTCAGGACTCTTACACTCTTCTGGAATGCTCTTCAACCTATTTTTCCCATCCTTCCACTCTCAGTTTAAATATTATTTCCTTCTAGATATTGCCTCTGACACTTTCTAAATTAGGACCCAATCCCCACTACCTATAAATCTCAGCTCCCTCATAAGTTTTCATTAGCTAGACAGATAGCTTGTGTGTGTGCTTAATGATTTCATTTTCTCCTTTAGACTATAAGCTCCATGAGGGTAGTTTTCATATTTGTTTTTTGTGGTTTTTTTTGTTTTTTGTTTTTTTTTTGAGATGGAGTCTCGCTCTGTCGCCCAGGCTGGAATGTAGTGGTGCCATCTCAGCTCACGGAAATCTCCGCCTCCCAGGTTCAAGCAATTCTCCTGTCTCCGCCTCCTGAGTAGCTGAGATTATAGGCACGTGCCACCACGTCTGGCTAAGTTTTGTTTTTAGCAGAGATAGGGTAACACCATGTTGACCAGTCTGGTCTCAAACTCCTGACCTCAGGCGATCCACCTGCCTCAGCCTCCCAAACTGCTGGGATTACAGGCATGAGTCACCACACCTAACCTCATATTTGTCTTTTACCACTGTATTTCCAGTGGTTGGTACAGTGTTTGGTGCGTGATAAATACTCAAAATTTCACTGAAGGGAAAGTTGACTTCAAGTCCTCTCACCATCCTGGACATATTCTAATTTGAAATATACACCTTAAAATATGGTCCCCAATACTAAACTCAAATTTCCAGGTGTATTCTATTTCAGAGGGGTCTAGGCATGCCACATTTACATAATTCTTTTCTCATCTCCAGTATCAGAATAGTCTAATTCATGAACCTAAACAAATAGTCTAATAAGGTCTGTGGCTGTGTGTCTCTGCCATTCATAGATGTGACCATTCATATATACAGCTACTACAGTCTCAATGTCTGTGTCCCTGTCAAACTCATATGTTGAAATCCTAACCTCCAAGGGGATGATATCAGGAGGTGATTAGGTCATGAGGGAGAGACCTCATGAATGGAATTCATGCCCTTATAAAAGAGGCCTGAGAGAAACTCCTTGCCTTTTCTCCAAGGTGAGGACAGAGCAGGATGGCACCACCTACGAGGAAACAGACTCTCACTAGACACCGCATCTGCCTTGATCTTGGACTCCTCAGCCTCAGGAACTCTAAGAAATAAGCTTCCATGGTTTCAAAGCTACCGAGTTTACGGCATTTCATTATAACAGCCCCAATGGACTAAGATACCAACATGCCACAAATTAAAGAAGGATTCTGAGTAAAACATCAGCACCAGAATGCAAGCCTCTGGCTCACAATTCAGCACTCTTTGTACTGCCTCCCTGAAGTCAGGTGGAATGTCCCCAATTAAACTTTGATCCCCAAGTAAAAAGTATTTCAATATTTCAGCCATGGGTGTGTATACAATGAAGAACTCTATTCTATGATCTGCCTCCAAGACACATGGATGGCTCACACCATCCACGTTTCCCCTTCTCGCTTCATGCAGCAAAGCACAAAGGCACCAAGAGTCCCCAGTATCCGGGCTGGACACAACAGCTTATTTTCTGAGTGACAGGGGTACATTCAAAAGATGTGCTGTAATTCAGATATGGAAACAAGCTAGAGCTGGGAGAGCCTGCTAAGAAATCGACTTGCCATCTCAGCTTTGTGAGATAAGCAAAAC
This sequence comes from Aotus nancymaae, assembly GCF_030222135.1. NCBI lineage: Eukaryota > Metazoa > Chordata > Mammalia > Primates > Aotidae > Aotus > Aotus nancymaae. The sequence goes on along the minus strand of NW_026988443.1, from coordinate 25,033,808 downwards.
ATAAAATCAAACGAGTCTGCTGAAATTATTACCATCTCCCTATCACCAGCAGTGATGTGGTGGATGGCGGGGGAGCATCAATCACCTGAAAATATCTAATCACAGTAGAGACCTTTCATATTACCATTAAAATTCTAAACTGCCCCCAGCCTGATTTCTTTTAAGCAAAGGCCCACAGGCCTTACACATTTCATGGCGAATTTCTCTGGTTATGTAGGCTGTATTTTTTTCTAGTGTCTCACTTTTGTCCTCTTCCCCCTTTCCTTCTCTCAGTTCAAATGGACACAACCTGGTTCCTATCACCTAGAGATGAATTAACCTTTCCAAATATCCTGACACTGCCTTCCTAGAAAAGTTCCCTGGAGCTCTGTAGCTGTTGGGGAAGAGAGGCAGCTTGGCTTTGACTTTAATATACATTTCGAAATACCTTTTGCAGGACGGCTGGAAATAAGGAACTAATAACAAAGCACTTCTAAAATTACCGGTACATCTGAAGCATTCCGCCTGGTGCATGGCCTTTGAGGGTCTTTAATTCATCAATTAAGTGATCAAAGATCTTATTCAAGATACAATTACATGTTCTTTTTGCGCAATCGTACTAAAATGGATAGCATTCCGAAAATCAAAATTTTTAGCTCTGGGTTCCAGAGCTAAAAATAAAAACAGACAAAATGACACCCAAACATTCATCACTTTCCAAAAGCAAGGCTATGATTAATCCTTAATGATCCTGGAATATGAATGCTAGGACAAACCACTCCACAATGATGATGTCAAAGGAGGAACTTGAAGCTTCCACACTCCTTAAAGCAGCTACTATGCATTTAGGGTGTAGCCAGGTCCTTTCAGAACCAGGATATGGGTGAGAGGCTAGACAGAGAAGTCCGGGCTACTGGCCAAAGCCAACTCCAAGAGCAAAGAATTTCAGTAATATAGAATAGAGGTCTTTGAGTGACTGCCGATGACCTTTGTCACGTACACAGGATTAGTCTTCCTTATACCACTAAAAACAAAACAATGTTATGGCCCAAGAATTAGAAGGAAATGTTTCTTAAGTTACCACAATTCTTCTTAATCCCTGTTCCCCAGGGGCCAGTTATTATGATCGCGCTTTGTCTGATCGCATTTTATCCTTGATCATCTAAAAGAGGAGTTAGTAAACTATGTCTGTAAAAGTTAGGATAACAAAAGAAACTGTGGGCCCCTTAGTCTCTTTTGCAACCACCCCATTCTGCAATCGTTTCATGAAAGCAACTAGAGACGACATGTCAGTGAAGGGGCATGGCTGTGTTCCAATAAAACTTTATTCACAAATATAGGCACTGGTCCATAGTCAGTAGTTTACTGGCCCCTGCTCTGTAACATGGTCATGACTATAATCCACACTTGGAACGTTTAGTCTACTCACTAAGTTTATGCAGTCTGCAACAGCATCCTTGTTCATAGGCTGGGTAGTTGGAAGGAGGATGCCTGCTGAGTGTGATGGTTTTGGGGCAAAAATAGAATTGATCTGATAGGGGGAAAAGTTACTAAGCCACCAGTGTAATTTCATATGGTTTCCCCTTCAAAAAGTTCATTTCATTCTCCAAATTTTTAGGCAACGTTGTTTCTTTTTAAAGAACTAAGATTTCACATTGCATCCCAGTTATTTACTACGTGAGTTTGGTCTTAACAAATAGGATTTCGTTATTCTCTGTCATCAATGAAACAACCACATGTGGTTTTGATTGCTAAAATTGTGATAAAATTCACTGTATCCTTTAAAAAAGTGATTGAAAAATTTTCAGACTGCTGTGGAGAATGTAGGGGGGAAATGAGGGGATTGAATTTCAACAAAAGACATGCCAGATTTTTTTTTTTCTTGCTCTCAATATTCAACATTCTCCCACTACTCAGTATCTAATTAGATACCGGAACAATGCAGGGACCATGTGTTTCTCTTTAAGCTTTTGGTACAGTTCATCGCACTATAGTTAGCACTGGATACACTTAGGTGCCCCTCCAGAAACCAGTACTGGTTACATCACATGCTATGTCACAATGGAACATAAATTAAGTGCGCATGCTCCAGACATTCAAAACACTTGCAGTCATTTTGGTTTTCCCTCTTTTTATTTACTTCAAACCCACATTCATTTTGATGCTTGAAAACTCTCTCGTCTCCCAACTTTTTTTCTGCTACCCCTTGCTACCCAGAGCATTTTCTGCTTCTCAGAAAAATCACAGTCCAATTTATTTTAAAAATCATACGGGCCATGTAATAGTTCTATCCACATTGTTTGAGCTCTGTGGAAATGATTGGCTTGATTGACTTATGACTAACAACAAAACACAGTGAATTTATTGTAAACACCATGGCCAGCCACCATATCACATATATAGGTCCTTACATACAGATAGTCAAAAAGTGACAATGGGTATCAAAGCTGTCTGCTATGTGATTTGATTCCTTCACTGACAATATGAATATCTGAGAACCAACATCCCATCATGCTCTGCCCTTTCTAATACAGAACTAGAGAAGAAAATTATGTAACTCATCCATTTGCACGGGAAATGTTGAGGATGCCAAAAAATACACAGACATAGTCAGACCTTTTTTAATTTAGAAACATGTGTTGTTTGTGAAGAAGCATAAATATCCTAAAACTCTCTTCCATATGTCTGCTTTCCTCCCATTGGGCTACGTTCCAAAGAGGCTCTAGTAGTTCCAAATCTGGCTTCTATGTTTGTATCTAAAATATGAAAAACTAATGCTGAGCAGGCTTTATAAATGCTTTTCATCACAGTGACTAATAAAATATTGCATGAAATTGTGTTTTAATTAAAATGATGGTTTAATTTTTTTTTCTTTTTTCCAAGACGGCATCTCACTCTGTCACCAGGCTGGAGTGCAGTGGTACAATCTTGGCTCACTACAACCTCTGCCTCCTGGGTTCAAGTGATTCTCCTGCCTCAGCCTCCTAAGCAGCTGGGATTTCAAATGCACAACACCGCACCCAGCTAATTTTTGTATTTTTAGTAGAGACAGAGTTTCACCATGTTGGTCTGGGTGGTCTCCATCTCTTGACCTCATGATCCGCCCACCTCAGCCTCCCAAAGTGCTGGGATTACAGGTATGAGCCACCACGCCTGGCCAGCTTAGAATTTTTTAATACATAATATTTGTACATATTTATGGGATGCATGTGATATTTCAATACATGCATAAAAGGTGTATAATGATCAAATCAGAGTATTTAGGATATTCATCACTGTGAACATTTATCATTTCTGTCTAGTGGGAATATTTCAGATCTCCTCTTGAAGATCTATTTTAAATACACATTGTTATTTTAAGATACATCGTTAACTATAGTGACTCTACTGTGCTATCAAAAACTAGACTTATTTCTTCTATCTAATCTTATGTTTGTACCCATTAAACAATCTCTGTTTTTCTCCCACCCCCACCCCATGCACACCCATCCCAGCCCCTGCTATCATTCTACTCTCTACCTTCATGAGTTAACTTTAGCTCCCACATAAATGAAAACATGTGATGTTTATTTTTCTGTGCCTGGCTTATTTTACATAACATAATGACTTCCAAGTACAGCCATGTTGCTGCAAATGACAGGATTTCATACTTTTCATGGCTGAATCGTATTTCATTGTGCAGATATGCCACATTTCCTTCATTCACTCATCGGTTGATAGACATTTAGGTTGACTTCATATCTTGGCTATTGTGAATAGTGCTGGAATAAACACGGAGTGCAAGTATCTCTTTGGTACACTAATTTTCTCTCCTTTGGATAAATACCCAGTAGTAGGATTGCTGAAATGCATGGCAGCTCTATTTTTAGTTTTTTGAGACACCTCTATACTGTTTTCCATAATTTACATTCCCACCAACAGTATATAAAAGTTCCCTTTTCTCCATATCCTTGCCAGTTTTTGTCTTTCTGATGATAGCTATTCTAATTGGAGTGAGAGGATTATCTCATTGTGATTTTGACTTGCATTTCCCTGATGATTGGTGATGTTATTTTTCTATATACTTGGCTATTTGTATGTCTTCTTTTGAGATATGTCTATTTAGATCATTTGCTCACTTTTTAATCAGATTATTTAGGGTTTTGCTGTTGAATTCCTTGTATATTCTAAATATTAGTCCCTTGTCAGATGAGTATTTCGCAAATATTTTCTACCATTCAATAGGTTTTTTCTTCATTCTATTATTTCCTTTACTGTGCAGAAGCTTTTTAGTATAATACAGTCCCATTTGCCTATTTAAGTTTTTATTGCCTATGCTTTTGGGATCTTAACCATAAAATCTTTGCCTAGACCAATGCCCTGGAGCATTTCCCCTATGTTTCCCTCCAGTAGTTTTTAGTTTTGAGTCTTATATTTAAGTCTTTGATCCATTTGGGGTTAACTTTGGTCTATGGTGAGAAATAGGGATCTAGTTCTTCTGCATATTGATTTCCAGTTTTCCCAGCATCATTTATTAAAGAGCATGCCCTTTCACCAGTGTATGTTCTTAGCACCTGCGTCAAATTCAATTGGCTATAAATTCAGTTCGACTTGTTTCTGGGTTCTCTGTACTGTTCCATTGGACTTTGTGTCTGTTTTGGTTGCTGTAGCTGCGTAGTCTATTCTGCAGTCAGGTAGTGTGATACCTCTAGCTTTGTTCCTTTTGTTCAATACTGCTTTGGCTGCTTAGGCTCTTCTGGGCTCTTGTGATTTCATATAAATTCTATAATGTTTTTTTCTATTTCTGTGAAGAATGTCATTGGTATTTTGCTAAGGATTGCATTTAATCAGTATATTGCTTTGTAGTATGGTCATTTTAATAATATTAATTTTTCTGATCCATGAATATGGGATATCTTTTCATTTGTCTATGTTCTCTTCCATTTCTTTCATCAGGGTTTTGTAATTTTCCTTGTAATGGTCTTTCACCTTCCTGGTGACATTTATTACTACGTTGTTTCTTTTTTTCTGCAGCTATTATAAATGGGACTGCCTTCTTGATTTCTGACTGTTAATTATTGGCGTATTGTATACAAATGCTAACAACTTCCATACTTTAATGTTGCATCCTGCAACTTTATTGAAATTATTTGTTCTAACAATATTTTGGTGGAGTCTAGGACTTTCTATATGTAAGATCGTATCATCTGTAAAGAGGGACAATTTGACCTACTCTTTTTCAATTTGCATGCTTTTTTTCTTTCGCCTGATTGCTCTGGCTAGAACTTCTAGTACTATGCTGAATAGAAGTGGTGAAAGTATGCATCCTTGTCTTTTTCCTCTATGAATACATAGAGGAAAGGCTTTCAGCTTTTACCAATTCAGAATGTTAGCTATGGGTTTGTCATTTATGGCCTTTATTATGTTGAGGTATATTTCTTCCATGCCTGACTTGTTGACAGTTTTTATCATAAAAGGATGTTAAATTTTATCAAATGCTTTCTCCATATAAGTTGAGATCATCTTGCGGTTTTGTTCTTCATTCTGCTGATGTCATGTATCACATTTATTGATTTACATACGTTGAACTATCCTTGCATCCCTGGCATGAATCCCACTTGACCATGGTGCATTATCTTTTATTGTGTTGTTGGATTCAGTTTGCTAGTGTTTTGTTCAGGACTTTTCCATCTATGTTCATCAGGGATATTGGCCTCCAGTTTTTTGTTGCTGTGGTTGTGTCCCTGTCTGGTTTTGTTATCAGTGTAACACTGGTCTTGCAGAACAAATTAGGAAGAATTCCCTCCTTTTACATTTTTTGGACCAGTTTGAGAAGAATTGGTGTTAGTTCTTGATAACTCTGGCAGAATTAGACAGTAAAGCCATCTGATCCTGGGCTTTTGTTTATTGGGAGGGTTTTCTTAAATTACTAATTTAATCTCATTATTCATTATTGGTCTGATTAGGTTTTCTATTTCTTTGTGGTTCAGACTTGGTAGATTTTATGTGTCCAGGAATTTATCCATTTCTTCTAGGTTTTCCAGTTTGCAAGCATATTGTGGCTTATAATAGTGTCTGATTTGGTTTATTGAAAGGTCCCAGGAAAGTGACTCTCACCCCATAAGGGACTCACTCACAAGCCACACTGAACTGTTTAACAGACCTACCACTAACTAATCAGTTCTTCATTTCTTACTTGCTTTTCAGTAGTTTGTTTCAATTATTTTCTCTTTTTCTATAACTTTATTTGGTGCCATTTCATACTATTTCCAAGACAGAAATGTGAGCCTTGAGCATCTAAGAAAAACTTAATTTCAAAACCGTATGAAGTGAATTCAACTCAAAGGATGGGGATAGTTTGGGTGAAAATATGAATAACTTTGATCATTTCTACCTCAAAAGACTATTGCCAAGTCAAGTATTTAGTCAGGGCCTGATTCAAAGCAAAAACACAATGAAAAATGATCTCAGCTCATCTTCATCTCTCTGGTCAAAGGAGCAATAATAGCTATATCCAATTTTTACAGGAGTCAAAGAGATACATGTAATGATTATTCTATATATATAAATTACCAGCATTTTAAAAGGGAATTCATTATGTTATAAACAACTTAAAATTTATATAAAGCAGCTTTCTTCAGTCCAGAGTTCTGTCCTGTGAGTGGAACTACCAACCTATTATTTTAAAGTTTGCCTTTATATTGAAGTTTCTCAACTGCTTATATTCATTTTTCTTCCCTGAATCTTTTCTAGGTCCATTACACTTTTACTCAGTTACAGCAAACAAAGCAACATGGGATGGCTACTCTGGCAGTAGATACAGTATGGTCTTAAAATAGTATATTGTTATATGCTAAAAGACATAACAAGTCCTATACACAGGTGTGTACAAAATCTCAAGTTATTTTCTGCTACAACTGTCAGCCGCAGGGATAGATGTAGTTTTCTCTGGCTGGCTACTTTAGTAACTGGCAAGAGTCAAGATGGAAAAAGGTTCCTTTCCCCTATTCATTAACCCAGAGAATGCTGCCAACTACTGTTTTGTTTAAGCTATTATTTTGTTTAGCTTTGAAAAATTTTTTAAATATACAGTAATAAATGCTTTTGGAAAAAGCATGGTCATCACTTATAGAATTAAAATATATAGAATATATTGCAAAACTCCACCTCCAAAAAAAAAGCTGATGAAAATTAAAATGAGTACACAAGTCATGATACAAAAGATAGCAAACAGTGAAAATATATTCTAAAAAGCTCAGAAAGAAATCAGAGTAATATAGATTAAGCTATCAATCTTAATAATACATAAAATAAGTTAAAAACTCAAAGACAAAAATTCTTAGGTTACAATTAAAGAAAAAATACAATTTACCTAAGCACTTACAAAGTGACACAGAAAGTTGAAAAGCAGGACCAAGCATGGTGGCTCATGTCTGTAATCCCAGCATTTTAGGAGGCCAAGGCGGGCAGATCATGCGGTCAGAAGATCAAGACCATCCTGTCCAGCATGGTAAAACCCCGTCTCTACTAAAACATACAAAAAAAATTAGCCAGGCGTGGTGATGTGCGCCTGTAGTCCCAGCTACTTGGGAGGCTGAGGCAGGGGGATCGCTTGAACCTGGGAGGCGGAGATGGCAGTGAGCAGAGACTGCACCCCTGCACTGCAGCCTGGCAACAGAGCAAAACTCCATCTCAAAAATAAAAATAAATTTAAAAAACGAAAGTTGAAAAGTAGAAGGATAGAAAAAGATATGGCACACCAACATATGACCAAAAGAGAGTAATAGTTCCCATATCAGTAAAAGCAAAAAACAAGGCCAAAAGTACTTAATAGATAAAGAAGGTATTATGTTCATAAAAGGTACAATATGTATGAAACTATAATAATCATTAACATTTATACATGGAAAAACATTGCCCTGAAATAGAAAAGTAAATTTAGAAGAAGGAAAAATCAACAAACACAAGAAACACCAGGATATAAATCTGACAAATTAAATAGTCAGAATGTAAGTAACAATACCTTCACACAAGTCAAACATTTTAATACCCATGGAATTTAAGATTATTTTTGCCATGTATTACCTATAAAGAAATACTAACTTCCAAACAGTAAAAATTATACAGGAAGTATTTTCCATTTTTTTTCCACAGTATAATAAACATTTAAGCATAAGCAAAACCAAACAGAACAAAACAAAAACCTTCAGCAGTTTGAACACTTTTTTAGACCCCCTAATAGAAATTCTCAGATTATTTAGGAACTAATCACAATGATCATACCACTGTAGTAACACTCAAGATGCATATAAAGTGATGCCCAGAGGCAAATTCATAGCCCAAATTGTTAGCTTATTAGGCACTAAAGACTCAAAATAAATGGCCTAAAATATTCAAATCCAAATATTATTTAAGTGTGTGTGCATGTATTTAACACATATGGTATAATTTTAAAGAAGCCCATGTACTAGCTCATCATGATCAACCTCTATACTCACAGAGGAAATATTAATATTTGGTGGTCAGCTGCTATCTACCATCTGTGGATGGAGAAAGGAAGACCTGCCAGTAATGCACCACTGATATGCTTGGAGAACACTCTAACAAGAAAAAATGAAAAGAAAAAAATACCACTGAAGCCAACATGAGCCTACACTAGCTATAAATACTAAATAACCTGCATTGGAAGTTCCCAAACACTGGTCTATGCAAATAGTATCCAAGTATTGGGTACCTATTGTAAAAAGTAGCATTTGCAGCTCTTTCCCTGGAACTTTCAGATTAGAATCTCCAGTAGTACATAGAGGTCTGTCTGTATCGTAGTTACTTTTGGCAAACCCCTAGATGTAGATCTCAATTTGTTAGTATCAGGCAGTAAGGAAAATTTACCTCATGTTAATGCAGGAAACAATAAAGAACAGTTAACTTCAAGTCTTGCTGAGATGAAAGAGACTATTTCATCACTGAACAAAGAGTAGAATAGAAAAAAAGGAAAAAGGAGAAGTAAGAGGAGGACAAACCACCACCATCTAAGAACAAAAATGAATTCTTTGAAATAAAAAAAAAAAGTATGGGGGTGTTCAATAACAGCAGTGAAGGGCAGAATAAATCTTATGAAAATGAAATGAGTGAATCAGAGGCCAGGAAGAATTCTCCATGCATAAGAGTTCTTAAAAGAGCAACTAGAATAGAAGAGTGTGATGGGTTTGCAATGTGTTGGTTTGGCAAGACTGAACTACATTTCCCAGAATTCCATTTGTTGTATATACATACATCCTATTTATGTACCACTGTTCTAAGTAATTACGCATCTAATCTTCACGGCCATCTTACAGGCTTGATGCCGTAACTCTCCATATTTTATAGGTAAGAAAATTGAGGCACAAAAGTTTATATGGTTTGCTCAAGCCCCCACAACTAGTAAGGGTTGGACCTGGGTTTGATATCACCTCTACTGCCTCCAAGGGTACACCTTTTTAATTACTACAAATCACAGAGTAATTAAACCAGTAAAAATATTCCTTGTCTGAATACTTGTTGCTAATGTGCTTCTGAAATTTAATGTATTTAGTCATGAGCCACATTTTGACGTTTTGTTCAAAGACAGACGGCATATATAATGATGGTTCCATAAGATTATAATGGAGGCTGGGCATGGTGGCTTACGCCTGTAACCCCAGCACTTTGCAAGGCCAAGGCAGGCAGATCATTTGAGGTCAGGAGTTCAAGACCAGCCTGGCCAGCATGGCAAAACCCCATCTCTACTAAAAATACAAAAATTAGCCGAGAATGGTGCCATATGCCTGTAATCCCAACTACTTGGGAGGCTGAGGCAGGAGGACTGCCTGAACCCAAGAGACAGAGATTGCAGTGAGCCAAGATTGCACCACTGCAGTCCAGTCTAGGCAACAGAGAGATACCGTGTGTCAAAAAAAAAAAAGTTTTAAAAAAAAAAGATGATAATGAAGCTGAAGAACTCCTATCACCTAGTGATATTGTAGGTTGGCATATAACCTTTTCTATGTTTAGCTACATTTAGATGCACTATTATTATCTTTGCATTACAATGATCTACAGCATTCAGTAGAGTAGTAACACACAGTACAGGGTTGTAGCCTGAGAGCAACGGACTAGAACATGTGGCCTAGGATTGTAGTAGGCTATACCATCTGGGTCTGTGTAAGTACACCCTATGATGTTCATAGAACACCACAATCACCTAATGAGGCACTTCTCAGAACATATCCCCATTGTACAGCAAGTCTATTGTGTTTGTGTTTTCCAATTCACGAGTTAATTTCTATTGCTGCAATGTAATTAACAAGGTTGGTCTTTTTCATTCCTAAATGTACTGTTTTTCCTGAATGGAAAAAAGTATACTCCTAAAAAATTCAAACTAAGAAGAAATAAAGAAAGTGAAAACACCCCATGATTCCTGCCTCTGCTATCACTTTGTTGGACATAATTCCAGGCATTTTTTTATGCGTACTGCTGGAAGGAAGGCAGGGAAAGAATTTGGGGAGAATTACACAAGAGGCTTCATTTGAATGATAAGCATATAGGTATTCATTTAATTATTATTTATATCTTCTATATCTAACATTCCTTTGTAAGAATAAAATGATTTGATTGAAAAAATAAACAAGCTGCCTTTCACCATAAATGGCATGCTTATTAATATAGTTGCTGGCTTTATTAAACTTTCTAACAGTAATCAGATACAAAAATACATCTTGCTACTCTGCAATTCCCAGGATTACCCTTAGAAATCTGAACTGTATGCTATGAAAGTGCTTAAACAACAAGTAAAAAACACTTGTACTCAGAATTGCCAATTACAACTCCATAACTTTATGTACTCCCAGGAACAAGCAAGACAACATATTCTTTTCCAGGACATTTTAATAAAAATAATATTAAACAGTCATATGCTAAGATAAAAGCACAGTTACTCTGTGCTCAAACACCGAATATTCCCATTGTGCTGCTTATTTAAAACAAATAAACACAAATATTGTGTTTTATTTAAAACACAATAAAAACAGGATGTGACCGGCACAAATCTAAGAACCTTCACACATATTAGCTCACTTAATCTTTACGCCAACCAGTTAAGGTGGGAAATGTTATTCCCATTTTACAGATAAGGAAGCTGCGACTCAGAGAGGTTAAATCATATGCCCCATGTCACAAGGCCACTAAGTGACAGCTCCTGTTTCCAACCCAGACTCCTGCCTGCCAGTCCAGTGTTCCTTCCATTATATCATTGAATAGGTTGGTTTTCCTAGTGGGAAACAACAGACTTGGGCCAACCATGGCTGATGAAAAATGAACAAGGATAATGGGTAATACAGAGAACTTAGGGCAATACAGACAAAAAGGCCCCAAATCACACCACAGAGCCAGTGGAGAGAGGGCACTACTGTCACTGCTGAGCACTAAAGAATATCAACAGAGAACGTGGGCTCTCTCACTAAATAAAGCACCAGCACTGCTGTTCCAGGAACATAGTCTTCATGCAGCCACTGCCCCTACCAAGGAAATGACCTTGAGGATGTCCCTTCCTGTGACTCTGGGGGTCACCCCTGGACTCTAGATGATGCCCACTTGTACTCCAGCTGCAAGAGGGCCAAAGGTAATTTGGTAGGAAAACAAGTAACCGGCATTTTCAGCAAGAGGCAGAGAATACCTGCAATGAAACTCACTAAGATGAGAGAATCCAAAACACAGGAAGGAGGCCCAGATACTGAGTGGTCAAAAAGGATGACAAGTGCTCACTGAAGGACTACCCTTTTACCGTTCCAAACGTCAACAAATGTTTTTCTTCCTCAGACTTTTTCTCCCCACCTCCCAAAATAAAGCTCTTGCCTAACATAATACAAGCATCCTTATCTAATCTAAAAGCATTCCTGGCCAGGCTTGGTGGCTCACACCTGTAATCCCAGCACTTTGGAAGGCCAAGGCAGGAGGATCGCCTGAGGTCAGGAGTTCAAAACCAGCCTGGCCAACATGGCGAAACCCCATCTATATCAAAATGCAAAAATTAGCTGGGCGTGATGGTGCACACCTGTTAATCCCAGCTACTAAGGAGGCCGAGGCAGAAGAATTGCTTGAACGCAGGAGACGGAGGTTGCAGTGAGCCGAGATCACGCCATTGCACTCTAGCCCGGGCGACAGAACGAGACTTCATCTCAAAATAATAAAATAATAAAAGCCAGTCAGCCTTCCTTTCTTCCTTCCTGAAAAAACCAAAGGCCTTTCAGTTTACACTTCCAGCTACAAGCTCAAGATCTTCTCTGATACTCTCACTTTTCAATATTCTATAATCTACAGACTCAGCTGTAAAGTTAGTAATCCCTAACATACACACTATCAGATAGGAGAGAAAAGAAAGAGGAAGAGGTAAGAAAATGTGTTAAGATATATAAACAAACATGACACACAGCAGGTAGGAAAATACAGGCAGATGCTACAGTCATCTGCAGATGGATGTGATGCTGTGGTGTGGCTTCATCCTTTCCCCCCTTTTCCTTCCAAGTTCTCTTCAATTTCATTCTGCTACTCAGCTGACCAGGTTTCTCTACCCAATATGATGACCTGACCTTCATTCCTGAGGGATTTGAGATACTGATGTGTTCTTCCATTAAGTGTTAGTCACTGGAGCAGTATGAGGCGGCATCCCAAAACATCCCTTGGGTTCCATACTCCTTGTTGCTATTACATAGCAGTCACCTTACTGACCAGAACAGTCTCCCATGCCAACCCAGAACTTCCTTTTTCACAGATTTGGCAAATGGCAGGAGAAGTCTGAGATAGCTAGGTGGGTTGGCTCACCCTCTCGATCAACGCAATCACTGCTATTCCCTGATGGAAGCCATCTTCCTCTGGGTTTTAAGCCTCTAAAGCAGCAGATCACAGTTTCTGAGATAGGAAATGTCCCAAATATAGTTGCTAGGTATTCATCATTCCAACCATTTCTTTATTTCAACTACCTGACTCCAGAATTTTATCTACAGGGTGTTTTCTTGAACTTAACTATTCTTGAAATTACTGATTGTTACTTCTCCAGTCTTCTGTTTTTTGAATTTTGTTTTTTGTTTTTGTTTTGTTTTGTTTTTTGTAAGACAGGGTCTTGCTCTATCACCCGTGCAGCAGTGCAGTGGCATGATAATGGCTTATTGCAGCCTTGACCTCCCAGGCTCAAGCAATCCTCCCACCTCACCCTGCTGAATAGCTGAGACCACAAGTGCATGCCATCACACCCAGCTTGCTTGCTTATTTATTTATTTTAGAGATGGGTCACCCTATGTTGCCCAGACTGGTCTCAAACTCTGGACTCAAGTAATCCTTCCACCTCAGCCTCCCAAAGTGCTGGGATTGTACGCATGAGCCACTGTGCCTGGTCTCAAATGGTTTCATAAGCATCTAGTATCCTGCATGAAAGCCTTTTCTGCCTAAAATACCTGAAGTGATTTTTGTCTCCTGCACTGAACCCTGACTAATACAGAAAGTAATTTTTGTGAGTGGGTCATTAGCTGTACTTGTGAGAGATACCACTGCTTTTTACTCTCTCTCAGCTCCCAAACTTACACATTCGTTGTAAGACAGACACAGGATTACGTGGTAATCACTAGTTCAAAGCACACATTCCATCCCATAGGACAGTACCTTTACTTCACAAGGTAGTCTCTGATCTGAATCTGTAACAGAGTCATCAATAGGCCATCCTACCATTCTGGGTGATTCCATAAATTGCAGGAAATGGTTGATCAGGCCTTAGTATCCATTCCTACCATTTTGTATATGCTTTCCTAAGCTACAGAGGCTAGAAAACTAAAATTTTCTTTCACAAACTCCACTGCAGCTTCTGGGAGATGCATCACTCTTTTGTGTTACATCCGCTGCCTTATTTCTTTCAATGTAGAGAAACTATGTTTAGAAACTATGTGGTGTGGGACACCATTACAGGAAGTAAAGCCTTCAATCACTCTAAGATGGCAAGCTGGCTAAAGCATGGCAGGCAAGCAATGCAAATGCAAATTCTAATTCAAAATCACTTTTGCTCCTTGATGATCTCCACTGATGAATAGTTAGGTTATGGATGGTCCCCACTGGGCATGGTACCATACTGGGGGGCTGCAGCTAGCAGGCTGAGCATTCATTAATGGCAGTTTACAAACTGAGGCCAGGCTACTGCTGAATGTATTTGCAATGCTAAAATAGTCCTCTTTGGGTTGGTACTAATTTATCATGCAAAACCAAAGGTAATTAAGTGTCCATTTTCCCCCTTAATCAGTCATAGGAACCTCCCCTTGAAAACCTAAGTGTGAGTTGAGAAAAACCTCCTTGAACTAGATGCCATATATAGCACTGATCTGATTTGGCTATATCCCCACCCAAATGTCATCTTGAATTCCCACATGTTGTAGGAGGGACCCAGTGAAAGGTAACTGAATCATGGGGGCAGGTCTTCCCCATGCTCTTCTCGTTTTACTAAGTCTCACAAGATCTAAAGATTTCATAAGGGTACATTTCCCTGCACAAGCTCTCTCTTTGCCTGCTATCATCCATGTAAGACATGACTTGCTCCTCCTTGCCTTCTGCCATGACTACAAGGCCTCCCCAGCCATGTGGAACTGTAAGTCCATTAAGCCCCTCTTTCTTCTATAAACTGCCCAGTCTCAGATATGTCTTTATCAGCAGAATGAAAACAGACCAATACAACCACCTCTACTTGAAAACCCATTTCAGTTTCCTACACCCAAATACATGGCTAGGTGACTTATGTGACATGCATCACAGGCAGCTCACACTAAATAGTTATCTAGTAGGTCATGGTTAAACATTTAGTCTCTCTAGGAGCCTTAAAGCAAGGGGAGAGCTGTTTCTCAATAGACTAACTGCTTGATTAAGAGAACATGGCTTTAATCCCAAACCCCAGGGCTTTTACTATGCTTTTCCTGAGACTTAATACAGTCTTCATACAGCATCACAATATGTCAAGACACTTGGAGTAATGAGCAAGAAGGTATGTCCTGGCAGTCAGAGAAATCCCTCAGGAAAAAGAATTCCAGTTCTGGAAGTTGAAACTTTGAAGCAGTGAGGGGTTATGGGTGAGGCCCTGACAGCTCTGGCTATACCTAGTAAGTGGCTTCAAGCAGCAAAGCCCCATGTGGGATATGCTGCCTTCAAAAGGAAAATATACCCACGAGGTGCTGTTTCATTGTTAGTGGTAGAGGATTCAAACTGCAGCATATATTGTGAAATGTTCCAAACCACTGAACCCTCAGAAACTTTACTAGCAACTAGATCCTTGTCTAAGAATATCTCTCATTCTCTGGCATTCATGTGTCTTGCTAGAGTATCTAGAATGTCTACCACTTCTGTTCTCCTGATCACATCTGCATAGTCATTGGTGTCCTGGATTAGTTAGATATCTTTTAGGATAATGAGATGATCAAATTCCCTAGAGATTACATCATGGCTCAAGGTCAGAGAATTTATATAACTCTGAGGCAAAGTGGCAACAGTATATTGCTATCCATGCCAAGTGTAAGCAAAGTGCTATAATGTTCTAAATTTATGTAAAAGGGAAAACAAGATTTGCAAGATCAGTAAAAGCTATGTTCATTTGCTTCAGTAAAGATACCACATTTGGAAAACCTGATGTAACTGAAGTCACCACCTGTTAAGCTTATAATAATCTATCAGCATTCTCCAAGTATAGTGGAGAGTTATGTCAGGAAGCAATAGGAATCAGTATCTCCACCTCTTTCAAGTGGCTTCTTATGACGTTTGCCGCTATGGTTCCCCCAGGGACGTGGTATTGCTTTTCATTTACTCTTGGTATTCAGAGGAATTCCAGAAGTTTTCATTTAGTCCTTTCTAGTATAATAAGTGAGAAGTCAGTATGGGGTTCCATGGTTGCTGATGATATATGTATTTCAATGGTACATTCATGAATTAAAGAAATAAAGTATGTATTCAGAGTCCCACTGGGCCTACAATGAGACAGATTTGAGTTAGATCTCCGTCACCTGAATTCCATAAAACCCACATTCTAACAGAAGAACCACAGTGTGTTATGGATCACCAGGACTTAGTGTTAGCTCAGAGTTAATATCTAACACTTTCTGAAAGGCCTCAACATTTCACTTCTCCCACCAAGTTCCCATTTACTCAGGTAAATGGCTTAGGTCCCTTTGTAAAGGATAAGATGTATAGCCACTAATTGCGATGTCATTGTAGATTACTCTCTCTCAAGGATATTTGACTTTCCCTTTGTTTAAAGAAGGCTGGAACTATAAACTTTTATAGATTTGGGACTTTGTTAAGAGGTCATGGCCATTGAAGTAATTTAAGTCAGGCCTTGATTTATCGAATATGCAATTTCTGTTACTCTTATTGAGTAGAACCTAATTGGACTGACAATCTATTATAATTCTAGCTACTTCCAAATATTAAAGTTGATCAAATCATTATCCCACCAGCTATGATGCATATTATGGCAACCATAATCACTTTGTCTCTAGTGGTTTTGAGTTGCCACTTAGCCTCTGCCATCCTGGGATCTGGTAACCTCCCTGAAATCATGGAAACTTGCTGTATGTCTCACCAGCATCATTAGCTTACCAAGAATGGTCACTTTGTCCCTCTTGCAGACCTGGAACACTCTCATTACTGTATTTCTAAATAACTGAAGAGATGATCTTCTGAATCCTCTTAGAGGACATGGTACAGTTAGGCAAACAAGATAAATCCATTCCAACATTTCTAACTTCCTGAGGAGCTGAATGCCTAGTGTGGCACCTAGCACACTCACTCACTTGAGGTACCACATGGAATCCAGAAGCTGTGGTAAGTAAATCCACATCAACAAATTCAGCCAAATTTGAAATTATGCTTTTCCTTATTAATTTACCCTTAGAATCCATTTATCAGATTTTTGCAAATAAAACTTATCAACATCTTGCAGTTTTGACTTTGCAGTTGGTATTCCAAGGCATGCTGAGATCTGTCTTTAGATAGGGATCTGGGGATAGTGCATGATGTCAAGAATGGGCCATAAGGAGGATCGAATTCTCTTTGCAAAGGAGGTCATCCTGGTTTTCGACTAAGATAGGCAAGAAGGCTGCTCCAGCCAACAAATGAGACTCATGGGGCTGGGATCTCATCATACTCTGCTCCTTCCCTGTATTTCTACCCCAGTTCTAAGGTTCTCCTCTCTCAACCAATACACTTTCACACCTCGCTGTAAATTCAACTGACTTGGCAGCTCAGCCAACCTTGGGATTCAAGCTTTACATTTTTGAATCTCTTCAGCTCTGTGCCAGCAAAAGAGAAGATACTCTTTTGGTGCTATAATAGAAAGTCTCTACCTAAGCCAAGAATTTAGGACATTGAGCTTATTCTTTGGCTTTGAACTGTCCAGCATCTTAGAAGCAACCAGGCCTAGCACTCCTTATTTAGCCATTTACGTCTTAAGTTGCACGTTAACAGAAACCTATGTTGGTTTACCGGAGCAAAGAAGATGCTCATTAAAAAGTATTGTCTAGCTCACAGAATGGTTGTGGAAACTGAAGATCCAGGTGCAGAGATACAAAGCTAGGTGTCACACTAGCATCACAGCAGAGAACTCTTCTAGTGAGGGCATCCCTGCTGCCACTGCTGAGGGCCGGTCAGTGCGGTCTTCACTGCAGACATACCCATCGGTAGACACTAGATGCCATGACCAGCACTATTGCTTCTGCTCCCCAGGAACTCAATCTTTCTACAACTCACTTCAGCTCTGAAATGAGGGTGTCCTATGAACAAAATCTGGGAAAATACCTGGATTCTCATTGCCAGACAGCTTTGGAAGTGTCATTTCTCTAGTGGGAGGCAAGCGCCACTAAGACTCATAACATTGCAGAATTCCCCCCAAAACAGAAAAGAGATTCTGATAACAGAGATTTATCAAAACACCAATGATATCCCACAGAATAAAATGAAAAGAAAAAAAAATTTTAAAGGGGTTTCTAGAATTGAAGATGATGCATGAAAGTAATACTTCGTCCATAAAATTGACAGATTTAAAAAGTTAAAACACCCAATGCTGGTAAGATGTGGGGAAATGGCATTCTTATACCCTATAGAAGTGGGAACTTTCTGGGCCAGACACAGTGGGTTCACGCCTGTAATCCCAGCACTTTGGGAGGCTGAGGCAGGTGGATCATGAGGTCAAGAGATCAAGACCATCCTGGCCAACATGGCGAAAACCTGTCTCTACTAAAAACACAAAAATTAGCTGGGCCTGGTGGTACAGGCCTGTAGTCCCAGGTACTCGGCAGGCTGAGGCAGGAGAATTCCTTGAACTCAGGAGGCGGAGGGTGCAGTGAGCCAAAATTGTGTCACTGCAATCCACCCTGGTGACAGAACAAGACTCCATCTCAAAGAAAAAAAAAAAAGAAGTGGGAGCTTTCTGGAGTAATAAAGCAGCACAGCGCTCACCCCGAAGCCTTTTCATTTCTTCTTCTGTGCCAATCTGTCACCTCCACAAATTTTCTAACAAGTATTATTTTACCCCCAGAGAAGATAAAGTATTATTATTCAAATATTTAAGAAACATTACCAAGCATTCTGGCAAAACAAAGTTCACATTTGGAAGTTCTCTTTGGAAAAACCTACTGAATATAATTTTTTCCTTTTTTTCCTTTATATTCATGTGTGCATTAAGCAACTATTTACTGAGTGCCTGTCCATCTACCTCATATCAGCACTTGGTGACTGTGAGGATATTGATACTGTTTTATCAACTACATTCTTTAAATTGGTGGAGAAACCAGGATGCAAATTTGACAACTTCACATTCTCAGGGTGAACCTGAGTTGGCATCTCAAGTCCTAAACCTTTTTAATATACTCCAGTTGCTCTGCTACAAATTAAAGTGACAATGGGCACTGGATATTTGTATAGCGTAGATCCTCCCAAGTATTAGGAACTGATGCCCCAGAGATCTGTACATTTCTAAGCCCCAAATTCACTGCCAACAACAGCCAACTCTACACAGGGTATATCTGATTACAGATCTAGAGTTCCTGAGCTATTGTCCTTAGACTGCACAAAAGGTCAGTTGCAAAGTAAATACTGTATTTTAAGAGACTGATTCCACCTCCAGCCACCACCCTCCAGGTATTTGGTTCACCAGTGGCTAGGCTGATAGAATAATAGCTCAACATTAAGGAGCTATGTAAGGAATGTCGAGAGGGCACTCGCCTGGTCTGGAGCTTTAATATGTTTTGTGTGAAACTGTTGAGTTCTTGATCATTGTTTTTGTTATTTGAAGTTCTTTTTGGACAATTTGAAATTTGGTAGTAATTTCAAGGAGGCTTCCTGGCATGTGTTCCAGATAGGTCTGCACATGAAAATGATAAATCAAGAGATTTATTTCCTCCGTAGGTCAAAATCATCATTACCTTCCCCTTGCCTTTTGGAAGAAAGGAACTTTATCCTTCTATGTGATTTATTCTTTTCATGGGCATCCATTCAGCACAGAGCTATTGTTTCAGAACAGGGAAAATGTATTCCTTTTACAGGTTTACTCCTCCAACTGGAATTTGTTTAAGTAGGTTCCACTGCACAAACACAAAAAGCCGTAATGCATGCAGACTGGGTCGGCCTCATGCCATCAGATGTCACCGCTGACGGGTGATGGCACTTATATAGATTTACACAACAAAAACTACATTAAAAATGTTAAGGTGATGAGACAAAGGCACAAAGGCCTAGAAATTCACAGCTTAGGATTTAAACATACTATATCTAAGAGGAAGGGAGTGCATTAGGGTAATGGGAAGGTGACAGCGGCCCTATTATACCTACAGTACTAGACACTTAATCCCGAACTGAATCTCCTGGTGGTGCTGGCTTTGTCTCATTCTTAGGGGCTTATGTTTTTTAATGACATTATTGTTGTGTAAATGTTCTTGTTTTATAAAGTAATTTCAGGTTGATTATCATCTGTTTATGCAATTAGTGTAATTACCCCTAATTACAGAGTAGAAACAACATATATAATTAGTTTATTAGAGGTATAACTGTGATATGCAATGATTTTTAAATCTTTAGGAAACTTTGTTAACAAATATTCCATGCATGTGAAAGCAAAATATTTAGATGTCAAGCTCTCTTACATTACATATTTTTTTCACATGCTCAGTAATCATTAGATTTATTGCCTGTCAAATTTAGTGTTAAAAATCATAGTGCCATATTAGAGGGAATATAAATATTAAAACTGTGCTTAAGAAAATTAGAAACACTCTCGTGTTTTCTTTAAGGTTTGGTTTTGTAAATCTCTCTTCCATTAAGATTTCTTACCTACAGAGTGTCACCCTCAGGTGAATTTTGACAGTAGTTATAAACCTAGTAAAGAGATTTCTATATGACATCATGACATATAATACACACGTTCTATTACTTTCCTAACAAACTAAGAATATTTGATCCCTGATCCCTGACCCCCAGATTTGATTTCTTCCTCTGATTCTGAACCGAAGGAAAACTAGAAGATGAACTAAAAATGCTTTGACATTAAAGAAACACTGAAGAAACAGATCATGAAATCAAATGATGCATGCTTCCAAAATCAGCCAAGAGTGTTATGAAGGAAAGCTGAATATAGTTACTGAAAAACTAAATTCAAACACAAGAAATGTATATTAATGTAGGTTATCACCATTTATTTCCTTATTTCATGTATTTCTGTTATTGGTCACTTAAGAGAATATTATTTAACCATTCCTTCACGCCTCAAAATATTGAAACTAACAAACGTGTATAAGTAAACCGAATGCCGAGATCTGCTGCTTTTCAATTAGGCAACGTTCTCCCATGTGGATAAAAACCATCGAATATCCTCAATTATCGCTTACTGCTGAGACAAGGATTAGAAAGTCTAATTTACACCACTGGAAATTTCAGCAATAATATCGGAAAAGAAACTCTAAACATTAGCAGCACATTACCGTAAAAATGCTATGCTTCTTTTGGCTACAGCGTAACTTTCTGAACAGTGAATTCCATCTTTATCAGAAGGCAAATACTCTCAGCATTTGGTCTACAAACAAACTTCCATGAAAATGGTGCCTGGGCTTCAATTATTACTGAAGCAAAATACCAACTTAAGATTTTAGTCTTTTAGCTAAGACAACTAACTTTTTGGAATCACTCTAAACATGTTCAACACATAAGTTTACTTAATGAATGGAACAAAATTTCTAAAAAATTCAAAGTCAAAAGGTTTTTAATTTAAGATTAGTGGAAACAGTTGTGTGCAGTGGCTCATACCTGTAGTCCTAGCACTTTGGGAGGCCAAAGCAAAAGAATTGCTTGAGCCCAGGAGTTCTAGACCAGTCTGGGCAAGATAGTGGTTTCATAGTGAGACCCTGTCTCTCCAAAAAGAAAATTTAACAAAAATTAGGTCAGTCACAGTAGCTAATGCCTGTAATCCCAGCTCTTTGGGAGACCAAGATGGGCAGATCACCTGATGTCAGGAGTTCAAGACCAGCCTGGCCAACATGATGAAACACCATCACTACTAAAAATACAAAAATTAGCTGGGTGTGGAGGTGAGGAGGGGGGCCTGTAATCCCAGCTATGGAGGAGGCTGAAGCAGGAGAATCACTTCAACCCAGGAGGCGGAGGTTGCAGTGAGCCTAGATTGAACCATTACACCCCAGCCTGGGCAACAAGAGTGAAACTCCGTCTCAAAACAAACAAAAAAAAATTAGCTAGGTGTGGTGGCATGCACCTGTAGTCCCAGCTATTTGGGAGGTGGTGGTAGGAGGATCACTTGAGCCCAGGATATAGAGGCAGCAGTGAGCCATGATCACACCATTGCACTCCAGCCTGAGCAAGAAAGCAAGACCCTATCACCAAAAAAAAAATAAATATATAAGAAGAAAAAGACATACAATAATAATAATAAAGATTAGTGTGAACTCTCATTACTTTGGAAAAGAAAAAAAAAAGAGGACAAATGTTTTCATTTGTTTCTTGACCTCTCTGTCAAAACAAAAATATCTTGATCTGGAAATTTGAGTTGTTAATACATATGAAAATTACAACACATTCCTGGGAATGATGCATATTAGGATATACATTTTATGAGGATAAGGCCCATGACTCGCAGTTCCCATGATACTACGTGTGAACATCTTGCATAAAGTGGGTACCCACTATATAGTTACTCAACAAAAAAATGAGTAAAGGAGTGAATAGAAGATCAAAATCAACATTTTTTCACAGAATGAACAAGCTGACAGTAAGCTTTTATTTTCTTCCTACTCTTCTTCTTAGAAGGACCAAGTTGGTATTTTAAAAATCAAATATTCAGATTTTCCTCCCCTCAAATATATTAAATTGTACAAAGTAAAGCAGAATTCTAACAACGTGTCTGACACAAAACAATCATCAAGGAAGTTCATGCAAGTTCTAGAGCGAGCGTGGTGGCTCACGCCTGTAATCCCAGCACTTTGAGAGGCTGAGATGGGCAGATCACCTGAGGTCAGGAGTTCGAGACCAGCCTGGCCAACATGGTGACACCCCATCTCTAAAAATATATATATAAAGTTCATGCAAGTTCTATGAAAGTTCAGAAAGAGATACCGATTCCCTGAAAAGTTCTTGAAGCAGTCAACAAAAACCCCTTCAAACAAAGATACCATCACAATGGTTCAAAAAAAAAAAAAGAGTACCATTTGGTCCTGGCAATGCCTGGTCACTAACAGGTACTTAATAATTATTCATTTCCTCCCATCCTTTTCAGACTTCACAACAGGAGGGGGAGCCCATGTTTTGGGGAGAGACTACCCGGGTAAAGAAGGTAAATTCTTTCTGTAAGGGAGCCCCCACGGCCTCTCCTGAGAGCCCTCCTTAGCTCAGCGTCTCCCTCTGTACACAGATGCACTAAGAAAGTGAACCAGGCAAGGAAACGTGAAGAATCTCTGCCTGCCATTGGAAGGAAGCAGCAAAAGGAAATTAGCTTGGGAAAGAAGGACAAATGTGACTACAGAACAGCTCGACCCAAACATACGTGTTTTTACTTTCCTGCTATACCCATAAATGCTTAAAAATGTTAGCAATCGAGCTGCAGTTGGCATTAATCTGTAAAAGCTGACTTAGAATCAACCAAAAGAAAAATTTCTTTTCCACGTAGGCTCTAATCCCAGGGCAAAGTTAGCAGAATAAAGATGGGTTATGTAAAACCAGCCCTCATTTTCTTCACCTGGGAAGTGGATGTTCCACAGTCACGCCTGGGCCCACCATATCATGCACTGCCCTCTTCCATCCCGTGGCCCAGACTTGAACCCTGTTGTGCAGATAAAGGAGACAGCAAATGCATGCTTTTCAGACAAAAGTAACAGCCAAAAGTTTGCTCACTTGTTTCAGCTGTGCCCAGCTTCTGGAGGTGGAGGTACCCTAACTTAAAATCTGCACAAGGGCTAAGCCAGATGGGATGGAATTCACAGATAGGACTGACAGCCAAGTGATTAAACAGAAGCGTCCATGATTCCCCACATAAGAACTACATTTAGAGTGTGTCTGATCAGTTCTGTGATTTAAAAAAAAAAAATCTTGCGTGATATCCTAACAAGAGATGAGGCAAAAAGGGCTAATACTCATTGGATCCCATTAGATCTTTTTATGCACTTCAGATGAGGAATGAACTGCTTATCTTTGCTCTTTGAATTAAATCCATAAGTGTGAAACTCCTAACAACCTCTGGAAGGTTAGTTTCTACCTGGTTCTGGAAGTACCGCCCCTTGCCGTCTTGTTCCGTCATTACTTTTTGAAAGATGTGCATATCGCCCAGGACAGCAAGATGTTAAACTTTGAAAAATGCCTTTCCGTATTTTCTCCCATAAAGGATCAGTTTAAAAAATTGGAGATTAAAAATGGAAACATTTTGCCGGCTTTATACTAATGTGGCATTTACACATTCTTCCATATCATTTAAATGCACTCACTAGACTGGCATCTATTCTAAGCACAGTGTAAAGCCCAGAAAGGCATTTTATTCTTTCCAGGTGTGCTTGACTGGTTTATTTATGGTCTGACTTCCTTTCATAGTGTGAGAAACTTTAGCCTTCTGCCAGCTGCAAAGGATTGTTCAGAAGAAGCATTTTTAAGTTAAAAAATATAGAGCAACACATTTTTCTCCCGCCGCCCCCACCTCCCCCAACCCCCCGCCACACTTCATGGGCCTTCTTGCATTGGTTAGTCCGTGACATGTCTAAATAGGCATTTAACTGTACTCGCCATCAAAGAAGGTGCCCCATGCAGGCAACAGTATATTAACTTAATGAATACCAGAAAGGCTATGAAGGAGGGTATGGAGCTGTTAACTCCAGCCCAAGTTATCCTTCCTGAGAGCACTCATCACATTCAGTAGAAACACACACACACACACACACACACACACACACACACACAGAGAGAGAGAGAGAGAGAGAGAGAGATCCACTTTTCTCTCCTTCGGTTCTGGAGAAGCTGAGATGATGACCCTGAAGCGCAGCTGAAAGGCACATCTTCGATTTGCAAAGAGGCTGTGTGATGTGATATGCTTCTGTTCTCTGCACACAGCCACACAAACTAAGTCTAAATGTTTTCTCATTCATGACTAACATCAGAAGGTCCCTGGTAGGCATGGTTTTGAAAAATTACCACATAATTTTATACCTACCTCTTTGGAGTGTAATGTAGTGGCCACATTAAGCTCCAAAGAGGTAGTTATAAAAAGATAAAGTTGGGCTGGGCGCAGTGGCTCACACCTGTAATCCCAGGACTTTGGGAGGCTGAGGCAGGCAGATCATGAGGTCAGGAGATCTAAATCATCCTGGCTAACACAGTGAAATGCCTCTCTACTAAAGATACAGAAAATTAGCCTGATATGGTGGTACACGCCTGTAGTCCTAGCTACTCAGGAGGCTGAGGCAGGAGAACCACTTGAACCTGGGAGGTGGAGGTTGCAGTGAGCTGAGATTGCGCCACTGCACTCCAGCCTGGCGACAGAGTAAGACTATCTCAAAAAAAAAAAAAAAAAGATAAGTAATTCTGAAAGATCATTTTTTTACTGCATAAAATAAAACAATAATTCCTAATTTAAATAATTTTCCACTTATTTGCAGAGCTAAATAATTTGGGCTGAAAGACCTGACTCCACCCTCAAAAAATTTCCCTCAATACAGACAACTTTCTAAATGTTTCTGAAATGACTAGGGTTTTTTAAAAAATTATTTGACAGAGTCCTTTATGACAACTGCGACTTTAAAAAGAAGAAAGCATGTGAATGACAGCAAAGATGAGACATAATTGACTCTTAGCAATAAAAAGGTTGACAGGACTTGAAATTCTTAAATAAAAAATAATTGAATCCAAACAACACAGATCCCAGGAAAATTTGAGTGCTTCGATAATAAGATCACAGAGTAGGTATGTTTCTTGGAAAAGAAAACTCACTTTTATTGGGTAGGTGTGGTTTTGAAAAATTACCACATAATTTAGAGATCCACGGGAATCTTTGGCATTTCAAAACTTGAGTGGAGCCTTTGGAAAAAGCTCATCACAGCTCTTTTTAATCTTTGAGGAAGCTGGCACTCTGCGATGGAGTTGTTAAACAGCCTGGCCATGCCAAAATTCATCATAGCACTGCCCCAGGGAGGCTGCTAGCTGCCTGACCCGAGCAGCTCAGAGTGGGACTGGAACAAAAGGCTAGCATCCATTTCAAAAAGAACCCCAGGAAGCATCTGCGGGAGGATGAAGAGTGTTGAGGTGGAAGCCAGGAGACAGTGGGAGTGAGGAAAGCACTAGCTAAGGAAGCAGAGAGGGCCGAGGAAGGAAGGAGGCTGAGCCAGCAGGTTTATTGGCAGAAGTCACACACATGATTGCTAGGCAATGGTCAATTTCCAGACAATAACTACAGAGTAGCGGCAAAGCAGTAAAGAGGAGAGATCGTAAAGAATGCACCTTCACACAGAGAAATGACAAAGACAGGAAAAGGGAACAGGGAGAAAGGCATGGAGGAAGGGAAGAAGAAAAAGAGAGACAGGGAGGAAGGAAAGGAGAGATGAGAAAGGGGAGAGGGAAGGAGAGAAAAAGAACAAGCGGAGGAGGGAAAGAAAAGAGGAAGATGAGTAAGGGAAGAGAGGAAGAAAGGGAAAGAAGAAAGAATATGAAAGTAGCAGGGGAGACATTCAAAGAAAGTAGTTTATGAAAATGAATTAGCAGGAAATCTTTGTATTTACAGACTGTAGAGTTACCTAGGTTGGTGAATGGCATGCTATTCCTTTTTTCTCTTTTTTTTTTTTTTGGTGCTGTCAAGAAGTGTTACCAATTGTTAATAGCATTAAAATCTTTATCACTTAATTTATTTTATTAATCCCATTTGGGTTTAACATTACTAGCACACGACTATAAATAGCAATAATAATGCCACCGAGGTTGGTATCAATAACGCTGAAGGTTATTATGTAAAATCCAGGCCACCAACAGCGAGAAAGCCTCCTGCAAACCTTCACATTATATTAAAGCCTCACAAAGATCCACAAAACTGTGATCTTAATATGATATAGCATCCCTTGTCCTCTGATGAATTACTTGTCATTTTCCAATATTTAAAAAACAAATCTCAACATCCAAGAAGCATCTTAAGAAAGGGTTAATGTACATTTAAGTAATGCACAATCTTTAACCCTTTCCTTCTGTTTCTGCTCTTCTTCCAAAGTCAAAGCAAGATTTTTGCATAAAACTTCATCAAATACATTTTTAAAACAATGGCAGTGTAAAATGGGGCTATTGCTTTAATCATTCTTTTTTTCTTTCTTTCTTTCTTTTTTTTTTTTTTTTGAGACAGAGTCGCCCTCTGTTGCCCAGGCTGGAGTGCAGTGGCATGATCTTGGTTCATTGCAACCTTCACCTCCCAGGTTCAAGTGATCCTCCTGCCTCAGCCTTTCGAGTAGCTGGGACTACCATGTGTGTGCCACCATGCCCAGCTAATCTTTCTATTTTTAGTAGAAACGGGGTTTCACCATGTTGGCCAGGCTGGTCATGAACTCCTGATTCTGGACGATCCGTCTGCCTCAGCCTCCCAAAGTGCTGGGATTACAGGTCTGAGCCACTGTGCCTCACCTAA
The DNA here is from genome assembly GCF_030222135.1 of Aotus nancymaae. Lineage (NCBI taxonomy): Eukaryota > Metazoa > Chordata > Mammalia > Primates > Aotidae > Aotus > Aotus nancymaae. The sequence goes on along the minus strand of NW_026988443.1, from coordinate 25,006,678 downwards.
ATAATTTTTAAAATTGTTCACTCCAGTATTTTATAGTCACTTAAGTTCACGTGATTAAGGACTGAACTGTCTTCGGGGACCTGGGGCAGGGGCTGGGATCCTTTCAGGCCACCTTCAATCCCTAGGCTAAACAAACTGGGGACAGCCAGTTCAACACAACCACCACCCCAAAAAGCTCATTCCACTTTCTTCCTGTCAAACTTGTGGAAGTTCTCTGAATTTTTATCCATTTTTATTCATAGATGAGACTTGTAAGTAAAAGCCATTCTGATCAGCTCCATGGGCCCTGTCTAACAGGTTGCATCATAGAATGTGTACAACATCGCCCATTCTAAAGGTGAGGTGGGAGGGTGATTTTAATAAGGCGAGTGCATTGGATGGTGGGAATTAAGAAATGTGGCACATATACACCATGGAATACTATGCAGCCATAAAAAAGAATGAGTTCATGTCCTTTGCAGGGACATGGATGAAGCTGGAAACCATCATTCCCAGCAAATTAACACAAAAACAGAAAACCAAACACTGCATGTTCTCACTCATAAGTGGGAGTTGAAAAATGAGAACACATGGACACAGGGAGGGGAACATCACACACTGGGGACTGTTGGGGGATGGGGGGCTAGGAGAGGGAAAGCATTAGGAGAAATACCTAATGTAGATGATGGGTTGATGGGTGCAGAAAACCACCATGGCGTGTGTATACCTATGTAAGAAACTTGCATGTTCTGCACGTGTACCCCAGAACTGAAAGCAAGTGAGAAAGAAGGAAAGAAAACAGCACAATTGGAAGCAATTATCTTGACAATTAAAAGCTTCAACTGTGGTGAGGTTTTATTAAAACACAAGCTTATAGAAATTAAATTTGGGAGAGTTAGGTGATTTCATTTAAGAAAGGATCATCTGTGACAGAGAGTAGCAAATAAACCCTGAAAGGAAAACACTCAGGGGGCGTTCCAGGTGGTCCAATCAAGTGGATTGAGATTTCTGAGAAAGCCCTACTAAGGAGTATCAGTTTTTTAAATGATGAATCTGCTATATAAACATTAAACCTGCACTAGGGACTCATTTATTTAATTATTTTATAGTTTGCCTCAGCACTGAGTTTTAGAACTTAGGTTACATTCAGATGTGACTTCTAAAGAGAAAGGGAGAAAGCTCTATCTGGCAATTTAAAGCTGTTTCAGGTGACTTTTAAGTTGAGCACTGTCATCTTCCAACATATTTTCTAGTATTTATCCAGAAGTATCTCTATTTTTAGGAGTTTATCCTAAACCATACAACTCCCTTGAGAAAACAGCTGCTTAGGCTAGGCTTAGCGTCATTCAACTGAGGCCTCAATCAACCCACGTTTATGAGTAGAGACTGGAGGAATTACAGCCAACCTTGCTCATTTACCAAGTGGTATGATAGGCTTTTCTTTTATTACATGTCACCAGACTCCAGGTGGATTTTTGTCCTAAAAATTATAGATAAGTTGAGACTCAGCTTAAGCAAGAGTTATCAATTTCCCTGACGTCACACCACTCAAGAGGCAAGATTGGACTCTGAGCTGGGCTCCAGCGCCAAACCTTCAGATCTCATGGGATGATCAGTCCAAACCAGGGTTCCAGCCTTTGGTAACAACCAGGCTGTGAAAAGAAATACGGCCAATACTACATAACATGAGATGTAAATCACACTTCAAGTCACAATAGATGTCAAAGCACTTTGCATCCACTTTGAAACCAAACACTACCACTCCACTGGAAACCACAATCTTCCAGTAAATCTATTTTACTTAAAAGAAAAGGTTGACTAAGCCAACAAATGCCAACAAGTGTTGTTTAGCTAATGCAGGGAGGTGGTCTTAGCAATTGCCTAGCCTCTGAAATGTTGCCAATTGTCTTACCAAGAAGAAACTTGTCTCTTTCTAGCACCATCTCGAGTAAGCATTGCCATGGGAAAGCCTGGGTATGCCACTTTTTATAGCGGTTGCACAGCTACTGTAGAGTACAGAGAGGAATTTTTGTAAGCAGCTGCCAACCACACCCTAACCCCAGGCAGCTGTCTCACTTTAAGAACTACTGGTCATGACAAGAAGTGTGAACAGTGGATAAACCACCACCATTCAGACAATGCAAAATAAGTTTTGCCCACTGTGGGCAGAGGTGGATGAAGGGCTCAGGAAATTATATACAGGTCTACTCTTGCCATCTAGGAATAGAAATGACAGGGGTTCACAGGTGTATGCTTATTTAAATGCCATTCTTCAACAGACTGGTTAATCAAATGCTCCTGTTTGGCAAATAATAATGAGGCGCACACATTCCAAGTGTAAAGAGGGAACCAGTTATTTACCCTTCATCCTTCGAAACATGTCCTAAGTGCTGAGGCCAGAAAGCAAAGGAGTGAAGCAAGGGTAGACTCGCAGCCACTCTGGTAAAACCTGCCAAATCACCAATGCAACCTGCATCTCCATTCACCAGCCCCCCATCAAAGGGAAAGGATGGGCAGGGGACAACCGCTCGCAGGACTCCAACAACGAAGCAAGCAACAAAGCTGAAATCCTCCGTGGAATTCAGGAAGGCACCTGCATAAAGCTGTTTGGGAGCCCGGAATTCCTATCACACCTTAGGGCAGAACGCCCAGGGGCCAAAGGGCTATGTCCCTCGTGGTGCACTTGGGCCAGGTGATTTACTGTCCTCACCCCTTGATTTTCAGGGAATTGGGGGAAAAGAGTTCAGGCTGTGAAATACCTTTCTGCTCGTTTTTCTCTGCTACAGCGTCAGAGGTTACCGAAGTCTGTAAGGGCACAGAATGTTAAAAAAAAAAAAAGGTTTCCTGCTGCAGACGTGGAAGGCTGGGCCCTCGAGTCCTGCCTGAGTGGGCCATCATCAGAAGCCCTTCTCCTTTTGTTCCATTTGCTAGGCCTTCCTCGAAAGAACTGAATGAGATAGACAGGAAGGGGAGGGGTGGGCCGGGGTGGGGGAGGGAAGGCTGGCTGGTGCAAGAATATATTTTCTATGTCTGGATAAGGGAACAGGATTCTAGGTAATTGCCTGGTTTTCTCATTGTTCTCGGCTGCCATGCCGAGATTCATAGAGGGGCTGAAAGGATCTCTCTTTTTTTTCTTTCCCCTCTAATTCTTCACTCCCCCCTAGCACACACACACACCCTCCAAATCACTGCTCCCCCTCTTAATCCTTTTCCCTCCCCTCTCAATGGTGCTTATTCCATCCTAGGGAAAAAAAAAAGTAATTTGTCTGTTTTATTTATGATGCAATGAAGGTATGCTGCTCTCGTCGGGATAGCCTGACACTGGTCAAACTATCTGACAGCCGAGAAGAACTGCCTTCATACTCCAATGAGTGTATATTTTAACCATTTGTCCACCAAACTACACCATGAGGTTTTGTCAGGATTCACGACGCATTCTCTTTGGTTGTTTAAGTCCATTTTGTTGCATCCCAGCAAAAATCAGAACATGAAGTGTGTTCATGGATTATTGGGCCTTACATTTGCACCCCAAAATACAGAGATGCTGTACATCATCTGGCAAAAATGAAGACTGAATATTCTAGGGGAAGACAGACCACTGTGGAGGGTCTTAGAACTACTCTAAATTCACGAACCTAGAACAGTCGTGCTGCAAGTCTTAAATCAAGACACCCCATTTCGTTACCACACCCATAAAGCGGGATTCGCACAAATGAAATTGAAGTTCTAAGCTCCCTCTGCCAGAATTAAAAGATAGACGCACAGGTCAAAGAGTTAGGATAGTCCTGTTATGAAGAAGGTTAGAAACAAAACACAAGTCTCCGTAAAAAGTCCTCAAGCATATAAAGACTTGCTTCCCAGGTGGGATCTAAGCTGCTCAGTTGTTGATAGTCCATCTTCTAAGTTTTAATTGGAAAGTTGTATCCACCATTTGCAAATGGGGACTTTTAAGAAATTATCTGAGAGCAGCAGATGAAATAGCCAAAGGGACAGTGGTTTTACATGGATCCCTTTTCAATTCTCATTGCACTGTCCTCCCTCCCCGGGTCCCATGATCTACCTGCCATATGTATTCTCGCTTGTATACACTCTGAAGGGTATTCTCCTTTGCTTTCAACAACAAACCCCCGATTCCAGAGGGCCTGCCTCGCGTTCTCTCTCTCTCTCCCTCCCATTGCTTTGCCATTAGCAATTTAATTCTCCTTTTTGGACATAAAAGGACACACCGGGTTTTAACAATTATACTTTTGATTTCCCCATAAAAAAACAATGCTCAGAATTAGGCCCCAGACAATCTGTTCTTGTCCTGCAAAGGCCTGTGGGGCAAGATTGCCAGAAGAACCAATGGGATTTCTGCTGACTGAAAATATTTTTAATAAACTACCAAAGAAAAATGCTTAAAAAAAAAAGAAAGAAAGAAAGAAAAGAAAAAAAAACCTCACAACAGGTTCAGAAATGTAATGTAATGCACACAGCATGAAACAGAAACAAAGCAAAGACCCGGCAGACAGGGAGTGTGATGAATGGTCCTGACCATATCGTATTTATTTATTTTTTTTAAATCTGCATTTGCCTTTCATCTGCAAATGAAAGGAATAGGGAGAAAGTGAGTAGGCATTCCAAGGAATTTCTTCCGTGTAATAAGAGCAAACACAAATATTATAAACTCAGGCAGAATTAGAGTCTAGCAGCAACAAAGATATAGAATAGCTGAAAAAAAATCAGAGTTTCCACTGTGTTTTTTTGCACCCAGCTGCAGAAGGTGGCAAGAAAACCCAGTACAATGCAGACTCAAGATAGAGCAGTGACCACAGGGCTAGATGCGTCTGCTTTTCCCAGCAAATGTGAAAGTTAGTGAAACTGAATTTTCATGAGATGACAGGAAAAAATATATATTTAAGAATATTTATGAAATGCTTTTTCATAACATAAAGGTATACTTAAAATTCTCAACAATTCTTTTTAAAAATCAGCATGGTAGGATCACTCAGTGACACATACATATACGAGTTGGAACCTTCGGTAAAATTTTCAAGCCATATAAAAGCCACCCACCCCCTTTGCCGTACAGATTGCTCCAAGGTGTCAGGAGGCACCGGGCGGACCCAGCTGTATTATTTCATAGTGTGCATGGTACACTTGATAGACCATAAAAGTTGTCATATTTTGGCAAGGGTGTTAATTTATAAATAGTTGCTTAAGTGTATTCCACTAGCCATGGAAGAAACTAAGCATATTTTTTGGTAGAAAAGGGTGTTATGCATTATACGTGTGCACACACATCCATTCATACGGATACACAGAGAGTGCGCCATTTTCATCAGTTGTATCAATATTCATGACAAAATGCACATCAATTTCACCGGTTAGAAGCCTCCCATTTTTACTGAAAAATAACAAGTTTAACTTTATAACTCTTTAAATATCTAGAAAACTTAATACTTTACACATTTGATATTTTATTTTTCATTTTCAAGGAGTTTTAAGCAGCATTCATTTCAAACAAAAGGACATGCCACAAATAACTCTGGTAAGATTCCTTTAGATTAAAGGGCAAAAGCAATGCTTAACTGTTAATCCCCGCACTGGAAAACATACCCGTCAAAGATAAGCTAGTTCAGTGTATATAAACATTTTATAATTATTCTGTAGTTCTGGAAAAGAGTTATATGTTGGGCTTGGCAATGATGATAGAACAATGTCAACATCAAGATCAAGAATAGGCTAGTTGATCATAATAAACTTGATAAAATGAAATTCTTTCCTAATAGTTGACACTAACAGCCATGATTGTATGTGCAATATCCATATAACATAGAATGGGTCATTTGGTTAAAATAAACTCGCTTATATGAAAATTCATGGCAGCAAAAATAAACATCTGGATGGTAATATATGCAGGTCTGACTCTCCCTATGTTTTAAATTTTGGAAGGTTTATAATTTATATTTTCAAAATAGTTTCAGAACGGGCTAACAAGATAGATCACATCAATCTATGTAACCTGATTAAATTTCAAGTTGGAAACTGACAGAGACCCCTCTATGATCCCTCCTTACAGTAATTGTCCTGCCATTTTGCGGCTCCTGCTCCACCTGGCTCAACCACAGCCGTCATAAATCGCAGACTACAAAGCTGCATGATTTGAGAGCCGGCTCCGAAAATGCAAGTTTCAAAAATTAAACCACTCACAGTTCTTCCTCTTCATTTTAAGACAATAAATTTTGTGCTCACATTATCTTGCTATGTAATAATTGCCTGTTAACAAAAGCTAGGTGATGAGAACCAAATAAATAAATGGCATTTCATAAAATAATCTACACACATACACACACACACACACACACACTCTCACATTTTCAAACTGCGTTAGAAAAGAAATGGAGAAAATGCTTGCAAGTAAACAGGCAGGCAGACAGCAAAAGAAATTCTCAAAGGTATTTCCAAACTTGCGTTCACAATGTGAAAATCAGTGTGAGCTGCAGATTCTTGGAATATTCCCAAGATATAAGTTTCTGAGCATTACCCCCTTATATCAGTTACTATATTTTTAAAGGGTTATTTTACACATTACTTTTTTGTTGTTGTTGATTTTCAATTAACAACACTTAATTTGGGGGGAGAGTTATGAAATGCTGCATCAGGAAGGTGATTTATTTTGACCACTGAAGCTGATGCATTGAAATGAGACTGATCACTTTTTTCACGTGCCCTTAAAAGAAGCCTTAACAATATGTCTAAGCACTTTTTCCAGCGTCAGCAGAAAGTGGGACGTCTCCTTTAAAGTCCAGGAAAACCATGATTGAACTGTTTGGGAATTCTGTTGTCGCATATTTATCTGTGCATCAGCTATAAGCATTTCAGCGCCTCTTCTTGAAAAGGTCTGATTCTCCTCTGGACTACTTGCCTCTATTTAATTCATTCCTCTCTCAGACAGAGGCATATATCAAACAGGAGAAAAATATTACTGAAAGAAATACCTATTTTCTCACCCTTTTCAGATTAAATATCTCCAGCCACAGAGAGAAACCTCCTTAAACTGAAATTAATTTCTGCATTTAAGAAAATACGTCAGGTGGTATATTTAAGAAAATACATCAGGTGGTATATTTTGCTTTCATTGCATTTGTGCTGCAACTGGCAGACCCCCAAATTCTTACTATAAATACATTTTTAATCTAAAACCCAGCCTGATGTTTCTCTTGTTCTCCCGATTATCACTTCCCCCTGTGTTTGGGACCTTGTTTGTTATCTCTTTTGCTCAATGCTTATTCAAAAATGCGTTCAATCTTTAAAAAGCTGGTCAGTAAGACAACACATAAAAGGCTGACAGGAAAACACACACACAGAGCTATACACAATCTATAATTTTCTAATATTAGAAGATTTTTTCCCTATAGCCTCATCCAAAAGAAAAAGAATTATTTACATTCACAGCTTAAAAAATAATTATACCTACTTGTTCTCAACGCTCAAATGCTGCCGGGGACTGGGTGGATTTTACAGAGGCACACTGCCCTCTGCAGGGAAATAGAGCTTTTTAACAACTCTTTGGGGCAACCTCAAAAAAAAAAAAAAAAATAGTATAGCTGTGGTGCTGAAAATATAAACAAATAGTTTCTTAAATGGGTTTGCTTCTAAGCAATTAAATTGTATTTATTCATCCTAAAATATCCTTGTTCACGCTTTTATTTTTCTTAAGTGTGGGCTTATCCCATTATATTTCTAGTAACACAATAAGAAAAGAGCGACATGTTTTGTCACAAGCTGAGCCACAATATTGAATGGAAAACAGAATTGTTCAAGTCTCATTTCTTCCCCAAATGTCAGTAGTCTCAAAAAAAATTAATAGTCATTCAAGTGCCTTATGAACGGTGTACAACAGGGCCTTGAATTTTTTAAGGAACCTCTCTACATTTCTGCTCTGGGCTTGGGCTGTGGGTGGTAGAATTTCAGGATTCTTACATCTCCAGGAAATTGCTTTGTGGTTCTTGTATTTTCACTTTAATACTTTGGAAAATGAGATGAGTTGATATTGATAATGCTTCATCGTATGTATTTTGAACAGTAAATTAAAATGCTAATCAAGAGAAAGTTCGATGATCGAGTCATAACTACTCGAAACTTAAACATCGTGGTGGAAATCAGTGAGAGTTAAGAGCCACTGCGTTAAGTTCATCAAGGCTTTCATTCCATCTTGAATCTACCTGTCTTTGCCAACTACCTGAAAACCTTTTCCAGCAATCAAATGAGAAGGGATATTTTTTTCTTCATTTTTTCTTTTAAGGAATGTTTTTAAGGTTGTCATGGAGTAGATCCTGTAAATATAAAGTGGGTGAAAAGATGTCACCATTTAGTGGCATTTTCCAATTCCCAATAAAGTCTTAAGGGGTAATTCCTTCCACTTAAGAAGACAATTGTGACTTCTGTCTTCAGAGCCCACTTCCTTCTTCCAGTCTCTAAATGTGACCAGCAGGGGGGCTGATGAAGTGCTCATTTTTTACATCAGTCTTATAAATTGCTTTCCCCATTAATTGTGTCCATGGAAACAATACATTTGGCTGGTAAGGGACTCCTGAATAAAATTTAATGGGATTCTCAAAAAGAAAAAAAAATGCAGGCTGGGGGATAGGGGAACATGCTATGGCTGGACATGCTAGCAATCTAAGTTTTAGCCCAGTGCAGGACTAATTTCTTGTCTTCAAAAACTGTATTGAACTGAATCCAAATTAAATTGAAGTCTAAAAATGTTCTTCACTATCTGGAAAAGAAATGTAAAGAAAAGGGCAGGTAGAAATTACAGAGCAATTCTGGAGAAAAAAAAAAAAAGCAATTCTGAAAAAAAGAATTACTAGTACCTCCTAGCAAAGAACAATGCTCACCATTCAGGCAATTCTTAGTACCAAAGTCCTGGTAATATAAGCATGGTTTGTTCAGGTAAACTGAGCAGATCTAAGCACTGCTCAGGCACTTGCAGTATTCTAAGCCATCCCTGTAGTCTCCTCCCTGTTCTGCCCTAAGAGGACATTCTACAGGGCCACACACATTCTTTCTCTGTGGCTTTTTTATTCTCACCTCTTTCTCAGTGCTTGTAATCCTTGGGTCAGTTTTGGTTTTAATTTTTTTTTCCTTAGCAGTAAAAGTGTCTGTATTATAGGATCTTAAGCCAGGCCTGCATATACCCATATTTAATTTGGAAAATGTGTGGGTAAGTACCACTTGTTATGGGATTAGTTAACAGCTGCAAGTCTACCACTGTGAAAAGCCAATTTGTTATTGTTGTTGTTTTTTAAGTGTCATTTCTTTACATTAAAAGAAAAATCAAACTCCTTGAATGTTTCCCTTAGAATTAGACTGATACGATCTAGATGAAGAAAGATATGACTTTAAATAGAATAATAATGCACGGATTTCAAATTACCTGTCATTTTTTTTCTATGCCTCAGATCATTTCTGCCTCTGGGTAAATAGGTTAAATTTTTTAAATACATAAAAATTCTATTTCAACATTTCCTTTTATGCAAATTTGCCCTTCCCTGACACCAAATGATGATCTCACTCTATAAAGCCTTTCTGCACACGTGATCTGGAAAAAGGTTTGTTACTGCTGTGTTCAATGCTAAAGGCTCTTTTTCTCCCTCCAGAACCCAACGTCAGCCTGTGAGAAAGGATATGGGTGCTGGTTCCTGACTGTATCCCTGGTCAGCTTCTCTGTCCCTTTCTCTTTAGGAAAAGGTCACATGCAAATGAAACTCAGGACATGTAAATCTGGCAAGAACCAGCCATACAAAAGGTCCTGGATGATAGAATCCCCAAGGAGCTGAGACTAAGAGAAAGCCAGTTCTCTACAACAGCATGGTGGCCTGGTTCTGTTAGCCACTTAATTTGATTAACTTAGCACATTTTTTGTTTGTTTTTGCTGTCATCCAAAATTCTTTTTTTTTTCTTTTGTAATTTATTTATTTTACTTTAGGTGCATACTATATCTGGCATTTCTCCCCATGTTATCCCTCCCCACCCTCCCTTCCATCCCCCATCCAAAATTCTTATTTTTATTTATTTAAAGACAGAGTCTTGCTGTCACCCAGGCTGGAGTGCAGTCGTGCGATCTCAGCTCACTGCTGCCTTCGCCTCCTGGGTTCAAGTGATTCTCCTGCCTCAGCTTCCCCAGCAGTTGGGATTACAGGCGCCCATCACCACACTCAGCTAATTTTCTTTTTTATTTCTTAGTAGAGACAGAGTTTTGCCATGTTGGTCAAGGTGGTCTCAAACTCCTGACCTCAAGTGATCCACCAGCCTCGGCCTTCCAAAATGCTGAGATAACAGGCATGAGCCACCATGCCCGGCCCAAAATCCTTAATAGAAGGATTCACTTTCTGAGCCATCAACAATTATTTAACTGCAACCAAATAGATACTACTTCTTCTCCATCATCACAGGTACATTTATCAATTTATCTGAAGCAAAAATATAGCAAGGGTATTGAAAATGTCTGTACCTTTAACCTAGTACTTCTTATGGAATTTACCCTAAATAAATCTTTGCACATTTGACACATTATATGCAAAAACATCATAGTATTAGTGATACATAGTCTATAAAAGCAAATTAGAAACTACATGGCTAACAATGGGTTAAATAAACCATAGTACTTTCATAAGATGGAATTGTTCACAAAGCAATTAAAATCGGGTTTATTAAAACTTTTTGTGCCAGGTGTAGTGGCTCACCCCTGTAATTCCAGTACTTGGGAGACTGAGGCAAGAGGATAGATTGAGCCCAGGAGTTGGAAACACAGTGAGCTCTGGTGAACCACTGCACTTTACCATGCACAACACAGCAAGACCTCATCTCTAAAAATAAGTTAAATATAAAACTTTGTCCTGGCAAAGCAAACTGCCCACAATATGTTAGGGAAAAAAAGCAGGATTTACATGTCATTTATAGAATTAATATACACAGAGAAAAAAGAAAATAGAGGCCAGGTGCAGTGGCTCATGTCTGTAATCCCAGCATTTTGGGAGGCTGAGGTGGGCAGATCACCTGAGGTCAGGAGTTCAAGACTAGCCCGGCCAACATGGTAAAACCCTGTCTCTGTTAAAAATACAAAAATTAGCCAGGTATAGTGGTGGGCACCTGTAATCCCAGCTACTCCGGAGGCTGAGACAGGAGAATCACTTGAACCTGGGAGGCAAAAGTTGCAGTGAGCCAAAATGACGCCACTGCACTCCAACCTGGGCAACAAAGAGCAAAACTCTGTCTCAAAAAGAAAAAAGAAAGAAAGAAAGACTGAAAGGAAATGCAAACTTTTCGTGATTATTTTCTTTGTACTTTTCTATACTTTCTCAATTTCCACAATGAGTATCTATTAATCTTCTGCATTAAAAGAATCAAAGTTACCATAAATTGATACAAATATGTACACTATTAGATCATAAGACCAACCCTTAGCTTAGTCTTTTATAAGCAGAAATGATCAGAATAAGCAGAGAAATATTTCTTGGCATCTAATACAATTCATTTGGTAGATGCAATGTAGAGGAAGATTGCCTCGCGAAACTCTGTTGTTCTAAAGATGGGGCAGCCATATAAAAATAAAACTCAGTGCCTGAATCTAAATTTCAGCACCAGAGATACAGACATAAATGAGACACAATCCCTGCAGTTCAAAGGAGACTGAAAGGTTATCAAATAATTGCTATGTGGTATGAGAAGTGTTGTAAAAATGGCTCTCGGAAAGCAGTGGTCTTCAAATTCAAGCTGTGCAGGGGTATTTCTGGAGTTACAAAAACTCTCATTTTAATGTCTTCCTTCAAATAGTGCTTATGTCTGAGATGGATGTTTCAAAACATGCATACTCAAGATTATAGGCAATCTGAACATTTTTGAAACTTTCAATATATTAAAGTGTACAACCCAGTTAACTTGCTTTTCTGCAGACATCAAATATAGTTTTTTTCACTTATTTACGATAAGAAACTAAAGATTGCAAAGCAAGCTGTGTAAGCAAATAAAATCCTTAAATTTGCAACTACTTATCATGAATCAGAATTCTTTCAATATGGGAATTAAAAAAAAAAAAAAAAACTAGAGAAATGAGTCACTTGCCACTGATGACCTCAAGCTGCAAGCGACTCATCATCTCCAACTATGAATTTAAAGTTCTACAATCAGCTTAATCTAATAATATTATGACTTTTGGGCAGGAGAAATAGGTGTTATTTTGAAGTATTTTTTGGGGGGACAAAGTCTTGCTCTGTCACCCAGGCTGGAGCACAGTGGCGCAACCTCAGCTCACTGCAACCTCCGCCTCCCAGGGTCAAGCAATTCTCATGTCTCAGCCTCCCAAATAGCTGGGAAATAAATTTTTTAAGTCTGAAAGTAAATGAGGAGAAAGACACAGAAAAGGCACAAAGGGAAAATTTCACAGATAGCAGTAAAGGATAAAAGCCAGCACTTCACATTTGAAAACCAAGTTTTTGCTTTTCATGATATTTGGCCCAAAATAATTTTTATTGTGTTTTTCCCCTAATTTTCATGGCAAAAGAATTGAATAGGAAATTCATGGATTAGTATTGTGTGCTAGCAATAGTCTTCTTGGTTTCAGTGATTTAGAAATCAGCTGGGAACCCTATGATTAGGCTAAGAAAGGAGGATTGGAAAGAGAGATTGTGACACAAGAATGCACACATCCACTTATTCCAGTAGCTGTCCAAAGGCAATAGACAGGAAAGCAGCCCAAGTCACCTAGAATCTTGTTTGCACCCCTGCATGAGACACTTTAGCAGGCTTCAGCCATTTTTCTGAGGCCACAGTAGAGTCCCAGGGTACAACTCTGAAGTCTCCCCAGCTCATCTTCTGCATCAGTTAGGAAGATTTTGGCTTTGGGTAATAGAAAACATAATTCAAACCATGTGGGCATTTATTATCACAGTGTTAGGCAGGGCAGCCTCCAGGTTCCCCCTCTCCCTCTTAAGGCTGCCTTCTCCCATGTGTTGACATTAGCCCAAGACTGATGACAAGATGACTACAATAGTTTCAAACACAGCATTCAGACCCAACAATGGCCAGTGAGTAAACGATCTCTCATCTTTCCCCTCCTCTAACAGTGAAGAAACTTTTTCAAGAAACCCCTCAAGAAATTCAATAAATCTCTTTTTTGGTGGGGGTTCAGCATTCAATTCATAGCACAATTTTCAGCAAAAATTTTCCTCCTGCCTCAGTTATATCACGTGTCTCTGTCTAGAACAATCATGACCAAGAGGAATGCTCTGTGATTGACCTGGATTCACCAGAACCCCATAGCAGGGGATGGGCGTAGCTTCCTCTGAAGCATAGGGCTGTGAGTAGGAGGATGTTGGAAAACCAGAACAATTGCATTTTCTGCCCGGAAAAAGAAAGGAGGAAATGACTGTTGGGGTGTGGCTGCTGTCAGGAAGCTAGAGAACAACCTTGGCAGTGTTGTTCTGGCTGTTCACGTGGTGACAAACCATTTGGACTGGGAGTGAGCCCTGTTAAGAGGACATCCACTTCTACAATGAGATTCTTGTTGAGGTAACTGTACTCACAGAATTATTAAGAGGCAACTATTCCTCCTATAACCATTTATGTGTTCATATGTTGCTTAAGCTTTTTGGTTTTTTTTTGGTCAAGTGTCAATCATCATTTGCTAGATATCGTGCCATCTCCAATTTGATTAAGTAGATCCTTCTTTCAGATCTCATACCACTTTCTTCTTACCTTTAGTATGCACTTATTTATGCCTGCTTTTTATTAGTTATTTGTAGTTCTATTTATCTTCATTGAGAGTTCACCTTTACTCTTTCAAATAACAGTAAGCATGACTTATTCATGATCCCCCCATCCACTCATCATAATACTCCACATAATGTTTAATAGTTGTATGAATGAACTAAATAGAGATTTGAAGCTTGCAATGTATAAAGTTCTAGTTTGTTGCACTGCCGTCCTCTTTTTACCTATCATTTCATAGTGTTTGGAATTCACATGACACATCCCCATTACATACTCACTACTACTCTTTCAGTCATTCAAGTTACAGAGATCCTATCCGGTTATATAGTAATTTTTTTTCAGTTCCAGGAAGATAGCCCTAGCAGAGATGCTCACAAAGATATATAAAGATGTTCACAAAAGCATTATTTATAATAGCAAAAAAAAAGGAAACAACTCAATATGCAACAATCAGATTGCCTATTTTCCATTCTGTGGAAAGTAACTACTAGAAAGTTATGGTTTTGATTAATAATAAAAGACTCATTATAAATTCTTAAAGGGAAAAAAATAACATATATAGTAGAATCCAAATCTAATGGAAAGAAAATAACAATAAAAAAATGGGAGGCTCTTCCAGCCAAGATAGCAGATTGAGGTGAGGTATAAAGTCTCTCTTCCCACTTTAAACACATCTAAAACCTAAATAAAATTAAAGGAAAAATTTCAAAGCCCACAGCTGGACTTGAAAATAAGAAAAATATATTTATAGGGGCCACAAAAATAAGGCTTTGTGTCCCTCAGAAGAAGTAGTGGAGGCAGACTTTACCACAGACACAGAAAATCAAGATGGCAAATCCTGGGCTTCCTCCCTGAAGCAGACAAGGTGGCACACCGTAACTGGAAAGCCTCCTCCCATTATCCTAAAGCCAAGACTTGTTTTAAGAAAGCAGAGTCACCTACAACCATTTGAAACTCCCTACCCTGTAAAGCTTGCAAGTACAGGGCAAAAGTTTTTGAGCCACAAGGAAACCCCAAACCCATTAACATAAAAATTGGCCCAAAGACGGGAAACCAGTACATCCATGGCAGAGTAAAGAATGAAACTGCCCCATAAGGCTTCTTCCCACAACTCAGCATATAACCTATACATTTATAATTACTACTGAATCCAAATGAAAATACTGCAAAGAAATCCAGTACCGTGAGAGTTTGTAAATGCAACAAAAGGTTATAACCAAATAACTTTTGATAATAAAACAACCTAAAAATAACTTTAAAATAAATGTTTATAACTATCAAGGAGATAAAAAAAATTGATTACACATAGTGGAGACAAAGTGTTATGAAAAATAGAAAATGTGACAAAGAATTGGGGAATTAAAACCCTATCATTAAAATAAAAGATAAAACAATGATATGTTAAGCTTGCAAGATGTAGACAAAAAAACTTAACAAACTGGAAGATAAATATAAGGAAATAACCTAGAATGTATCACAGGAAGTTAAAATACGGAAAATGTAAAAGAAATTTAGATAGAAGAGAATGAAAGGACCCAACATATGATACAGCCATCTAAGAAAAAGAGTCTAAAAAGAATGAAGAAAGTGATAAATATTAAAATTCTCCAGAACGAAAGATATAAATTCTCATATTGCAAGAACTCATCAACTCTCATACTGAATAAGACAAAGCCAAAACAAACACTGTAGTGAAACAATATAACACCAAAAAAAGGAGGAAATAATTGTGAAAGCTACAATAGAAAAAAGATGATCTTCTAAGGAACAAAAACCCAGACCAACAAGGAGTCTTATCATCAGCAACAATAGGTACACAAAGACAATAGTAACCTCAAAGTACCAGGTAAAAATAGCATTTTTAGCAAGCTAGAATTCCATACCCAGCTAAACAATCATCTAAGAGTTAAAATAAAAGACTATCAAAGATAAAAACTAAAAGCTTGCTAAGCACAGAACCCCTCTGAAAAAACTACTAAAGGATGCAAACAACCAAAAGGAAAATGAATACCACAGGATAGAATAGGGTATAAGAAACAATCAGAAGCAAAGAAATTGATAAAAATGTGTTGGTAAATCTAACTCAATAACTGATTTTGGAGAAATTCAAACCACGATGGAATTCTCCACAACATGAGATGTGCAAAGTGAGTGTTAGCTTCTAGGACTCTTGTTTTATTTAAGAGCAGGATAGAATTTTCAACTCTCTACTTTGTTATAAAAATCAAAATTTAAGTGTGCATCTTAAATATTTTAGAGTAAATACTGAAACAATTGAAATAGAATGCAAATTTAAAATTCAGTGAAGGAGAGAAAGTGTGGGAGAGAGAGAAACAATTCAACTAAAGGCAGAGAAGGAAAGGAAAAGAAGAAGCAATATAGTAAATAAAAAGCACTTTTTGATTTTCTATATTTCATTAGTAAGAAATGAAATTTCGTACTACTAAATTAGTAAGACAGAAAAATTAGGTGCAATTATCACAATAAATGCAAATGACTTAAATTGTCTTCTTAAAAAACAGAGACTCAAATTGAATCAAAATTAAAGTACAGTTATATGATGTTTACTTGAGAGATTCCATAGCATAGTCCTGAACGATTAAAAATAGGATGATAAGGAAAGGTGTGTTAGGCAAATGCTAACAAGAAAATACAGATGCTAAGAGAAAAATGACTTATAAGTAAATGCTAATAGTGATTATCTCTGTGGTTAGTGCTAAATGATTTCTATTATTTTTTATATCTTTCTGTATTTTTCAAAATTCTTAAATGAAAATATATTTTAGTAATTGAAAAACTGCATGTACTTTTAATTATTAAGGACTTTACTAACATAGCATAGTTTAGAATAAGTAGGACCATATATCATTTTAATCTCATTACTAAGAAACATGTATTAAGTCATTTAATCTTTTAACAACTTAATGAGGGAAATACTACTTTTGCTTTATTTTGTAGATGAAGTAATTGAGGCAAAGGGAGATTTCAATAATATATCTAAGTCAAAGAGCTAGTAAAGAGAAGAGTTGGTAAGGAATATCACCAGTTGTATGTCCTGGAGATATTAGATATCATGGGATCCTAGTTGTAGGACCATCCCAAGTCCTACAACTCAGAGCTTACAAAATTTACTCTTTTATTTGCATAGGCAATTATTTTTCAGTAAAAAATATTTAATATATTTAACACTTACAAATAGCAGACTTAAGTATTATATCTACCAACATATAAATCATGGCTTTTTCCAGTATTTACCATTTTTATAACAGATAATGATGCTATTTTCGTATCTTGATTGATTCTAGGTAGTATCAGCAAAGTGAAGTTTGAAAAGTATTAATCAGTTTTCAATAATGAAGACTTAGAGAATATTTCCAATCATGTTTTCAAATTCTCCCTATAAAATGCATGCCTAGAACTATATTCTATTTGGATATGGTTGTCTTTCTCAGATTATACTTCCCTTTCAAGCAAATATACAGTTCAGAATAAATTTTAAGATAATACGTGGTACATTTTGAAATAATTTCCACAACTACAAAAATAGGGGAAAAAACTCACATTATTAGAAATTACTTCTTACCTGTATTTATAGTAGCCAAAAAAGGAACCATCATTTGTAAGCAACAGATGCATTTCTAACCAAATGGATTTTGAAAGAAAAAGGGACATTTTGTTAGCTCTATAAAAAAAGACCTTGCAAATAGCATGTAGACAATTACATTTCTGGGAACATTCAATTGGCCACCTATCTTGGCTAAATTACAATAATGTGCATTTTGGCAAATCATATCATTTTACTAAGTCATTTTAAATGTGCACTGTACATTTCTTCTCTTACCTCTCAAAATACTTCTCTAGAATGCTTCAAACTTAAAGGAATATGCAGATACACCCTGGATATCCCATCGTAACCAGGCTTGCTTTGCAGGAAGCACAGTACTTTTCTCCAGCTAAAGCTCATATTCCTAGAGGGTACTAACTACCACCAAGACCTGCCTCTATCTACACTGTCATTGCCGTGCTAGCATGTTAAGCATGTTAGAGTGGATGACATTTGTCAGAGGCCCTATTTAATGATATAAAGACAGTGGTAAATGGTTGATCAACACTTCTCCTTCCGTTGTCTTAGGCTGTCAGGAAATTGTCCCTTCCATGTCAAAGAACTAGGTTTATCATTTTCAAAAGCTAAGGCCCTTTTGTACAATTTCATCCACTATATAATACTGCTTCATATTCACTTATGATATCACATTATAATGTATGAAAAAGTGATTTTGAGAAATGGGGATGGAGGCATTCAAATGCATAGTTATAATAGATGTGCACAGGGCCCTGGAATATAAAACTAATGATTTCATTTGTCTACTCTTGATGTTGTTGAAGAGTGTTATCTTATGCATAATTAACGAGGTTTTGAAAGGTTGAATATAAAACATTACAGCGTTTGTCAGCTTACATCGGGAACTCTGCTGTGACCAATACAAATAACCTATAAGTGTGCTTTCTACCTAATCTGAAAAAATGATAAATACTATTCTTTACTGGTGCCTCTTTACTTTCATAAGTACATGCGCTCTCTCCATGAGTAACTATAGAGAGTGAAATAAAATCTACCTGAACACCATTAAAAATTCTGGCTCACTTAGATTTCACAAGTGACACTGTCTATTGACCTTAAAATTGTAGAAATTAAAATATTGGCATGACTATAGGAATCTCATGTGCAACCATCCAAAACCATAAGCATCTAGCTCACCAGCAAGGGTCTCACCACGCATGCCAACGGATCAGTAGAGGAGAAGATGGTAAAAAACATCATAAGCTACATAAAGTGTATTCATAATAAATGAGGTGGCTCATGAAACCTTACCGATAGCTTCACTTTCATTCACAAATATGGTCACCCAAAAATACTACCTTCTGTTCCTTTCTATTCAAACTAGTCCATGCTTTCAAGTCTTACATTTATCTTGCAATGACTACTCTTAAAACTGCTCATCGTGGGCTAGAGAGTAACAGATTGAATGGTCCAAGTCAAGTTGGAGCAGAAGCACCGAGACTGAAACAAAGGCTCGCAGAGCAAACAGATGGCCCAAGAGAGTGGGAGCTAAAATGCTGATTCTTGAGTCTGGGACTATGGAACACCCAGCATTCAACAAATGTGTGTGCCAGGCACTGTTCTACACGCTGTTTTCAAACATTAGAATGGGATAATTTAGGAAAATTAGACTTCCTGTAATTGTACATAAGCTAGTATTTTATTATTATTATTATACTATTTTTGAGATGGAGTTTCGCTCTTGTTGCCCAGGCTGAAGTGTGATGGTGTGAGCTCGCCTCATCACAATCTCCGCCTCCCAAGTTCAAGCAATTCTCCTGTCTCAGCGTCCTGAGTAGCTGGGACAGGCGCAAACCACCACGACTGGCTAATTTTATATTTTTAGTAGAGATGGGGTTTCTCCCTGTTGGTCAGGCTGGTCTCGAACTCCCAACCTCAGGTGATCCGCCCACCTCAGCCTCCCATAGTGCTGGGATTACAGGCATGAGCCTCCATGCCCAGCCTGGCCAGTATTTTAAATTAAAACATTTTCAAAACCTGAAGTCAAGGATGACTCTAAGATGAAATATTACTTACTCAAAACAATTAAGCCTAAGCTTTTAATTGGAAGATATGAAAAATTTGTAGAAATGGGAACATGTTGATTAATATCTTGTCCCATTTTAGAAAGTGAGAAATAGGAATATTCTGTAAAAACCATCTTAGTACGGCACACGTTTGCTTTAAGCCTACTTTTTTTTCAAGAACAGGGTTTGGCACATACCAGGCATTCAGCAAATAGCTGTTGAGTGAATGAGCAAAAGTTTCAGCAACTGTTTCATTTATCAAAATAAAAATGCAACGTAATGTTCATTCCCATGGACTTCTGAATAGGTAACTATTGGATGTAGAAAACAAATTAGGACACAATTTTACCACCAATGTTTAGAGCAAGACAGACAACATAATAGCTTTTAATTTCAAAACACCCCCGTAGCAAGAAGGCTGTTCAATCATGATATTGTGAGGATTTCAGGACAAACTTATCTTGTCCAAATAAAAGCCATAAAAAGGAACGATGCTTCCTATTTCGGGGAGAAAACCTCCATTTTTGTAACAACGCATAACATTTTCGTAACCGTGGCTGCGTAGAAGATAAAGATCACTCCCCTAGTTTTGGACATGGCCCTGGAAAGCTTTTTAAAAACAGCAGGTACACCCCCATGAGAAGTACTGAGACACTGAGAAGTATAATGACACAGTAAGAATCCATTCATACCACGCACAAATCAGAGAGATGACCAACTCATACCTTTTCTAACCCATTCACAATTTTTTTTTTCATTTTATGAAGCCACACAAAGGAAATTCTAGCTACTAACTGCATAAAAATGTGAGATATTTGCTTGATAGCTGATAACATTGAGGGGGAAGGAAAGTCAAACATCCTCGCCTAGTGAAAAATCATGA
Organism: Aotus nancymaae; assembly: GCF_030222135.1. NCBI lineage: Eukaryota > Metazoa > Chordata > Mammalia > Primates > Aotidae > Aotus > Aotus nancymaae. Next base: position 24,986,433 of record NW_026988443.1, on the reverse strand, counting down.
AAAAAAAAAGTCTGACACTTACAGTTACCTTCAAGGTAAAATTAATTATTAATTGGAAAAGCCTGGCTATGGAATGATTGCTATCAATATTTTAATACTTTGAGTGCTAATTTCATTCTCACCATCATAGTTTGTCTACTGAAGAAGCAAGAGAAGTCTGTTTACTTTCAGTAAAGCTTGCTATAATGATCACCTGAAGGTGGTTTCCAATATTATAAAATGCTCTGAATCTTCCTCTTCTTTAATTTCTAATATTAAGCAAACTGAAAAAAAAACTCACTTCATTCACACAAATGAACAATTCTACCATTCTAAGCTGGCTCATGAAATATTAGATTGCTAATTTCTGAACAACATTAATTTTTTAATTCCCACTCACCAGTGCTGCAATTCACATCGAATTCAGATTTCTGTTTTCTCACAGAAGTTTTGCAATGGTTCATAAAACTTGAACTTTGTGAAATTAGAAGGTGAATGTATCAATTAGCTGAATCCAATCGAACTCATCTCCAGAGTCAAGCTCATAGAAAAGCCTAGGTAAAAATGCACCTTTAAATCAAGCAGAATGATTTAAAAGAAACCTCTACATATCGAGGATTGGATGTGTCAAAAATGGGGTGTGGACAAATAGGAAGAATTAAGAACTCTCCACTTTAGCTCCTCTGGGTCCACTGCTGCAGAAGGAAGAGATGCCGATGAACCTCTTTGAAACCTGGAGGTATCAACCCAAGAAAATCTCAGATTCAAGGGTGACATCCAGTTTTCCTTGGGGATAGGGCCACTACCCTAAACTGCTAATACCAGATAAAAGGAATGTCACAGATTTTTTTTTTTTTAAGATGAGTTCTTGCTCTGTCACTCAGACTGGAGTCCAGAGGCACTATCACAACTCACTGCAGCCTCAATTTCCTGGACTCAAGTGATCATCCTGCCTCAGCCTCCCGAGTAGCTGGGACTACGGGTGCACACTACCATGGCGGCTAATTTTTATATATTTTTTTTCATAGAGATGGAGCTTCATCATGTTGCCTAGGCTAATCTCAAGTTCTGGGCTCAAGTGATCCTCCCATTTCAGCCTCCCAAAGTGTTAGTGAAGAGGGAAATTCAACAATGGTAGTCTGTAACTGCTGCATAATAAAATAAAGTTTGCTGTGTTGTGTTCAGTATAAAACCGACCCCCCAGCTCTGCTTAAAATTAACTAACTGCTGGTAAAACCCACCTTATCTATTCTCCCCACATTCTCAGCAAAGTTCCCAGGCATCTCAAGACTCCTGTTTTCCTTGCTGACCAGCTGCAAGGTCGCAGGGAAAGATAATACCCAAAGAATGAGCAATGCGTTTCTCAAAATGCTATGTTTCAAATGTAACATATATCACAAAACATGTTACAAATTAATTAACTGTTCTTTGTTCTGGCTTCTATAAACCTGTTAGCTACTATGTCATCCAGGATGTATCAAAAGTACCCCATTTTCTTTCTGCTTTGCTCAGTCTTGGGAGGCTAATCCATTGAGCCGGTGGCCACCTTAATAAAATCCTCCTGTTTCACCCATTGGTCTCTCCAGTCTCCTGAATATTCTGCAACATGGGGATTACAGGTGGCAGACACTGCGCCTGGCCTCAACAGAAATTTGGCACTGCCCAGGGCATATAAAGCCTAGAGTAGCTTTTCTGGGGACAACATTATTAGAAAAGTATCATACTAGAGATTTTTAAAATTAGAAGGCTGCCTGGTGCCACACAGGATCCCATGAGTGCAGGGACAACGTCCTGTGCTCTCCTGGACACTGGCTCCAGATCTGCCTTCATCTTCTATTTTTGACAGCACACACCTGTTACTTCTGCACACCCTCCTGTCCTGCAGTCTGTGACTAAGTATCTCAGTCCTACCTGGGGTGCCGTCTTGGTCCAGACAACAGCTTGTCTGATCACATTACTCCCATAAGCCCGTGGTCCATCACAATACCCAGCGCCTGTCATGGGAGGCGGCAGCCTGGTCAGCCACTGCCAGGAACCTGGCCATCATGTCCAGCACTCACCTCTCTCACCCACCATATCTGAACAACCACTAGCTGCTACTGATCCTATCTGCTTAGTGGGTTTCAAATCTGTCACTTCCCTCTCCCCACCACCCTGCTAACTTGGGGCAATCTGCCACCATCACCCTTGACTCTTTTATTATTATTTCAATAGTTTTGGAGATACAGGTGGTTTTTGCTTAAATGGATGAGTTCTTTGGTGGTGAATTCTGAAATTTTCAGGCACTCATCATCTGAGCAGTGTACACTGTACCTAATACATAGCCTTTTTCTCTCACCACCCACCAACTTCCCTCTTCCAGTTCCTACCAAGTGCTCGAAGTCCATTATATCTCCCTCTCTGTTTCTGAGTCCTCCTAGCTTAGCTCCCACTTGTAAGTGAGAACATGGTGTTTGGTTTCCCATTCCTGAGTCACTTCACTTAGAATAATGGCCTCCAGCTCCATCCAAGTTGCTGCAAACGACATTTCCTTCTTTTTATGGCTGAGTAGTATTCCATGGTATATACATTCTGTATTTTCTTTATCTACTTGTCGATCACCCTTCTGTCTTCACAGTCTCTTAACTCACTTCCTGTACCTGTCAAGGCCCCTCCAATCCATTTTCTATACTGCACAGTTGTGTTACTAAAAACAAAAATCTCAGCAGATCACTCTCCAACTTAAAATCCTTCAGGGGTCTCCCCTTCTGCCCTGAGGACAGGGCCAAGCTCTCTATCAAGCACTGAATATTAGCTCCAGTTTACTTACCCAGCCTCACCTCTGCACTCCTCAACCTAGAGGCCCATGCCCTCTCTCAATTTCAAGCTTTTTGTGCTTAGTCTAACCTCCCCTTATGAGGCCAAAGTAAGACCTTTCCAAGACATGACCTGCCAGACACATACAGCTCATGGTTTGTTGTTTCTGTTTTTGTTTTTGCTTTTGAGGCAGTCTCACTCTGTTGCCCAGGCTGGAGTGCAATGGTGCAACCTTGGATCACTGCAACCTCCACCTCCCGGGTTCAAGCAATTCTCCTGCCTCAGCCTCCCAAGTGGCTGGAATTACAGTGATGTGCCACCACGCCTGCCTAATTTTTGTATTTTTAGTAGAGATGGAGTTTCACCATGTTGGCCAGGCTGGTCTCAAACTCCTGACCTCAGGTGATCCACTTGCCTCAGCCTCCCAAAGTGCTGGGATTACAGGCATGAGCCACTGCCACCAGCCAGCTCATTATATTTTGTTCATGCACTAATTCTGTTCGTTATAGCACTCTAATATTGCCATGTCATTGGAGCCAAAAGTTCTCAAGAATATTCATCTATGCATAGAAAGTCTAATTAAAATTTATCGAGCACCTACTATGTTCTTGTCATGATTCTAAACCGTTATTTGCATTAACTTATGTAATCCTTCGAGCCCCATGAGTTGATGTAGTTATTCCCATTTTAAATGAGAAAACTGAGACACAGAATGATTGAGCAAAGATGACACAGCTAATAAGTGCAAAAACCAAGATTCCAGCAAAGGCCAGAAGTTTCCAGAGTTAACTATGAAACTTGACTATGACTCCAGAGAAAGTCAAGGATTACAAACTATGTTTGAATTCATGATAGCAAATGACAAATGTGTGTCGACTGACATTAATAAAATCTTTGTGTCATGGGTGAGGGTGGTAATGATGCCCAGAATGTGTAGGCTGCAAACCTCTAAGAGTTACTTCCACAAAGCAAACATTACATCCTCCTACCTTAGTGCACACCTCACCAGGGTAAATTTTTCATATAATGTTAACATTTTAGGCCTATTTTGAAAAACAAAGTAGCAATATCACACTGCAGAATTATGTTGCTGCCGGAACTAAAAACTACATAATTAATGTTACAGAAACACGTGGGTTCCTGATGCTTTGAAAATCTAAACTGTATGTCATTTTAACATTTACAGTTTATTAACAAAATTAGATGCAGCTTTTTATATTAACTAGTATACATTTTTCTGATGTTAAATCAATAGAGTTTCCATTTTTCATCTAACAGAAATTTAGAAAATTAAATACATCAGACAAATGGTCATAATGTAACCATAAAATGAAATCTGAAAGATTAAAATGACGGTTATTATTCATCAGGCATATTTGCATCCTCAAATGCAAAAGTCCTAATTGCTTGCCTTAGGTTTTGATATGTATAAAAGTAAAATATGGATTAACAGATTGGCCTTTTCCATCTTCCAGGAAAAAAATCCTGGGCACAGAATATGTGGTCAATAAATATATGACTGATTGATTCCTGTAATAACTTGTTTAGTTGTTAGAACATCTGATGGTATTTTAAGTAATCAGGGGAAGGACTCAAACTACTTATACCTGGTTATAGTGAACCATAGTTAAAAACATTTGAGCGTTACAGGAAAAAAGAGCATTTTAGAAATTAACTTTATAAATGGCTGTGGAATACAGAGCAAAACATCTTTACTGAGCATGTACTATGTGCTTAGTGTGGTATTAGTTGCTTGACAAACACCAGTGCATGAACAGACTTTGTCTTTGCAGAGTTTATGGTCCAGTGGGAAGTTTTACCATCACACAGGGAGAATCTCAACATGGTAAGTCACCACCATGAGGTTAAACTCCCAAACCATGAAGCCACTGGAATATGTCTTCCTACCTTCCCTTTCTGAACTTCCAAATTATACTCTAAGCACAGCCTAATCTCCTTTACAGGGACTTTCTACTCCAAAACCATACTTCTTTCTTATTCCAGATTTAAATTCCATTCTTTCAAAGCTCAATTCTGGACTGAGAAGGAATCACAAGATGATTTGCATTAGGGCATGAGTGACTGATGGCTACTTGCATTTTTTCTAATGGTGTTTGCTAAGAGGAATGACTCACTAAAAAATGTAGGCAATAGTAGCAAATGTTATTGGCAAAATAGAGTTATTTGGGGAGATGGGTTTTCTGGACCCTGCAACAGTCTAGTTAGGAATTTTTTCTGCCTCTGATTATGCACAGGTTTATCTTGAAGCACACCATCTTTATGAAGAGGCAAATAGCCCAGAATGTTTAGGGGGAGAAAAATATCACAAAGTGGGGATAAAGAGTAAAATCCCTAATGAGTGACAGGATAGAAAATTTGGACAAAGTAGACCATAATCACCAGTAACAAAGCAAGTCCAGAATAATGTTTCCACTTATTTGAAAATTATCCAGCCAGGGAAGATGGCTCACGCCTATCATTCCAGCACTTTGGGAGGCCAAGGAGTTTGAGACCAGCCTGGGTAACATAGGAAGGCACAATCTCTACAGAACATTTAAGAATTAGCAGGGCATGGTGGCATGCACCTGCAGTCCCAGCTACTCGGGAGGCTGAGCTGGGAACACGAGCCAGGAACACGTGGCTGAGGAGGAACACGTTCCTGAGGAGGAACACGAGCCAGGAAGGTTGAGGCTGCAGTGAGCGATGATTGTGCCACTGCACTCCAGCCTCGGTGACAGTAACACCTGTCTCAAATAAGAAAATTATCAAAATATGCCTCTTGGTCTTAAAATCCTGCTTTTCAAGCATCCCTTAAATCCATTTTATTTTTTCTTTCTTAATCTTTTTTTTTTTTTTGAGACGGAGTCTCACTCTATCACCAGTCTGGAGTACAGTGGCACAACCTTGGCTCAGTGCAACCTCCGCCTCCTGGGTTCAAGCATTTCTCCTGTCTCAGCCTCCCGAGCAGCTGGGACTACAGGCATGTGCCACCATGCTCAGCTAATTTTTGTATTTTTAGTAGAGACAAGGTTTACATCATATTAGCCAGGATGGTCTTGATGTCCTGACCTCATGATCCACCCGCCCTGGCCTCCCAAAGTGCTGGGAATACTGGCATGAGCCACCGTGCCTGGCCTCTTAAATCCACTTTAATTTAATGTGAGGGTCTTTTAATACCAAAGATTTTGAAGTCAGTAAGAGACTTTATTTAATGCTCTAAACTGAAAGCTTTCTCTATATAGAGCATAGGTCTTTTTCCTTCTGTTGAAAACTCAACATGTGACTCTGAAATCTTACCAGGCTGACAATAGTATTAAATCTTCAGGTTGCTCAGGTGCCATGAATTCATGGGATGGATAGTAAGTATAACATATTTGAGATGTGTCAGCCACAAAAAGAAAGTCCCTTAACTATCATCCCCTGGTTTCCCCGACTGTTCATAACTTTGCCAACCACCACAACAGCATTACCATTATGTCCAAAATTTTCTTTTTCCTACAGTAAACCAAGTTTTACTGTAGGAAAAAGTTAGGACAAAGTCACTCACTGACCCCGGGATAACCATGCGATAAGCCACCAGCACTAGCTTTTGTAAAATTCAGGCTTTTTCTCTTAAAAATGAGTTCCAGGAACATGTTCTATTTCACAAAGGCAGTTTTCCTCCAACTCACTAATGTTTGTTGATCTGAACAAACTCATGCTTTGTTAATAAATTAAGCAAAAATGCTTTTAAAATGCAACCACAATGAAACATTTCATCCAGACCTCATTATTTGCCATTTCCATGCCTCGCCAGAGTTTCTGAGAACTCCCCCGTGTGCACCAAAGTGACAGCAGAAAAATCTGTTTTCAAGCTACTTTTAGGCAAGTAAATACTTGGAAATTCACTCTGTAGCTAAGAAAGCATATTATTATGGCCTTTCCAAAGACAAATGGTAAACATCCAGCGCCGAGCACAGTAGATAAGCTTTTTTAGAAAAGAGGCACACCCCGCTTTCAATTGCAGTGAAAGCATGGCCACTGAAAACAGCCTCCTATATGTTCACCCTGAACTATCTCAGGGGAGTATTCATCTTTATGCATGTCAACTGTCCCCTCAATTACTCGTGTAGTGTACTAGATTGAAAGGCATTGACCTTGAGGGCAGGGAACATGTCTTGGTCACTGTCGGGAACGATGTACCTAGCATACGGTAGGCACTCAATATCAACATTTGTTCTGTGAATGAATACCTTCCATAGGGGTGATGGAGAAAATTAACAGCAGGTAAGATTTAAAGGAATTCTACAACCCAAGCTCTCTGGACCTCAGTGTCCTTTCTTATCTCCTGGGGCCAACTTCCTTTTTGGGCATCAGTAAATTAGTGCGGTTGGCTTTCTTGGTATGGGGGGGCGGTGGTCAGAGGCTGGTGGTGACTCTTGGCAAGCTCAGCCCTGTTGGCAGTCATGGTCTTTTTAGCAGATACAAGACGTTGGTCTTTTGGCTAAAGCAAGGCCTAGGAGTAAAGAGACCTAAGTAAGAAAGGAATAGGTCCATTGTTCAACATCACAATTCTCAAATTATTTAGAGGCCACATGTGTTGCCTGATTCGTTTTATAATTCTGAAGGGCCAGATAGCCTGTAGGGCTGCCACATCTATCACTTGGGGTTATTATCACAACATCTTCTTCCTTTTGAATTTATCATCAAGAACTGACTCTGTAACTTATGCTTGGTTAGGAAAAGGTCTAGAAAGATTTTAGATAGGAGGAGGAGGACGAAGAATGAGAAAGGAGAAGGAAATAGAAGGGGCAGGAGGAAGAGGCAGCAGTCGTGGAAGGAAAAGAGGAAAGATGAGAAAAAGGAGACGAAACCTCAGTTGCTTAGAGGGCGATGTCAGCCATAATTACATTTTTAGCAATGTCCTCCAATCTAGTGCTGAAGATGAGGTTGGCATTTACTTTGCCAAAATCATAAAACCTTAACAAGAGGCCAAACCATGAGTTCAAAGAGTAAGAAGAGGGTAGAAGGCACCAAAGAATATGAACTGCGGTTCTTAGAAGATAACCGAAGACTGAATCTTGCAGAGTAGAGACTGACTGGGTAAAGGAGATAATCATGACAGTGATGGTGGCCGCGGTAACCGTGAGCTTACCATGGCCAGGTAATCCCTTTGGTTCTCACAACCAGCCCATCAAGTAGGTTTTATTGTTGTTATTCCTATTTTACAGATGAGGAACAGAAAGTTAAATGTACATGGTCATACAGCCAGCAAATGCTAGAGCCAACCTATTCATCCAGGAAGTCTTGACACAATGCTGTCACACATTGTATTCGTTTCTTGTAGTCAATATAACAAATTTCTTAAAACGTGGTTGCTTAAAACAACAAAGCTATTCTCTCATAGCTGTGAAGGCTGAAAGTCTGAAATCAGCATCACTCTGCCAAATTCAAGGTGCTGGCAATGCTCTGAGCTCCAGAGTCTCTCTCCAGAGTCTCCAGAGGGTAATCTGAAGCAATTCCTTGCTCCTTCTGGTGGCTGCCAGCATTCCGTGGCTTGTGGTTGTATCACTTCAATCTTTAAGGCCAGCATCTTCAAATCTCTCCCCTCTCCAAATTCACATGCCTTTCTCTCTTATTGTGTGTCTAAAATCTCCCTCTGTCTCTGTCTCTTCTAAAAAACACTTGTGATTGCATTAAGGGCCTACCCAGATAATCCAGGATAATCTCATCTTAAAATCCTTGACAGAACCACATCTGCAAAGATCCTTTTTCCAAATAAGGTAATATTCACAGGGTCCAGGATTAGGACGTGCTATCGTTTTAAGAGGAGGGCCTTTTTTAGCCTACGACACTCATTCTACTCTACTGTAATAAGTTTTTAATGGCTTGGATACACTTTTTAAAAAACACATATAGTTATTGCCAATAAATTAAGACCTCCATTATGGCAAATAAAAAGACAAATATGAAGCTGGGTGATATTAATCGTTTTTAAAATTATGTCAACATTCTAAAGACTATGTACTATAATGCAACACTCTCCTTTAGATCACTGATTTGTCCTTTAAAACCTCAAACATGGATGAGAGTGATAGGTCTTAGGAAAATGTTATCTCAGCTCCATCCTTCGCCACTGTGAGTCAATCAGCAACTACTATAATAACACCTTGATAGCATTTATCATATAGTCCCAGGGCTCAGAACTCTTCAGGAGCATCCTAGGATGAACAGTGTAGTAAATGCCTCAGTGTGGAAACACCCAGTGTGATGAGTGACCTCATCAGCAGGCACCACCTACTCCCCTCTCTACTACCTTACCATCCCCTTTCCTTCAATACGATCGCTTTTTCTCCCCACTGATGTCTTTTTCCCTCTGTTTTTCTCATGGTCTTTTGCTTACTTTGAGATACCTTTTCACTGGTCCAAGTCCATGATCTTCTATAAGCTTAGCTTAAAGCTTATTTCATATGAAAAGATGTTCAATATCACTAGTCATTAGTGAAATGCAAACAAAAACAATAGTGAGATATCACTTCACTCCCATCAGCATGGCAGGTATGAAAAATAAAAAATAAAATAAAATAGAAGCCAGGCACAGTGGCTCACACCTATAATCCCAACACTCTGAGAGGCTGAGGGAGGAAGATTGCTTGAGATCAGGAGTTTGAAACCAGCATGGTCAATATAGCAAGACCCCATCTCTACAAAAATAAAAACTAAAATGTTAGCCATGTGTAGTAGTGTGTGCCTATATTCCCAGCTACTTGGGAAGCAGAGGTGGGAGAATCATTTGAGGTCAGGGGTTCAAGGCCACAGTGAGCTGTGATGCACCACTGTACTCCAGTCTAGGTGACAGAGAAAAATCCTGTATGGTGGGAAAAAAAAAAACCCCACTGGCAGTCAGGTGCAGTGGCTCACACCTATAATTCCAACACTTTGGGAGGCCAAGGCAAGGGGATCACCTGAGGTTGGGAGTTCAAGACCAGCCCAATCAACATGGAGAAGCCCCATCTCTACTAAAAATACAAAATTAGCACATAGAAAATGGAAATGTTACAAAGTGATCAAGTTATATAAAATGTTATAATGCCTAAAGACAACAGGAGACTGAACGACAACACAATTGGCCAGGAAAGAAAATTCCTGGAGGAATGCAAATATTTAAAAATGATATGAAAATTAGGAACACTTTTTCTTCCACTGCTTACCAATGATAAGGAGTAAAAAAATACTTGATAGGTGGTTATGCCTACGGAAGTGCCTAATTTGTATTTACAAAGGAAATCTGGTTCAATACTGATATGTTTAGCTCTTTGTCCCTACCCAAATCTCATCTCAAATGGCAATCCCCACATGTCAGGGAAGGACACAGTGGGAGGTGATTGCATCATGGGGGTGGTTTCCCCTATGCTGTTGTCATGAGAGTAAGTCCTCATGAGATCTGATGGTTTAAAAGTGTGGCACTTCCTCCCTTGCTCCCTCCCTGTCTTGCCACCATGTAAGACATGCCTTGCCTCCCCTTTGCCTACCACCAAGATTGTAAGTTTCCTGAGGCCACCCCAGCCACATGGAGCTGTCAGTCAATTAAACCTCTTTCTTTCATAAATTACCCAGTCTCAGATATGCCTTTATAGCAGCATGAGGATGGACTAATACAAACACTTAATGATGTAGTTGAGATCCATTCTCAAATTTTGCATGCATCAGATCACCAAGAAGACTTGTTAAGGCACAGATGGCCGAACCTGACCCCTCAAGGTTCTGATTTAGCGGGATTGCAGAGAGACCCAAGAATGTGAATTTCTAGTAAGTTCAAGTGATACTGATCCCATTGGTTCAGGGACCACAGCTTGAGATCACCGGTTTGAATCTGTATTTTCTTGATGAGGACACCAAAAAATGTGAAACTGGAAATGTCAGTCCAGACTGGGCTCCATGCAAACTCAGAGGAAGACCCCTTACATCGCACTAGGCTGTTTCCTCCATCTACATTTTTTCCTTTGGCAAAGTTCAGAATTCAAAAAGCAGCAAAATATATTTAGCAGTTTCAGTTTCAAGTAAATCAGAGATGGTTTTATTCAAATAAGGTACAGTCCTTTACTTTTAAAGGAAACTCAAAACAGGACTTCAGCTAGATTTAACTGCAATGAGATGCATTTAAATGAGAAAGGATTGCAGCATCTCTACCAGGATTAAAAGGAGTTCAGGACAGCAGCACCTCTACCAGAAACTAAAACCAGACACCTTGATACCCAACAATTGGTGATTTTCCACTTTGATGGCTCCTAAGGAAGAAATCACAGACTGAATAATACCTTTCTTAAAATTACCATCATGTCGAAAATAAGGCTGGTTGTGATAGCAATAAAATGGAATAATACTGTATTTAAAAATTAGGAACAAAACTAACTTTGAAAGAGAAACTCTCTTCAGCAAGAGAAAAAATTCAATTCATAGGTTAAGTGGTGCATGAAGTCACAAGAAAATGGTGCATACATTTTTATAGAATATATAGTAAGTGCATGGACACCATCATCTATTGAAATCTATATGGGTACACCTGTACACACACAGCATGACTTAAGAGTACAGTACTGTATACATCAACAAAATTCCAGTTCATATTATCTTAACCAGAGAGACAAGACTGAGTAGTTTGTGGTTACATTATACTCTTGAGATGCATCCATCTTTCAGTGACTGTTTTCTATGATTTATTACAAAGAATACAAGTATATATACAGGTTCCTACAGAACTGAAATTAAAATGTGTGCCTTTTATTAAAACTCAAATGAGAAGTACTCCTGAAACCAACTACATTAATCTTTTAATGAAAGATTTCTGGGAAATGCTTTGCCAAAAATATTAAATCTGAAGTTTATTTCCTAGAATGTTTCATATATGTAAAAGCAAACAAAATTTACAATGTGACTTACTGTTGCAAGGATTCAGTTAGAATGAATTAAGTCATGTGCCACCAAGCTTCCTATTTACACACAGCAACTCTCACACCATAACCCAGCAAGTCCATGATAGAACAGGTGTTACTCATTCACCAGTACCAGTATTATAATGAGATTCTACTGAATTCTCATTGATGGAAGGGATACCACTCATGATTTCTATGCTATTTTCTGCATAGAGATATAAAAGAACAAAATCCAACAGTTCTAGTAGTCCTTTTAGAAAACTGAATCACAATGACAAAACTCACATAAAACTCACAAGGATGTGAAATACCAAGAGACTGGATGGTTGACATAGGGATTTGATTAACAAGAATGACTTATACTTGCTCTAGAGTACCCAAAAATTGCCTAATAACAGCTGCCACAAACATAGTAATACAAACAAATAGTTTTCCAACTGTGTCTTTCCTTAATTACACATTAAGGCACTTTTACAAAAGGTGACTTTGCAAGCCACAGTTTTGTTTTTCAAGACCAATTAAATTTTAGTCTTAGAAAACAAGAGAAACCAGCAAAGGGAAAGGATGACTAAATAGACCAATAAAGACCAAGAGAATGCCTAGAAACAGATCCCCACATTTCTAAAAGCTTTACAAGAGAGCAAGCTCTACAGGCCAGTAGAGAAGGGATGGAGTATTTAATAAATGGTGTTAGGTTAATTGATTATCCATGTGAGGGAAAAACGAATTTGGATCCCTACCTTACACCATACACAATCACCACCCCCAAGATGATTAAAGATTTTACCATGTAATATAGTTTGGATCTGTGTCCCTGTCAAAATTCCATGTTGAATTATAATCCCTGATGCTGGAGGTGGCCTGGTGGGAGATGACTGGATCATGGGGGTGGATCTCTCATTAATGATTAACACCATCTTCTTGGTGCTATACTTGTGATAGTGGGTCAGTTCTTGTGAGAGCTGGGTGTTTAATAGTGTATGGCATCATCCCCACTGTGTCTTTCTCACTCCTGCTTTTGCCATGCAACATGGATGCTCACCCTTCACCTTCCACCATGATTATAAGTTTCCTGAGGCCTCCCAAGAAGGGGAGCAGGTGCTAGCAACATGCTTCCTATACAGCCTCCAGAATTATGAGCCAATTAAACCTCTTTTCTTTATAAATTATCCAATCTCAGGTATTTCTTTATAGCAATGCAAGAATGGCCTAATATACCAGGAGAGGCACAACTTTAAAATCTTTAGAATTAAAAAAAATCTCATAAGAGAGACTACTTTTATGAGTACAGTGTAGAATTTTTTTTAAACAAGATGCTAAAAATCCAAACTAGAAAGATTGATACATAAGAATGTATTAAAATTAAAAACTGTTCTTTATCAAAAGATATCATAAGGAACATGAAGGCTGGGTGTGGCAGCTCACGCCTATAATCCCAGCACTTTGGGAGGCCGAGGTGGGTGGATCACGAAGTCAAGAGATCGAGACCATCCTGGTCAACATGGTGAAACCCCAAATCTACTAAAAATACAAAAATTAGATGGGCATGGTGGCATGTGCCTGTAGTCCCAGCTACTCGGGAGGCTGAGGCAGGAGAATCGCTTGAACCCAGGAGGCGGAGGTTGCAGTGAGCCGAGATCGCACCATTGCACTCCAGCCTGGGTAACAAGAGCGAAACTCCGTCTCAAAAAAAACAAAACAAAAACAAAAACATGAAAAGGCAAGCCACAGAATGGAAAGAGACATTTGCACACACATAAGTAACAGAGTTAGTATTCAGAATATGTAAGAAAATTCTACAAAATGGTAAGAAAAAGACAAATTAGTTGGTAGAAAAATGGATAAAAGACATAAACAGGCCCTTTTCAGAAGAGAAAACAAATGGCTAATATTCATATGAAAAGATTCTCAACCTCACTAGTATTCAAGGAAATATAACCACAGGAAGATACAATTTTAGATCACTAGACAGACAAAAATTCAGGATTCTGATGGTTCTAGGGCCAGCAAGGATATGGAACAATGACAACTATTGTGCAGCACTAGTGGTAAACTGGTGCTACCATTTTAGAAGGTAATTTGGCATTATCAAGCAAAGTTGACAGTGTGCATGCCCTACAACCCAGAAAGTCTCATGTGAGACACATGCCCTGAAGAAACATTTGCACGAATGTTCCTTACAGCAATGCTGGAAATAGCAAAAAGTAGAAGCAACACCACCATCCATCAGCAAAGGACTGGTTAAATAAATTGGGCTACATTCATTCAATGAAATACTTTCTAACAGTGAAAATAAAAGAAGTTAGCAGTATGCAATAGCATTGATGAACCTTGGAAGTATAAATTTCCATGAAAAAAGCAAGTTGCAGGAGAGTACCTAAAATAACATACCATATAAAGTTTCAAGATAAGCAAAATTAAAGGAGACTTTTAGGAACACATACACATGATCCCTGTATATCACATGGTCGTACAACGTGTGTGTGTGTGTGTGTGTGTGTGTGTGTGTGTGTGTGTGTGTGTGTGTTTTAAGGGGCAGTATCACAAGAAAAAAGATTTCAGGATGCTAGTTACTTCTGGCTAGAAAGAAAAGATAATCAGTCCCAAGGGAATTTTTAATAAGCTTTGCTTCATTGAGATAGAGAAGGGTCTAAAAAAGAGTCAAACATGTTTTTTATAAACCTACTTGCACATATGCAAAACCAGAGGTGGTGGAAGACAACCCTGGGGCCACACAGGGGAACTTTTCTTGGCTGAGCTGATACCAGCATGAGAAGTTCAGCCTGTCTTCACACTATCCTGATGAATCCAGGCTTTAGCCCCAGGAATGCACCCTTTGGCTGAGAGAAGTCAAAGCTCTGGAATATGGTTAGACTCTGTGATGGTATCCAAGTAAGAGGGAGCCAGGGTCCCCCACTCCCACCCAAGAGTCTCGTCATGCTTATCGCTATTGAAATCAAGCTGTCAGTCACTGCTCACTACTCAGAACGTCATATGCAGCAGGCATCAATGGTTGGAGGAGTTGGGGAGGGAGAAAGAAATACCAGAATACATACGTAGAGATGCCATGATGATTACAAGCAGGCAAAGGGGAGAGGGATTAGGACAGCCAACCATGATTAAATGTTCTGTTTTCATTCTGCTATCCAACCCTTGTCTCTGGTCCGAGAGTCATTTTATACCATTCCTGTCCTTTGTTTTTAGTTGGATCACCTCTCAAACTAGATACCATGTCAAATATATTTTAGCTCCTTTTTCACATTGTTTGATGCCTATTTTCTTTGGAAAATACTTGAATTTCATTTCAATGCCAACTATTTAATAGAAATAGACATTTCTGGGATCATGAAGAAATGTATCAGACACGGTTCCCACCCTCAAATTACTTACTAGCTTAGCAGAGAATGGCAGACAAGTACCAGCAACCAATGTATTGAATATGGTACCCAAGAAATACAAATGTGGGGTTGAGGAGGAGTACTCAGGACAGCACGTCGGGGCCGTATATGAAATATGAGTGGGGAGAGAGGGAAACAGGAAAAAAAAAGAAAGCAACTTCTGACAGTCAAAAATACAAGCCACTAACGTGGAATACCCTGACATTAAGGATCCCTATAATCTTCTTGTACCTTTGCTTGGAGTTATTCTGTGAACATGTTAGCTACATTATTTACTCTTCTGGATCCTAATAACAACAAAAATTTGGTGGATTAACCTTGAGTAATCATCTTCTATCACTATTAAATGAATGGCTCTAATGAAATCAACAGTTTGTGTCTTCACACGTCAGACACTAGACTAAGTGTATAAAAGTCATGGTCCCTACCCTTAAAGAGTTCACAGTAACACACCCAGTATTTTAAGAAAACATATACTGTACAATGGGGTAAAAATTTATTTATAAGAACTACATTGCCTCTCCTAGACAAAAGAGGGCACAGAGATGACTCAATTATTTAAAACAATGCCTTCTAATTCGTGGCTAACTCAAGGGGAAGGAGAAATGTGTACACACACACCACACACACTCTCGTTTCAAATCTGTATGACATGGCAAACCATCGACCAATTATTACTTATATTTGAACCTGTTTTCAAATGATTAATTTCCAATGTATTTCACTGAATATATACTTTTAAATGGTAGGTCCCCAAACATATCTTACTTTGAGCTCTATTTTTAATGTTACAGAAGCAGCAGGGGGCAATCTAACTTAGGAAACCTGCTGTGAAAGTGATGAGGAATAAGCAAGCCTGCATCCTAGAGCTGCTCGGGGGAAGAAAAAAAAAATCTCCACTTTGCTGAATACAAAACATGGCGTGGAGGGAAAGCTGAAATACACATTGGAGAGAACACATCCAAGGCAGTTAAAAAAAAAGAATGTGAAGGGTCCACCCTCGGATAAAATACGATGAAAACAAATGAAATGAATATAAAATAAAATTTTTTTTAAAAAACCTCATGCAGGCTAAGAGAAATCTATGAAGGCATATAGACATACTGGGATTTTTGTTTTAACTTTGCCTGCAGGCGCTTCTGAGCCCACATAACTGCAGATCTGGGAATAACAGGTGTTTATTGATTTCTTTGTGATTTTTCTCTTTTTTATTTCTTCCCCCCCTTTTTTTTCCTGTGGTACTGGAACAGAAAGACATATGTATTCCATATGTAACACTTTAGAAAATGAAAGGCAAGAGAAACACTGAACAGATGTATGGAGTAGGGACCCACTTTCCCCAATGCAGCTTAATGTCAATATACCAACTGCTTTCCCTGTATTATCCTTAAAAAAAAAAAAAAAAAAAAAAAGGCACCCAAAGTTCCCTATAAAAATATTGACTGACAAGAAGCTTGAATGTTAGTGTGGACCTTAGTACTAATTAGAAAGTAGCAACTTTCTTTCTCAGTTTAATTCTTCTTTTTAAAAGGCTTATATGAATTACCATGGAATCCTTAAAGGGCCATCTCTAGTTTGGTTTTACATGCTTTTGAAGCTTAAGAGAAAAAGGAAGATCAACAAGCCTCCAAAAACATCTATTTTTAAAAATCTTTGATTACGTTGAGCTACAAAATCACACATCAAGATTGATTCAGTCTGATATGTACCAAAAAGCTCACAAGACAAGAAGCTGTCTCTCTAGATGATAAATTATCAACCATAATCTAGCCTTTTTTAAATTTATCTACAGGCTGCAGTCTTCCATGTATCAAATCAAGATGGGTCCCTCTTATAGTTCAAATATCCAGTAATGTTTAGGGAACAGGGCACCCAAACAAAACACGTCTACTTTTATTTTTCCCCAAAATTTGGGGAAAAGCTTTATAATCCCTCTGGGCGCTGGGTTTCATTTGAAGAGCAAGGCAAATTATTTATTTACATTTTCCCCCATTTTGGGGAAAAACTCGATAATCTCTCTGGACCCCGGGTTTAATTTTAACAGCATGGCAAATTACATCCCACGAGAGGACAAAAGCTACTGAAACTGTAAAAAAGAAAGGCGAAATTGGAAGTTTAATGCTGATATTTTGCAGAAGATGAAGAGGTTTGAAATAGAGGAGGGAAGGGGGGAATGAGGAGGCAATGGTGTTTTCTGAACCCAATTTGGGAGACAAATGGAAGTCAGCGTAGGGGAGCTAGTCACAAAGTGAAGAGGCAGGTGGGGGTAAGCACAGACAAGCAGCTCACAGGAAAAAAGGAGGGCAGAGAGCGAGGGGTCCCATGGAGTCAGCAGGAAGCCCCGTGCTTCCGAAGATGAAACAAACTTCTCTAGGGGAAAAAAATTTTTTTTTGTTTAAATATTCCTACATATGTCAAATGGTGAACTTGGGCAGCAAATAAGCCGCAGGGAAGACTAATGACAGACGGTGCTAAGCAGCCGTGGAAGAGTACAGTGGCCTGTGAGGAAGAATTCATTGTTGTTTAGGAATTACAGTTTCATACGGACTGGATTTTTTTTTTTTTCTCCAAAGGCTATGGCAGCTGCAGTCTGCAGATGTAGTTGGTGGGGGGTGGGGGGCATGAGGGGAAACACACACACACACACACCCTGAGCAGAAGGTACATTCCCTTATAGCATGATCATATTTTCTATAGCAATAATCTTCTGTCCACAAAGGGAACAAGAGAATAAGAGAAGACCACAGGAGACAGATACAATTTCATTCAAGAGGAAAAGCGAGGGCCATACAAGTGGATTACACAAAGACGTGTGCTGGGGCTATTGTTTATTATGATTCTAAATGTTGGTAGAGGGTTTATACCCACCGGCTTGTGTTTTGGAATTGGTGGAAGATGCTGGAATCTTCAAGGAGCCAAAGACAAGAAACTGATTGAAACACACCCACATGCATTCACAGTCCTAATCTGGCTGCAGTTTCTTTAAAAAAATACAAAAAGCCTCCTTCAAATTGTTCGGGACCACTCCAATTTCCTGTGTAGACCTAAACATTTATGTGTTTTTCTGGGTCTCCTAAGTTGCCCACGTTACCTAATACATGCACAGTATGAAACATTTTTAAATGAGCTAGTCTTTATTGAATTATGGTTTCCAGCAAACACTAATAACAAAATTCAAATTGCTCTCGCAGATGAGACTTTTTAGAGTGCTGGGACATAACCGAGATTTTAAAAGAATCCGAAGAGCCACCCGCCAAGTGTGTATAGTAACTGGGTACCGATTGATGAAATACTTCAAATAGTTAATTAGATTTGCCAAGAAAAAAAAATCAATCGTTAAGAGTCAACACTCTAGGAGATACAGATGATAAAGAATTTATTGGCACACCCAGGGTGTAGTCAAAAGTAAAGCTTAACAAAATTAAGTTTTCAGATTTTCATCGCACCGTCTGCAGCCGGCACAATGCAATTAGCAACACATCAGAAGGAGGCAAAAACGACTTTTGCCCCATGATTTCTTTTTTTCTCAGGATTTCTTCAGCCTGCTTAAAAGGCATTTTGCAAGCAAGGAATAACAGAGACACTCAGATTCTATCGGGGTTGCATGGCCTCTGAACACCTGCAAACTGAATTTGCTCTGTTTTGCTAACCATTTATTTTGTCTTTACTGGGTTTTCAAAGGGAAATGTGATAACCCCACTGTTCTTTAGACGCTCAACAGGATGTTTAATCTAATAAAGCTATTGCCACAAAATGGATTAAAGCAACATGGCACATTTGTAATTTGGGATCTGTGAAAGAATTTTAACACTCGGGCGCTGTGAGCTCAATCTTAAAAATGTTATTGG